>NC_057796.1:147178892-147778892 GCF_018294505.1 Triticum aestivum
CGCCCACGGCCACACCAAGCAGAACGGGGGAGGTGAGCCAAGGTAAGACCGAAGCCCAAGATGATTAGAGCAACGCCAAGGCCAAGACCACAAAGAGCAGAGGGAGCCTCAGCGGCCCCGACAAGATCCTTGCCGGGACAGCTCGCCCCACACCAACAGAGCGAGCCACCCTTGAGCCCACGGTCCCCAACGCCATCATCGACGTGGGGCCAGGGCTCGGGAGGGCACCTCTGTGGTGGGATGCAGATCTTTGTGAAGACATATTCAAGATTAGATGAGGATTAGAAGACGACGATCCTCGGCAAGATCCTTGCCGAGGAAGGCCACCAGACCCCCGGCAAGGCCCTTGTCGGGGACGACAGCGCGCCACGGCAAGACCCTTGCCGGGCCACCCGGCAAGGCCCTCGCCAAGGACGCCAGTGGGGCCACCGCCAGGCCCGCGCCAACCAAGCTTCCACCATCGTTCGCATGCAGCTGCCAGCCCAACCAGCTGGGCGGGCACCTGCGTGGCAACATGCAGCTCCCAGGCCAACTCATCGAGCGCCTGCATGGCGACATGCAGATCTTCGTGAAGGCTCCGCCACTGCGCCACCTCAGCTGCCTGCCTGCCTACATGGCACCATGCACCTCACTGGCCAGGGCGGGTGTCAAGGCGAGGAGGAGCGGCGACGGACGGGACGGGCCTCGCCCCCGTCCCCAATAAAGCAGGGGGAGACCTAAGCTGCGCATTAAATGCGTCTTGTCCTGAATACGATCGATAAGCTCAGGGCACTGTACACCTTTCCACCTCCTGTGTGCCACTGTGGCAGCCCCTTCCGACTATAAAAGGAGGCCCATGGCATACTGGAGAAGGATTCGGCTCTTTCAAACCACGCACTGACCACAGCTAGTTCGAGAGCTCAAGAACTCTCTGAAATACACCCACCAAAGCAGGACTATGGTTTTACGCATCCTCGCGGCCCAAACCTGGGTAAACGATCCTTGTGAGGTCTACTAGCCCTGCTCTCCTCGCAACCCTGCGCCCCGGCAACCGTAGTAGGGATTCTTGTGATCCCATAGGTGTCGTTCCACACCGACATCTTTGTGTAACGACACCTATGGGATCACAAGAATCCCATAGGTGTCGTTCCACACCGACAGAGGGTGATTGCAGAACCTGAAGAAGTACAAGCAAAGTCATTGAAAAAGGTGGTGCTACCGGAGAAATCACATAGCACCCGGCGTATATTGGCGATAGAACCAGCGCCGCAAAACCTAGGATATCGCAACTATACTGGTCGCTGCTTTGCTCTTGTGAGTACCTATTGTCCTATCGCTGTCCTTACATTCATACCTGGTGGATTACGTGACATCATTGTGCATTATAGCTTGCTTATCCACTGTTCGCTCCAAATTATCATATCTATATTAATGCTTAAATTAATGTAGAATAAACCCAATGCCTATGAAGAAATTTAGTTCTGCATTGTTCTTGTAAGTATCTGTTGTCCTTATATTTGTCAGCTACTTCTTCATGTACACTTTGTAGCTTATTTTCCCTTGTCCTCCATTTTTTTACACATCAGATCTACATTTACTCTTGCCAAAATATTGAATAAAACCAATGTTACTAAAGAAGTTTAGCTCCGCATTGCTCTTGTCAGTGCCTTCTGCATGTATGTTGTATTTGCGTTTGTACTCTGCATCTTAAGTTAAATAATCGCCATTTGTTCCTATATTTTCACATCTATATGTACTCTTAACAAAATGTAGAATAAAGGCAATACTCTTGAAGAAGAGTGTGAGGTAAACTTCTTGAATTGCCCCCCCCATCAATATGGACAAGGCCTTTATAGAGCCTGTCTTCGCTACTAATGTAAGTTTGTCCTCCTCGAGCCTTCAAACTTTGTTGTTTATATTTGGATAGCTATGAGTGCAAATGCTGTTTATTTTTGTCATCTGCATCAAATTGCTTGTTCAAAGTTTATAAAGTAGAAGTACATAAACATAAGTTTGTCGTTCTCAATTTCAGTCTTTAGTTGTACAATCTAGTTCCTTACTCGTACCATGTAAATTAAACTAAACATAGCAAGTTATCTTCTTTAGCACTATGTGTATGCTTGTGTTCTTGATCAGTAATCCAGTGGTGTGGTGAGACTACCAACAACAGCACAATGTCATATCCTGCTATGTCTCAACTATGAACAATGCCATATTATATTAATGTTATTTAAATCGTGTCTCTTTATTTACCAATATGAAATGGTATAAATTGACAGTACACTCACCATTCATGCTTATACGTTGTTTAGAACTACATCTATGCTTGTGTTCTTGATCTGTAATCCAGTGGTCTGGTGAAGCTGGGTGCTCCTGCACAATGCCATTTCCTGCCGGCTTAACTATGAACAATGCCTATTATGTTAATGCTATTTTAAACCGTGTCTCTTTATTTCTGACAAAGAAATGAGATGAATTGACAACGCTGATGCTTATACGTGCAAAACCTGTTATCTACCTACTTGTTTCTCTTTCAGGGTGACAACACTGCTGCTAGGAAGAACTGCCACAATGATAGTGAGACGAACCCATTGTTTGTCCCTCTAACACATATTCCAGAGGAGAAGGCAACACATATTGAGGGTAGGGATACAACCATGAAGTTACATCTTGATGTAATGTCAAACTTACTCAGTGACACAAGCTCGATGAAGTCGCCGCCTGAATCTGTTCGACTTCTTTAGTCTGGAATTCAAGCAGAAATACATGCTTTTGCTCAAATATGGCTGGAACTCCAATCTCTATGCAAGATTAAGCGTAAGTACATGACGATTATTGATGCTATGCATCTTAAGTTAGTGGATATGAGCGCCAAAGAAGCGTAGTCTCACCAGGTTGCTAAGCTGCTGGGCCTGTTAACTTCCACTGGTGGCGACCTGCCCAGTTTATGTGATCTGCTGTCTGGTTGCCCTTTATTATCACTGGCGGCGAACTTTGATGCCGAGGGGATGTAATATGCTATAATTTCTTTGTTGTATAGTCTAGGTTTATTCTTGGTCGGTATGCTATAATTTATGCCGGAAGGTTCAGTGGATCTCAGTGTTTTCGGTCTTCAGGGCGGCCCGTTACTCATATGAGCCAAGACATGGGCCTATAATCATCTTGGGCCATTAGCAGGTCTAAACCTTATGGTTGTTTCCCGCCTTTAACAGACCGAGTAAAGTTCTGGCCAGCTGGGCCAGAGAATACAATGGGCTTTTAACAGGCTAAAACCTAGATTGGGCTAGTGTTGAGCCTAAAAATTCACGGGCCAATACAGGACGAAACTGCCTAAGGCCCATGTTTGGCCCAAATAGGACGAGCAGTTATGGGCTTTAAGTAGGCCGGTATCCACGCCGGCCATAGGCCCAAAAGTGTCACGGGCCATTATAAGATGGGCTGTAAGCAGGCCGGTATCCACGCGGGCCATAGGCCCAAAAGTGTCACGGGCCATTATCAGATGGGCTGTAAGCAGGCCGGATTCAACGCGGGCTGTAATTAGGCCCAACTGTTACACGAGCCATTAACAGGCCGATAGGCCAGTTGGGCTGAAATTTATCCACGAAGACTACGGGCCATTAAGAGGCCTAAAGTTACTTCGGACAAGAAATAGCCCAGTTTTTGCGTGGGCCATTAAATGGCCTAAAGTTAAACTAGGCCGACAACGTCCCAGATACTCCACGGGCCGCTAACAGGCCGAAACTATTATCGGGCCGAGCTGGTAAACGGGCATTTAATAGGCTGGAATACAAACCTGTCTTAGAATGGGCCCAAAGGTGCAGTGGCCTGTTAACTGGCCTGATCCGATATGGGCCGTAATTTGGCCCAAAACTCGGCAGGCTGTGAACGGGCCTGATCTGATATGGGCCTCAATTTGACCCAAAACATGGCAGGCTGTTAACGGGCCAGCCCACTAGTGTCTGAAAAAACATTGTGGGCCTTTACCTGGGCCGGCCTTTTCACCGGAATGGGCCTCTACTGGGCCGGCCACGTGTCGACGTATCATAGGCGCCTCCTGTCCAATGAGTGGATGACATCTGTCCCAATGAGGAGCTGACACGTGGTTTCGTTGGCCAATGAGAATTTTACACGTCGAAAATCCCCATTGGCCCAGGCTGTTAACGGGTTATCGGATCCAAAATCGGACCCGATAGCTTAACGGCGAGCCGTTATGGTCGATGCCACGTGTCGGTCACCCTTGACGAAAGCATTTCTATGACGCGCGATTTATCATCATGGAAGTGGACACTTCCGTGATGATAATTTTGGTAATGTCATGGAACACTTCTACGACAGAACAGGTATGACTATCTTGATTCTGACATAAATTTGTCATGGATGTACATGCATGACAGAAAACGTGACCTACTGTGACAAACACGTATCATCGCGGAAGTGTATTTTTTTGTAGTGCATCCGTATGTGGCAGTCTATTTGAAATATCTAAAAAGGCAAATATTTAGGAACGAGTAAAATGTAAGCCATGCATGGTCCTCAGTTCAATATTTAAAGTGCATAGTAAAATGAAACATGAATATTAAGTCTAGTACTACATATATGCAAATGTTGTGTTTAGGTCGCTCCATCAACCTCCCCCCCCACACACAAACATACTTCATGTATCGATTGATGTTCATTTCTTCGTTAATAGAGCTACTGGTATCCAACACACGCATGCTCATTATTTCTCTTCACGTTCGATCTCCATTTATGTCATTCCCGCCCTCACACTCTCAACAAGTGTATTTCTCACACAGAACTTCGCCGTGCCCTCCATGCCAAACGCTCCCTCTCTCTCTCAAGACACATGTGTTGCCTTTGTAAAACACCTTCACCGTGCACACACACACAAAGTCTATCTAGGACACTCTCTCAGTAACTATCTCCCTTCAGCCCTCACCACAGCTTCGCCGCATGATATCTCAGTGTACCGTCTTTAACATTCGAGTGTACGCTAGGCCACACTCCCTCGATCTCTCCCTCTATAAATGAAGCGATTGACCTTGCTTTTTTGCGTCGTCTCTATCACACATAGACGCTCGCACTACACCTCTTGCATAGGCGGAGCTATGTAGATTGTCAGGCGTTAACCCCTCGACCTTAGATAAAATTGTGAAGCTCTGTTTTGGATTGTTTAGATTATATTTTTTGAACATTATGTTTGTCCCCACCCTCCCAAACACCGATGGGTTGTGCACCCCCCTCCCCGGGAGAATATCATGTGCCCCACACCTTAGATGCTATATGCTGATAGGAGTCCCTTGGAGCTTGTAGATCTGAGATATAGCAGCTCACATGATGTCTTAATATTTTTACAGGAAACCTTAATGAGTTTGAGAATTGCACACAATTTGTACAAAAACTACTCAGATGCCCTTGGATCATATATCCAACGACCTCGAAGCTCATATCACCATAGCATCTAAGATGAGGGAGGACCTCATATTATCCTCTATGTAAGAATATCATGTGCTACCACACCTTAGATGCTTTGGTGACACAAGCTCTTCGGAGCCGTTGGATCTGTGATCCAACAACTCCTTGGCAATTCGAATGTTTTTTTGCAAAAAAGCCCCCAAAGACTTTGGGCACTGCTCACAAGCACAAAGACTGCTCAGATGCCATTGGATCTTAGATCGAACAACCTCGAAGCTCGTATCACCGTAGCATCCAAGCTGCAAGATCACCTGATGTTTTCTCGCACGACAGAATATGAGGTGCTCCCACACCGTAGATTCTATAGTGATATGAGTTCCCGGGAGATCTAACGGCTCACAGTAGGAGGTTTGAATGTTTTTGCAATATAGGCCTCAAAGAGTTTAGGAATTGTGCAGTAAGTACAAGTACTACGCATGTGGCATCTGATCATAGATCATACGACCTAGATGCTCGTATCATCGTTGTCGGATTCCAGGTTCCGGCAAAACCCTTGAGGTTCGAACACAAGGGTGCGCATGAAGATCTCTCCCTACCTAATCACGCCCTCACTCTCACTGCGATCTCAAAGCCTAGCTCGACAAACCCAAAGAAAGAGAGACACGAGAGTTTATACTGGTTCAGGCCACCGATGTGGTGTAATACCCTACTCCAATGTGGTGTGGTGGATTGCCTCTCGGGCTGAGGATGAACCATTACAAGGGAAGAACAGCCTCCTGAGGAGACGTGCTTTTGTGCTTGATGAACTTGTGTGTGGCTATGGGTGGAATGGCTCTGATCCAAGGTGAGATCCAGATGCCTCCTATGGTGGTGGCTAGTCCTATTTATAGAGGCCCTGGTCCTCTCCCCAAATATTGAGCGGGAAGGGATCCAACAACGGCCAAATTCGAAGGGAGACAACGCGTCTTGGGCTCCACGGTGACCTCCGTCCTGTCGTCCTGCTGGTCTTGGTCTCGTTGCACCGATATGGAAACCTTTGCCTGATGCCTCAGGACTCCTCGCCTGCGCTTGCCCCTTTAGCACCAAAGAGGAAACAAGGACACTACGCGCACTGGCGCCCGCCTGGCTCAAGTCGTCATGGCTTGCATCACAGGAACCTCGCGAGGTGTCCCATGCCTTGATCTCCCCGCCCCTCGCGAGCCAGCCTCGTGAGGCAGCCCCCGAGGAGGTCTTGTGTCGTCCGCCTCGTGAGGCTTGGCCCCTCGCGAGGGTCTTGAGTGTTTGCTGGTGAAGATGGGTCGTGCAGGGCCGCTGGTGGAGCCACGCCGTTGGCCGCAGTCAGGCAAGTCTAGGGACCCCCGTTCCCAGGACGCCGACAGTAGCCCCCGGGCCCAAGGCACGCTCGGACTTGGCTTCGAGGCGAAGCCAAAGGGCAAGTGCGGAGTGCCGCGGGCCCCAACAGCCTGCGGCCCCGCTCGACGCGTGGCGATTGGTTGGACATGGGCGTCTCTGCTTCCCCACGCTACCTCGGCAACTGCTCGTCTGACAAAAGGCTGGTGCGGGCAACTCTTGCCTTCATTGCTTTCCTTCGTCTTGCTCCAGATCCCCTTTCTTGCTCCTTGCTTCGAAATCTCCAGATCCGCTTCAAGCTCCTTCCGAGCTTCCAATCGATGGCGCCCCGAAAGGCCAAGGCCGTTTCGCCGCCTGCCTGGTACGAGCCGGCTCTGGATGCGCCCAATATCTTGGAGAAGAACCTCGCCTCCACGCGCCTGCTGACGGTGGGGGAGAGCAACAAGAGGGGGAAGGCCGAGCTCCAGGCTGGCTCCGCCGAGCCAGAAGCTTCGGAGAGCACCTTCTACCCCTTCTTCATGAGCAGCGTCGTCGCGGGCCTTGTTCCCCCCTTCTCCGACTTCTTCTATGTCGTCCTCCGTCATTACAGGTTGCAGGCCCTCCATCTCCATCCCTACTCCATTCTTCTATTGTCGATCTTCACTTTCTACTGTGAGGCGTATGTCGGGGTGATGCCGTCCGTGGCATTGCTGCGCCACTTCTTCTTCCTCCGAATCAACAACGGCCACACCTCAGGGTGCGCCAACTTCATCGCTGTTGGCAAGGCCAACGCGATCTCGAAGGCCGGGAAGAAGGCCGATGGCTTCAGGAGAAAGTGGGTCATGATGGATGCCAAGAGCGTCCACCCACGGTTGGAGCTGCCGACGGAGATGCCCCAGTCTGACGAGGGGTGGCCCTGCGTGAAGCTTACTGACGACCGGGCGACGTCGGTGCTGGAGAAGATGACCGCTGACCTGAGGCCGGGCAACGCGAAGGCGGCGAAGCTGACGGGGGGCCATGCTCCTGAGAGAATTGATGTCTACTACGCAACCTTCTTCTTGTAGACGTTCTTGGGCCTCCAAGTGCAGAGGTTTGTAGGACAGTAGCAAATTTCCCTCAAGTGGATGACCTAAGGTTCATCAATCCGTGGGAGGCGTAGGTTGAAGATGGTCTCTCTCAAACAACCCTGCAACCAAATAACAAAGAGTCTCTTGTGTCCCCAACACACCCAATACAATGGTAAATTGTATAGGTGCACTAGTTCGGCGAAGAGATGGTGATACAAGTGCAATATGGATGGTAGATATAGGTTTTTGTAATCTGAAAATATAAAAACAGCAAGGTAACTAATGATAAAAGTGAGCACAAACGGTATTGCAATGCGTTGAAACAAGGCCTAGGGTTCATACTTTCACTAGTGCAAGTTCTCTCAACAATAATAACATAATTGCATCATATAACTATCCCTCAACATGCAACAAAGAGTCACTCCAAAGTCGCTAATAGCGGAGAACAAATGAAGAGATTATTGTAGGGTACGAAACCACCTCAAAGTTATTCTTTCGGATCGATCTATTCAAGAGTTCGTACTAGAATAACACCTTAAGACACATATCAACCAAAACCCTAATGTCACCTAGATACTCCAATGTCACCTCAAGTATCTGTGGGTATGATTATACGATATGCATCACACAATCTCAGATTCGTCTATTCAACCAACACAAAGAACTTCAAAGAGTGTCCCAAAGTTTCTACTGGAGAGTCAAGACGAAAACGTGTGCCAACCCCTATGCATAAGTTCACAATGTTACGGAACCCGCAAGTTGATCACCAAAACAGACATCAAGTAGATCACGTGAATATCCCATTGTCACCACAGATAAGCACATGGAAGACATACATCAAGTGTTCTCAAATCCTTAAAGACTCAATCCGATCAGATAACTTCAAAGGGAAAACTCAATCCATTACAAGAGAGTAGAGGGGGAGAAACATCATAAGATCCAACTATAATAGCAAAGCTCGTGATACATCAAGATCGTACCACCTCAAGAACACGACAGAGAGAGATCAAACATATAGCTACTGGTACATACCCTCAGCCCCGAGGGTGAACTACTCCCTCCTCGTCATGGAGAGCACCAGATGATGAAGATGTCCACCGGTGAGGGATCCCCCCTCCGGCAGGGCGCGGGAACAGGATCCCGATTGGGTTTTGGTGGCTACAGAGGTTTGCGGCGGCGGAACTCCCGATCTATTCTGTTCCTCGATGTTTTTAGGGTATATGGACATATATAGGCGAAAGAAGTCGGTCATGGGAGCCACGAGGGGCCCACGAGGGTGGGGGCACGCCCACGGGGCAGGCGCGCCTCCCTGCCTCGTGGCCACCTTGAAGCTTCCCTGACGTCTACTCCAAGTCTCCTGGATTGCTTCCGTTCCAAAAATAACTCTCCCGAAGGTTTCATTCCGTTTGGACTCCGTTTGATATTCCTTTTCTTCGAAACATTGAAATAGGCAAGAAAACACCAATTTGGGCTGGGCCTCTGGTTCATAGGTTAGTCCCAAAAATAATATAAAAGTGTTTAGTAAAGCCCATAAACATCCAAAACATATAATATAATAGCATGGAATATCAAGCATCCCCAAGCTTAATTCTTGCTCGTCCTCGAGTAGTTAAATGATAAAGACAGAATTTTTGATGTGGAATGCTACCTAACATATTTATCCATGTAATTCTCTTTATTGTGGCAAGAATATTCAGATCCATAAGATTCAATACAAAAGTTTAATATTGACATAAAGATAGTAATACTTCAAGCATACTAACAAAGTAATCATGTCTTCTCAAAATAACATGGCCAAAGAAAGCTATCCCTACAAAATCATATAGTCTGGCTATGCTCTATCTTCATCACACAAAATATTTAAATCATGCACAACCCCGATGACAAGCCAAGCAATTTTTTCATACTTTTGATGTTCTCAAGCTTTTTCAATCTTCACGCAATACATGAGTGTGAGCCATGGACATAGCACTATAGGTGGAATAGAATGGTGGTTGTGGAGAAGACAAAAAAGGAGAAGATAGTCTCACATCAACTAGGCGTATCAACGGGCTATGGAGATGCCCATTAATAGATATCATTGTGAGTGAGTAGGGATTGCCATGCAACGGATGCACTAGAGCTATAAGTGTATGAAAGCTCAACAAAAGAAACTAAGTGGGTGTGCATCCAACTCGCTTGCTCACGAAGACCTAGGGAATTTTGAGGAAGCCCATCATTGGAATATACAAGCCAAGTTCTATAATGAAAGATTCCCACTAGTATATGAAAGTGACAACATAGGAGACTCTCTATCATGAAGATCATGGTGCTACTTTGAAGCACAAGTGTGGTAAAAGGATAGTAGCATTGTCCCTTCTCTCTTTTTCTCTCATTTTTTTATTTTTTTAATTTTTTATTTGGGCCTTTTCTCTTTTTTATGGCCTCTTTTTTTTATTAGTCCGGAGTCTCATCCCGACTTGTGGGGGAATCATAGTCTCCATCATCCTTTCCTCACTGGGACAATGCTCTAATAATGATGATCATCACACTTTTATTTACTTACAACTCAAGAATTACAACTCGATACTTAGAACAAAATATGACTCTATATGAATGCCTCCGGCGGTGTACCGGGATGTGCAAAGACTCATGAGTGACATGTATGAAAGAATTATGAAAGGTGGCTTTGCCACAAATACGATGTCAACTACATGATCATGCAAAGCAATATGACAATGATGAAGCGTGTCATAATAAACGGAACGGTGGTAAGTTGCATGGCAATATATCTCGGAATGGCTATGGAAATGCCATGATAGGTAGGCATGGTGGCTGTTTTGAGGAAGGTATATGGTGGGTGTATGATACCGGCGAAAGGTGCGCGGTATTAGAGAGGCTAGCAATGGTGGAAGGATGAGAGTGCGTATAATCCATGGACTCAACATTAGTCATAAAGAACTCACATACTTATTGCAAAAATCTATTAGTTATCGAAACGAAGTACTACGCGCATGCTCCTAGGGGGATAGCTTGGTAGGAAAAGACCATCGCTCGTCCCCGACCGCCACTCATAAGGAAGACAATCAATAAATAAATCATGCTCTGACTTCATCACATAACGGTTCACCATACGTGCATGCTACGGGAATCACAAACTTTAACACAAGTATCTCTCAAATTCACAACTACTCAACTAGCATGACTCTAATATCACCATCTTCATATCTCAAAACAATCATAAGGAATCATACTTCTCATAATATTCAATGCACTTTATATGAAAGTTTTTATTATATCCCTCTTGGATGCCCATCATATTAGGACTAGTTTTATAACCCAAGAAAATTACCATGTTGTTTAAGAATCTCAAAATAAAATAAGTGAAGCATGAGAGTTCATCCATTTCTTCAAAATAAAACTACCGCCGTGCTCTAAAAGGATATAAGTGAAGCACTAGAGCAAATGACAAACTACTCCAAAAGATATAAGTGAAGATCAATGAGTAGTCGAATAATTATGCAACTATGGGAAGACTCTCTAAAATTTAAGAATTTCAAATCTTGGTATTTTATTCAAACAGCAAGCAAAACAAAAGAAAATAAAATGACGCTCCAAGCAAAACACATATCATGTGGTGAATAAAAATATAGCTCCAAGTAAAGTTACCGATGAACGAGGACGAAAGAGGGGATGCCTTCCGGGGCATCCCCAAGCTTAGGCTCTTGGTCATCCTTGGATATTACCTTGTGATGCCTTGGGAATCCCCAAGATTAGGCTCTTGCCACTCCTTATTCCATAGTCCATCGAATCTTTACCCAAAACTTGAATACTTCACAACACAAAACTTAACAGAAAACTCGTAAGATCCGTTAGTATAAGAAAATAAATCACCACTTAGGTACTGTTGTGAACTCATTCTAAATTCATATTTGTGTTAAACCTACTGTATTCCAACTTCTCTATGGTTCATAACCACTGATACTACTCATAGATTCATCAAAATAAGCAAACAACACATAGAAAACAGAATCTGTCAAAAACAGGACAGTCTGTAGTAATCTGCATCAAACGCAAACTTCTGGAACTCAGAAAAATCTTCCAAAATAGGAAGACCTATATAATTTGATTATTGATCTACTGCAATTGAAATCAGTATTTTACCACTTTCTGGTGATTTTTAACAATTGTTTTCGTGAGAAGAAAGTTTTTGTCTTTTTCAGCAAGATCAAATAATTATCATCCAAGACGATCCTATAGGTCTTACTTGGCACAAACACTAATTAAAATATAAAACCACATCTAACCAGAGGCTAGATGATTTATTTATTACTAAACAGGAACAAAAAGCAAGGAACAAAAATAAAATTGGGTTGCCTCCCAACAAGCGCTAACGTTTAACGCCCCTAGCTAGGCATGATGATTTCAATGATGCTCACATAAAAGATAAGAATTGAAACATAAAGAGAGCATCATGAAGAATATGACTAGCACATTTAAGTCTAACCCATTTCCTATGCATAGGGATTTTGCGATCAAACAACTTATGGGAACAATAATCAACTAGCATAGGAAGGCAAAACAAACATAACTTCAAAACTTTAAGCACATAGAGAGGAAACTTGATATTATTGCAATTCCTACAAGCATATGTTCCTCCCTCATAATAATTTTCAGTACCATCATGAATGAATTCAACAATATAACTACCACATAAAGCATTCTTTTCATGATCTACAAGCATAGAAATTTTATTACTCCCCACATAAGCAAAATTCTTCTCTTTCGGAATAGTGGGAGTATCATAAGAGACTCGAATATTATAAATTCTTTCCACATTAAAAAGAGTAATGTTCAGAAAAGGGGTAATCATAATCATGACAAGTTTTATAAATATAATCATCACTACTTTTTATAGCATAAGTATCATCACAATAATCATCATAAGTAGCAACTTTGTTCTCATCAAAATCAATTGAAACCTCTTCCAAGATAGTGCAATCATTACTAAATAAAGTCATGACCTCTCCAAATCCACTTTCATCAATATAATCATCATAAGTAGGAGGCATGCTATCATCATAACAAATTTGCATATCAAAACTTGGGAGGCTAGAAATATCATCTTCATTAAACATAGCATCCCCAAGCTTGGGACAAACATTAATTGCAGCAAATATATTCTCAAACATGTCATTCTCATCAAACATAGCATCCCTAAGGTTGGGCCTTTTCATATCATAAGCATAATCACTCTCATCATTAATTGTATGGATAGCACCAATAGTATAGCAATTATCATCAACACAATGAGTAATAGGAGCAACATCATTTGGGAGGGATACCTTTCTACCTTTGCTTCTCCGTCTTTTATTTTTCTTCTTCACGTCATGTGTGGGTTTGACCCTCTTTTTGGAGCTCCTTATTAATGAGATGGGTTGAATAGAAGGCTCCTCCTCGTTACCTGATTCATCATAAGAAATAATAGGAGGATATTGGGAAATCTCTTCCCTTTCATTAGTATTCTCTTCATCCTCTACTTGTTTTCTTTTCTTTATGTAATTGGCAATATAAGGATTTTCAATGCAATTCACCGCACAATACATAAAAATTCCTTCTAGATCAATATCGAGGAATTTCTCAAGGTTATATTCTAGAATATGCTTAGTTCTACGTTTCATTTCTTCATAACCCAAAAGCAAACTAAGTTCATTATGATGTGCAAGGGAAATCAAGTCATCACAATTTTTGGACACGATTCGATCATGAAACAATTTGCATTGGAGATTTAAATGATTACGTTCATTGCAAAGTTCACAAGTAGGGCAAAGAAATTTTAAATTTTCAGCACAAACATCTAGCCTCTCTTGCAACCATTTAGTTTCCAAATACTTATGCCTCTTGCAAAATCTATTTTCCCTAATTGGTGTGTACTTGCAAGCTCTATGTATTCCACAAAAGTTGACATGCTTATAAGAGACATTTTCATCATGACTAATGCAATCATCATTAGTACTATGGATATTCAAAGAGTTCATACTAACAACGTTGCAATCATGCTCATCATTTAAAGATTTAGTGCCAAACATTCTAATGCATTCTTCCTCTAGCAATTGAGCACAATTATCCTTTCCATCATTCTCACGAAAGATATTAAAAAGATGAAGCGTATGAGGCAAACTCAATTCCATTTTTTTGTAGTTTTCTTTTGTAGACTAAACTAGTGATGAAACAAGAAACAAAAAGATTCGATTGCAAGATCTAAAGATATACCTTCAAGCACTCACCTCCCCGGAAACGGCGCCAGAAAAGAGCTTGATGTCTACTACGCAACCTTCTTCTTGTAGACGTTCTTGGGCCTCCAAGTGAAGAGGTTTGTAGGACAGTAGCAAATTTCCCTCAAGTGGATGACCTAAGGTTTATCAGTCTGTGGGAGGCGTAGGTTGAAAATGGTCTCTCTCAAGCAACCCTGCAACCAAATAACAAAGAGTCTCTTGTGTCCCCAACACACCCAATACAATGGTAAATTGTATAGGTGCACTAGTTCGGCGAAGAGATGGTGATACAAGTGCAATAAGGATGGTAGATTTAGGTTTTTGTAATCTGAAAATATAAAAACAGCAAGGTAACTAATGATAAAGTGAGCACAAACGGTATTGCAATGCGTTGAAACAAGGCCTAGGGTTCATACTTTCACTAGTGCAAGTTCTCTCAACAATAATAACATAATTGCATCATATAACTATCCCTCGACATGCAACAAAGAGTCACTCCAAAGTCGCTAATAGCGGAGAACAAATGAAGAGATTATTGTAGGGTACGAAACCACCTCAAAGTTATTCTTTCGGATTGATCTATTCAAGAGTTCGTACTAGAATAACACCTTAAGACACATATCAACCAAAACCCTAATGTCACCTAGATACTCCAATGCCACATCAAGTATCCGTGGGTATGATTATACGATATGCATCACACAATCTCGGATTCATCTATTCAACCAACACAAAGAACTTCAAAGAGTGCCCCAAAGTTTCTACCGGAGAGTCAAGACAAAAACGTGTGCCAACCCCTATGCATAAGTTCACAATGTTACGGAACCCGCAAGTTGATCACCAAAACATACATCAAGTAGATCACGTGAATATCCCATTGTCACCATAGATAAGCATATGCAAGACATACATCAAGTGTTCTCAAATCCTTAAAGACTCAATCCAATAAGATAACCTCAAAGGGAAAACTCAATCCATTACAAGAGAGTAGAGGGGGAGAAACAACATAAGATCCAACTATAATAGCAAAGCTCGTGATACATCAAGATCGTACCACCTCAAGAACACGACAGAGAGAGATCAAACACATAGCTACTTGTACATACCCTCAGCCCCTAGGGTGAACTACTCCCTCCTCATCACGGAGAGCACTGGGATGATGAAAATGGCCACCGGTGAGGGATCCCCACTCCGACAGGGTGCCGGAACAGGGTCCCGGTTGGTTTTTGGTGGCTAGAGAGGCTTGCGGCGGCGGAACTCCCGATCTATTTTGTTCCTCGATGTTTTTAGGGTATATGGACATATATAGGCGAAAGAAGTCGGTCAGGGGAGCCATGAGGGGCCCACGAGGGTGGGGGCACGCCCAGGGGGGAAGGCGCGCCTCCCTGCCTCGTGGCCACCTCGAAGCTTCCGTGACGTGTACTCCAAGTCTCCTGGATTGCTTCCGTTCCAAAAATAACTCTCCCGAAGGTTTCATTCCGTTTGGACTCCTTTTGATATTCCTTTTCTTCGAAACACTGAAATAGGCAAGAAAACAACAATTTGGGCTGGGCCTCTGGTTCATAGGTTAGTCCCAAAAATAATATAAAAGTGTTTAGTAAAGACCATAAACATCCAAAACAGATAATATAATAGCATGGAACAATAAAAAAATTATAGATACGTTGGAGACGTAACAAGAATTCCTGATGCTGCGGGTGGCTCCGCTCCAGGCGCGCTCGCGCCCCTTGGCGAAGAAGACAAGCTTTGCCTGAGTTCAGAGGCCTTGTCTGACGAGGAGCTGGTTGTGGCTCTCCGCCTCTTGGTCGGGGACGGCCAAGAGTATCCTTCGAGTGCCGTCGTTTCCTTGTTCCTTCGCAAGGACGGGGCGCAGGTTGTGGCGGCCATGCCCACCTTTGACGAGCGCGGCCTGGTGCCGCCGGCGTCCCCTGGGGTCCCAGAGGCGACGGCGCCGGTGGACGTGTCTTCTGGTGATTCCCGCAAGGAGGGGGAAGAGGAGGAGGGTGAGGAGCGCGACTCGGAGGCGGCCCCCGAGGGGATGGGGGAGATCTCCCCCCTTGCGCAAGGCCGACATCCGCCGCACCCTGCCTGACAACGACGAGGCTGATGTCCTCCCGGAGAGGAAGGGGCCGTCCGTGGTTCCGACGAGGGGCAGGTCGGCGTTGATCTCCCGAGATGACGCTCCTGCTCTGACTCCGCCTGGAGCTGCTACTGGCCCGTCCGCTGCCCCCTCTTCTGCTCTTGGGGCCCGCGTGCCTGTGCCTCAGGCTGCGAGGCTCTCAGGCTTCAAGCTTACGAAGCGGAGGCACTACGCCACGGTGGACCAGTAAGTGTTCTTGCCCTGTTTTGTTCCTGCTTCTGCTGCTTGCCCTTGATGCTTCTCCGTTGTGCAATTAGGCCAACACCCGCGGCGAAGAGGAGGAAGGAGGACGAGGAGGCGTTGCTCGGGACCAGATCGCCTACGATGGCCGCACCCCTCTCCATGGGCAAGGGCAGCGATGGCGCTCGCGCTTCTCCGGCCCGATCATCCTCGCGAGGCTTGGGGGAGAATCCTCACGAGGAGTCAGCCCCCATGGCCCCGCTGGCTTCGGATGTTCCAACGCCTGGCTCGGTCGCCGAGACCGCGAAAGCTCAAGAGCCTCCGTCCTCCCAGGCCATGGTGACAATGTCGCCTCCTCCCCCTTCTGCCGCGCTGCTACCTCCAGGTCCTTCGGCCTCCCCTGACGCTCTGGAGCGCGCTCTCTCTGCGATGACCCTGCTGCGAGAAGATTTTCAAGGCGCCGACCGTCGCCTGGTGGCCGGGCGCCTGGAGCTGGTCTCTGGCTGGCTTCATTCCGATGTGTCCGTCCAGGCGACGCTGAGCCAGGCTACTGCGGACTCCGAGAAGGACAAGGAGGCTGTCTCCAAAGGTGTGGCCGTCCGCGAGGTGGCGCTGAAGGATGCCGAGGCCGCCAAGGACCGCTGTCGGTCCCTAGAGGCCGAGCTGGACACCGCGTGGAGGGAGCGCGTGAAAGAAGCCTGAGGCCGCAAGGCAGAGGAGGAGAAGATGAAGGCCCGAGAGGACGCCGTCAGGGATCGCGATGCCGATCTGGAGCAGTTGGTGAAGGCGCGGGCCATGGAGCACGGCCAGCTGGAGGAGCTGGAGCAGAAACTGAGGGCGGAGAAGGCCGAGCTTGAAGCCAAGGCGAAGGTCCTGGCTGAGGACCGTGAGGCCTTCAAGCTCCTTGAGGCGAGGTCTCGGATGACACTGCGGTCACTCTACGAGAAGGGCTTGGAGGAGCCACTGGCTGCCAGCAACGAGGGCCCCGCCCAGCTTCTTCCTTATCTGGTTGATGCGCTTGAGGACGTCGTGAGCGGTATCGGCCCCATGGCAGAGGAAGAAGCCCGCATCCTTTCCTCAGCCACGTTGACGCGCATCTTCAGCCACCTCCATCTTCGCGACCCTGCCACCCACCTTGACGAGCTGCTGGAGCCTGTGGACGACGAGCATTGCGCGGCTGCTGCCGCAGCCGTGAAGGGTCAGGTGGAGGCCCTGTTGAAGAAGTTCCGCGCCTTTGCCCCTGCGCCCTCGACTGGCGGTGCTGCTGATCCTGCAACTCCGGCTGGTGGTACAGGTGAAGGAGACACCGTCGAAGAAGAAGCATCCCTTGCAGGCGACGGCGGTGTCCAGGGATGATGGAATGACTTGTTGGCGGCTCTTTTCTTGCTTAACTCCTGCAACATGTACCATGCCTCGTGGAGGCGTTTAAACTTGCGTTTGGTATTGGAGAACAATATGTCTTGTAATATTTGCTTGAGATTTTGCGATTTCCTTCCTATTTGCTTTACGTTCTATGTCGGCAGGGCCCGACCCCATGCATACCTCAGCCGCCGCTGGGTCGTCCGGATCACCAGGACGAGAACAAGGAGTGAGGGGCTACGTGGCCAGTTAGGCTTGTGAGTCGCGATGCTCATGAGTCCCCCTTGACACGCAAACAGCTTACAGAAAGGAAATGCAGGAATAGGTCTAGTGTTCTACGTCGGCAGGGCCCGACCCCGCGCATACCTCAACCGCCGTTGGGTCGTCTGGATCACCAGGACGAGATCAAGGAGTGAGGGGCTACGTGGCCAGTCAGGCTCCTGAGTCGCGATGCTCAGGAGTCCCCCTTGACGCTCAAACGACCTTCATACCTTTGCCCTCGCCGAGGCTCGGCTCGGGAGGGGCGCGGGACGACCAGGTCCGGGGGACCTGGCAGGGTGGCGTACGCCTGGGCGTGACCCGAGCGCAGCCCCTGTGCCTAGCCCCCTCGCGCGACTCTCCCGAGGGGAGGTGTTGCAATGAGGCCAGACACTAAGCTCCAGGGCTCCCTGTGGTTGATACGGCCGTGAGGCCGCCCTCAGTTGTTTATCACTAGCGCGGAGCATAGCGCTTCCGCACTTGCACGGGCATAGCCGCTCCTCGGCAGTGTCGACGGCCAGCGCTGAGCATGGTGCTTCCACTGGTACGTGGGAGGGGACTCCCTACTGCGGAGAGCCCCCGGGCGTGTACAGCCCCGCCCTGACACGTGGCTTGCACGGCAGGGCTAGACGAGGTGTGTCTGGGCACTCGTGAGCCAGCACGGGACTCACGAGGCCCTACCTCAAGGCGGGTTGCGCCTGGTCTTGGTTCTTGATGGCCGTGGTGGTCCTGCGAGATGGTTAGACAACCTGCGCTGAACGAATCTCCTGAGGTTATCGCATGAGAAGGCCAAGCACCAACTACCCAAGGAGGTGACGTGAACGGGGCCGGCCCGCCAGACAGAGCTCCGCCGTTGGATTTATCTATGCTGCAGGGACGGGCCCGAGCACAGACGCCGTGCCTAGCCTCCTTATGTGAAGGATCCTGAAGGAAGACCATCGGCGCACGGCTCCCATGGTGGGTGACAATCAAACGGTGATAACCATAGACAGATTATGCATGAAAAGCAGACTAGCTCAGGTAAATGCAAGAACGATACATGCCACTGGGCCGGACCCGAGCGGCCTGGGGATGATGTAGCCTGAGGGGCACCCCCAGCAAAGTAAGCTAAAGACGTAAAAGGATACATGTCGCAGGGACAGACCCACGCGGCCTGGGAATGATGCAGCCCAGGCGGCGCTCCCAGCTAAATAAACTTGGAAAATGTCACCTGGTTCCGTTGTCGAAGGGATGTTGGGGCAGCTGAAGATACGTGGCGAAGAGGTAGTTCCTCACGAGCCACCGGGGGCCTGAGCCTCAGGAGGCTCTGGGGGCTCGGGCGGTTCCTTGAGGACCGTCTCCATCTCCTTCAGGACCGCGTGATGCCTGGTCTCCTGAGCCGCCAGGATGCTCCGCATGTTGCGCTGGAAGATGGCTGCCATGCTCGGCAGGCCGAATGGCATGCGAACATAGCTGTAAGGTGGGCCCTCGCAACGTCCCACGCGCGAAGGCCAGAAGAGCTCCTGAGATGCGGCCCTGTTGAGCCCTGGGATGTCGACGCAGACGCGCAACCCGCCATCCTCGCCTGGATAGGGAGCTGCGCCAGGAAGGCGGCGGTCACCGCGCATGGCTCTTGCATCCTGCAGCTCCTGAGTGACCTTGGTGATGAACTCTTGAGTGCCGGGCGCTCCTCGCCCGGTATCCTCCTGAGGGAAACGCGCCGCAAAGCACGCCTCCATGTGGTGCCCGAGCGCCTCCCTCGTGATGTTGGCTTGGTCTGAGTGTTGGGGAACGTAGTAATTTCAAAAAAATTCCTACGCACATGCAAGATCATGGTGATGCATAGCAACGAGAGGGAAGAGTGTTGTCCATGTACCCTCATAGACCGAAAGCGGAAGCGTTATCACAACGCGGTTGATGTAGTCGTACGTCTTCACGATCCGACCAATCAAGTACCGAACGCACGGCACCTCCGAGTTCAGCACACGTTCAGCTCGATGACGTCCCTCGAACTCCGATCCAGCCGAGTGTTGAGGGAGAGTTTCGTCAGCACGACGGCGTGGTGACGATGATGATGTTCTACCGACGCAGGGCTTCGCCTAAGCTCCGCAACGATATTATCGAGGTGTAATATGGTGGAGGGGGGCACCACACACGGCTAAAATATCATATATCAAATTGTGTGTAGAGGTGCCCCCTGCCCCCGTATATAAAGGAGCAAGGGGGAGGCCGGCTGCCTTTGGGCGCGCCAAGGAGAGGGGGGGAGTCCTCCTCCTAGTAGGAGTAGGACTCCCCTTTCCTAGTCCAACTAGGAAGAGAGGGGGGGAGGAGAGAGACGGAGAGGGAGAGGGAAAGAGGGGCTGCGCCCCCCTCCCCTAGTCCAATTCGGACTCCTCATGGGAGGGGGCGCGCCACCTCCTGGCTGCTGCCCTCTCTCTCCCCTCAAGGCCCACTAAGGCCCAATACTTCCCCGGGGGGTTCCGGTAACCCCTCCGGCACTCCGGTTTTATCCGAAACTTCTCCGGAACACTTCCGGTGTCCTAATATAGTCGTCCAATATATCAATCTTTATGTCTCGACCATTTCGAGACTCCTCGTCATGTCCGTGATCACATCCGGGACTCCGAACAACCTTTGGTACATCAAAACATATAAACTCATAATATAACTGTCATCGTAACTTTAAGCGTGCGGACCCTACGGGTTCGAGAACTATGTAGACATGACCGAGACACCTCTCTGGTCAATAACCAATAGCGGAACCTGGATGCTCATATTGGTTCCTACATATTCTACGAAGATCTTTATCAGTCAGACCGCATAACAACATACGTTGTTCCCTTCGTCATCGGTATGTTACTTGCCCGAGATTCGATCGTCGGTATCTCGATACCTAGTTCAATCTCGTTACCGGCAAGTCTCTTTACTCGTTCCGTAATACATCATCCCGCAACTAACTCATTAGTCACAATGCTTGCAAGGCTTATAGTGATGTGCATTACTGAGTGGGCCCAGAGATACCTCTCCGACAATCGGAGTGACAAATCCTAATCTCGAAATACGCCAACCCAACAAGTACCTTTGGAGACACCTGTAGAGCACCTTTATAATCACCCATTTACATTGTGACGTTTGGTAGCACACAAAGTGTTCCTCCGGTAGCATAATTTCATAGTCATAGGAACATGTATAAGTCATGAAGAAAGCAATAGCAACATACTAAACGATCGGGTGCTAAGCTAACGGAATCGGTCAAGTCAATCACGTCATTCTCCTAATGAGGTGATCCCGTTAATCAAATGACAACTCATGTCTATGGCTAGGAAACATAACCATCTTTGATTAACGAGCTGGTCAAGTAGAGGCATACTAGTGACACACTGTTTGTCTATGTATTCACACATGTATTATGTTTCCGGTTAATACAATTCTAGCATGAATAATAAACATTTATCATGATATAAGGAAATAAATAATACTTTATTATTGCCTCTAGGGCATATTTCCTTCAGTCTCCCACTTGCACTAGAGTCAATAATCTAGATTACACAGTAATGATTCTTACACCCATGGAGTCTTGGTGCTGATCATGTTTTGCTCGTGGAAGAGGCTTAGTCAACGGGTCTGCAACATTCAGATCCGTATGTATCTTGCAAATTTCTATGTCTCCCACCTGGACTAAATCCCGGATGGAATTGAAGCGTCTTTTGATGTGCTTGGTTCTCTTGTGAAATCTGGATTCCTTTGCTAAGGCAATTGCACCAGTATTGTCACAAAAGATTTTCATTGGTCCCGATGCACTAGGTATGACACCTAGATCGGATATGAACTCCTTCATCCAGACTCCTTCATTTGCTGCTTCCGAAGCAGCTATGTACTCCGCTTCACACGTAGATCCCGCCACGACACTTTGCTTAGAACTGCACCAACTGACAGCTCCACCGTTCAATGTAAATACGTATCCGGTTTGCGATTTAGAATCGTCCGGATCAGTGTCAAAGCTTGCATCAATGTAACCACTTACGATGAGCTCTTTGTCACCTCCATAAATGAGAAACATATCCTTAGTCCTTTTCAGGTATTTCAGGATGTTCTTGACCGCTGTCCAGTGATCCACTCCTGGATTACTTTGGTACCTCCCTGCTAAACTTATAGCAAGGCACACATCAGGTCTGGTACACAGCATTGCATACATGATAGAGCCTATGGCTGAAGCATAGGGAACATCTTTCATCTTCTCTCTATCTTCTGCAGTGGTCGGGCATTGAGTCTTACTCAATCTCACACCTTGTAGTACAGGCAAGAACCCTTTCTTTGCTTGATCCATTTTGAACTTCTTCAAAACTTTTTCAAGGTATGTGCTTTGTGAAAGTCCAATTAAGCGTCTTGATCTATCTCTATAGATCTTAATGCCTAATATATATGCAGCTTCACCGAGGCCTTTCATTGAAAAACTCTTATTCAAGTATCCTTTTATGCTATCCAGAAATTCTATATCATTTCCAATCAGCAATATGTCATCCACATATAATATCAGAAATGCTACTGAGCTCCCACTCACTTTCTTGTAAATACAGGCTTCTCCAAAAGTCTGTATAAAACCAAATGCTTTGATCACACTATCAAAGCATTTATTCCAACTCTGAGAGGCTTGCACCAGTCCATAAATGGATCGCTGGAGCTTGCACACTTTGTTAGCTCCCTTTGGATTGACAAAACCTTCCGGTTGCATCATATACAACTCTTCTTCCAGAAATCCATTCAGGAATGCAGTTTTGACATCCATTTGCCAAATTTCATAATCATAAAATGCGGCAATTGCTAACATGATTCGGACAGACTTAAGCATCGCTACGGGTGAGAAGGTCTCATCGTAGTCAATCCCTTGAACTTGTCGAAAACCTTTCGCAACAAGTCGAGCTTTATAGACAGTAACATTACCATCAGCGTCAGTCTTCTTCTTGAAGATCCATTTATTTTCAATGGCTTGCCGACCATCGGGCAAGTCAACCAAAGTCCATACTTTGTTCTCATACATGGATCCCATCTCGGATTTCATGGCTTCAAGCCATTTTGCGGAATCTGGGCTCACCATCGCTTCTTCATAGTTCGTAGGTTCGTCATGGTCTAGTACCATAACCTCCAGAACAGGATTACCGTACCACTCTGGTGCGGATCTTGATCTAGTTGACCTACGAGGTTCAGTAATAACTTGATCTGAAGTTTCATGATCATTATCATTAACTTCCTCACTAATTGGTGTAGGTGTCGCAGAAACTGATTTCTGTGATGATCTACTTTCCAATAAGGGAGCATGTACAGTTACCTCATCAAGTTCTACTTTCCTCCCACTCACTTCTTTCCAGAGAAACTCCTTCTCTAGAAAGGATCCATTCTTAGCAACGAATATCTTGCCTTCGGATCTGTGATAGAAGGTGTACCCAACAGTCTCCTTTGGATATCCTATGAAGACACATTTCTCCGATTTAGGTTCCAGCTTATCAGGTTGAAGTTTCTTCACATAAGCATCGCAACCCCAAACTTTAAGATACGACAACTTTGGTTTCTTGCCAAACCATAGTTCATAAGGCGTCGTCTCAACGGATTTCTATGGTGTCCTATTTAGAGTGAATGCAGCCGTCTCTAAAGCATAACCCCAAAACGATAGCGGTAAATCAGTAAGAGACATCATAGATCGCACCATATCTAATAAAGTACGATTACGACGTTCGGACACACCATTACGCTGTGGTGTTCCGGGTGGCGTGAGTTGCGAAACTATTCCGCATTGCTTCAAATGTAGGCCAAACTCGTAACTCAAATATTCTCCTCCACGATCTGATCGTAGAAACTTTATTTTCTTGTTACGATGATTTTCAACTTCACTCTGAAATTCTTTGAACTTTTCAAATGTTTCAGACTTATGTTTCATTAAGTAGATATACACATATCTGCTCAAATCATCTGTGAAGGTGAGAAAATAACAATATCCGCCACGAGCCTCAATATTCATCGGACCACATACATCTGTATGTATGATTTCCAATAAATCTGTTGCTCTCTCCATAGTTCCGGAGAACGGTGTTTTAGTCATCTTGCCCATGAGGCACGGTTCGCAAGTACCAAGTGATTCATAATCAAGTGATTCCAAAAGTCCATCAGTATGGAGTTTCTTCATGCGCTTTACACCGATATGACCTAAACGGCAGTGCCACAAATAAGTTGCACTATCATTATCAACTCTGCATCTTTTGGCTTCAACATTATGAATATGTGTGTTAAAAATAGACCACTCTTCAAGGGTGCATGACCATAAAAGATATTATTCATATAAATAGAACAACCATTATTCTCTGATTTAAATGAATAATCGTCTCGCATCAAACAAGATCCAGATATAATGTTCATGCTCAACGCTGTCACCAAATAACAATTATTTAGGTCTAATACTAATCCCGAAGGTAGATGTAGAGGTAGCGTGTCGACGGCGATCACATCGACTTTGGAACCATTTCCCACGCGCATCGTCACCTCGTCCTTAGCCAATCTTCGCTCAATCCGTAGCCCCTGTTTCGAGTTGCAAATATTAGCAACAGAACCAGTATCAAATACCCAGGTGCTACTGCAAGCATTAGTAAGGTACACATCAATAACATGTATATCACATATACCTTTGTTAACCTTGCCATCCTTCTTATCCGCCAAATACTTGGGGCTATTCCGCTTCCAGTGACCAGTTTGCTTGCAGTAGAAGCACTCAGTTTCAGGCTTAGGTCCAGACTTGGGTTTCTTCTCCTGAACAGCAACTTGCTTGCTGTTCTTCTTGAAGTTCCCCTTCTTCTTCCCTTTGTCCTTTTTCTTGAAACTAGTGGTTTTACTGACCATCAACACTTGATGCTCCTTTTTGATTTCTACCTCCGCTGCCATTAGCATTGCGAAGAGCTCGAGAATTGTCTTATTCATCCCTTGCATGTTATAGTTCATCACGAAGCTCTTGTAGCTTGGTGGCAGTGATTGAAGAATTCTGTCAATGACGCTATCATCCGGAAGATTAACTCCCAGTTGAATCAAGTGATTATTATACCCAGACATTTTGAGTATATGCTCACTGACAGAACTATTCTCTTCCATCTTGCAGCTATAGAACTTATTGGAGACTTCATATCTCTCAATCCAGGCATTTGCTTGAAATATTAACTTCAACTCCTGGAACATCTCATATGCTCCATGACGTTCAAAACGTCGTTGAAGACCCGGTTCTAAGCCGTAAAGCATGGCACACTGAACTATTGAGTAGTCATCAGCTTTGCTCTGCCAGACGTTCATAACTTCTGGTGTTGCTCTTGCAGGAGGCCTGGCACCTAGCAGTGCTTCCAGGACGTAATTCTTCTGTGCAGCAATGAGGATAATCCTCAAGTTACGGACCCAGTCCGTGTAATTGCTACCATCATCTTTCAACTTTGCTTTCTCAAGGAACACATTAAAATTCAACGGAACAACAACACGGGCCATTTATCTACAATTAACATAGACAAGCAAGATACTATCAGGTACTAAGTTCATGATAAATTCAAGTTCAATTAATCATATTACTTAAGAACTCTCACTTAGATAGACATCCCTCTCATCATCTAAGTGATCACGTGATCCAAATCAACTAAACCATGTCCGATCATCACGTGAGATGGAGTAGTTTCAATGGTGAACATCACTATGTTGATCATATCTACTATATGATTCACGCTCGACCTTTCGGTCTCCGTGTCCCGAGGCCATATCTGCATATGCTAGGCTCGTCAAGTTTAACCCGAGTATTCCGCGTGTGCAACTGTTTTGCACCCATTGTATTTGAACGTAGAGCCTATCACACCCGATCATCACGTGGTGTCTCAGCACGAAGAACTTTTGCAACGGTGCATACTCAGGGAGAACACTTTTATCTTGAAATTTTAGTGAGAGATCATCTTATAATGCCACCGTCAATCAAAGCAAGATAAGATGCATAAAAGATTAACATCACATGCAATCAATATAAGTGATATGATATGGCCATCATCATCTTGTGCTTGTGATCTCCATCTCCGAAGCACCGTCATGATCACCATCGTCACCGGCGCGACACCTTGATCTCCATCGTAGTATCGTTGTCGTCTCGCCAACTTATTGCTTTTACGACTATCACTACCGCTTAGTGATAAAGTAAAACAATTACATGGCGATTGCATTGCATACAATAAAGCGACAACCATATGGCTCCTGCCAGTTGCCGATAACTCGGTTACAAAACATGATCATCTCATACAATAAAATATAGCATCATGTCTTGACCATATCACATCACAACATGCCCTGCGGAAACAAGTTAGACGTCCTCTACTTTGTTGTTGCAAGTTTTACGTGGCTGCTACGGGCTTAGCAAGAACCGTTCTTACCTACGCATCAAAACCACAACGATAGTTTGTCAAGTTGGTGCTGTTTTAACCTTCGCAAGGACCGGGCGTAGCCACACTCGGTTCAACTAAAGTGAGAGAGACAGACACCCTCCAGTCACCTTTAAGCAACGAGTGCTCCCAACGGTGAAACCAGTCTCGCGTAAGCGTACGTACGCGTAATGTCGGTCCGGGCCGCTTCATCTCACAATACCGCTGAACCAAAGTATGACATGCTGGTAAGCAGTATGACTTATATCGCCCACAACTCACTTGTGTTCTACTCGTGCATAGCATCAACTCATAAAACCAGGCTCGGATGCCACTGTTGGGGAACGTAGTAATTTCAAAAAAATTCCTACGCACACGCAAGATCATGGTGATGCATAGCAACGAGAGGGAAGAGTGTTGTCCACGTACCCTCGTAGACCGAAAGAGGAAGCGTTATCACAATGCGGTTGATCTAGTCGTACGTCTTCACGATCCGACCGATCAAGTACCGAACGCACGGCACCTCCGAGTTCAGCACACGTTCAGCTCGATGACGTCCCTCGAACTCCGATCCAGCCGACTGTTGAGGGAGAGTTTCGTCAGCACGACGGCATGGTGACGATGATGATGTTGTACCGACGCAGGGCTTCGCCTAAGCTCCGCAACGATATTATCGAGGTGTAATATGGTGGAGGGGGGCACCGCACACGGCTAAAATATCGTATATCAAATTGTGTGTAGAGGTGCCCCCCTGCCCCCGTATATAAAGGAGCAAGGGGGAGGCCGGCTGCCTTTGGGCGCGCCAAGGAGAGGGGGGAGTCCTCCTCCTAGTAGGAGTAGGACTCCCCTTTCCTAATCCAACTAGGAAGAGAGGGGGGAGGAAAGAGAGGGAGAGGGAGAGGGAAAGAGGGGCTGCGCCCCCTCCCCTAGTCCAATTCGGACTCCTCATGGGAGGGGGCGCGCCACCTCCTGGCTGCTGCCCTCTCTCTCCCCTCAAGGCCCACTAAGGCCCAATACTTCCCCGGGGGGTTCCGGTAACCCCTCCGACACTCCGATTTTATCCGAAACTTCTCCGGAACACTTCCGGTGTCCGAATATAGTCGTCCAATATATCAATCTTTATGTCTCGACCATTTCGAGACTCCTCGTCATGTCCGTGATCACATACGGGACTCCGAACAACCTTCGGTACATCAAAACATATAAACTCATAATATAACTGTCATCGTAACTTTAAGCGTGCGGACCCTACGGGTTCGAGAACTATGTAGACATGACCGAGACACCTCTCTGGTCAATAACCAATAGCGGAACCTGGATGCTCATATTGGTTCCTACATATTCTACGAAGATCTTTATCGGTCAGACCGCATAACAACATACGTTGTTCCCTTTGTCATCGGTATGTTACTTGCCCGAGATATGATCGTCGGTATCTCGATACCTAGTTCAATCTCGTTACCGGCAAGTATCTTTACTCGTTCCGTAATACGTCATCCCGCAACTAACTCATTAGTCACAATGCTTGCAAGGCTTATAGTGATGTGCATTACTGAGTGGGCCCAGAGATACCTCTCCGACAATCGGAGTGACAAATCCTAATCTCGAAATCGGAGTGACAATCGGAGTGATTAGCACACAAAGTGTTCCTCCGGTAAACGGGAGTTGCATAATCTCATAGTCATAGGAACATGTATAAGTCATGAAGAAAGCAATAGCAACATACTAAACGATCGGGTGCTAAGCTAACGGAATGGGTCAAGTAAATCACGTCATTCTCCTAATGAGGTGATCCCGTTAATCAAATGACAACTCATGTCTATGGCTAGGAAACATAACCATCTTTGATTAACGAGCTAGTCAAGTAGAGGCATACTAGTGACACACTGTTTGTCTATGTATTCACACATGTATTATGTTTCCGGTTAATACAATTCTAGCATGAATAATAAACATTTATCATGATATAAGGAAATAAATAATACTTTATTATTGCCTCTAGGGCATATTTCCTTCACTGAGGCCCTCCAGGAGAGAGCCCCCGAGCCCTGCCCGAGGAGGGCACCGGGCGCGCCTTCCTATGCGAGGGAGGGAGGCGCCCCAAGCGCGGGCGCCGATCCTGATGTTGCGGCGCTAGAGGAGCCGCTCCCCTGAGGCCCTATGTGGAGTAGCCGCTTCTTCTTCTTGGGGACGGCCTTAGGAGGGTACTGCGCTGCATTGTTGTCGGGGTCTTAGATTGATGCAGCTTGGAAGGCACGCTCGAGGGAGCACACCGCATCTCTTTCTTCGCAAGGGACGGTGATCATCCTGCTGCTTCCTAGCATCTTGAGGACGTTGTAGCCATGGTGGGTCACCGCCATGAACTTGGCTAGGGCCGGATACCTGAGGATGGCATTGTATGGCAGACAGATGTGGGCGATGTCGAAGTCGATGAGCTCGGTGCGGTAGTTGTCGCGCTGTCCGAAGGTGACAGGGAGGCGGACCTGCCCTATCGGGGTGGTGGAGCCGTCGGTCACTCCTGAGAAAGGCTTGGTAGGCTGAAGCTGATCGTATGGCACTCGGAGGCTGTCGAACGTCCCGACGGACAGGACGTTAAGCCCTGCGCCGCCGTCGATGAGGGTCTTGGTGACTTGCACGTTGCTGATGACGGGTGAACAGAGCATCGGGAGGGCGCCAGCGGTGGCCGCGCACTTGAGCTGGTCCGCCGAGCTGAAGGTGATGGCACACTTGGACCACCTGAGCCGGCGCGTGGCCTCGAGCCTGGGAAGGGCTGCGTTCACCTCGCGAGCAAACTGCTTGAAGATGCGCTAAAAGGCTGGGGCTTGAGCTCCGCCCAAGATGCAGGCGATGGCACGCGGTTCCTGGAAGCCGCCAGCCCCCTCGTCCTGATGGTGGTCGTCATTCCTTCTTGGTGGTGGCGGCAGCGGAGGAAAGCCAGCGTTGCCCTGAGGGCGGTCCTTGCGAGGTTGGTCCCTCCATGCGCCCTCACGAGGTTGGTCCTGCCAGCGGTCCTCGCGAGGCCGGTCGCGCCACTCCTGGCAAGGGCCGCGGTCGTCCCAGCGTCCTCCGCCACGTCCTCCTCCTCGGCCGTAGCCCCGGTCATTGCGCTCGGGGCGTCGACCGAGGCGTCCATCTCGAATGGCCCTGAGCTCTTGACAGTCATTCGTGTTGTGGTTGTGTACGTTGTGGAAGGCGCAGAACGGCCGGCTGCTCTTGGACGACTCGGGATGGTCCTGGCCGCGCTTCGTGTCTGGCTCCGCCGCGAGCATGGCCACTCCCTTGCGCTTCACGTCCTTGGCCTTGGCTTTCTTCTCCTCTGGGTCGGTAGCTGGGAGCTCGAGGAGGGAAAGGCGCCCCTCCTCAGCTCTTGCGCACTTGGTCGCCAGGTTGAACAGCTCCAAAGCCGTGCATAGCTCCTCGTGGATGGCGAGCTCCTCCTTCATCTTGACGTCGCGGACGCCATCAGAAAACACGGAGATGATGGCCTCGTCCGTCACCTTGGGGATCTTGAGACGAATGTTGTTGAAGCGCTGGATGTACTTCTGCAGGGTCTCTCCTGGCTGCTGCTTGATGCGGCGCAGGTCACTCGCGGCCAAAGGGCGGTCGCGAGTGCCCTGGAAGTTGATGACGAAGCGGTCGCGCATCTCGTTCCAAGAGGAGATCAAGCCCGGGGGCAGGTTCAGGAGCCACGAGCGAGCCCCATCCTTGAGAGCCATGGGGAACCAGTTCACCATGACTTTCTCGTTGCCATTGGCCGCCTCGATGCTCAGCTCATAGAGCTGCAAGAACTCTGCGGCGTCGGGGGTGCCGTCGTCGCGAGGAGGCAGGTCTAGCTTGAACTTACCCGGCCATGCGACGCTACGCAGCTCGAGAGTGAAGGCGCGGCAGCCTGCTGTGGCCACTGGGGCCCTTTGCTGATGCGGAGCCTGCCCTTGGTGCCCGCGCGCCGCCGCTGCAGGCGGCACACGGTCTTGTCACAGTGGCGGTGGGAGCGCGGGCGCATTCTCTTGCGGACGGGGAACTTCTTGGCAGCTTCCTTCTTCTCGCGCGGGCGCCCGGCACGGTGGGTCATGTCGGGGGGGCGCACGTCTTGGCGCCAGAGCGCCGTCTTGGTGCAGAGGTGGTGGAGGCGCTCCGTGAGCGACGTCGCCCGCAGCTGGCGGAGGGCGAGGCAGCGAGAGGGATGGCGCAGGGGAGCCCCCTGCGGCGCTGACGAGCTCGGCGATGTGGTCCAGCCAGTCCTCGTAGAGGTCGTCGACTGGACGGTAACACAGGAGCTCGCGTGCCATGAGTAGCGCGGCCTGTGCGCCCGTGGGAGCACGACGAGCGTGAGACGACGAGCCGGCTGGGTTAGCGACGGAGTGGCGATGCGGCCGTCCCGCCGCACCGAGGGGTGCAGCGATGAAGCTTGCTGCTTGTTTCCCGTCGGGCCAGTGGCGGCGTCGGCAGCTGGCGACGGGGAACGACGGGGAGGCCCGCCGACAGGAGCGGTCTGAGCGACGCGGGCGGCGAGGGCGGCCGGCACTCAGCACGGGCTCGACGAGCGTCCGCCATGGATGCGATGAAGCAAAGGGACGCGGATCGGCGGAAAGAAAGCTTCGGCGCACCCCTACCTGGAGCGCCAAATGTCGGATTTCGGGTTCCGGCAAAACCCTTGAGGTTCGAATACTGGGGTGCGCATGAAGATCTCTCCCTACCTAATCACGCCCTCACTCTCACCGCGGTCTCAAAGCCTAGCTCGACGAACCCACAGAAAGAGAGACACGAGAGTTTATACTGGTTCGGGCCACCGATGTGGTGTAATACCCTACTCTCGTGTGGTGTGGTGGATTGCCTCTCGGGCTGAGGATGAACCGTTACAAGGGAAGAACAGCCTCTGGAGGAGAGGTGCTTTTGTGCTTGGTGAGCTTGTGTGTGGCTATGGGTGGAATGGCTCTGATCCAAGGTGAGATCCAGATGCCTCCTATGGTGGTGGCTAGTCCTATTTATAGAGGCCCTGGTCCTCTCCCCAAATATTGAGAGGGAAGGGATCCAACAACGGCCAAATTCGAAGGGAGACAACTAGTACAAGTTATCCTGACTAAAGGTGGTCTTCGCCTGCCAAAGGCTCTGGTGGTGACGCTGTCTTGGGCTCCACGGTGACCTCCGTCCTGTCGTCCTGCTGGTCTTGGTCTCGTTGCACCGATATGGAAACCTTTGCCTGATGCCTCGGGACTCCTCGCCTGCGCTTGCCCCTTTAGCACCAAAGAGGAAACAAGGACACTGCACGCACTGGCGCCCGCCTGGCTCCAGTCGTCATGGCTTGCATCACATGAACCTCGTGAGGTGTCCCTTGACTTGATCTCTCTGCCCCTCGCGAGCCAGCCTGGTGAGGCAGCCCCCGAGGAGGTCTTGTGTCGTCCGCCTCACGAGGCTTGGCCCCTCGCGAGGGTCCTGAGTGTTTGCTGGTGAAGATGGGTCGTACAGGGCCGCTGGTGGAGCCACGCCGTGGGCCGCAGGCAGGCAAGTCTGGGGACCCCCGTTCCCAGGACGCCCACAACCGTAGCGGCTAATTAAGCTGTGGGGAGCACCTAACATGAGCTACTGGGAGCCGTTGGATCCAAGATGCAGCGGCACACACAAGGCCTGAATGTTTTATTTGCAAAAACACCCTGGCAGAGTTTGAAAATTGCGCATACTTAGAAAGACTACTCCCAAGCCATTGGATCTCAGATCCAACGACGTAAAAAATCGTACACCATAGCATCTAAGCTGCGGGGTGGATGTGATATTCTATGCCGCTGTCATTTTTGTTCCTAAACTTGCAAAATACGTGTAACTGGTGCCGTAACTTATCTAACCGCGCAAAGTGTTTGTGCAAAAAAACATCCTACACTGAAATATCAGAACAACACACAGGGGTCCCACTTGTCATTGATCAGATTTGGACCTAAAACTAACAAATCTGAAAGTCGAGATTCGAACTAGCAACCTGGACTACAAACCGTACATCGATAGCCTGAAACAGCAATGGTTGTTGGCTTTGTCGCATAACTTGATTTTATACAGTATTACATTGAGTAGAGTAGAGGGAGTGTCTCGTCAACATGTGCATGACCATTGACTCACTTACTGGTGGTCCCATGTCTGCGATCTCTCTCTCCTCTCCATCTAGTAACCTTTGGACGCACGGGCACACACGAAGAGCGGCGAGAGCTTGCTGTGGTGTTATTATAACTAAAAAATGTTTGGAAAATAGAAGAATCGCCTAGAACAAGAGATGTTGTGGCTGGTCGATACGGAGCTAACCACACCTATCCTACGCGCCACGTTAGCATGATGAAGCTGTGTGGCTAGTGGGGTATTTTAGACCGACTGGCTGGGTCCTGAGGTCGAACCATAGGTAGTACGTTTGATACAGTATATTTTTGCACGCACATTTTTCCTCCGTGCCAAGACGTGGCACACCCTACCGCGCGGTTTCTGGGTCCTCCTGGGTGGTGCACGCATATTTTCTTCCTTGCCAAGACATGGGACATCCTACCGCGCATTTTCTAGGTCCTCCTCGGTCGTAGCACCGAAGCAAGTAAATGAGTCATCAAATCACAAAAGCCCACCTTTCCCATCGAGTACATCAGTGAAGCATGGTGGCTAGCTAGTTGGGCTAGTGCGACCGATTAGCTAGGTCGCCGCCACATTTGTTTTTTCACCCCTTTTTTTCTTTCCTTACCGGCAGGTAAATTTAAATATCCACCGTGGCGTTGCTCTGGTCTTTGGGTGCGGCAGGCGCGACAGGATTTTTATTTTTTGATTGACGGGAGCAGGCGTGGCAGCAACTAGTCATGATGACTCTCCCTGTAAAACCCACTGCTCCCTGATGTGAAAAGTCGTCGACTGGTGATTTTCCATGGTGAAAATCAAAAGATTCACCCCTCTCCCCGGTAGGCTCCCTCCGCCTTCCCGTAGATTGCATTGCCTTTCGGCCGTTTCTCCCCTGTTGCTTCCTCTCCCCATTGCTTCTACCTGGTTCCATGGCGGCGCACTAGATCACGGAGTCTGAGGTGAGGCGCCTGACACAAGTGGTGCAGGCCAAGGATGCGGAGCTCTGGGCCAAGGACCTGGAGCTCCGTGAGCTCAAGGAGGAGAGGAGTGCCATCCTCCTCCTTTATCTGCAGGAGTTCACAGAGCTTCAAAAGCGGCAGGCATCCACCACAAAGATGCTCGAGGTGCCGGCGGCGTTGCTGTAGAAAGCGGGAGATACGATAGGCAGTCAGGCGAGCCGGCTGGAGCGCGAGCGGGCCGATTGTGACGAGGTCTAGGATCGCCTCAACCACTTGGTGGACCATGTTGCCACGCACGTGTTGCGGCTGCCCGATGCCTACCGTCGTGCTAGCGCAACCATGGCGGCCATCGGGCTAAACCCGTTCGACCACCCCGTCGACTTCAACGAGTTGTGGCTTCCTGACCTGTCTCATTCTTCACCTATATCTCCAAGGAGTTGAGCCATCTCCGCGTGATTGTGGGGACGGAGCTGGACAAGGAGGGGTTGCGGGTGGTCGTCGCCGTTGCCGGGCGAATCCTCTCAGGGCTTCGTCACCGGAATCCATTGGACGTTGTCTTTGACAAGCTGGCTCCCATCGACCGGGAGCGGGCTCTATGGGCGGTGGCACCCTGCATCACCAACGTCGTGCACCTCGAGAATCAGAGGGACTTCGATGGTGTTTAGGCATCCTCTGTATGGGCATGTCTATGTCTCGACGCAACATGACTCTTGGATCAAACTCAGATGATGCAGATCAGTCAATGTAGCACAAAGCGTGTGGGTGTGTTTGGTTGCATTCTCATCTCAATATAGTTGTTCCCTCTTCGTGCATGCTCATCTGAGCACCCTCTTCATGCATGTTTCTAGTGTATTTGTGTTAACCTACTAGTGTGGACTCATGCGCCCTTCATGCACTCTGCCAAACACCCAAAAGTGGGTCGAGAAAGGAACTTTTTCTCCCATGCACCCTTCATACACCCTGCCTAACACTGATTCATGCTTCATATGGTTCATGTTCCATGGAGTACCGTAGCACCATACTCTCTGTGCGTTGTAGACCTAGTTCTGTTAACATTGATCTCACCGTTCATTCTCGACCAGACAGTGAAAAAAGGGGTATGTTACATTACTGTTCATATAGTTGACATGCGCACAACATCATTTGTTATTGTCATATCTTACTACACTAGGAACAAGATTATATAGTACTGACATATGAAACACTGCACATGCCTAGTAGTAGGAGTACTATGTAAGTTCAAGTGGCTGTCATGTTTCGCACTCCTACATTTTAAGAGTGGAAACGCCTGTTGTAGTCATTTTTTCAGAAACAATGGACACGCTCTACCGTGCAGATCCTCCTCGAAGGTCGTCGGGAACCTTGCTACTCACTTTTGCCGACATGTGGGACAGCCAGCATTAGGGTCCACTTTCCATGCACTAAATTACTCCGTACCCGAGTGCACAACTGAACGGTAGACTACACCAGTCGAAGCACCGCAGTAATGCCCAATGAGCCGTCAAATCACAAAACCCCCACCTTTCCACCAGAAAGTTGGACGGACGTTGCAACCATCATTTCACTCTTCTCCCTCATCTTCCTCTCTTGAAGAAAACCCCAACTCGCTTCTCTCTCATCTTGTTCCTCATTTCTTCAAGAAAACCCTGACGCACTTCTGCCATTGTTCTTCGCTCCCAAAGAAAGAAAGGTGAGCGCATCAATGGTGTTGCTTTTGGCGAAGGCCCGGTCTTGCAACCCCGAGACTGATCCTATAACTCCCTCTGTTCTTCTTTTGGGTTTGTGATTATGGTTTCTTTTCTTTTATTTCTATTTGACAGTTTCTTGATGGACCCTGGAGCACTGGACGAAGTGATGTCTATGGCTCTGGCCAAAACTGTCGAGGCTCAGGGTACGAAGAAGCGCAAGCACCCCGCCGTGACTACCGCAGGCAAGCTCAAGGCCATCGCCCTGGCCAAACCTCCTCTCCGGGATCCCTCGTTAAGCAAGTCTAGGTAATATCTCTTCTTGACGATCTTTTTGGCGATCTTGAACGTGTTTTTTCATCTAGCACGCAGTACTAGTAGTACACCTTTCTGGGTGATCTTTCATGTGATTTTTGTGTGCCAAATGACGGTTCTAAATTGCTCTTTTGACCAAAACATGCGACAGGTTGACATACATATGATTATTGCACATAACACTGATTTCTTATAGATTACTTTCAACTACTTTATGAACATCAATGCTAGCTGTAGGAAATGGAAGATTTTAGATCTCGTGCCTTTGAAAAGAGTATAGTAGCCTCAGTAACTTGTGTTATGGATATTGCAAGTAATCCATCTCCTCTCATGCCTTTGAAGACATGTTCTAGTGTCTTTGTTCACTAATTTTTGTGCGTATATGTAGTCTTAGATGGAGTAAAATATCGAAAATCATTTTATATTTCTGAACGGAGGTAGTAATAAAATATTTGGTTTATGTTTTAATTACAACCAGGTCAGCGGAGGAGATGAAGTTCTCAAAGTCATGTCGTGTGAACTGGAAGACCTGAGGATGAGTTCTACTACTAAACTATCCAGCTGCTGTGTCCTTGTCGCCACATGTCGTGAACAAGTGTTTTTCGGTAGCATCGTTGTTAGGCGTGTTCTTGAGGGTGTACTTCACCACAACAATTTCCTAGTTGTGCCTTCGATTATGAAGGGTGTGGTTCTTGTAAAGCTTCCCGGAAAATCTGATGTGGATTGTCTTCATCGTCATGTTTATGAGTGGAAAGACCACTCTGTTAGGTTCTCCAAGGTTGACGATATGGCGATGGTGCCGATAGACATCTCTCATGAAGTCCATGGCCTAGTCAGTTATGTGGGGTACATCTGGTATGTCGTGGTAGAACATGATCACCTATGGGGCCATCAGCCCTTTGTGGTTCGGCAAGGGGGAAGGGCATGTTGCACAAAGAGAACAAGCCATGAAGCAACACGACAATGGTGACGCTAGTGGTTTTTACCCAGGTTCGGGCCGCTGAGAAGTGTAAAATCCTACTCCTGCTTTGGTGGATTTAAGGAAGGACCATGGTGGACACGCAACGCTCAAGCCCGGCAAGGTCGCCTCGGGGTGAGCAGCTACACGCGTATGAGTGTACAAGGGTATGAATCCTTTTCTAGGTTGCCATGTCCCTCCTTTTATAGGCTAAGGGGTTACCATAGTGGCAAAACAGTCATTATCTACCGACTAGATAGCTGACAGTGCTATCATACCTAACTGTGGCAGTTAGGAAAAAGTGCAATAAATGCACTGCTAGGTGTCACGTTGAGGATGCAGCCCAGCAAGCCTGCCGTGCCGCTTAATCATCTTCTACCTGTCTGCATGACACGCATCTGGACGGGTGTCATATAGGGGGAATCTCCCTTGCAAATGGCTGCTACGTGACAAATGACAGCCACTTAATCACTTGGGGGCTCGACATCACACTGATAATTGACTTGTGTTGCTGTGCGGTGGAGCGGTGGAGTCTTGGTGGGGCGACTTGCCCTTGGCGGCCCCGGCAAGCCTGCCGGGGAAATCTTGCGACTTGTCCTTGGTGAGGCCTCGACCTAACCAGGCTCGGCTGCCCGGTAAGGGAGGTCTTTTCTTGGTGGCATATTGTTCCCTTGGCTTGCCTTGGTCTTCTTGATCCACTCTTTGATCCCTCAAAGAGCTATCTCTCTGGCTTGGAAGCTCGGTGTTGTTGTATCCTTGCCATTGTGCCTGTGTATAGTCTGGGCAACATACAGGAGGGTTTGTTACACCGACGGGAGCCCCCGGGCCTGGTCCAAACATGCTGCCAAGCATCATTGGGGTAGGCCCTATTAGGTACACAGGCAGGGCACTTGTGGCGATATTCTTCTCTTTTCCATACATTGTGCGATGCCAAATGCGGTGGGGCCATCTCTGTAATGGCCTGTGAATGACTTTAATTCACGGGGAGGTAACTGCCATTTCACTCATCCCACTGCACCCGTCCTTTCCGCCACGTACGCCGCATGCATCGCGTTGGGTAGGTAACGGATGTTTATGGTGCAGGAAGGAGTGCTATGGCAGAAACCCGAACATCTCGGATTGGTGCAAGAGGGCGGTCGACGATTCTAGCCGCCATTAGTGGCATAGATGGGTTGGGTTTGAAGGAGCCCTTTGGGGGGGAGTGGAGAATCAGCCCCCGGCCCCAGCTCGCCTATAAAAGGGAGCGCGAGGGGGAATGAAGGCATTCATCCGCATATACCTTCTCCTTCTTCTTCCTTGCTTTCCCCTTTATCTGTTGGTAATCGTAGCATAATTTTAAAATTTTCCTACGCTCACCAAGATGCATCTATGGAGTCTACTAGCAACGAGGGAAGGGAGTGCATCTACATACCGTTGTAGATCGCGAGCGGAAGCGTTCCAATGAACGTGGATGACGGAGTCGTACTCGCCGTGATCCAAATCACCGATGACCTAGTGCCGAACGTACGGCACCTCCGCGTTCAACACACGTACGGTGCAGCGACGTCTCCTCCTTTCTTGATCCAGCAAGGGGGGAGGAGAGGTTGATGGAGATCCAACAGCACGACGGCGTGGTGGTGGATGTAGCGGCTCTCCGGCAGGGCTTCGCCGAGCTTCTGCGCGAGAGAGAGAGGTGTTGCAGGGGAGGAGGGAGGCGCCAAAGGCTGTAGTGTGCTGCCCTCCCTCCCCCCTTTATATAGGCCCCCAAAGGGGGTGCGCAGCCCTAGGAGATGGGATCTCCAAGGGGGGGCGGCGGCCAAGGGGGGAAGGGGTTGCCTTGCCCCCCAAGGCAAGGGGGAACTCCCCCCTAGGGTTCCCAACCCTAGGCGCATGGGGGGAGGCCCAAGGATGCACCCCAGCCCACTAGGGGCTGGTTCCCCTCCACTTTCAGCCCACGGGGCCCTCCGGGACAGGTGGCCCCACCCGGTGGACCCCCGGGACCCTTCCGGTGGTCCCGGTACAATACCGATAACCCCCGAAACTTTCCCGGTGGCCAAAACTGGACTTCCTATATATAATTCTTCACCTCCGGACCATTCCGGAACCTCTCGTGACGTCCGGGATCTCATCCGGGACTCCGAACAACTTTCGGGTTTCCGCATACATATATCTCTACAACCCTAGCGTCACCGGACCTTAAGTGTGTAGACCCTACGGGTTCGGGAGACATGCAGACATGACCGAGACGCCTCTCCGGTCAATAACCAACAGCGGGATCTGGATACCCATGTTGGCTCCCACATGTTCCACGATGATATCATCGGGTGAACCACGGTGTCGAGGATTCAATCAATCCGTATGCAATTCCCTTTGTCAATCGGTATGTTACTTGCCCGAGATTCGATCGTCGGTATCCCAATACCTAGTTCAATCTCGTTACCGGCAAGTCTCTTTACTCGTACCGCAATGCATGATCCCGTGACTAACGCCTTAGTCACATTGAGCTCATTATGATGATGCATTACCGAGTGGGCCCAGAGATACCTCTCCGTTTACACGGAGTGACAAATCCCAGTCTCGATCCGTGCCAACCCAACAGACACTTTCGGAGATACCCGTAATGCACCTTTATAGTCACCCAGTTACGTTGTGACGTTTGGCACACCCAAAGCACTCCTACGGTATCCGGGAGTTGCACGATCTCATGGTCTAAGGAAAAGATACTTGACATTGGAAAAGCTCTAGCAAACGAAACTACACGATCTTTTATGCTATTCTTAAGTTGGGTCTTGTCCATCACATCATTCTCCTAATGATGTGATCCCGTCATCAATGACATCCTATGTCCATAGTCAGGAAACCATGACTATCTGTTGATCAACGAGCTAGTCAACTAGAGGCTTACTAGGGACAGGTTGTGGTCTATGTATTCACACATGTATTACGATTTCCGGACAATACAATTATAGCATGAATAAAAGACTATTATCATGAACACAGAAATATAATAATAACCATTTATTATTGCCTCTAGGGCATATTTCCAACATTATCATGTCAAGGGAGAGATACCGGGGCCTGGCCTTATGCCTCAGCTAGGGAATGATGATTCCAAAGGCTCGTGACAGCACTCGGGGAGTGAGCCTGGTCCGGGACCGTGGGAGACGTGATGGTCGTGGTTGGGGCGGTCAAAGTTTGCGATAGTGCACCCATGAATGCCGCACCGACTCCAGTATGGAAGGCATTGTGCTTCTCCTTAATGGCAGAGTGTTCACACCATCCAGGTGAGCCAGCCGTCCGGGGTAGGGGCGCCGCTCCCGCCGAGAGCAGTGGCCGTCGGCGGAGTCTTCAGGGCTTCTGGTGTCCGCCGGCGGTGTTGTGCTCGGGATTTTTAATAATCCTAGCGCTGTCCTCCTCGGCAAGGTCGGGGACGATGCTGAAGATGGCGGCACCCTCCTGCCCACCAAGGTGGGGCCCGACACCCTCAATGCACCTTGGGCGCCGCCACCACCATCAGCAGCCTCTCCGGGGAAGGTGGCGGGCCAGGGGCCCGATCTCCTCCCAGAGCGACAGTGACGAGGAGGAAGCCTGTGAAGGCAAGGAAGGCGGGTGGCAGGCCGTCAGGTCGGAGTACAATGGCACCGATGCCTCTGTCTCGTACTACCTGCTTGTTGCTTTGTTCTTCGACTCTTCCCCTTCCCCTCGACACCATCATCACCAACCTCTTCCGGACGGTTGCCACGGGGGATGCTCTCTTGGTGCCTTCTGCCGCGTGCACCCCACCTAGGTGTTTCTTTCGCCCTTCTCGCACTCGAGATGAACCCTGCGAGAAGGAGGGCAATAAAGGCATTACGAGGCATCTACCCTTTTCATATTTCAAAGGATGTAGGCGCTTGCCAAATTTTAGTCCTAAATATGTAATTTGTTTCATCCATGTTTGTACTTTGTAAGATATGTACTTGTTTATCTGTGTATTAATGAAAAAATACATGCTTGCCGGGTACTTGTGCACGTACTATATCCGTGCAGAGGAGGAACGCCTCTATACTTTCATGTAAACAAGCATTTTCCGGCAAGCTATCTTGACGGTGCCTTCCGTTGTTGCCGCGGGGGGGGGGGGCTTGGCCTGCCGGGCTAAAACTAGGGAAGGGAACCGGCCCCTTGTTGAACTTTTCTCTATCAAATGCCACTACAACCATTTTGACTAAAATAACGTTCGGATCAAAGGATGGGAGCACAAATGGCTTTTAAAGTTACAAGGTTTTTCTATGCACAAGTTTTCTTCTTACAGAGACATGTTATGGATGAGAAGAAAACTTATCTGTTTGGTTTGTCGGGGATCGATATGCAAGGTTCTTTCCATCTATCCTTCCCGGGATCAAGTCCACGGCAAGAACTATGTAGTTAGTGCAGAGGGAAACATAGCAGCATATGACCTCATCTAAATGATCATGGCAAGTTTATGCTAAGCTAATCATGCATGCAGGTTTTTAGGGCGTTAGTGCTTCTTTTTATTATTTGTGCTCAGGGTCTGTGCCTGGCTTTTTACAAAGGGTTACATGAGCAGCACGACAATGGTGACGCTGGTGGTTTTTACACAGGTTCGGGCCGCTGAGAAGCGTAAAACCCTACTCTTGCTTAGGTGGATTGAAGAGAGGACCGTGGTGGACACGCAGCGCTCAAGCCCGGCAAGGTCGCCTCGAGGAGAGCAGCTACGCGCGTATGAGTGTACAAGCATCCAATCCTTTTCTAGGTCGCCATGGCCCTCCTTTTATAGGCTAAGGGGTTACCACAGTGGCAAAATAGTCATTATCTACTGATTAGGTAGCTAACAATGCTATCATACCTAACTCTGGCAGTTAGGAAAAAGTGCATTAAATGCACTGGTAGGTGTCACGTTGAGGAAGCAGCCTGTCAAGCCTGCCGCGTCGCTTAATCATCTTCTACCTGTCTGGATGACACGCCTCTGGATGGGTGTCATATAGGGGGAATCTCCCTTCCAAATGGCTGCCACGTGCCAAATGACAGCCACTTAATCACTTGGGGGCTCGACACCACACTGATAAGTGACTTGCGTTGCTGTGCGGTGGAGCGGTGGAGTCTTAGCGGGGAGACTTGCCCTTGGCGGCCCCGGCAAGCCTGCCGGGGAAGTCTTGGGACTTGTCCTTGGTGAGGCCTCGACCTAACCAGGCTCGCCTGCCGCTGAGGGAGGTCTTTTCTTGGTGGCATCTTGTTCCCTTGGCTTGCCTTGGTCTTCTTGATCCGCTCTTTGTGGTAGCCAAAGATGTCGTGGTAGAACATGATCACCTATGGGGCCATCAGCCCCTTATGGTTCGGCAAGGGGGGAGGGCACGTTGCACAAAGAGCAGAAGCCATGAAGCAAAACAACAATGGTGACGTTGGTGGTTTTTACCCAGGTTCTGGCCGCTGAGAAGCATGAAACCCTACTCCTGCTTTGGTGGATTGAAGGGAGGACCATGGTGGACACGCAGCGCTCAAGCCCGGAAGGTCGCCTCGGGGAGAGCAGCTACGTGCGTATGTGTGTACAAGGGTCCGAATCCTTTTCTAGGTTGCCATGGCTCTCCTTTTATAGGCTAAGGGGTTACCAAAGTGGCAAGATAGTCATTATCTACTGATTATATAGCTGACAGTGCTATCATACCTAACTTTGGCAGTTAGGACAAAGTGCATTAAATGCACTGCTAGGTGTCACGCTGAGGATGCAGCCCGGCAAGTCTGCCGCGTCGCCTAATCATCTTCTACCTGTCTACATGACACGCCTCTGGACGGGTGTCATATAGGGGGAATCTCCCTTCCAAATGGCTGCCATGTGCCAAATGATAGCCAATTAATCAGTTGGGGGCTCGACACCACACTGATAAGTGACTTGCGTTGTTGTGCGGTGGAGCGGTGGATTCTTCATGGGGAGACTTGCCCTCGGCGGCCCCGGCAAGCCTGTCGGGGAAATCTTGGGGCTTGTCCTTGGTGAGGCCTCGACCTAACCAGGCTCGCCTTCCCAGTAAGGGAGGTCTTATCTTGGTGGCATCTTGTTCCCTTGGATTGCCTTGGTCTTCTTGATCCGCTCTTTGATCCCTCAAAGAGCTATCTCTCTGGATTGGAAGCTTGGTGCTGTTGTATCCTTGCCATTGTGCCTATGTACAGTCGGGGCAACATATACGAGGGTTTATTGCACCGACACCATAGGTCGGTGGCAAGATATAGTCTACAGAGTTTAATTAGTGCAACTTTTGCTTGTCTTTAGTAAGTACTATTGTTCAGTACTTGATTTGTGTGTGTGAACCCTGTATTGTTTAGTACTGCCGCTTTTGTTGTGTGGTGAGTCCCGAGAACAATCTATGTTAATGTTTGTCCACTTAATTCAATCTGTATATTTTAAAGTTTCCAGATCATCTTTTTTGTGAGGACGGTTTACCAATTATGGTTACACTCCAACATCTGTATGCATTGGAGGGTTTATCGCACCCACCAGGATTTCCAGTCCCATGGATGTTTGGTCCATACGATTTTTCATGACCTTTGGACTGTCCTGCTTGTGGGAGTAAGCGGGGGCCCTACATGCCACCCGTAAATGGACGATCAACCTTCAATTTAGAGCTTGAACATAGTGATTTCCTGTTAAGGACTCACTTATGTCACATCAAGTAAATCTTATTGATTTACTGTCATGTTTTCATACTTTTGCTACAATTTTACGATGCAGGTTTTGCCATGTCACATTCGTTACGGAATAAACCATTTGGTTTGCTCTATGATGCTTATTTTTGCAGGTTTCACTTCTTATGTCGTGTCAGTAACAAAGGCACTGTCCATCACTTATATTACCCGACACAACTGGATCAGTCTGTTGTCTGAGTGCAATCTGAATCTCTATGATGAACTGCATTTTGGTTTAACAAACACGCCACAATTAGTCCTTCTCGAGTTTAAAAGAAGTGAAGAAAAATACTGGATCAAGGTCACGGAGCCTAGTGAAGTTAGAAAGCTGAAGTATGAAATCATAGCAGACCAGAGACGATCGCTGCTGTCTCGCACATCTGTACCACCTTCAGCATCGGATCGAGCACTGGCACCTTCTCCGACGGCACTGGCTCTAGCACTGACAGCGGCGGCGGCTCAGTCTAATCCACCAAAGGATTGGGCGCCGATCGTGTTAGTGGATCAGGCTGATCTACCAGAGGATCGTGCACCAACACGGGCACCTGCTCCGACACCGGCACCAGCTCCACAAGGAGCACCATCTTTGGCAGCAGCAGTAGCACTACCAGTCGCACCGGCACGGGCACCAGCAACGGCTCCGGCACCTGTACCAACACTTGAAGTTGCACTTGCATCTGCTTCAGCCCGTGCAGCGGCAACGGAACCAGCACCTGCATCGGCAACAGACTGGGCTGCAGTTCGCACTGCATATACCAAAGTCCTTACAAAAACCGACATCTCCACCTTCTTGGTAAGCATTGGCAGCCCAAGTGCTTCGTTCTTTTTTCTTTCCATGTTGTTTCTCATGATTCACTGTGTTGATCTAACTATTTGTGTGTGCCTTCTTGTTTGCAAACAGAGAATTCCTAGAGCAACGAGGGAGTCGTTCAATAATCCGGGCGACCGTGGCCAAGTTTCTCTTACCATGCACAGCCTTGGTGTGAATGAACCTGCTCAATATACCGTAAGTACAAAGGATGGTCACATGATGATTGATGCTAAAGGACGGTCAAGGTTAAAAACTCTATCAAATCTTGCATAGGGGATGATGTCAAAATCAAACTTTCTCGGCAAGGAGAGCTGGTCCAAATCAACTTTGAAATTCTTCAGTAGCAGCACGCAACTGCCGAACTGATCTATCCTCTGAGAGCTTTTGATGTAATAATATGACATGGTGAAACAAGTGTCCTGTGTGTATAAGTAGTATGACAGTATTATTTATCATGTAGGATATCGTGAAAGAATTGCAACTCTGATTGCTGGTTAGGAACTATCATTCGATTTCATTCTAACAACTATCGTGCTTTATTTAATTTTCTGTATTCACCTTGTGATAGCATCTAAACCAGCAACGTACCGATCACTTGCAATATTGAAATGTGCTAAGTTAGAACACATGGGCCCCCGAAGATGCAGGCCCACCGGCCTGTGGCCCAAATTCCAGAACCGTCAGCCTATCTGAGTATTATATTCTCATATGAACCCCCATCTTATGTTAGATATATCCCCCTTGATTTTTCTTATGTATAAAGTTGTGATATAAAAGATTTTTATATTTCTTTACAGAGGGAGTACCTCTCTAACAAAAATATATTTATGTGTAACTAGTTACTCTTGCCTTTTACTTCCTTTCGCTGATATGCGGGGCATCCGGCAACGGGGTCCATGTGCCATGCACCAAATTAGAGTGCCCAACTGTACGGTAGACTCACCCTGGTCGTAGCGCCACAGTAATGCCCAATGAGCCGTCAAATCACAAAAACCCCACCTTTCCAGCAGTAGCAGTAAGTTGGACGGACGAAGCACCAATATTTCACTAGGCTTGGTCACGGCGATTGCATAGGGTTTTCTCATGGAGAACCAGGTACGAATTCTTCATCCATCCTCGATAAATCCTAGGCCCTTGGTCGCCGGTAATCCTAGGATGGCAGCCGCCGCCATTGATACTTCTTTCTTCCTACTGAATCTAGTGTGTTTCATTTGCAGTGCCCAAAGTGTGAGGACCCTACAGGTCTCTGCACACTCAGCGAGACGCCACACTTTCTCCTTCTCATCCTAAGATGGGATTTTGAAACGCGCATAGTATGTTCCTAGAATCCTCTTTTCTAGCCGGGAGGGTGGGGATTGCTATATTTGGATAAAAGGTACTGGTACCATGGTCAAAACTAACATGAAAGAGGAAATTATTTCTAGATTTGGATAGAGAATACATTGTGTTCTCATATTATTTTTCCTATAGTGCATTCCTTACTCTGCCAGAACACATGTACTCAAGATGGTCGGCCTTGCCATAACTAAATACACTAGTTTAATGGTCACACTGAAGACGAGCCATGGATATAAGTTCTGAGTTGGGTTCATGAACCAAGAAGATCGCTGCTTTTTATGGCCGAACTTGGATAAACTTTCTCAAGTGTTACAGACTGAAAGTTGGCGCACAAATGTTAATGGAAATAGCAGAACCTGGTCTCATCTTCACTGTGATCTTCCACCGCGGAAGTCGTTGTAGTAGTTCATCCATGCTAGTTTTGTATTTGGTTCTTGCATGTTGCCTCAATTACTCCTTAATCCACCTATTATGTCTAACTAATCACAATTTGACTTTATAAGTAGCAACGATTTGTGATTGCCTTATCTCACGAAGATGCTACTTCTAACTAATATTTATTATAATTGGTGGCACGTGTAGGTTACTTCAAAGTTAAGCACACTACTCATTTGTTATTCTATCAGAACTCGACTGTTACTGATGGCACTGGAGTTGGCTGGGACGACATCCACCAGTTCCTACACTTTATTGATCGTCTTGAGGTCCTTGTGGGGTGTTTCAATGGTGGAAGGCCATGTGGGATTTGTGTGCCACAGGTGCACTCGTTGAACAGGTCCAACTGTGTCAAGAAACTTATGGTACGAGCTGTTTTCTGTTATATATGTTGTTCATAAACTCTTGCTTATACATAGTTTTACAGCTGTGATCTTCTTGAAACAGAAACTGCCCAGTTCTATAATTCCTATATAGATGCCTGACCATGGCCTGGTCAGACTTGCTCTTGGTCACAACATGATGTTTACGTCGACCTACTCCATTTCCCTTGGAGGTGAAAAGATACTTATTCATGGGTGGTCTCAAATAATGAAGGCCCGTCCATCTTGGAGAATAGGACAAAAGGTTATGCTCATGCTTTTCCATGGCTCTAAAGTGAATATCCTATTTATTGAACACATTGCGAGATGAAGCCACTTTCAAAAGGTTGTGGATGCGCGGGGTAGCGCCTGGGCCTTGTCCTGGGGCTTGGTGGCCTCATCCTTGATTATTTGTAGGCAAAGTGCACTGTTCGGGCGTGCTTTGTACGGTTGAACCTGTATAAGTACTCATACTGCTTTCAGGTATGGTTGTTAAGTGCCCCTGCTGGTTTTAGTTAAGGTTGTTAAGTACTCCTGCTGCTTTTATAGTCTGTCGTGTATCTTCAGTCTTGTCTTCCTACAGCCGCGAAAACCAAACCAGCACCAGCGGGGCCGCCTGCTTTCGCCTCCTACGCCTGGCTGCGCCTCAGCGCACGCATCACCATGCCACTGTCTCCTAAATCATTAACGCCGACTTCCAAGGCCTCGCCGTCGTCCTCCGTGCGCTTTGGTGCACTCGTCGTGGCGCCGCCTCTCGCGTTGTCAACATGGTCAACAAACAAGAGGAATTAGGAGAGGACTGTACATGGAGAGGATGACAGTAGGGACCCACCATGTCCATGGTCGTACGCAAGCAAGTTCCTCATTTTTTTGTTATATATACTCCATTGTTAGTGTATAGAAAAATAAAATGCTTCCTCCTAGTGGTCTGCTGACATCTGGGACCCATGACATTGTCAGCGTATAGTCAATAGACAAGAGAACAACACAAGATCGGCTGACACCTAGGACGTAGCTGCTCGAGCAGTATTTTTTTGTTATTATTGAGACAGAGCAGGGTTTCAACTGGGCTGTGGCCCGTCTAGCCCAGGCTTCTATTTTACGTTCACCACATGACCAGCCCAACTATTTTTTCTTTATGAAAATAGCTTGCCCAGTTTATTTTTTTTGAAGAATACCCAATCCAGGTCTACTTATTTTTCTCCGCCCTACTGGGCTGCAACTCTTTCAAGATGGCTGCAAATCTTAAAAGTAATATGAGATGAGCTGTAAATATAAAAAAACACATGGCAAATTGGCAATTACTTTCAAATTTCTGAATTTTTTCACATTTCCAGATTCCATTTTCACTAGGCTTTAACCTAGTTTAAATATATCTTCAAAGTACTTTAAATCTGCCTCGACATTTCGGTATTAAAAATAGTTTGGACCCCATAGAAATATGCGAAATTTCGTTTAAATTTTTAACCCTGGCCCTGGCCAACAAAAAACGGACTGCAATAAATTGCATAAGAAGTTGCAATGAGCTGTAAATTATTAAAAAATTGGGAATGGTCTGACTTGTTGGCCTATTAAGTTGATGCGTATGCAAGATTTTTTTACTTATTATATACGTCAACAAACGATTCTAGCAGACGTGGCCGTTGGATGTCAATCCAATGGCCGTGGTGCTTCTTCAATCTCTGATCTTCTTGCTCTAGCCGCCAAATCCAGCGCCGGCGGGACCGCCTGCTCCCGCGTCCCGTGGCCGGCTGTGCTGCCGCGTAGGCCTCACCGCCCCCTACTACTCTCATCGCTGGCCAGGCCATCTCTCTACTCACCCACATCCCTCCATTGTTGTGGCTTCACCGCCTCTAGGTCATTTCCTTCCTGGGTCTCGACGTCGTCCATCGCGTTGGTGTTCTTGGCACGGCGTGGTCAACGTTGTCAACAAACGACAACATCGGAAGAGGGATGTACATGGAGACGCTGACAGTTGGGACCCACATGGTCCATGGCCGCACGCAAGCAAGTACCTCCTTATTACGCCAAAAAAATGGATCCTCCCCATGACAGCTGGGACCCACCATCTATATGTTGGCACGGAACGAAGTGCCTCCTTATTAAGCGAAAAATAAGGAGTGCTCCCCATGACAGCTGGGGCCCACCAGATTCGCAGGCTGACTTGTGGCCCTACTAGTTGACGCGTACGCAGGGCTTTGTCAACTTAGTCAACAAACGATTCTATCACCAGTGATCGTTGGATTGTTAACATTGAACGGTCATCCTGCTTCTTCAACCTCTGATTTCTTGCTCCAGCCGTCCAAACTATCGCGTGCTCCTGCCTCCCGTGGCCGGCTGTGCTGCTGCGCAGGCCTCACCACCCCTACTACTCCCACCGCTGGCCAGGCCATCTCTACTCACCCACACCCCCTGTTATTCTGCGATGACGGCAGCCTCACACCACAGCCGAACCAGTCAACCCTCGTACTACCCTCTGCATGTTCCTCAGCTCCGGGTCATTCCCTTCCTAGGTCGCGCCGTCATCCACCACCTTGGTGCTCTCAGACGGTACGGCGTTGTCAACGCGGTCAAAGAACGACAACCATCAGAAGAGGACTATACATGGAGAGGATGACGGCTGGGTCCATGGCCGCACGCAAGGAAGTGCATCCTTATTACGCGCAAAATAATGATTCCTCCACCTGACAGCTCGGACCTACCGGAATGGCCTCTGTATTTCGCAAAAAAAAACGTTCCCCCTGATAGCTGGGACCTACCGGCTTTATCTTCGCATGGAAGGAGTGCCTTTTACCCCCTGACAGCTGGGACCCAAAAGGTTGAAGCGAAGGTAGCGTTATCTGTGTGGCCGCGAACGTGTACATACATAGCGGTCGATTTGTCTCTCTGCAGCGACGTACCATGGTCGAGTAAGGAGCGACACATGTTGAAGTAGAGACGCCGACGTAGCATGTCATGCAGTCCAGTCTATATCGTGTACACGTACGTACAACCACGCTGCAAGATAGTAAATACGGCTACGTACGTACATACGGGCGGGGTCTCTAACGCGTATAGAGACGTCGTCCTGTTCATCGGCAACCAACCAGCTGGGTCGGAACGGAGTAAACAGCATCACGTGTTCATCGGGAGCCAACCGGCTTGGACAGAACATCCGAAATGAGGTCTGCCGTACCGTAGAACAGAGGAAACGGCCTTCCGTTTGACCACGTATGGTCAAAATGGGGTCATGTTCATCTGGAAGGGTCTGGCGTACCGCAAAAGGAGGACACGCCTTGTGTTCGAGTGCCTACAGTCGAAACGGGGTGTTGTTGATCGGGAGGGGTGTGACGTACCGCAAAACGGAGGAAACGAACTTGTATTGGAGTGCCTACGGTCGAAACAGGGTCCTGTTCATCGGGAGGGGTGTGGCGTACCGCAAAATGGGAATCCACGGGCTACTGTTCATCCACCATCTACTGCATCGCTCCAGCCTCCACGGTCTACTGTTCATCCACCGTCGACTTCCTCCAGCCTCCACCTGCTACTGTTCATCCACCGTCGACTTCCTCCAGCCTCCACCAGCTACTGTTCACCACGGGGTCCTATTCATCCAGCCTCCACCGGCTACTATTCAACCAGTCCTCCACGGGGTCCTGTTCAACCAGCCCTCCACGGGGTCTGTTCAACTAGCCCTCCACGGGGTCCTGTTCATCCAGCCTCCACCGCCTACTATTTAACCAGCCCTCCACGGGGTCCTGTTCATCCACCCCATACCGGCTCGGGTGTGTGTGGCGGCCTCCTCGATTGGGGTCCTGTTCATCCAGCGGCAACGGCCTCTACTACCACGGGGTCCTGTTCATCCAACCCCCACCGGGAACTGTTCACCCAACCCCCAACAATGGTCAATGTTCATCAAGAGGCAGGTTCGATTGGCTTCAGTTCGCAGCAGTGGCGAAGGAATCGCTTGAGTTAAGTTAACAGCCAGGGATCGATCGCTCGGGTTCAGTAATGTAGCTAGTGCAATCGCTCGGGTTCAGTAACGTAGCTAGTGCAATCGCTCGGGTTCAGTAAGCTAATGCCTCGCTCAGGTTCAGTTAGAGCCCAATGCCTCGCACACACGCGCGTACGTGTACGAGAGAAACGTGCAAACCTCCGTGCATCGCTCGGCCCTGACCACCCACCGTAACCAGGAACTCCCCGATATTTTCCTCGCCCTCGCTTCTAGCATGAGTTTATCCGTCATGGACGGCCCAAAGAATGTCATGTAGGTGCGTCACCGGCCCGCCCAGGACGAAAAGCCCATTTTCTGTCATGATTTTTTGTCATAGAAGTAGGAGCCCACCACATCTATGATGATACGTGCTTTTGTCACAATTATCGTCATAGAAGTGTCATAAGTATGACAGGAAAAAAATTCATTCGGCCCAAAATGTCACGAATGTGTCTTTTTTTGTAGCGTTGCTACGCGGGATCATGGTCTCGATTGTGACAACGCAAGGTATATGGTCCGAGACTGGTTTACCTAGTGGTTTAACTAGGGTTTTAGGGTACACATTTGTCCAATGAAGCGATGTGAAGAACCAATCCAGCTGCTCTAGGAGAGGGTCCTGCTGCATATTACTCCAAGTGTAGGTTCTTCCTTTTACGAGCAGCTCAATAAGGTTTTTTTTGCAGATGATATCATTGAACGTGAGCATATCCTGTCTACTACCGCCAGGTTTATTACGATTGTCAGGCGCCTGGATGTAGTTGAAATCGCAAAGCGGTAACCAGTCATGCATACTCGGGATATCTAGATCGTATAACTAGTTTGTGTATGTAGTGCGTTCGTCACCAGTGCACAGGCCGTAGATGTTAGCTAGTGTCCAAGTTTGAGGGGACTACATGCTGACAAAGCTGACGACTAGTGCAAAAACTTCAGATATAAAGATAGTGCCAGTAAACATCGAGCTTTTCCAGATGGTAATAAGGCCTCCAGAGGAACCCCACGATGGAATATAATAAAATTGATCGAATTGGCAAGGACAACAAGTCTTAATAAAAGCAAGATCAAAAGAGGTCCTTTTGGTCTCCTGAAGGCAGACAATAGACCAGCCACTTGATAGTATAACATTATTAAGAGCTAATTGTTTTGCTTCAGAATTTAAACCTCTGATGTTCCAGGAGAGAAAGTTCCAACTACGCCAAAGTGTCATTGCCAAACGAAGTTAAGTAGAGTTGGGAGCGACGCCCTCCACTTGATCTTCTGAAGGAGGTGTACCTAAGTAGAGGGGGCAACGACGATAGGTGCAGCCAGCAATGCTTCTTAAGACAGCTCCGCCATAGGGACAACGCATCTATTGACACCAATCGCCTGAAGGACTGGGATGGGAGTTGGGGGAGGGATCTCGTCAGGCACCCTATCTTCAGTGTTGGAGGAAGAACCGGCGGAAGGGGTAATTCTTAGCTTGACTTGGATCTTGCAGTGCGAGTGTCAGAGGTCTGGGTCACTCGAAAACCATTGTATTTGTTGGTCATGTTGCTGCGTCGAACTTCAGTCATAGAAATGGGCGGCATGGCTTTGGGGCGGCGGCCACGAGTCACCAGAGGCCTAGTGGGAGTGATGGCCATGCCCATAGATGCAAGGCCCAAACCATCATGTGGCTGTCTAGGAGTAGGTTCTTCAGTGAGATCTACAACTGTTGCAGTTGTCAGCTATGCCATAGCTTCAGTTAGGACTTCTTCAGCAGATTGAGATGGCACCATGGTTGCATTTGCCAAATCAACAGGAGAAGGGGCAGTATTTAGAGTAGCGGTCTCCACAACCTCTTCCTGGACGGCTTGGTTTGTTTGAGGAGCAGCAACATTATTTTTCTGAAGTTCTTCAATGACCACTGAAGATGTGGCAGTGGAGTAGGTGTTGGAAGCGGGTTGCTGGGTGAAGTGGATGCCTGCAGAATCAGATGAAAGCAAGACAGAGACCTTAGCACTGAAATTTCTCATTCCAAACCCCCCCCCACTCCAAGGGCCAATTGTGGAAATCATTGGCCGAAGAGCGTCGAAGATGGAAGTGTTGCGTTTTTGCCGAGGAACTGGGTCTAGGATCATCATGGACATCATGTTAGTGCCTTCAGTAGAGAGGCCAGACCGGATGCCTTGGTTATGAACTGCAACTGTGACAGTGAAAGAATATGTAGGCATTGGGTGATCCATCATCTTAGAAGAAGAAAGAGGTACCATGATCAATGCAGAATGTTTTGAGCTACTGTCATCAGAGATGGTAATTGAGTCATTCCAGGCCTTGGTTGCACTGTTAGTAATGTTGTCTCCAGGAACTAGTCCATCTTGCACAGTCAAATCTTGAGCAGCCAGCCAAGCTTGGTAATTGACAACGTGAGGTGGGAGAGTGGGCAGAGGAGGAGCTTGTGGATCCAGCCACGCAAGCCAGCATTGACATGTCTATTGTCGGCTGCTCTGGCATTGTCTCCATTGTTCCCCGCAGGTGGAGCTGCATTCTGGATCAACCAGATGTGAACTTGTTGCTGGTATAGTTGCTCGGCAGTAAGTTCAGGCCCAAACTATGGAAGAGGATTGCCATCCGGGGGGTGGTTCTTCTCCAGTAGGGAGCACTTCTGGAAGCAAACCATTCCAATCGTTTCAAGGGAGAATGGTCACCTGTACAGTCCAGCAATCTCTGGCACCACCAAGTTGCTAAACCATAAATCTTTTAGGGATCAAGCGCAAACGAATGACGCATGCTTTGAGCAGTATACAATGCATATCCTAACTCAAATTGTACCAGGAAAGTGGAGATCCAAACCCACCCAGAGAATTATTGATGTAGTAATAAGTCTGGTAATCGTAAGGGAATCCAAAGTACGTCAACCAAATTCCCGGACCAAAAGAAGTGGTGCGTCTGTTCAGAGCTTCATTGTGGGGTACAAAGGTGATTAGCAAGTCTTCATCCTCAAGCTCAATCGGGGTGGCAACCGCGTTGTCCCTCGTAAAAGAATCCACAAAGCCGAAAAGCCCAATGCCAAATGGATGGTCACTAACTTCAGTGGTAAAAAGGTGGGATTCATGGAGTAGACCTACGATCATGTTGCAGATGGCCACCCGGCGATGCAGCGAGACGTAGTGGCTGGTCTCGGCGATGGCCAAGAAGTCGTGGCTGAGAGGCAATATTGGACCGACCACCATGCCGCTGTGCACCAAACGATAGGTCGCCCCTGGCTCGACAGCAAACCCCGGTGGGAGGAACGCGACCGGATTCAGCGGGTAGTTCGCAATGAGCGAGGTGTTCGAAGGGGGTGGTGGCTGCTTGGGGAGCTGCTGTGGAGATGGGACGGGGCAGAGCAAAGTCGTTTGGTAAATCGAGGTGGAAAGCGGAGCGTGAGGGGTAAGAATGGAAGACTAGGTTGCCTTAGGAATCCATTTCCATCTTTGGGCAAAAACATTTCTGTGGCAGGATCGATCCATGTGTCCATAGAAACCACAAACCTTGCATCGGACGGCGAGTTTGGTGTCCCTCCGAGTGTGGTTTTTCAAGTGGGAAGGTGCATAAGATCGGGCCCTGAATACATGATTTTTCTTTACTAATTCTCGCCCAACAATTGATTGATGCTTACTAAGAACTGGGCAATTAATTGCCTTGTGATCAGGCGTCGAGCAATTAATACAAATTAAACGAGCTTGGCAAGAGATCTTTCCATGACCCCACTGAAGGCCATGAGAGCACACTACTGCCCAATTAGAGGATAAACCAATAATTTTGGCTTGGGCCAAATCCACCTTGTGGCGGGCCTTGAGCATAGGGGGCAGATATCATGAGGTGGAGTGTACTTGAGCATGGATTTCAAAAAGCATTGCGGTAGCGGGGGTAAGGAACATTTAAAGGACATTTAAAATCCCCCAACAAAATGAAATTAGCCAATTGTTTCTCCTCCAACTCTGCCTGGGACACAAAATGCTCCATTAATGAAATATGATCAATGCTATCAGAGGAATTTGGGCGAGATTCCAGTGAAGGAAAGTCCTTGGTAATTGGGGAAAAGACCCAAAATTAATTTGAAAAACCAGCTGCGAGGTTTGTAGAGAATTCTCCAAGAATGGGGCTGAAGATGATGAGGCCTCCTTGGCGTTTTATTAGAGAAATCCATATAATCAATAGGTACTAACCCAAACTTGCTCAATTCCCTATCCGAAGAAGGTTCCAATTGTGTGCTAGAACGGAAGAATCCTAGCAGGGACTTGAGAGCCATTGGCTGGTGAGCCGAGATGTTTGTCAGTTCTGTGTCCGCATGCCAACCAGATTCAAGGATTGGAGCCTTGGCAAATCTACCATTAAACAGTTGGAAATGGCATACAAAAATCTGGCCAAATACGATCTTTGAGTCTATAGATAAATTGCCCCACTTTGTTGTTTGCCATAGAGAAACAAAAAGACCGATAATTGATCTAAACCACATTGAAACATGACCAAATGCCACCAATGCAACATTCTAGTACAATACCAACAGAATCAACCGAAAGAGGAAAGGAGGCCGAACATGAAGAAACCACCAAAAAGAATTCCTTGGTGTCTCGAGATGGTGAAAAATGGACCATAGAACCAAACCTTCGTCTCACCTGATCTGCAAGGGCAATGCCTGGTGTAAAATCCTAGTGCAAGAGGCCCTCCATAGGGATCTAGGCTAGAAATTGCTATGGGAGTTGTTGTGGAGGTGAGAGGTGGTAGAGGTGGAGGAGGAGAGGAGAGGGGGGAGGAGGAGGGGAGCCATCTCTATCATGGCCATTTCTATTGACTTGGCAAAAAGATTCAGTTACCTTATACTACTAGCGAGTCTTTGTGGTTCTCATTTGTCATGTTTAGTTCGTCGAGGTCTTCTCGGGTCTGTCTCAGGAGACGTCTCTTTAGAGTTTCAGGGTTGTAGACTTGGCAAACAGATTCGGTTACCTTATCCTACTAGTGAGTCAGTGTCTCGGCATCCTTTTGATTTAGTCCATTACGATGTATGGGGTCCGGCTCCCTTCGCTTCTAAAGGGGGCCATCGATACTATACTATTTTCATAGACGATTTCTCTCGTTACACTTGGATTTGTTTTATGACTTTTTGCAGTGAGGTTATGTCCATATATAAGTGTTTTGCTGCCATGGTTCACACTCAATTCTCTTCGCCTATTCGTGTGTTTCATGCTAACTCAGCTGGCAAGTATATTTCCAGATGTTGCATGGTGTTCTTGCTGAGGAGGGGACTCTTCCTCAGTTCTCTTGTCCTAGTGCTCATGCTCAGAACGGTGTGGCTGAGCAAAAGCATCGCCACCTTCTTGAGATGGCTCGTGCGTTGATGATCACCGCCTCTCTTCCTCCTAATTTTTGCGCTGAGCCTGTTTCCACCTCCACCTATCTGATCAACTTTCATCCATCCACTGCTCTACAGGGTGGTGTTCCTTTCGAGCGTCTCTTTGATCGTTCTCCTAATTATCTAACGTTTCATTTGTTTGGTTGCGTTTTCTATCTTCTTCTTTTCCCTCGTGAATGCACCAAACTGACCGCTCAGTCTGTAGTGATGAGCATAAGGGCTATCAATGTTGGGATCCTATTGGTCGTCAGATGCATATTTCTCGGGATGTGACTTTTGATGAGTCTTGTCCCTTCTACCCGCATCCATCTTCATCGACCTTTTCAGTGGAGGATATCTCATTCCTCACTTTTCGTGACACGCCTATCACTCCTGTTGAGCCCTTGTCTCTCTGTCCTGCTACCCTTGCTTCGCGGCCTATTGCAGATCCTCCATCACCATCTCCCATGGTTTCATCACCTCACATGTCACTAGATTCTACACCTTCATCCTCGGTGACTTCTTTTTCTCCATCCCCTGAGTCTACCTCGGTGATTCCTCCTTGTGTTCTTCCATCTTTTCCTCAGTATTATACTCGTCGTCCGCGTCATGTGGATGCTTCTACTTATGTGACGTCCTCCTTGTCTTAGCCTACTTACGGCTTGCGTCCTCGTCCGCTTACGCCTATTGATCGCCTTGGTTATCCAACCGCTAGTGTTGTTGTTCTTGAGTCGACCTATTATCGTGAAGCTGTTGTTCATCCCGAATGGCAGTTTGCGATGGCAGAGGAGCTTGCTGCTCTTGAGCGCACCAGCACATGGGATCTTGTTTCTCTTCCTCCACGTGTCCGTCCCATTACTTGTAAGTGGGTCTACAAGGTTAATACTCACTCCGGTGGTTCTCTTGAGCGTTACAAAGCTCGTCTTGTGGCTCGTGGCTTTCACCAGGAGCATGGTCGTGATTATGATGAGACTTTTGCTCCCGTGGCCCATATGACCACTGTTCGTACACTTCTTGTTGTGGCCTCTGTTCGCCACTAGTTCGTATCTCAGCTTGATGTTAAGAATGCCTTTCTTAATGGTGAGTTGCGTGAGGAGGTGTACATGCAACCACCACCCTGGTATTCTGTTCTTAATTGCATGGTTTGTCGTCTTTGTTGCTCTCTCTATGGCCTTAAGCAAGCCCCTCGAGCCTAGTTTGAGCATTTTGCCTCTGTGGTGAGTGCCACTGGTTTTTCAGCGAGTGCTTATGATCCAGCGTTATTTGTTCACCTTTCAGCTCGTGGTCAGACTCTTCTTCTCTATGTCGATGATATGATCATCACTAGCGACGACCCTGAGTATATTGCCTTTGTAAAGGCCCATCTTAGTGAGCAGTTTCTTATGTCTGATCTTGGCCCTCTTTACTACTTTCTTGGGATCGAAGTCTCTTCTACCTCTAATGGCTTTTTTATTTTCCAGGAAAAGTATATCAACGATCTTCTTGTTCGTGTTGCTCTTACTGATGAGCGATTGTTGAGACTCCCATCGAGCTCAATGTTCACCTCCATGATACTGATGGTGACCCTTTGTCTGATCCGATGTGTTATCATCATCTTGTTGGGAGTAGTCTTGTCTATCTTGCTGTCACTCATCCGGATATCTCTTATCCAATCCATATTCTGAGTCAGTTTGTCTTTGCTTCCACTTTGGTTCACTATAGTCACCTCCTTCGTGTTCTCCGATATCTTCGGGGCATGATCTCTCATCGTGTGTTCTTTCCTTGCTCTGGTTCCTTACAGCTTCATGCCTATTCGGATGCTACATGGTGTAATGATCCCTCAGATTCTCGTTTCACTTTCTGCTTACTGTGTTTTTTCGGGTGATTTTCTCACTTCCTGGAAGACAAAGAAACAGAATGCAGTTTCCCATTCGAGTAGTTGGGAGCTATGGCTCTTTTGATGGCAGAGGTGACTTGGTTACAGTGGTTACTTCAGGACTTCGATGTTTCTGTCACTACACCTACGCTGCTATTGTCTGACAGTACAGGTGCTATTAGCATTGCACGTGATCTTGTGAAGCATGTCTCACCAAGCATATTGGTGTTCATGCTTTCTATGTGCGCGCTGGTGTGAATGATCAGGTTATTGCTCTTCAGTATGTTCCTTCCGAGTTATAGTTGGCGGATTTCTTTACGAAGGCCCAGACTAGAGCGCAACATGGTTTCTATCTCTCCAAACTCAGTGTTGTTTATCCACCATGAGTTTGAGGGGGGTATTAGAGTTATGTTATGGCTTGTATATTTTCCCTATTGTATGAGGGGTTTCCTGCATACTTACCACTTGTACATGTATATGTATATTGGCCATTGGCGCTCAGGATATACAAGTTGCATATTTCCTAACAATGGTGATTATAATCTTATGGCAAACATATAGTTTTACTTTGCCATATTATGTAGATCGAAATTCATAAAATAATAAAGAGTAAAATTTTCGTGTCCTAGAGAAAACGAAAATCTATACAAATTACCATGTGATTAGTCCATTAGTTTTCACAACAAGTGCCATATTATGTAGATCAAAATTCATGAAATTGACATGGCAAACAAAAAGTAAAATTTCCAAGGCCCCGTAGTGTAAATTTGCCATGGTAAATGAAAAGTAAATTGCCATTAGTAATATAAGTAAATTTTCCATGTATGTAAAAGTAAGTTTGCCATGGCAATTAACTTAAATTTGCCATGGAAAAATTGAAAGGTAAATTTGCGATGGCAAAATAAAAGGTAAAATTGCGATTGTTGAAAAATTATTTTTTCATATGTAAAAGTAAATTTGCCATGGCAATTAAGTTAAATTTTGCGTGGCAAATAGAAGGTAAAATTTTCCATTGCTATAAAAGTAAATTTACAATGCTACAAGTTAAGTTTGCCATGTTCTTACAAGGGTAAAGTGTTAGGAAGATCAAAGTTTCCATGGCAAAAAAAAATGTAAGTAACCTTTAAAACATTCTTGGAATAGATATGGCGAAGACCCTACAAAAAGTCGTCATCACGGCTACGTATAGTTTTAGTCTGCCATGGCAAAAAATATCTATATAAAATTTGAGAGAGACATTGCAATGGAAAATGCATCTTAAGTTGCAATGATATCGTATGAAAAATTAGCCATGGAAAAAACTAAATTGCAAGATGCCATGGCCAAAAAATAATGCAAGTAACAATGGCAACATTCTTGAAATAGATATGGCGAAGACACTATGAAAAGTTGCCATCATGGCAACAATAGTTTAGTTTGCCATGGCAAAATCATACATATAAATTTTGAGAGAGAAATTGCCATGGAATATGCATCTTAAGATTCGCTGATTCATAAAGTAAATGGTTGATTCGCAAGAAAAATGATATGGCACAATTGCTTTCCCTGTCACGTCAAAGTAAAGTTAACTTCTCTTGATCTAGCTTGCCATGGCAACAAAAACATGGTTTAATTTAACAATATGGCGCAGAAGTTGAGTTAACATGACAATATATTTTATGTTTCTAAAGGAACATATTATGTGTACTAGGTTTTTTTTTTGCCATGGCAACAAATTTTGAGGTGCCATGGCGACGAATCATTGCCATGCTGTGTACAAAAACATTTGCCATGCCGCATACGAAGGATTTTCCGTCGCCGTACAGGAAAAATTGTGGCCCCCCATACCCCCTTATCAAAAAATGCCTTGTTATGTCTATCACATTTTTCCATGGCAAAAACCTTAAAATTTCTTATAAGAATATCTGAACTTCAAATTCTGGTCAATACAAAAACATATCAAAAATTTCCATGAGCTATAGAATATTTTCCTGACATTTTTGCCATGAATTATAGTAATTCATCTATAGGAAGTTTTTTTTGCCATGGTACCTATGCATACATCATGTGAACTTGATGGGAAAAAAAGTTGGATACGTTTCTCTACCATGGCAAATAAACATGACATTTTTGCCATGGAAAACTTTAAAAATCGGTTATAGGAACAATTTCTAAACTTACCATGTGATCAAATACACAAATTGTCATGCTATGTACAAAGCATTGGCCATGCTACATACAAAGGATTTGCCATCCCTCTATAGGAAAAAGTGTGTTTTTTCCCACCCCGCCCTACATACAAAGGATTTGCCATCCCTCTATAGGAAAAAGTGTGTTTTTTCCCACCCCGCCCCCATTCCTTATCAATTTTTTTGCCATGTTATGTTCATGACAATTTCATACTGTACGCACAGAATTTGCCATGGCCAACTACCATGTACCGGTGATTTGAAAAAGCATGCAAAAGCATATATATATAGTTAAAAATGCAAAAAAGAGAAGAAGTGCCAGGTTGTAGATAATGAATTTGCCATGGCTATTGAACTAAAAGTTACAATGGCTCTGAAAAAATAGTTTGCCATGGATATAAATCTAGCCATGGCCGAGCCATGCAAATTGCCATGGTGTGTACGTGGAACAATAGTTCTCTAACTCAAAGTACAAAATTATACAGCCTCATGGGAAAAATTGATCCCCACATCTCATATCCTAATATCCTACTGCTTGATGTTGTTGATACTGAATTCAGCACACCAACTATGGCCGAACTAATCTTGCAGTCACCTCATTTAAGTAAAATATCAAGGATGGGGAGGTCGCGGCTAGATTCAACGAGCATGACGCCCCTGGGCACCGATCCGAAAGGGGAGGAAGGAGGGTAAGACGCAGCTCACCTTGGGGGAGACGATGTCGAGCTCGGAGGGGACCAAAGAAGCAGGACGACGACGGAGTGAGGTGGAAGCATCGATCACAAGCCCGCTTTTGTCGGCCGGCCCGCTTTTGTCGCGCGACACACGGATTTGTTCCGATGGAGCTCCTCTCCACAGCGGCACACCTCAGCTCCCCGCCGCCAGCCACTGGAACAATGCAGCCCGCCAAATCACCCTGCGCATGGCCTCCGCTGCGTGAAACCTTGCTTTGGTCCGGTAGAGCTCTTCTCTACAGTGACCCGCTTGGGCTCCGCTGCTACCAGCCACGGGAACGGCGCAACCAGCCTTATCGCCACATATGGGCTCCTTGTCGCCGGTGCATGGCCTCCCCCTTCATGGCAGAGAGCTCCCATGTAGATAAGAGAGTGCGGGGAGGAGGAAGGTGAGGCGAGAGCTGGGGGAGGGAGGTGATGCGAGAACTGGGCGAGGGAGGCAATATGCGGTGCGTGGCGAGCGAGTGAAAAAACTTTCGCGTGACTTTGGCCTTGGCGCGAACGAGTGCCTCATGATGACATGGCAACAGGAGATTGCCAAGATTCGTGCAACGGCTACGAAGGCATTCGAGAGGAGAAGCTAGATTTCCGACGTTCGAGCATTACGTTATTTTTCTAAAGGCAGGTCATGTGTAGAATCATGCGAACATAGAGATGGCCGGACTTTGCTTCACATGACGGCAGAGAGAAGGAAGAGGAGTTGTGGCTCTCGGGTGACATACACCCCTATATGAATATAGCATTAAAAACATATTAGGAATTTTCCAATCTGAAGTTTTTGGATATGAAACATGGGTGCCTGTTGTACACCCGTGTTCAGTTTCGTTAGGAATGGGCGTCCATGATAATGTTAGTAAAAAGACAAAAAATTCGTAAGTATGGTTTTTTTTTATGTTTGTATGTCGGGCCGTAGTTCCAGCACCGCAGATACCATGGGCTTCATTTCCCGTGAAAATGAACATGGGTGTACAACAGGGCACCCAAGTTTGATACTCAAAATTTCAATTTTTTTCTTCAAAAATTATGATCTTTTCTTTAATTCTACTTTCATGTAGGGGTGGTGGCGCTGATGAACCGTCACATCCTGCTGCAGGCCCGCTGCTTTATATCATCTTCCCTCCTCATTCCTCAACGACTGCTTCACCGCCGGCAACAGTGACAAGAACTCTACATCAACAGTCATATCGTTCTTCAGCAGTATTGTAACTGGAATATTGGGTCGTCCGCAAAGGGAAAAATACGAGAGTGCAGACATCCTCGATGTACAACAGGAAAATGTTGTCGATAGCGGGCGAGATTTCTGGGCTATTGATCGTCTATAATTCTACCGACTAACTAATTATCTCTTCTTCTTTTCTAAAAAATTTGGACAACGATAACTGCCACACGTGTGGGTGTTAAGAGGTCTGCCCACATGTTTTGTGTGGTGTGTAAAAGGATCAGCCCACACGCCTATGTATGGGCAAAACAATTAGCGCCAACATGTCTTTTTTTCCCTTGCGGTCCCTCTCACACGCCTACATGTGGGCAAAATGCATAACGCCCACACGACCCTTCTCAGCCACCTACCTCACGGTCCCGCACGCCCAGCGTGACAGTCACCACGCGTCCCCGCGGTTGCCATGGTTCGGACCCTCTTTAATGTCCTGCCATGTCGCTGAACTACAGTTGCAAACTACAGTTGCCATGGTTGCTCAACTGCAGTTGTCATCTCAGGTCAAGTGCCAGATGCCATTTTGGACAACTGCAGTTGTTGCCATGTATTGTCTGGTTTACTATAGTTGCCATGATTTGAAAACTTTAGAGGTTGCCACCTACTAACACTAAGCAGTTGCCATGTATGATCTGGTTTACTACAGTTGCCATGATTTAAAAACTTTAGGAGTTGCCACCTACTAACACTAGGCAGTTGCTGTCTAGCGCTACAAAGAGACATGGCAAAACAACATGTTCGGGTAAAAGAAAGAGTTGCCATCTCCTTACAAGCACACTAGGGCAGTTGCCGTGTACCTCTGCAATACATATGGCAACTTACTTGTTCGGGTAAAAAAAAAGAATTGCCATATGCTTACAAGCACACTAGGGCAGTTGCCATGTACACTACAAAACGCATGGCACCTGGCAGCTTGCGTGTGGGAGAGGAGACGGGCGTGTGGGCGAGATGACAAATACCACACACCAGCCCTTGTGCGTGAGTGAAAATTGGCGTGTGGGCGAACTGCTAAACGCCCACACCCCGGCCCCTTCGTGTGGAAACGAACGTGTGGGCGACCGAATAAATGCCCACACATCAACCCAGTCCTACGTGGCACCACAAACATGCCAAGATTCGTGCACCCACAAACGGACACGGATCCATGCGTGTGGGCGAGATGCGAACGCCCACACATGTGGACGTTAGTGTTTCCATAAAATTTATCTCCACTTCTCTCTCCTTCACGTAAAAATCAAATATCCCGGTTGGCACCTCTTATAGACGGCTGATTGTACACCTTGTTCATGCCATTATATGGAACACATATTTGTTCGCCAACGCTTTACTTGAGATCTATTCTGCCTGCATATATGGGGTTCATGTGCGCGCTCCCTCCCGTTCTCTCTCCCTCTCTCTCCGCCCCATGTACACATACATCTTTTGCCAATCTCTTTTCCGGCTTTGCGACAAAGATCAAGTGGAATGTACCCATTTCTGATCTAGATCAGCTCGCTCTCAACGTGCCAAAAAGTTGGTGGATTTAATTTCATTTGGACCATGCTGCACAGTGGGAACACCAAAAGTACAGTGCATCGTGAACCAAAATGCGGTTTGTATTATGCTCATTTTGCGACATCTCAATACATCGATACCCTGGTAGATAAATACATAGATACATTATGCATACGTAACTAGTAACATACCTGTCTAAAAAATAAAAACTAATAACATACCCACATACATTCCTGTCCATCCAGCTGCCGGCCGGCGACCATGCCGCCGCCTGGAATATCTGCCATGGCCTAGAACAGCAACGTGGTGTCTCCATCATCACGTATGTCGCGCGGGGCGCGAGAGGTATACTCGGGATTGCATCACTGACCGCCCGACTATGAACCCCGGCACAACGGTGAACCCGACGACGCGGTTCCCGGCCAGAGCCAGTGCCATGCCGGCACCGTCTTCCCCGTCCATGTCACTTACGCTCTCCATATAGACCTCCGAGAACCGGTCACCAGCCCGTGCCTGGAAGATGGACGCGCCGTCGTCGCCGCGGTCGAACGCGAAGAACAGGCAATGCAGTAGCCAGACGCGGCGCGCCATCTCGGCGAACTCGGCAAACCACGCCGTCTCCGGGAACGCCGCCCCGGCGCTCACCAGGGCGCGCTGCACTGGCCTTCCGAAGAACGCCGTTTCCATCCGCTCGTGAACTACAGACAAGTACCTGTCCCGCAAGAACTTGCCGAGCGCGCTCCACCGTGAGCTCCCCGCGTCAAGGAGCGTGGAAGCCGGCACTGTCTTGAGCTCGGCGAACTCTTCGAAGAAGCGGCGCCGGTCGTACGAGCCCCGTTCCTGCAAATGGCTCAGGCCGAAGTCTCTCCGGTGGAAGTTTGTGAACATCTTCAGCGTGATGTAGGACTCGAGCGCGAACTTGGCGTCGCCGGCATGGCGCAACGGGATGCTCGGGTGCACCGCACCAGCGGCCGCAGCGGGATCCCAGCCGGCTAGCCGCATTTCGTCGAGCATTGACCTGGCGAAGGAGCGGACGGACTTGACGGCGAGGCGCAACGCGGTGAGGAAGTGAGTGGCGTTGAGGCCGGAGAAGTGGAGGTCGTCGAGCGTGGCGAGCGTGCGACCGGGGTGAACACGCTCCTCCAGTGCGCGCGCGGCGTGGAGCTCGTCGGCGAGCTCGCCCCTGGCGCGCTGCGCTTCGGCGTCCCGCGCGCGCAGCTCCGTCTCCAGCTTGCGCGCCGTGATCTCATAGGTCCGAATGAGGTGGCGCTTCTCGTTGGCGATTGCGGCGGGGCCCGCCTCCGCGTTCTTGGCGGCGCCGACCGGGTCCCTGACGTACTGCCTCCTGTGGTCCAAGAGCTTGCCGAGCTCCACGACCAACGCGGCGTCCGCCGACTGTATCGCCTCGGCGTCGTAGGGGTGCTGGGCGAGCTGCAGCTGAGCGTACGACGCCTTCACCGCGGAAACCCCGACGAAAAGGCTCGCGACAAACGCATGCGCGTCCGCCGCCGGCACCGGAGACTGGCGCGGCGCGCCCTTCTTCTTGGCGGCAGTCTTGAAGAACGCGTCGAGGGAGTAGGCGGCAGCCATGTTCCCAGAGAGCTTGAGCTGGCTGAGCGAGTTGATGGAGCTGTCGAGGGACTCGTCGTACACATCGCTGGCCGCAGAATACGCCACGCCCGACCCCGCCGGCGAGCGCTTGAGGCGGAGGAGCCTCGCAAGCCTCCGCGCGAGCCCCCCCGCCTTCTGCTGCGGCAGCTCGGCCGCCATTAGCGTCTCCATTGCCGCTGCTGGTACTGCCTTGCTCTCACACTCTCACGCCTCACTAGCTAGCTTCCTCCCGTTGTGTGGAGACTGGAGAGAAGAGAAGAGAACAGAGGGAAAGGGAAATGAATGGGATTAGTTAGTACTCTGTTACTTGGATGCTGTCATGGGAGTGGTATGATGTATTCAGGGGCCTGGTACTGTGACAGAGTAGAATAATTAGTAAAGAAATTAGGGATGCTGTCATGCACCGTGCCCTGATTATTTAACTGGTCTGTCGGACTGTGGTACAGATGGGGACGTGTTTTCGGTGCACCCTGGCGTGATTTTGCTCGTAGTAGTTTACTACTCCCCTCTATTCACAAATACTCCTTATATAAGGAACGGAGGGAGTACAAGAAGTACATTTGTGAACGGAGTATATTTTTTGGGTGGAGCGAGGACGGATGGTATGCTTTATTATCTCATTTTACGAGCATCGGATTCGGATTACCAGTTTGATCTATATTAGAAAAAGGAACGATTGGAACTCAGCCGTCGTTAGCGTGTTTTGTACCTAGGCTATTTTTTGCACTAAGACCTCCTCCAATGCCCAATTATATTAAATGCCTTAACAACTCAAGTCTCCAATGCAAAGATGCTAAGCTTTTCGGTGCTAATAAGCTTCGTGCATTTAATTAGTTGTAGACTCGTAATTATGCTTCCACCTAGGTACACGTGCTTAGCACCTTTTTTCCTAGGTCATCATACTACTCTCTCCCTTCTTAACTAGCATGCCACATCAAACTTTGTGCTTAGTTGGCAACCTTAGCACATGTATAAGGTGGAGCATTGGGAGGGGCCTAAGGTTCCACCAGCGCCACCCTCGAAATCATTAGTCAAGAGTTATCAGTTATTACTTTCACCTTCTCTGGTGGTGACAAACAACGAATTGTACATGTGATATTTGTTGCACCTATGAGTTTTGATGGAATGGGAGGCATGGGTGGATTTTCTTACGAAATCTATAACTCCTAGCGTGCCGCATTTTCACATCTCGTCCCGAACGCGCTTTTGGCCATTGGATGACGAGCTCGGATATCAACGTCATGGTCAATGCCACGTCAGATGTACCAGGGTTCGTTCTAGTGATCATGTCGTCCGAACGTTTTCACCACGCATCACTCCACCCAACCACTCCACCCACATCACATCTCACTCCCCTCTGCATCTCACTCTCCACCTCCTCCAAGACTGTATGGATCGAGCGGCGCCCGGAGACGAGGCCAGGAGGTGTTGGATCCCGGCGACGAGGCGGGAGGCCGCCGGATCCAGGAATAGGGCGGCGCCCTGCGCTGCTGGTCCGGGACGAGTGGGGCGGCTCGAGGATGAACACCGACGGCCATCTGCTTTAATTCGTTGCAGCATCATGGATGAGGCCGTCTAGGATCCACCATGGGAGGCGGAGGTCGACGAGGGAGCCGCCGACGGCTCAGACTCAACCATCTGTGCTTTGCAAATGATCTTTTTTTTCCAGCGGTGGTGATCTGAATTCTATCCAAGAGCTTACTAGTATCATGACTCATTTTAACAGAGTGTCTGGGCTTTCAGTTAATGCCAAAAAAGTAAGATCTTCTTCAGTGGTATTTCCTTTTCTTTGAAACAAACTATTTTTGAGTGTGTCTTTAATGAAGGGATTTTACCACGCTGGTGCTGCTGCTGGTGGAGGAAGCCCCAACGCATGGGCCAAAAGCTCGCACACATCTCGATGAGGAGGGCTGGATGTTTGGCAGCCATGGTGTCGGTGTGAAAACCGGCAGACCTCGGGGTAGGGGGTCCCGAGCCGTGGATCTCGGATAGATGGTAACAGGAACAAGGAGAGAATGTTTTGCCTAGGTTCGGGCCCTCTTAATGGAGGTAAAACCGTACGTCTTGCTCTTGTTTATATTGATATAGATGTATCGAGTACAGAGTTGATCTACCTCGAGATCGTAAGATGTGGTCTAACTCTAGGGCTAGGTGAATGATATTGTTTTTTTCTTGTTTTTTACTTCACAGAATATCAGTACCAAACGGAGTCCAAACGCAGCAAAACTTTTTGGAGAATTTTTATGGACCAGAATGAACAACTTGGGCCAAAGAAGTACCCGAGGGGTGCCCCGAGGGGGGCATAACCCACCTGGGCGCGCCTGGGGGGCCCAGGTGCGCCCTGGTGGATTGTGCCCACCTCGGTGGCCTCCTGCACCGCCTCTTCGCCCTATAAATACCCTATTCCAAAAACCCTAGGGAAGTCGACGAAACACAATTCCAGCCGCCGCAAGTTCCAGAACCACGAGATCCAATCTAGACACCATCACGGAGGGGTTCATCATCCTCATTGGTGCCTCTCCGATGATGTGTGAGTAGTTCATTGTAGACCTACGGGTCCGTAGGTAGTAGCTAGATGTCTTCTTCTCTCTTTTTGATTCCCAATACAATGGTCTATTGGAGATCTATTTGATGTAACTCTTTTTGCGGTGTGTTTATTGGCATCCGATGAACTTTGACTTTATGATGAGATCTATATCCATGAAAGTTATTTGAGTTCTTTGATCTCTTTTTTGCATGATTCCTTATAGCCTCGTATTTCTTTTTCGAATCTTTGGTTTAGTTAGGCCGACTAGATCGATTTTTCTTGCCATGGGAAGAGGTGCTTTGTGATGGGTTCGATTGTGCGGTGTTCTTTACCAGTGACAGAAGGGGCAGCAAGACACGTATGTATCGTTGCTATTAAGGATAACAAGATGGGGTCTATTCCTACATGAATATATCTTGTCTACATCATGTCATCGTTCTTATTGCATTACTCCGTTTCTCCATGAACTTAACACACTAGATGCATGCTGGATAGCGGTCGATGTGTGGAGTAATAGTAGTAGATGCTGGCAGGAGTCGGTCTACTAATCTTGGACGTGATGCCTATATAATGAACATTGCCTGGATATCGTCATAATTATTTGAGGTTTTATCAATTGCCCAACAGTAATTTGTTTACCCACCATGTGCTATTTCTTGAGAGAAGCCACTAGTGAAATCTACGACCCTCGGGTCTATTCTTCATCGTATTTGCTTTCCGATCTATTATTTGCCACTTTTATTTTCAGATCTATTGTTCTAAAAATCTAAAAATACCTTGCTGCACTTTTTATTTGCATTTTTATTTCTTATTTTATCGAGATCTATTTATCCAATCTACACAATTTTTATCCCGTCAACTTGACAATTTCCTACGCGGTTACTCGTAAGAGGGATTGACAACCCCTCATAAGCGTCGGGTTGCAAGTATTTGTTCTTTGTGTGCAGGTACCGTTTACATAGTGTTGCTTGGTTCTCCTACTGGATTGATGCCTTGGTTTCATAACTGAGGGAAATACCTACCGAAGTTGTGCTGCATCATCCCTTCCTCTTTGGGGAAATACCGACGTAGTTCAAGCGACATCAAGAGGAATTTATGGCACCGTTGCCGGGGAGGATCAAGTCAAGATAGTCTCCCGTTAACGTGCGAATTTCTGGCACAGTTGCCGGGGAGACATCGTCAACATTTATCAGTTTCCTAATCACAAATCTCATCTCCTTGCAATTTACATTATTTGCCATTTGACTCTCCTTTTCATCTCCCCACTTCACAACAAATTGTCGTTTTATTCGCCCTCTTTTTCATTCACCATTTTCTTGTGAGATCTATCCTTTGCTTGAACTTGTCACCATGAGTGATTTTGGTATGGCAGAAACAGATGATGGCCTAACTCCTAAAATTGGACGATTGGGCAATCTGGATGCTAAAACTGTTGTTTTGGGGCAAGGGAATGTTATGGGAAAAGAACATATCCAAGAATTTTTCAATTGTGTTAGAAATTTGACTCTTGAAGATGCTCCTATACTTAGAAGAACTAAATCTTATGCGGAAGCTATTTCAGCACTAGTTTTGAAACTTGAAAATAGATTTATCCGTACCCATTCTACCTTGCAAAGATTGTTCTATGAGCTACCCGTTATAAAGAACCCTCAAAGCTAAAAAGTTGGCTACCCTTGTTCTTATGAATGAATTTGATTACATAATACGGGAAGCTAGGGAAATTTTTGATCTTTATGGTATGAACCACGAAAAACCTGTGATAGATGAGATCCTTTATAATAGTGATTATATGTTGAGACACTTGGTTGGAAATAATCAAATTTCCGATGAGAATCCTAAAAATTAAATCCCCATTTTAGATATAATCCAACAAGTTTCCAATGATGTTAATCAAAACTATTCTTGGATTGTTGTCAGAAATCAAAGGGGATATGTTGATATGCAACTTGATCATGCTAAAATTTCTATGCTTAATGTGTTTCAAGTTATTTTTGCAAAACCTCCTGTTAAAAACACATCTACGAAAAATAAGAAGAAAGATGACAATACTTAGATCTAGGCATTATGCCTAGCTAGGGGCATAAAACGATAACGCTTGTTGGGAGGCAACCCAATGAATAAAATTTATTTTTTACTTTTTCTATTCTTGAGTGTTTGCACAATTATGCTACTATTATGATTGTGTTTTTTATGTTTCAATTAGTTTTTATACCAAGTAAAGCCTTCGGGATTATGTTTGGTGATAGTTGATTTGATCTTGTTGAAAAACAGAAACTTTTGCGTCCAGTAACATAATTGTTTAGATTTACATAAGCGACAACAAATTCTGAATTTTTTACACAAGATTGATATACAAATTTCCTACGTTGTCCTAATTTTTCAGATTTTTTTGTGTTACAGAAGTATTCGAAGTTTTCAGATTGCTACAGACTGTTCTGTTTTTGACAGATTCTGTTTTCGTTGCATTGTGTGCCTATTTTGATGAATCTATGGGTTGTATCGGGGGGTATGAGCCATAGCAAAGTTGGAATAGAGTAGATATAATGCAATAATAAAATATGAATGGGTTTGCAACAGTACTTAGAGTGGTGATTTGCTTTGTTATACTAACGGACCTCATGAAGGTTTTGTTAAGTTTTGTGTGATTGAAGGTTTCAAGTTTTGGGTGAGATCACGATGGATGAAGGAATAAGGAGTAAGAAGAGCCTATGCTTGGGGATGCCCATGGCACTCCAAGATAATATGCAAGGAGAAACAAGCAGCTAAGCTTGGGGATGCCCCGAGTGGCATTCCCTCTTTCTTCTAACGACCATCGGTATTTTACTTGGAGCTATATTTTTATTCGTCACATATCATGAGTTTTGCTTGGAGCGTCTTGTATTATATGAGTCTTTGCTTATTTTGTTTTGTGTCAAGTATCCTTGTTGAACACACCTATTTGATAGATCCAAAATTATGCTATGATTTGTTAGAATTGCTCTATGTGCTTCACTTATATTTTTTGAGCTATCGAATTGCTCTAGTGCTTCACTTATCTTCTTGAGCATGGTGTGCTTTAATATTTTTGAAGAAATGCTCTCATGCTTCACTTAGATTTGTTTGAGAATTAGTAAAAAATTGTAGAAATTCTCTCATACTTCCTTATATTATTTTGAGAGACGAAAAAAATTATGATCATGTTCTTCACTTAGATTTGTTTGAGCAATCAAAAGCAACATACGTAATTAGTTCCAAAGTGATATATATTCAGGAGGGATATACTAAAAACTTTCATGAAGATCATTGGACAAAATAAACTTGATTCTTTGTAATAGTTTTGAGATGATGATAGTGATATGTGAGTCATGTTGGTGAGTAATCATGCTTTAGTAAGGATATTGGTGTTAAGATTTGTGATTCCCTATGCAAGCGCGAAAGTCAATAGTTATGCAATGAAATTATATCCTACTTGTGGTGCATTATTCGGTGTTAGTTATGCTTAATGCTCGCTTACGTGATTTTTCCTTTCTTGGTTGGATGCTTCTCAATCTATTTGCTAGCCTTCACTTGTACTGAGTAGAGATACTACTTGTTCATCCAAAATCCTTAAACCCATTTTTGCCATGTGAGTCCACCATACCTACCTATATGCGGTATTCCTGTGCCGTTCTAAGCAATTTTAATGTGCCATCTCTAATTTTCAAAATAAATTTTCTTTTTGCATGCTCGTACCGCTCATGAAGCAGCAGGGGGTGGACAATATTTTCCATGCTAGATGTGTTATTCTCAAGATGAGTGTTTATTCACTTGTCATTGCACGAGAGTGCGGCGGTAATATAGATTCCCAGACACGAAATGAATAAGAAATTTACTTTATGTTGTCAAATAATAAATTCCTTGAAAAGTGTTGGTATGGAGGGCACCCGTGGATACGACTAGCCATGGATTGTGAAAGAATGGTGGAAAACCAAATAAACTTTATTTTCTGTTTGGGAACCGCCTATAATATATCTAGCATGGAAAGTGTCAGGAATTACTCGGTCGTTCTCGTTGACGGGAAAAGTATGCCTCTCAAAAATTTGATCTCTCAATTTTAGCTTTGAGATCTGGCACCTCTACAAATCCCTACTTCCCTCTGCGAAGGGCCTATCTATTTACTTTATGCAATTTTTATTTTTATTTGAGTCTCCATCTTCTCTTATAAAGCACCAACTAAGGGGCACTATGATCGTACTTGAGCATTGGGTATAGCTAATATACGAGTGTGTTTCATGAATGGATCAATGATTGAGCATGATGGGCTAGGGATAACTTGCTTTAGTGTTGATATTTTGAAAGACATGGTTGCTTGTTGATATGCTTGAGTATTGAAATCTTCATGCCAAAACTAGACTATTGCTTTGAATCATATAGAAGTCCATATGTCCATGCTACAAAATAAAATAATATGTGATGAACATGTTAGGCAGCATTCCACATCAATTTTTTTTATCATTTACCTACTCGAGGACGAGTAGGAATTAAGTTTGGGGATGCTGATACGTCTCCAACATATCTATAATTTTTGCTTGTTCCATGTTGTTATATAATCATTCTTGGATGTTTTACAATCATTTTGTAGCAACTTTATATCATTTTGGGACTAACCTATTGACATAGTGCCCGGTGCCAGTTGCTGTTTTTGCTTGTTTTTTACTTCGCAGAATACCATTACCAAACGGAGTCCAAATGCAACGAAACTTTTTGGACAATTTTTATGGACCAGAAGGAGCAACTTGGGCCTAAGAAGTACCAGAGGGGTGCCCCGAGGGGGGTACAACCCACCTGGGCGCGCCTGGGGGGCCAGGCGCACCCTGGTGGATTGTGCCCACCTCAGTGGCCTCCCGCACCGCCTCTTTACCCTATAAATACCTCAATATTTCAAAAACCCTAGGAGGGTCGACGAAACACAATTCCAGCCGCCGCAAGTTCCAGAACCACAAGATCCAATGTAGACACCATCACAGAGGGGTTCATCATCCTCATTGATGCCTCTCCGATGATGTGTGAGTAGTTCATTGAAGACCTATGGGTCCGTAGGCAGTAGCTAGATGGCTTCTTCTCTCTTTTTGATTCCCAATACAATGGTCTCTTGGAGATCTATTTGATGTAATGCTTTTTGCGGTGTGTTTGTTGGGATCCGATGAAGTTTGAGTTTATGATCAGATCTATATCCATGAAAGTTATTTGAGTTCTTTGACCTCTTTTATGCATGATTGCTTATAGCCTCGTATTTCTTCTTTGAATCTTTCGTTTAGTTAGGCTGACTAGATCGATTTTTCTTGCCATGAGAAGGGGTGCTTTATGATGGGTTCAATCATGTGATGTTCTTTCCCAGTGACAGAAGGGGCAGCAAGACACGTATGTATCGTTGCTATTAAGGATAACAAGATGGGGTCTATTCCTACATGGATAGATCTTGTCTACATCATGTCATCATTCTTATTGCATTACTCCGTTTCTCCATGAACTTAATACACTAGATGCATGCTGGATAGCGGTCGATGTGTGGAGTAATAGTAGTAGATGTAGGCAGGAGTCGGTCTACTAATCTTGGACGTGATGCCTATATAATCATCATTGCCTGGATATTGTCATAATTATTTGAGGTTTTATCAATTGACCAACAGTAATTTGTTTACCCACCATGTGTTATTTCTTGAGAGAAGCCACTAGTGAAATCTACGGCCCTCAGGTCTATTCTTCATCATATTTGCTTTCCGATCTATTATTTGCCACTTTTATTTTCATATCTATTATTCCAAAAACCCAAAAATACCTTGCTGCACTTTTTATTTGCATCTTTTATTTCGTGTTTTATCGAGATCTATTTATCCAATCTACACAATTTTTATCCCGTCAACTTGACAATTTCCTACGCCGTTACCCGTAAGAGGGATTGACAACCCCTCATAAGCGTCGGGTTGCAAGTATTTGTTCTTTGTGTGCAGGTACCGTTTACATAGTGTTGCTTGGTTCTCCTACTGGATTGATACCTTGGTTACATAACTGAGGGAAATACCTATCGTAGCTGTGCTGCATCATCCCTTCCTCTTTGGGGGAATACCGACATAGTTCAAGCAACATCACACCTTCATCGAAATGGTGAAGGTGTGATAGAAGGAATGGTTTTACATCACTGAGCCACTCACCCCTGGCCAGGTCGAGGTCCCGGCCTTTTCGGCCGGGCCTCCAAAGAAGCTCAAGTCCTGGAGGGAGAAGAGTGTCGTCTGGGGTAACCCAGATGAGGTGGAGGCCATGATCAAGAGGATCAAGTGGTGGTCCACCTCGAAGAACGTCTAGCTCATCGACGTCGTTAATGTCATGCTCAACCACCACATCCTCCCACTCCAACTTTGGGATACCCTAATGTGGGAGCAGAAGCCAGAGGATGCGGGCCCATCGCTGCCTTCTTCCGCACCACCTTGGCCTGTATGTGGACTCAGCTCCTTATGCTGGCCAAGGACAAGATTCCCAAATAGGTGGAGGACCTTGGCTTTGAGGATGGCTACGAAGCCCCTCGGTAAGTTCTCTAACACACAAGTCTATGCTTTTATCCCCCGCACCGAGGGGCGGATTCTAATCGAATCATCTTGCTTGATTCTTGCAGAAGTGGTTGGCCTGGGTGCGGAAAGTGCGGTGCCCGCCCCACTACCAGAGGAGCCAAGAACTCCCCTACTCACGGCGCTCCTAATCGAGGAGCTGCACATGGTGGGTCCCAAGGGGACAAAGTCCCAGAAGGGCAAGGCGAGTGCTCGGACCGGGAGACCTCGGTCACTCGGTCCGAGGAGACCCATACCTCCCCCGTCCATGAAGATGACATGGAGGAGGATGAGGAGTAAGAGAACCCTCCCCCCAAAGGGAAGAGGGCCGCGTTGGAGGATGCCGAAGCCGGTATGCGGCCCAAGGGCTCGAAGAGGCCAAGGAGGACCTTGGCCAGGGCCGCCGGCAAGTTGTCGGAGACAGTCGAGCTCTCTGACGATTCAGAGGACGACCCGCTTTCCATGGGGAGGAAGAAACTGGCACCCCGAGGGTATGTCACCGCTTTTGCTTTGGACCTTTAACAAGTCCTGTCAGCATCAGCGATCTTATAAGGGTGCTTTTTACGCTGTCCGCCAAAGGTGCGCCCCAGCGACTCCTTGAATGGGCTGCCATTTGCTAGTGAGACCCCGGATCCCCCCACTCCCCTGCACACTCATGATGGGTTAGGGGAGGCAACATCCACTCGGCCCTCCCAAGTCGACTTGGTGGGGGCCGAAGAGCCGGGCGTCATGGCCGAGGTCGAAGCCTCGGCCCAACAGGGCCTAGGGGAGAAGATCCCCGAGGCTTCCAAGGAGGTGCTGGGCCAGTCTTAGGCCCAGCCAACATCCACTCCAGCCCCATTGCCGCAGCTGGAGACCCCTCAGCCCAGCACCCAGGTGCTCGGGTCCGAGGTCTCCATGCCACCTCCGCCTCCTATGCAAGAGTGGGTTAGCGTGAGGTGGAGGAGACCTTGAAGGGCTCCTCCCTTAAAGAAGAGCACCGTGTCTTGATAGGCGCGAGATTGTGGGGCTTCCGGTCCGCGGGGGCCGGACTGCATGAGGTCTTCAAGAACCTCGTTACGAGCTTCGAGGTAATCTTTATCCTTGTACAGGAATAATTGTTGTGTTTAAATTTTCTTTGTAAATCCATGCAACTGTCCGAGGAAATATCCTTCTGGCTTTCTAAATGGCCCGGTCAGTGAGTAGCCCCCGAGCCCAAGGTTGGTTTTGAGAAACTGGCGTTGGGTTGTAGAAAAGTAGGAGCATAACATGCAGCCCCCAGGATGCTGCCTAATGAAATGAGGCGATCGTCTTGGAGTTCCAATAAATTGATTGCGGGCTTATGTAAAAAATTCTTGTTGGCAGGTTTGGACCTTGGTTCCGAGCTCCGTCTCCGAGGAGATTGCGGAGTTAAACTAGAAGCTCGAGAGGTCCCAGGAGGACCTCAACCTAATGAACCAGCGGTTCAAACAGTCTCAAGGTAAGTGACCCGGGCTTGCGTTCCTTAAACTTTTATATTGAACATAGGAAATGTAATATTTTTTGGTTTTAAATGGAGAGCTAATGTCGAACTGTTTGATTGACAGCAGCGTCGGTCGAGCTCATGAAAGCTCGGCAAGAGGTAGAGCAACATAAGGCTGTGGCCGCGAAGGCGGAGAAGGCCTGAGCTGCCGAGAAGGTGGCTAGGGAGAAGGACCAGGCACGGGTCCAGGAGGTCGAGGAGACCCCGAAGGGCGTGTTAGAGGCACACGACAAACTTCAGGCAGAGGGGAAGCAAGCAAAGGAGGGTCTCGAGAAGCTCCAGCTTGCACACTCCAAGCTCCAGACCGCGGCCTGAAGTGATCACGAGGTGCTTCAGCAAGTGGAGCAAATCGCCACGGGTAAGCCATTTTATTGCAGTGTGTGTTTGGCAGCAAAGGATGCGGCGAGCTCACCCAGCTGTGGCGTTCCGTAGAGATCTTCACGGATCTTCTGAATAGTGTCGCAGACGTCGTCCAACACTTTGACCAGTTGGAGGGTCATGAGGAGGAGAAGGCATTCTGGCGGCAGTTCACAGGGTCGCCATCATCACAGCCGCTGAATCATCGAGTGAAGCAGCTGGCGGAGTTATTCCGCATGGCGAGACCGGTGCTCCAAGACCTTTGCATCATGCTGTGGCCCGCCGAAGCCCTGCCGACCAGCTTCTTCGGCCTCTGGGCTCATTTGCAAGACACTGTCCCACGCGTTAATAGCTGGAGGAGGTCCGCGTGCTTCGAAGGAGCGTGGAGGGCATACGCCTGTGTGAAGACACACTTCCAGAAGGTTGATGCGGTGACCGTTGCTGCGGGGCCCCCAAAGGGAAACCACACACCACGAAGCAGTTCTTCACCGAGGTGGAGGAGGGAGCCCGGGTTACCGAGCCCATGTGTCCAAAGGACACTTTGTACTTTTAGGTGGCACTTCAGGATGTCAAAGTTTTGGGATGCTTATCGTTTACTTGAATGAGTATGGCTTTAAAATCCCTCATATAATTGTATTTTTAATTAATTTTCCTCCCTTGCGACCGTGTTAAACTAAAAGTGGCCAGTCGTCGGCTTCTGCCCCAATATAGAATATACTAAGGGTGTTCCTTGATACTTATTTGACCCTTAGCCAATGTCTCGGTACCCGGAGGCGGTCTGTGCTCGTAGGAACTAGGCAATCAGACTATAACAACTTTATAACTTTCACTTACTCATAGGAGTTTGACTGTGGGGGCTGATGAAGAGCCCTCGGTATGGGAAGTGGTCGGCTTAGCACGCCCTGGTCTACGCCATGACGCACTTCGGCTAAAAAGGAAGCCCTTCATTTGACACGGGTGATCTCTATTGTCACATCGCTTAACGCGGATGGCCGACCAGTTTGCGCTTACCTAGATAGTCAGTTTTCGGTTTTCTCTAGTGAGGTACTCTGCCAATTAAACTGGCGGCACTATCGCGGTGGTTCTCCCGTTACCTCCTTAGCCGAATTCATCGGGAACGTAAGGGGTACACATAGGAGCCGAGCAACCCAACTATTGACTAAAATCTAGGTTCAAAATTGATGCATATAGTGCAACATCTATGACGCCGAATACTTCGGGCTCGTTTTATAAGACAGGGAAACAAAGCCCTTTGGCAATTGTATCTTATAGATGTTTTTGTAGCTCAAAGGCAATGCGCGCAAAGAAATATAACATGGACCTTTAAAGGGCATGATTTCTTTATTTGACAAATTCAAGCTTTACATACCGAGCTGTAACGAGAGAAACTAGAAAGATACAATGCGGGTTGATTGTAAGGAAAGGAGTAGAGAACATGGCGGAGTTTATCATTGAGTCTATAGGCCCGGACCACTTCCTGTCGCATGTCTATGTCTCCGTGCTATTTATCAGACTGTCCTCGCTAGAGATGAGGACTAAGACAGACTATATACCATGCCGGCCCTACGCCTGCTTGAGGCGTTTGCTGGCCGAATCCTTTAGAGAGGTCTACGGATGTCCATTGTGTGGTTTAGGCCACGTTCATATGGTTTTGCCAGCTGGTTCTTTAATAGAAACCTGCTGATGTGGGAGCTCGAAGCTGTGTCGTTATTTGGTCGTGCCGTTCCGACGTTTTCATAAATTTTGGCTCCTTGACGGCCCAAGGAACTTTGTGTGCAAATTTATGCACCCTGGGGACGTAATACCCCATCCGATGTGAGCCCCCGAGGAGCCCGTACCCCTATTTAGGATGTGGGGATGTGTGTCCGAGGTCGACTAGCGTGGCCCGCGTGCACTTTGAAGAGCTGGTGGTGCATTTACCATTGTGGGCTGCTTCCTCCGACGCCTGTACCTCGACTGCGAAAGCCGCGGTCTGCTCCTCCGTCCTGAGTGATTGTTCGATGTTACTATTAACTGTGATAATGCCGTTTGGTCCAGGCATTTTAGGCTTGAGATAAGCGTAATGCGGGACTGCATTGAAGCATGCCAACGCTGTGCACCCTAGGAGCGCGTGATATCTACTTCGAAAGGGGACGATGTCGAAGATTAACTCCTCGCTTCTGAAGTTTTCGGGTGAGCTGAAGACTACCTCCAGAGTGACCATTCCGGTACAGCGGGCTTCAACGGTTGGGATGACACCTTTAAAGATGGTGGTGCTCGGCTTGATTCCGGATGAGTCGATGCCCATCTTCCTGACCATGTCCTCATAGATCAAACTGAGGTTGCTTCCTCCGTCCATAAGGACGTGCGTCGGATGGAAGTCGTCGACAGTTGGGTCTAGGACAAGTGCCGCTGATCGCCATGCCTGATGCTAGTCGGATTGTCATGCTTGTCAAATGTGATCGGGTAAGCCGACCACGGGTTAAACTTCAGGGCGACTGGCTCTAGCGCGTAGATGTCTCGTAGTACATGCTTCCTCTCCCTTTTGGGGATATGGGTAACATAGATCATATTGACTTCCGTTACCTCATTAGGAAACTTCTTTTGGCCTCCATTATTAGGCCGCTGAGGTTCATCCTCGTCATCGCTGCGATTTTGGGTTTTACTTTGACCCTTCGTCGCTACCTTGCCAGCCTGCTTAAAGACCCAGCAATTCGTATTGGTATGGGTTGTTAGTTTTTCCTGAGTGCCGTGGATATGGCACGACCGATCTAGGATCCTATCTAGCTGGCTAGGTCCATCCTTGTTCCCTTTAAAGGGCTTCCTTTTCTATCCGGATCTAGGTCCAGTGAATCCTGCATTGACTGTGGCGTCCTCTATCTCACTTCTGCCATTTTTATGCATGCTCTTGTTATTATTGCAGTTAGGCTTTCCTTTGGCGTCGCGTGTTTCCGAGGTGCCTACCTTGCCATTATGGGTACTTCGGGCGAGCCAGCTTTCTTCTCCCGCATAAAAGCGAGTCATTAGTGGCGTGAGGGTTGCCATGGTCCTCGGCTTGTCTTGGCCGAGCTGGTGGGCAAGCCATTCACCTTGGATGTTATTCTTGAATGCCGCGATGGCTTCGACGTCAAGCAATCTATGATCTGGTTCTTTTTAGTAAGGAACCTATTCCAGAACTTTCGAGCTGATTCGCCTGGCTGCTGGGTGACACGGCTGAGGTCATCAGTGTCCGGAGGTCAAACGTAAGTGCCTTGGAAATTTGCCCCTAAATCGTCTTCAAGGGCCTCCTAGGTACCGATAGAATGAGGAGGCAGGCTGTTAAGCCAATGCCTAGCCAGTCCCTTTAGCTTGTGTGGCAAGTATTTGATGGCATTGTGTAAGTGCATCTAGTGTCCCTTAGTGATTTTGGTGTATTGAAGACTTATAGGTTAAGGGACTGATGCGTTTGTGAGTGTACACAGGTCTATAAGTCTATGAGGAGTTTGATATTTACAGAGAAAGTCGACCCCTAAAAATGAAGTTCTTCGACTGAAGACTTTGGATTTCTGAAGACTTTCTGAAGACTTTGAAAGTGATGAAATTTGTGTGACCTTGAAGACTTGGTATTCATTTGAGGAACATGAAGCGTGAAGACTTCTGTTTTCGTAGTTTCATTTTCTCTTTCTTGAGTCATAGGAAACACCGTACTGTTAAAGGGGGTCGAGGAAATATTAATGAAAAATTTCCAAGTGATGCTCAACTCAAAATCCTACACCTACCAATCCCTTCGAGTGAAGCCATTGGAAATCTCATACAGTTCAGTCAATTTCTTCAGTGACAGAGACGAAGCTCTTCTAGTCTCTGAGGAATTTGTTCTGACTGAGGAGTTAGGAATTCGCCAGTGCGGATTACCTACAAGTGAGGAACATGATAGCCCTGAGGAATTTAATAGTCAAATTTCCGACCATTGCTGTGCTATGCGCCAGCTGTCCCAAAATATCTACCCACCTAACGGTCATATCACTGAAGGGCATTTATGTCTTATCATGTCGGGCTGCTCCCTAGACTAAAAATAGCCGCCCCCCTACAACCACTAGCTGGTTGGCTGCTCCGAGAGAAACTGACACTTGTCATTTGAGAGCATCTCATCCTCCGAGGATTTTGAGCGAAAATTATCAAGTGAGGAAACCCAAACCCAAACACCTACAAACCCAAAGTGATTGAGCATCACTGAAGAGATTGATCCTGCGTGGATCCGACGCTTGTTACCTTTGAAGACTGTGCATCTTCCAGACGGTTAGGCGTCATGGTCTAGAGAATCCAAGAGGAAATTGTGGATCGCCGAGTGACCGAGTTTGTGAAGGTTTGGAAGTCACCTGAAGACTTACCAAGAGTGTTTGGGCGAGGTCTGTGTGACCTTAGCTCAAGGAGAATACGGTGAGGACTGTGTGTCCTCAGGTTTAAATACCTAGCCGCTCCAACCAGACGTACAACTGTCACAGCAGTTGGAACCGGTCTACCAAATCATTGTCTTCACCAAGCCTACTGGTTCCATTTCCTCAACTCTTTCATTTCCTCATTATAGTGTTGTGTGCTTGTTCATATCTGTTTGAAGACTTTGACTGAAGACATTCTCAATTTCCTCAGTTCAATTTCTTCAGTCTGTTTGTCTTCATCCTGTTTTATCCTGTGCTTACGCTTCGTGTACTCTGTGTCTGTTTTCATTTCATCATGACGTCCATGTTTATGTTATGTCATGTATGCATCCGAGTACTTATTCCGCTGCAAGTAGTTCTTCGCTTAGGAATTTCCTCACCCTGAAATTCCTCAGTGAAGAATTCATAAAAATTGCCTATTCACCCCACCTTAGTCGACTTAACGCACTTTCACATGGAGGGTCATATCCATTGGCCATATTTATGTGGAGAAGGAAATCTTCAATCCACACTGCCGGGTTCGTGGTGCCATCATATGGTTCTATGTTAATGCATTTAAATCTTTCTGGAAACTGGTGTTCCATGACCCTATCTGCGAAACAGTTGGGGTGAGCTGGACCTCAGAATCAGGTGGTATCCCATTGGAGGTCAGGGGAAAGCCATGTATAGGCTTGATCTCGGGTGCGGCCGTTCCTATCCATCCAGGCGTCGTAACCATCTGCCTGTGCGGGCGCGCGTCCTCTTTATCCATAAAAGGAACAAGGAGGTGCCCTGTTTGCCTCAATGCAATGTCGAACGCCGTGAGGATCTATGTAGTCCATGGGGTCCTTGCCGTACCGACGTGGAGCCAGTCGAGAGTTGATATTTTCCCGCTTTGGTCTGTCCCGACCTCTAGGGGGCTGGTTAGGCTCATCGGCGGCTAGCTCTTCATCAAAATCCGGCAGCAGACGCCTATGTGGGTATGATTTCGACGCACTATAGCGCCGGTCTTCTAGATCTTGCTTGGCCGAGGGCACTTTGACCCACCTTTGATTAAGTGCATTGGTGTTAACTTGCAGTTGCTCCTGCTTGCGCTTCATGCTCCGAGCCATGGCAACGAGGCACCATCGGAAGCACTCTTGTTCGAAAGGGTCTTCGATGACTGATGTCTACTACACAACTTGTTCTTATAGACTCGTGTTGGGCCTCCAAGCGCAGAGTTTTGTAGGACAGTAGAAAATTTCCCTCAAGTGGATGACCTAAGGTTTATCAATCTGTGGGAGGCGTAGGATGAAGATGGTCTCTCTTAAACAACCCTACAACCAAATAATAAAAAGTCTCCTGTGTCCTTAACACACCAAATACAATGGTAAATTGTATAGGTGCACTAGTCCGACGAAGAGATGGTGATACAAGTGTAATGCGGATAGTAGATATTGATTTTTGTAATAGGAACAATAAAAAATAGCACGGTAGCAAGTAACAAAAGTGAGCACAAACGGTATTGCAATGCTTGAAAGTGAGGCCTAGGGTCCGTACTTTTGCTAGTGCAATCTCTCAACAATGCTAATATAATTGGATCATATAACCATCCCTCAACGTGCGACGAAGAATCAGTCCAAAGTTCTTATCTAGCGGAGAACATAAGACGAAATTGTTTGTAGGGTACGAAACCACCTCAAAGTTATTCTTTCTGATCAATCTATCTAAGAGTTCGTACTAAAATAACCACAAGTTATCCTTTCTGATCGATCTACCTAAGAGTTCGTACTAAAATAACACCATATGGTACACATCAACCAACTCTAATGTCACCTAGATACTCCAATGTCACCGCAAGTATCCGTGAGTTGATTATACGATATGCATCAAACAATTTGAGATTCATAATACTCAATCCAACACAAAGAACCTAAAAGAGTGCCCCAATATTTCTATCGGAGAAACAAGGATGAGAACGTGCATCAACCCCTATGCATATATTACACCAATGTCAGCTCGGGAATCCGCGAGTTGAGTGCCAAAACATATATCAAGTGAATCAATATGATACCCCATTGTCACCACTGGTATTCATAGCAAGACATACATCAAGTGCTCTCAAATCCATAACTATATTAAATCCGATGATAACGAAATCTCAAAGGGAAAACTCAATTCATCACAACAAGATAGAGAGCGAGAAACACCATATGATCCAACTATATTAACAAAGCTCGCGATACATCAAGATCGTGCCAAATCAATAACACGAGAGAGAGAGAGATTAAACACATAGCTACTGGTACAAACCCTCGGCCCCAAGGGTAGACTACTCCCTCCTCATCATGGTGGCCGCCGGGATGATGAAGGTCGCCACCGATGATAATTTCCCCCTCTGACAAGGTGCTGAAACATGGTCCAGATTGGTTTTTTGTGGCTATAGAGGCTTGCGACGGCGGAACTTCTGATATAGGGTTATTTCTGGGTGTTTCTGTATTTATAGGATTTGTTGGCGTTGGAATCATGCGAAGATGGGCCTTACGGGGCCCATTACCCACCAGGGCGCGCCAGGGGGTTGGCGTGCCCTGGTGCCTTGTGGGCTGCAGGGGGGCCCCTCTGGTGGTTCTTTGCTCCATTATTTCTCTTTTCTTAAAAAAATCGTCAAAAAGTTTCTTCCAGTTCTGAGAACTTCTATTTATGCACAAAAAACAACACCACGGTAGTTCTGCTGAAAACAGCGTCAGTACGGGTTAGTTCCATTCAAATCATACCAAAACCATATAAAATTGTTGTAAACATGGCATGAATACTTCATAAATTAGAGATACATTGGAGACGTATCAGCATCCCAAAGCTTCATTCATGCTCGTCCTCGTGTAGGTAAATGATAAAAGAAATAATTTCTGAAGTGTGAATTATCATAGTGCATAAGTTTGATCAATGATAATTTTAATCACTTTTCCTAGCATCATAACAACAACTCTTTCTCATAAAACTCATCATGATAAAGTTGCAATCAATTCACATGTTACGGATCAAACAATGCCTTCTCTTGAAACTTAACAACCTATATTCTTAGTCACCAAACAATTGCGATTCAACTTATTCAACAAAGTCTAAGTAAGAGCTCCACATACTCAATCATCATATAGTCTTATATGATTGCTAGTACTCAAAGCATATTTTTAATAATCCACCACACTATTCCTACTCTCCTCTCCTCTCCTAGGCGAGAGTAGCGCTGGTGGCCACTCCGGCCCTAGCGGCCACCTCCTCCCAGTGCTTGAGGCCACTTTGGCCCGGGCAACCACCTCACCTACCCTCTTGGGTAGTAGATCCAAGTAGCCATGGCACCTTTTTCACTCAACTTCGAGCGTGGAAAGAATTTTCAAGCAAGCATGAGAAGCAAGTTTGACATCCAGTGGTCTTCTCTTCGGGCTTTCGGCAAAAGAAATTCACTATGGTGGTCTCCTTCTGTCGTGCCACATTCAAGCTAGATATACACATGGTGAGTGTTGCCCTCCAAGCCACCTTTGGGAGCTACCCTCAAGGTTTTAGAGTCTCATATCTCAAGGATCGTTCGTTTAAGTTTTTGGTTGCTTCTAAATCAGTGGGTTTTCATATTTACAATGCTGGTAAAGTGGTTGAGAGAGACTACGAGATGGTTTTTAGTCTTTGGGGGAACGGGGGTCCTAATTGGCGTCGAGAGGAAACCCTATTTTACAAAGAATTGGATGTTGAATGGACTATTGTTGGCCGTAATGGTAAGGCCATAGTACCCAGCTCCGGCGATCGCCGGAACCACTCATCGGCGAGGGAAAACAGATCGGTTTTGCAGTGGTTATCGCGTGGAGTTGATTGTGTGCGTGATTCGGGTCAACAAGTTAATGGGAATATTCATAATGCAGTTAATGTGTCTGTAATGGAGTGGCAGGAGCACTTTTCGGAATTTAATAGCAGCCTCCGCAGTTTTGAACGTGCATGCTTTGCATGTGGTGACGTAGGCCACCTGGCTCATTTCTGTCCTAAGCCCAAGCTAACCAACCTTTGGCTGTTCATCCCGTTTGCAACGTTCACTAGCACACCAGCCAATGCTTGGGCTGATGGAGTGGTAGAAGACTGGTTTAGGCATATTGGGCCGGTCCAAGAGAAGAGATATGTTGCCTCTTTTAGGGAGCTGGTTTCGGGTTATTTCCAAAACTTCCAACCGAGACCGCAGACAGACTCCTCGCATTCCACTCCTACTTCCTCTTCTGTGCTCGATCTGTGGAGCTCTCCGCCATTGCAGTCAGACTCCGAGCTCCCACCCACATCAGAGCCGATAATGGCCAATATACCCAACGATCCACAACCTTTTGTCCCACTTGGGTTTCAGATTCAACACGTGGAAGGGAGAATAGGGGTGACCAGGGTCGTTCCTCCAACTCAACCGCGTCGACACGAGGACTGGGCCATCGCCACCATCCAGCCGCTTCCGGATGAGGTACACTTCCCCAATGTTCGTGAAGTTCTAGAAGATTTTCGGCACAACAATCCAGACGCACAAGTGGGTTTTAGGGAGATTCAGCCTTGCTCGTTCGGAGAGGCATATGTTCAGTTCAGACATATCAGGGACAGAGACAGGATGATTAGGGATAGTCCTCATGCATTTGGTGATGTTTTCATTAGTTTTACCAAAACAATGAAGGTAGAAATTGGAGGAGAATGTAGTTCAATAGGGTTTGTTGGCTCCTCATTGTGGGGGTACCATTTGATCACTGTAATACTGAAGATATTTCCACTGCAATTGAAAATTTTGGTAGAATCATCAACTGGGAGAAGGGAGATGCCTTAAAGGGCAAGATTCTAGTTAAAGCCAAAGTCACAGATTTGATTGAGGTCCCCAAGAGCATTAGATGGTCTGAAGGAGAGAATTTTTAGGAGGGTTCTCTGACTAGCTCAGTTGAGGTACTCTTAGAAGAAATGAAGGGGGTGGGCCAGCTGATGAAGATCCTTTCCCCTGGAGTGGATTGATACGTCTCCAACGTATCTACTTTTTCTCACGCTTTTCCTCTTGTTTTGGACTCTAATTTGCATGATTTGGATGAAACTGAACCCGGACTGACGTTGTTTTCAGCAGAACTACCATGGTGTTGTTTTTGCGCAGAAATGAAAGTTCTCGGAATGGAACGAAACTTTACGAGGATTTTTTATTATCAATAATAAGAATTTCTGGAGCCAAGACCCACCAGAGAGGAGCCCCTGGTTGGGCGCAACCCACCAGGGCGCGCCCCCCTCTCCTGGCGCGCCCAGGTGGGTTGTACCCACCTGGTGGCCCCGCTGATGACCCCCCTGATACTATAAAATCACATATTTTCCAGAAAAAAATCAGGGAGAAAGAATTCTCGCGATCCACGAGATGGAGCCGCCACCAAGCCCCGTTCTTCCTCGGGAGGGCAAATCTGGAGTCCGTTTGGGGCTCCGGAGAGGGGGATCTTCGTTCTTCGTCATGACCAACCCATCTCCATCGCCAACTCCATGATGCTCCCCACCGGGAGTGAGTAATTCCTTCGTAGGCTGGTCGGTGAGGAGTTGGATGAGATTCATCATGTAATCGAGTTAGTTTTGTTAGGGCCTGATCCCTAGTATCACTACTAGGAAAACCCCTACCAGTAGCGCTGGTTTTTTGGCTATTAGTAGCGCGGGCAGCCGCGCTACTGCTACGGCACTACAACTATTTTTAGCAGTAGCTCTTGTTTTAACCAGCGCTACTGCTACCTATGTCTAGTAGTAGCGCGCCTATGCCCATCGCTACTGCTAATACTAGTAGCGTGGTTCTACAACCAACGCTACTGGTAAGGCAGCGCTGCTACTACTCCAAAACCCCACGCTACTGCTAGTTTTTTTTAGTTTGCTGTATTCGTATTTTTACAGGTTTTATACAATTACAACATACACATACACTGAAACCATATGGAAAAGGAATGTCTCATCATCATCGAAGTGGTACAACATAGTCTCATCATATCATCATTATCAAACACAAATGATGTCGATCTCATCATCATCTCGAAATAGCGATACAAGTTAATGATCACATGTCTCTTACATTGTCACAGTAGACACATGTTTCATCATCTACCTAAACTATGACATAGGAGATAAGAGCGATCACGATGATCAAAATCGGTATTATGTAGTAGTTTTTGCAGCGGCGCTGGTTCTGAATCCCCAGTTGTGCTATGATCTCAAGTAACTAGCTTCGGCTTCCGCTCTGCTATCAAACCTTTTCTGGCTTCCGCCGGAGAAGCCAGAGACTTGGGCCTGACACTCTGGCAACTCATCATACACACCCGGAACATGCCCTACATACACGGCATACCACTTCCTCGCCATCGTTGATTTATATACCTATCAGAGATGCACACACACACACACACACACACATATATTATATATATATATATATCATGAAGCGAATTCAACGAAATAGTTATGAAATAGAAGCAACATATATAGTAAACATAGTTAACAAATTTCATCGTACCGAAAGTAATTAACTAGACCGCGGCACCATACATCTAATAGTTTCGTCGTACTGAGAGATTCGAAGTTTCGTCGTACAGAAAGTAACAAGTAACTAAGCAGACACATTGTTTTTAAGAGTGCACTCTTCCCATCTGTCCATATCTGGAAGGGTGGACCCAAGCTTAGTGGAAGGCGTCATGTCCTGACGCTGTAGGGCAATGCGGGTTCGGACGTCAGCTCGCGATATTTGGCCACCGTAGAACATCCCATTCTCTTCGAGGACATCTTTCATGATGATGGACGCAATTTCCTGCTGGATCCGGTAGAAATCATTTCGAAGTTGATTATCCGGCACGGCTCCAAAGGCTTCGGCCCATCTCTGGATATGGGTATCGGATGAAGATTTCATGCAAAGTGATTGCACACCCCTTCTGTACTCCACCATTAGATGGATGACGTAGAATCCATCATTCTCACTTCTTGCCGGTTGCTGGATGCAACAGAAGTCAGTCTTGTGGCCAAAACAAAGCCCGCCCTTATTTTTTTTTTTGCATTGGATGTAGCCACCCCGCATGTTGAAGCCCATCAGAGCTCTGTCCAGAACATACTTTATGTGTGTGTAATCTTTCTTCTGTATGTTCTTTGACGGGTCCAAATATAGAGCGCGGGAGTAACACGGGTAAAGAACGATGATAACGGCACGACTACACCCCCCGCTGCGCAAAATACACGATCAAGTTAGCCTCCATGCGTGCAAAGTAACTATTGAAATGCACGAAAGGATGTATGTGTTATAGTGCTATCCACGGATGACTTACCTAGGATGATAAGGCAGGAGAATCGTTTCTTTGCCCTTATTGCTGACCAAGAATTCTTCGATGTACTGACTCGCATATTGACGGTTGGCATCGTTGATTGACAAGAAGCCCTCATGCATGTAGTATGGTGATACGTCTCCAACGTATCTATAATTTTTTATTGTTCCATGCTATTATATTATCTGTTTTGGATTTTTAATGGGCTTTATTATACACTTTTATATTATTTTTGGGACTAACCTATTAACCAAAGGCCCAGTGCAAATTGCTGTTTTTTTGCCTATTTCTGTGTTTCGCAGAAAAGGAATATCAAACGGAATCCAAACAGAATGAAACCTTCGCGAGGATCGTTTTTGGAACAAACACAGTCCAGGAGACTTAGAGTGGACGTCAAGGAAGAAATAAGGTGGCCACGAGGTAGGAGGGCGCGCCCAGGGGGGTAGGCGCGCCCCACCCTCGTGGCTCCACCAACCTACTTCTTTCGCCTATATATAGTCATATACCCTGAAAACATCCAGGAGCACCACGAAACCCTATTTCCACCGCTGCAACCTTCTGTACCCGTGAGATCCCATCTTGGGGCCTTTTCCAGCGCTCTGCCGTAGGGGGAATCGATCACGGAGGGCTTCTACATCAACACCATAGCCTCAGCGATGATGTGTGAGTAGTTTACCACAGACCTTCGGGTCCATAGTTATTAGCTAGATGGCTTCTTCTCTCTCTTTGGATCTCAATATAAAGTTCTCCTCGATTCTCTTGGAGATCTATTCGATGTAATTCTTTTTGCGGTGTGTTTGTCGAGATCCGATGAATTGTGGGTTTATGATCAAGATTATCTATGAACAATATTTGATTCTTCTCTGAATTCTTATATGCATGATTTAATATCTTTGCAAGTCTCTTCGAATTATCAGTTTGGTTTGGCCTACTATATTGATCTTTCTTGCAATAGGAGAAGTGCTTAGCTTTGGGTTCAATCTTGCAGTGTCCTTTCCCGGTGACAGCAGGGGCAGCAAGGCACGTATTGTATTGTTGCCATCGAGGATAAAAATATGGGGTTTATATCATATTGCTTGAGTTTATCCCTCTACATCATGTCATCTTGCCTAATGCGTTACTCTGTTCTTATGTACTTAATACTCTAGATGCATGCTGGATAGCGGTCGCCAAATAAGCCAGCAAACGTCGACGTTTTCCCAAAAGTCTTCGTAGACCTCTTTCCGATGAAAAATCAGCAGCCGCGGTAAGACAGAGGATGCAAGCGTTATCCGGGGCGTCACGACCGAAGATAAGGAAAGATCCCAGCTTTTCATTGCTCTGTTGCGCCACCCCTCCTCCCAGAGCAGCAAATCCTTCTCTCTATTCTACTATCCGATCTCGTCTGTTGAAAATCGATCTGAAATATGGTCATATCTTCGTTATCCCAATAGTAAACCTTCTTACTTCTCTTCGCATCTCGAAAGACGCAAAAGATCTGTTATGGGATCGAAGGCAGAAGAACTTTTAGGATTGGCTAGAGGGGCGTTTTCCTAACCCAACCTAAGCATAATGAGCTGGTTATTTGAGTATCGAAGCTGTCGAGTTAATAGTAGTAGATGCAGAATCGTTTCGGTCTACTTGTCACGGACGTGATGCCTATGTTCATGATCATGCCCAGATATTCTCATAACTATGCGCTTATCTATCAATTGCTCGACAGTAATTTATTCACCCGCCGTAGAATATGCTATCTTGAGAGAAGCCACTAGTGAAACCTATGGCCCCCGGGTCTATTTTCCATCATATTATTTTCCTATCAACTAGCTATTTCTATCATTGTTTATTTTGCAATCTTTACTTTCCAATCTATACGACAAAAATACCAACAATATTTATCTTATTATCTTTATCAGATCTCACTTTTGCATGTGGCCGTGAAGGGATTGACAACCCCTTTATCGCATTGGTTGCAAGGTTCTTGATTGTTTGTGCGGGTACTAGGGACTTGCGTGTAGTCTCCTACTGGATTGATACCTTGGTTCTCAAAAACTGAGGGAAATACTTACGCTATTTTGCTGCATCACCCTTTCCTCTTCAAGGGAAAACCAACGCATGCTCAAGTTCTATCATTGTTAGTACTCCCGATCATGAAGTTCTTAATTTTAAACAAAGGGAGGGAGAGAATCTAAAAGATGCTTGGCATAGAATTTGCAATGCTCAGAATAGATCTACTAGGAAGCAATCTACTTCCGTTCTTCCTCGCAATTTTTATGTAGGCACCACTCCTTGGAATAAATATATTCTTGATACCATTACCAGAGGGAATTTCTTGGGTAGCCATACTTTTGATTCTTATAATGCTATGTTAGATTTGTTTGGCCCACCACCTCTTTTGGTTAATGGAACTATTTTAACTTTGGAACATGTGATGCAAAGGCTTGAAATTATTGAAAATAAAGTTGCCACTGTAGAGTTGATTGAGAATTTGGATAAAAAGATCGACAACCAAATTACCCAATATGGATCTAAGGTAGGAGTTACTCTGATTTTTTTTAAGAAAAGGAACCCATAGTTAACGAAAAGATAGATCAAGATACCACAAGAATCGATAAACTTGAGGATATTATTACCAACTTAGGGTCTGCCTTTTCTTCCGTGAGAAATACTCCAAATCCTCCTACTACCAAAGTTTCCAAATTAATGTACGTTCCTAAAAATAAGGGTGAATCTTCTAGTAAGGAAAATGTGGATCTCAAGTCAATAAGTGTTCACCCCAACTTTTTTGCTATCATTAAGGAACCTTTTGCTACAAATGAATTTCTTGATTTCTTGCCTAGGAGTTTGATCATTAATAAGAAGAAGGAAACTCCTAAGGGTTATAAGTGTTCCATTGAAGAGCTGCATACCAAAGATGTTGATACCTAGATCTATTCTTGTTTTATGCCTAGCTAGGGGCGTTAAACGATAGCGCTTGCTGGGAGGCAACCCAATTTTATTTTTGTTCCTTTCTTTTTGTTTATGTTTAGTAATAAATAATTCATATAGCCTCTGTTTGGATGTTTTTTTATGTTTTAGTTAGTGTTTGTGCCAAGTAGAACCAATAGGATCTTCTTGGGTAATAGTTGTTTGATCTTGCTGAAAAAGACAGAAAATTTGCGCTCACGAAAATAATTGTTAAAATTCACCAGAACGTGATAAAATACCAATTCTTTTTGCAGTAGATCAATATCCAAATTATAAAGGTTTTCCTAGTTTGTCAGAATTTTTAGAGTTCCAGAAGTATTCGAACAAATCAGATTGCTACAGACTGTTTTGTTTTTGACAGATTCTGTTTTTCATGTGCTGTTTACTTATTTTAATGAATCTATGGCTAGTATCGGGGGGTATGAACCATAGAGTAGTTGGAATACATTAGGTTTAACACCAATATAAATAAAGAATGAGTTTATTACAGTACCTTAAGGGTGTGGTTTGTTTTCTTATACTAACGGAGCGCATGAGATTTTCTGTTGAGTTTTGTGTTGTGAAGTTTTCAAGTTTTTGGGTAAGATTTGATGGATTTTGGAATAAGGACTGGCAAGAGCCTAAGCTTGGGGATGCCCAAGGAACCCCAAGGTAAAATTCAAGGACAACCAAAATCCTAAGCTTGGGGATGCCCCGGAAGGCATCCCCTCTTTCGTCTTCGTCCATCGGTAACTTTACTTGAGGCTATATTTTTATTCACCACATGATATGTGTTTTGCTTGGAGCGTCTTGTATGATTTGAGTCTTTGCTTTTCAGTTTAACACAATCATCCTTTCTGTACACACCTTTTGGAGATACACACATGAATCGGAATCTATTAGAATACTCTATGTGCTTCACTTATATCTTTTGAGCTAGATAATTTTGCTCTAGTGCTTCACTTATATCTTTTAGAGCACGGTGGTGGTTTTATTTTATAGAAATTGTTGATCTCTCATGCTTCACTTATATTATTTTGAGACTCCTTTAGAACAGCATGGTAATTTGCTTTGGCTATAAAATTAGTCCTAATATGATAGGCATCCAAGATGGGTATAATAAAAACTTTCATATAGAGTGCATTGAATACTATGAGAAGTTTGATACTTGATGATTGTTTTGAGATATGAAGATGGTAATATTAAAGTTGTGCTAGTTAAGTAATTGTGAATTTGAGAAATACATGTGTTGAAGTTTGCAAGTCCCGTAGCATGCACGTATGGTAACCGTTGTGTCACAAATTTGAAACATGAGGTGTTCGTTGATTGTCATCCTTATGAGTGGCGGTCGGGGACGAGCGATGGTCTTTTCCTACCAATCTATCCCGCTAGGAGCATGCGCGTAATGCTTGGTTTTTGATGACTTGTAGATTTTTGCAATAAGTATGTGAGTTCTTTATGACTAATGTTGAGTCCATGGATTATACACACTCTCACCTTTCCATCATTGCTAGCCTCTTCGGTACCGTGCATTGCCCTTTCTCACCTTGAGAGTTGGTGCAAACTTCGCCGGTGCATCCAAACCCCGTGATATGATATGCTCTATCACACATAAACCTCCCTATATCTTCCTCAAAACAGCCACCATACCTACCTATTATGGCATTTCCATAGCCATTCCGAGATATATTGCCATGCAACTTTCCACCGTTTCATTTATTATGACATGCTTCATCATTGTCATATTGCCTTGCATGATCATGTAGTTGACATTGTATTTGTGGAAAAGCCACCATGCATAATTTATCATACATGTCACTCTTGATTCATTTCCCATCCCAGTACACCGCCGGAGGCACTCATATAGAGTCATATTTTGTTCTAGTATCGAGTTGTAATCTTCGAGTTGTAAATATAGAAGTGTGATGATCATCATTAATAGAGCATTATCCCGAAAAAAGAAGAAGAAAGGCAAAAAAAGGCCACATAAAAAAGAGAAAAAAAAGAAATAAAAGGGACAATGCTACTATCCTTTTTTCCACACTTGTGCTTCAAAGTAGCACCATGGTCTTTATGATAGAGAGTCTTTTATTTTGTCACTTTCATATACTAGTGGGAATTTTTCATTATAGAACTTGGCTTGTATATTCCAACAATGGGCTTCCTCAAATGCCCTAGGTCTTCGTGAGCAAGCAAGTTGGATGCACACCCACTTAGTTTCTTTTGTTGAGCTTTCATACATTTATAGCTCTAGTGCATCCATTGCATGGCAATCCCTACTACTTGCATTGACATCAATTGATGGGCATCTCCCTAGCCCATTGATTAGCCGCATCAATGTGAGACTTTCTCCTTTTTTGTCTTCTCCACACAACCCCCATCATTATATTCTATTCCACCCAAAGTGTTATGTCCATGGCTCACGCTCATGTATTGCGTGAAAGTTGAAAAAAGTTTGAGATTACTAAAGTATGAAACAATTGCTTGGCTTGTCATCGGGGTTGTGCATGATGAGAGCATTTTTGTGTGACGAAGATGAAGCACATCCAAACTATATGATTTTGTAGGGATAAGCTTTCTTTGGCCATGTTATTTTGAGAAGACATAATTGCTTAGTTAGTATGCTTGAAGTATTATTATTTTTATGTCAATATTAAACTTTTATCTTGAATCTTTCGGATCTGAACATTCATGCCACAATAAAGAGAATTACATAGAAAATTATGTTAGGTAGCATTCCACATCAAAAATTCTGTTTTTATCATTTACCTACTTGAGGACCAGCAAGAATTAAGCTTGGGGATGCTTCATACGTCTCCAACGTATCTATAATTTTTGATTGTTCCATGCTATTATATTATCTATTTTGGATGTTTAATGGGCTTTATTATGCACTTTTATATTATTTTTGGGACTAACCTATTAACCGAAGGCCCGGTGCAAATTGCGTTTTTTTGCCTATTTCAGTGTTTCGTAGAAAATGAATATCAAACGGAATCCAAACGGAATGAAACCTTCGTGAGGATCGTTTTTGGAACAAACGCAATCCAGGAGACTTTGAGTGGACGTGAAGGAAGCAACGAGGCGGCCAAGAGGTAGGAGGGCGCGCCCCCCACCCTCGTGGGCCCCTCGTGGCTCCACCGACCTACTTCTTTCGCCTATATATACTCATATACCCTGAAAACATACAGGAGCACCACGAAACCCTATTTCCACCGCCGCAACCTTCTGTACCCGTGAGATCCCATCTTGGGGCCTTTTCCGACGCTCTGCCGGAGGGGGAATCGATCACGGAGGGCTTCTACATCAACACCATAGCCTCAGCAATGATGTGTGAGTAGTTTACCACAGACCTTCGGGTCCATAGTAATTAGCTAGATGGCTTATTCTCTCTCTTTGGATCTCAATACAAAGTTCTCCTCGATTCTCTTGGAGATCTATTCGATGTAATTCTTTTTGCGGTGCGTTTGTCGAGATCCGATGAATTGTGGGTTTATGATCAAGATTATCTATGAACAATATTTGATTCTTCTCTGAATTCTTATATGCATGATTTAATATCTTTGCAAGTCTCTTCGAATTATCAGTTTGGTTTGGCCTACTAGATTGATCTTTCTTGCAATAGGAGAAGTGCTTAGCTTTGGGTTCAATCTTGCGGTGTCCTTTCCCGGTGACAGCAGGGGCAGCAAGGCATGTATTGTATTGTTGCCATCGAGGATAAAAATATGGGGTTTATATCATATTGCTCTAGTTTATCCCTCTACATTATGTCATCTTGCCTAATGCGTTACTCTGTTCTTATGAACTTAATACTCTAGATGCATGCCGGATAGCGGTCGATGTGTGGATTAATAGTAGTAGATGCAGAATCGTTTCGGTCTACTTGTCACGGACGTGATGCCTATGTTCATGATCATGCCTATATATTCTCATAACTATGCGCTTTTCTATCAATTGCTCGACAGTAATTTGTTCACCCCCGTAGAATATGCTATCTTGATAGAAGCCACTAGTGAAAGCTATGGCCCCTGGGTCTATTTTCCATCATATTATTTTCCTATCAACTAGCTATTTCTATCATTGTTTATTTTGCAATCTTTACTTTCCAATCTATACAACAAAAATACCAAAAATATTTATCTTATTATCTTTATCAGATCTCACTTTTGCAAGTGGCCATGAATGGATTGACAACCCCTTTATAGCGTTGGTTGCAAGGTTCTTGATTGTTTGTGCAGGTACTAGGGACTTGCGTGTAGTCTCCTACTGGATTGATACCTTGGTTCTCAAAAACTGAGGGAAATACTTACGCTACTTTGCTGCATCACCCTTTCCTCTTCAAGGGAAAACCAACGCATGCTCAAGAGGTAGCATATGGGTCCACGACTGCAAGACCGGTGACTTGCTCTCTCCTGAGGATGTAGTTCATGTGCAGCGCATACAGGCGGACGAACGTAAAATCGAGTGTCCTAATTTGAAACATCTGGAAGATGTAATCAAACCTCAGGAGGAAGAGGTACGCGGGGCATGTGTGGACGTACATCTTGCAACTGCTCGGCACATGAACCGTATAAAGTGCGTATCCTGGATCATCCGAGGCGAGGAGGCTTGTCTCTGTCGAAAGCACATGGCCATGGAGTCTCCTGAGATCCCCTGTTATGGCAGCTAGTGCATTCGCCGGTACCATTGGCTCTCCCGCGACATGGATTAATGGCGCATGTTTCATCGGTACATTGTCAACCTTGGTCGAAGGCGGCTGGCTGCTAGAACCAACATTGCCAGCTTTATTGGATTTTCTCGCCGTCGGTCTCTTCCTCTGCTTCTTCTTGGTGGGCTCAGGTGCTAGTGGGTCTGTCAGACCCTCCATGAGCACCACCCCTAGTGTTGTCGGGCTCAGCATTGGACGACTCTGGCTAATTAGTTGAGCTTGGGTGGAACCGGCATCTGGAGGCGTGTCCTGCGAGGATTGCATGAACAAAGACTTCTTGCACTCCCGAGGACGTTCCGGCTCTGGTACATGCATCTCATATTCATATGGTTGACTCATTGTTACTTCATTGTCATAGCCGGAATTGAAATACTGGAGAGGGTCATCGGCGTCTCCATGTCATGATCCATATCCTCTTCCATTGGGCAAATGGCATCATCTGCCGAAACGGTTGGCCCTCCTTCCTCGTCTCTCTCGATTTCAGCAATCAGCACAGACGATGGTTGTACTTGTGTAGGTGGGGTTGTGGTCATACCTTCCTGAGGTCCCATTGGTGTGCTCCCGGCCACCTCGACACGAAGAAGATTTTTTGGCTACAGGATCGGCCAATTTTTGCATTGGCCAAGCTGCGTGGGGGTCTCGTCATCCTCTCCATCGGTTTGTATCGGACGAGGAAACCCTCGTAGCCCGCTTTCACACTCGCCACGGAGACCCTTAAGGCGCTATTAGGCATCTGCCGGCGGTGGAACAATCGATCCTTGGGCTTCACTATAGTACCCTTCCCCCATCCACCAACCCGCCCTTCATGTGGTAAAGGAGGGTGCATGGAGTGGAGTCGGCCTACAAAGACATATACGTGCGGCGTCAGAGATCCAAAAAGAACGGCAACTGAAGATTAATTAATTAGTTGAGTTGATGAAGGTGCGACGCGTATTTACCGTGAGGGCTTCGAGCTCAGCCAATGTCGATGGCCCGACATTCAAGCAAGAGACAGAGCTAGGGCTGCGGTGAGAGCTGGGTGCAGGAGCAGGTGCTGGAGGAGGTGCGAGTGCGGTTGCCATACTAGGTACGGGTATGGGTGCGGTGTTCATTGAGTTGCTCCCGGTGAAGCTGGGCATGGGAAAATCATTTGGTGGCGCGTTTGGATTTGGTTGCACCCATGTGACCACAGTTGGAATCAAGCTTGTAAAGGCAGCCACCATATCATCTCTACCGGCAGCGATTATCTCAGCTTTGGTATCATCTTTTGCTTTCTCCATCGCCCGCGCCACCTTCTCGTCGATAGTCACTTGACTGAACTTCTTTCTCTGTCTTTTGGCCTCAAGGTCCTTGTTATAATAGTACTTCCACGTGGCGCCATCCCCGGCGCCGTGCACACGTCCATATTGCGGCTGCTGGCTGGGTGGGTGTCCCATCATTATGTTCATGGCCCGGTTGAAAGGAGTGTCCCACTTGTACTTCACCGACGACTGAGTTGACGAGTCTCTTTCGGCCGCAAGCTTGTGTTGCTCTCTCTGCAAAATGGACCGTGAATCATTTATGCATGCGACTAGAATGTAGTAGACTTCATTGATTAGAAGCTAATATGTAAGGTGGTAAAAGGATAATTACCAGTAATCTCATGAATTTCCTAGTCGGCTTGTTGGTGAAAAAAAATCTTTTTTTGGGGTCCCACGAGAATCGGGCCCTGATGAAGTCGTGCTCCTACTGGTCGGTGAACTCAGCCAATGGGTCTGGGATCCCCTGACATTCACGTTCTGCGTCCTCCTTAGCCCACACGGGCCTCTTTCCCGTGTAACCACGACTTCCAATGCGGTGGTTCCCCATGTTCTTTGCCTGCAGCTGCTTGCCTCTCTCCGACCTGGCCTTGGCAGCTTCTTCATTGCAACTCTCCTTGAACTTTTCAAAGTCCTCTATCGTAATTTTCGGATTGTCTACAACAATCTCGGCATAGCTTTCATGGTCTACTTCAATCGCCTTTTTCACCCTAGTTTTCCAAGCGCTCAATGCGTTGCTGAACTTCCCTAGGGCTTTGTTGTTGATTTTTTTTTCATGGCATCATCATCCCATGGGTCGACAGCGTCATTCCGACTGGGGAACAGGAATCTTGCGTGCAACCTAGTTAGGAGAAGCTTCTTCAAATTTTCATTCTTCCATATTTTCGTGGTGTTGATGTTAGCTGTATCCCGTAGGATGCATGCTAGTTGGTTGCTGTAACACGCTGCCACTTCCCGCGGCTCTATTGGCTCGAACTCGCCAGGGTGCACCGCCGTGACCACCAGTCTTCCGGTGCCGAGCTCATTTGGGTGTCGTGTCCTCTTTTCCTTCTTTCCCTCACTGGCTTGGGAGGTCCCACCTTTCGTGCTGTAGTTAGGAACATCATCAGCGCCAGTATTAGTGCGGGTGTCATTGGTGGCATCAGTGTCGGCGCCGGTGCCACCACCGTCGTCATCCGTCATGACAAGGGGGTCCTGACACCCAGCTTGCTGTCTCTCCTGATCCACCAGAAAGTCGAGGTAGGCGTCTGCTCAACCTAATTGGGACTGAAAACCTCCGGCCTCATCGGTGTCGGTCATGTTTCCTAGGGTTCAATGTCGTAGTCGTTTAATTATCGACCTTTATATAATAAAGTGAATAATGAAAAAAGTGACCTTTGCTTTGCTGGAAATGTCGTTTCATTCCCGTCGTGAAAAATCTCGAGCACTCGATATGTCCAACTTTCTAGCACAAGTCATGCCGAAATTCACGGAAAATTTCGGCATGACCTTTGCTAGAAAGTGCACATATAGAGCGCCTGAAATTTGCCGGAATGGAAATGAATCAACGTTTCCGGCAAAACATAGGTCACTCGCAATCGGTTTCCCTACAAATGACAATAAGCACTATGTGCTGAAGTAGCATTTCACTAACAATCACGGAGATGCAGCCCAAAGTGTAGCTTACTGCCCAAAGTTAAAAATCTTCCTTTTTAACTTCAAAAGTGAAGCTTACTGCCTAAGTTGAAGCTTCACTGGCTAATATTGCCGGAATGAAGCATTGCTGCCAATACAACAACTACTTGTGGCAAATACAAAAAACAGAAATGCAAAATTGATCACCGCATATTTTCACTAACAATACTTTCTGCCAACTACTTGCTGCCAATATAACAACTACTTGATTTCAGAAATATTGTAACATGTTCAGACTATGTAAAAATTCAGAATGTTTTACAAAAAATCTGTCTCCTAGTGAGTAACGACAGTAACTTCAAGTGAGTAACTACAGTAACTTCAAGTGGGTAACTCCATTTTCTGAATTATTTTTACATTACACTAACCATGATATTTGTTCCTCTGTTCTGGTCATAATTATAGTCTGATTGTTGAACCCATGAGCATTTTATTTTAATTTTTTGAGCATTGTTTTTGGCAATGATGCTAGCTAGCTAGAGTGGCATCTACTGCCTTAGCAGTCAACAATGAGCATTGTTTTTTGCAAGCGAAAGAAAGAAACAGAGCATGTATGCATGAGTGAGCAGTTTGCATAGAGATAGAGGAGAGGAAGGGGGTGGTTCACCGCGTGTCAAGGTCAGGGTCGCCGGGTCTGAGGGGGTGGCGTCGGGGTTGAGGACGTCGGCGTTGTGGTCGAGGTCGCCGGGGCTGAGGGGGTTGAGGGCGTCCTTCTCCTCCTCGCTGAGCACTGTCGATCTACAGAGACCAAATTTGGTCAGAGAGAGAGAGAGAGAGAGGGAGAGAGACCTACTGGCGGAGAGGATGACGCCGGTGGTGGGGACTGCACGGGGGGAAGGGCCGGGGACGCCACAGGGGGAGGGGGTGACGGGCGGCCGGTGGCACGGGGGAGGGGCGACACGGGGGGAGGGGTCGGGTGCGGCGCGCGTCGACAGCGGCGGGGGCGCGCAGGTGCGGCGTCGGCGGTGGCGCGGGGCAGAAAGGGGATCGGATCGAGTGGGAGTGAGAGAGAGGAAAGAGATGTGTGGCCAGTGCTGTAGGCAACTTAGCTATAGCGCATGTTGGCAAAACGCGCTATAGCTAAGTTAGCTATAGCGCTGCCCAGGCCAAAATGCGCTACTGCTAACTTTTTTCTTTTTTTTTCTTTTTTCTTTTCCTTAGCTATAGCGCGTGCTCGCAAAACGCGCTATAGCTAAGTTAGCGGTAGCGCTGCCCAGGCCAAAACGCGCTACTGCTAACTTTTTTTTTCTTTTTTCCTTTTTCTTTTTCTTTTTCTTTTTCATATTCCACAAACTTCCTTCCTTTTTATTTTATTTTATTTTATTTTTATTAATCTTTTTATTTTTCATATTCCACAAACTTCCTTCTTTTTTCTTTTTCTTTTTCTTTCATTTCATTTTCCACAACTTATTAGTTCCTTTTTCTTTTTCTTTCATTTCATTTTGCAAAACTTCCTTTCTTTTTCTTTTTCTTTTTCTTTCATTTGCACTTTTCTTTTCTTATCTTTCTTTTGAACTTTCCTTCCTTTAATTTGGTCTGTCATTGGAGCAATACCATTGTTACCCTCCGGATAATAATTAGTATATTAAATCATTTGACCACTAACGGCGGTATACAAAATAGAAACACACAAAATTTGTGGATTAGTTTGTGAGGTTGCGCGACGACGACACTTTAGACTGGTCTTCTTCCCTCTTTTGTTTGTTGTCGAATAATTGAGCCCATGGTCGTGACTTTTCCTTCTCCAGGGATTACGATCTTTCATAGGTAATGTAGTCTTCATTCTTCTTTTGACGTATGTTTCATCGTCATCAGCATCATCTTCCCACATGGGATCACCGTACTGGTCGTAATCTTCCTCGTTGGTGACTCCATCCATTCCGGCGATGCTCCTTTTGCTTCTCCTCACGACAACACGACTGGGATTGATCTGATTAGTTATGAAGAAACATTGTGTCACGTGTTTAGCGTGTACCCATGGCTCATTTTTGGCGATGGCGTTGACGGTACCGCTATCGGAGTCGGGTATACACATGGTAGTGAAATGTCGGTTTTCTCTTTGTACATTCTTAGCCCATCTGACACGGAACATCGTCGCGCTATGCAATCCAGAGTAGTTAAGCTCCCATATCTCTTCGACCCTTCCGTAATATCTTTCAATTACATTCCCGGTCATGGCTTCCATCATCACCCCTGAGTTTTGGTCATCACATTACCTGAGTCTCTAGTTGGATTTAACAAAGAGAATGCAGGTTATAGCCCAGCAGCACACTCTTCATCTGAAGCAGGTAGCCCTCTCAAAATGGTCTTCCTAGGGAATGTTATTCTGCTACCTACTAGTGAGGCAATCTCAAGGAAAAGGAGGGGAAAGGGTCCCTTAGTGGAGACTCAGGTAAGCAAAAGTGGAAGGATTAAAGATGAAAATAAGGGGTTTAAAAGAAACTCATGCTCTGGAAATATTTGCCTACCATGCAATGCTGCTCCTCTAGTTTTACATAGTAAAGTAGTTAAAAACCTCACAACATCCTTTTGCAAGGTGGCTGAGGAGAAGCTGGCTAAGAGGGCAAAAAGCAAGGAGCCAGAGGTGGAGGCCATGAATTCCAAGGCCGAAGACAGCAACAACTCAACACTAGTGCTTAATGATTAGTATCAAACTATTATGTATTGGCTGGGAAGCTAGGAACCAGAGGAGAAATGTTACTAGGTTATTATTTGAGATTGTTTGCTTTGATCAACATCAACTACCTTATGTTATGTATTTGAGGTGCACTTATGTATGCACACAATGTTGGTTTTGTTGTTATGAATCTTATAACTGGATGACATGTGTGGAGGGGAGCTTGCAAGTTGATTATTTACATGTTCTATGATACAATCTGTGTAACTATAGGCACTCAGCCTGGTATGACCTGGAAATTCAAGGGATGGACCTTGATAGAAAAATCAATAATAAGGTTTCCCAATATGAATAGTAACAGAACATGGAACGTTCTAAACTAGAATATCAGGGGCATTAATGCAGAAGAAAAAATGTTAGCTCTGAAACAGAAAATAGAGGAAAGTGCCATTGGGATAGTTTGTTTATAGGAGACTAAAAGAGAGGTGTTTGATCTGGCTTATGTACATAACTTTTGCCCACAAAGATTTAGCAAATTTGAGTTCTTGCCCTCTGTGGGGGCTTCTCGAGGAGTGATTATTTCCCGGATTGGTTCTCTAGGAGAGGTCTTGTTTCAAAACAGATTTTCCTTATTAGTGAAATTTACTTGCAACACCTCTAATCAATCATGGATACTGACTAACATTTATGGTCCTAGTAACCAGGAAGATAAAGCAGAATTTATCCAATGGTTTAGTAACATTGAAATGCCTTCTGAAGTGGATTGGATAGTTATGGTTGATTTCAATTTCATTAGATCTCCAAGTGACAGAAATAAACCAGGGGAGATGTGAATCAAATGTTACTTTTCAATGAAGCTATTAGCAACCTGGGTTCGATAGAATTACCACTGAAAGCGAGACAATTTAGTTGGACCAATATGCAGGAAAATCCACTGTTAGAAAAGCTAGACTAGTTTTTTACTTCTGCTTCCTGGATGACTTCATATCCAGACACTACTGCTCTTCCACTTGCAAGGCCAATTTCTGATCATCTACCCTATTTGATTAAAGTGGGAACTTCAATACCTAAATCTAAAAAATTTAGGTTTGAGAACTTCTGGCTGAAGCATAGCTCTTTTAAGGATGTGGTCAAAGCAGCTTGGGACATTCCTGTTGGTTACACAGATCCTACTAAAATGATCAATGCAAAATTCAAAAATCTAAGGAGAAGTTTAAAATTATGGGCAAAAGGTATGACATGTCTTAAAAAGCAGATTGCTGACATAAATGAATGCATATTCTTACTGGACTTCTTTGAAGAATTTAGAAGGCTGGACACATTGGAGTGGATCTGTAGAAATTTGCTCAAGAATAGTTGTTGATTATCTTAAAGAATCAGAAAATTTACTGGAAGCAGAGAGGGAAGATCAAAGGAGTAAAATTTGGAGATGAAAATACAAAGTTTTTCCACACCAAAGCATCCATTAACTATAGGCATAATAAAATTGCCATGCTTCTCAATGATGATCACATTTAAATAACGGACCATGCTGGCAAAGCTGGCATCCTTTGGGAAGCATTTAAAAAGAGATTAGAGCACTCTGAGGGGCACTCTATGCATTTTGATTTACAAAGATCTTCTTGGATAACAGATTGACCCAGATATTTTCAATGACATTGAAAGACCTTTTTCAGATGAAGGCATCAATAATATTGTCAAGAAACTCCCTAGTGACAAATCCCTTGGGCTAGATGGATTCAATAATGAATTTATAAAAGCTTGTTGGGACATTATAGGAGCTGGTGTGTAACATCCCAAATTTTCAATTTGGATGTTATACATAGGACATCATAAGCATATCATATTTTATTTGCATTTTGTGTGTGATCCTAGAAATCCTAAGCAACTCAAGGACCCACGGAGAGAGTTGGGGATTTCATTTATTTTCATATTTGAATTTTCTCAAATTTGAAAAGGGGATCATTTTGATTTTAATAATTTTTCTCTTTGAAATATTTCCGATATTAAAATAAATGAGTGGAGATAAAATGACTTCTCGAAAATAAGAGGGGAATATTGGAGGAAAAATGTTAAAATCAAATAAATATTTTATTTGGAATTTTATTGCTATTTTATTTGAATTAGAAAAATATTCATTTTTCTAAATTGCATTTTAGGCCAGAAAAATGTTCACTTTGTTCTAAATATTTTATTTAGACGACGAAAATTGTTTTCGGCATTTTTAGATTTTTTCTATATTTTGTAAGGATTTTTTTTTCGACGGAATTTATTATATATATATATATATATATAAAGTTCCCGCCCGACTGGGCCGAAGGCCTAGCCGAGCAGGCCGGCCCGCCCGCGCCACCGCCTTCCCCGACGCCGTGCCCGCACGGACGTCGAGGGGGAATCCGAGCCGGACTCCGCACCGGGCCGGCCCCCTCCCCAGGCCAAGCGCCGTCCCGCCCCCTTTATAAGTGCGCTGCCCCGCCGCCTCACCTCCCCACCCGAGCCGCAGCCACCGCCGTCGAGCCGCGCCGCCGCTGCTTGCCGCCGTTGCCCGCGCCGCCCGCCGCAGTTGCTGCTCGCTGTCGCTGCCGCACCGCGCCGCCGTCGCAACCCCGCCGCCCCACCGCCTCGCCGTTGCCCGCGCCGCCGCTGTATCTCATCGCCGCGCCGCCGCCGGTCTTGTTCGAAGAACCGGTAATAACCATCGCCGTCGACCTTTTTTTGGTTTTTCGTTTGGATCGGTTAGATCGGTTTTTGGTTCCGCTAATTAGCGAACGTTCGCCCGAACGCATCTGTTCGCGAACGCGTTCGTTCGTTTGTCTCTGATAACGAACGTTCGTTCGTTAGTATTTTTATTTTTATTTTATTTTCGGCAAGGGACCTATCCGTGATTATTTTTATCGCAGATTAGCCCCTGATCTTCAAACCCTCGCAACTTTTTAACCGTTTGTCCAAATCCAGTGAAACCAACGCCAAAATCTTCGTCTCGAACCCCTCTTTCCAGTTATACAACTTGAACATGATTTTGACAATTTAAAATTTGGTCTCAAGCAGATTTGAATTCGAACTTATTTTGATCATAGTTTGAGTTTCGTAGCTCCGATTTGATTGGTTCTTTTTGCAAATCGAAGCACTTTAGTTGAACTTTCAGTTTGGACTTTCTCATATGAGTTTTACCTTTGCATATATGCTTGAGTGCTTATGTATTCTATTGTTTGTTTGCGATAGAATTTCCGGAGTGCGAAGCGTGCTACTACGAGTCTCTAGGGTTTGCAGATCGTCAGCAAGGCAAGTAACACTTTCATCATACTTCTTCATTACCCCGTTTTTATGCATTAGTTTCAACCCTCAAACATTGCATGGTTAGGATTTAATAACATGCGGGTATTGGGAAGTAGTTGATGAGGTAGAACCTGTTGTCCTTTATTTAAACCCTGGGAGTTACTACGTTATGCTTATACTGCTATGCTATGCTCGTAGACGTGGTTTGGTTTGAGAGATTCATGATAGTTGTGAGTATTATTATGAACTAAGGGTTTATTTAAGGTGGCTACTTTAACACACATCTGGGTGGATTGTTTGTGGGCACCTGGGGAATCTAGTGTTGTCCAAGGAGATCCCGGGGTACCCGTGTGATCATCCTATGGTTCGCCACCCGCGCTCAAAGGGATCATAAGATCATTCATGCTAGAAACTTCCATGTGCAGCCACAAGCCATTATGGTCTCTAGCATAGTTGAGTAAGTTGTGGGAATCCTTTCCATGATGGGCTAGCAGATGTAGGGGATTGTAGGTGTACCGGCCTATCTATCGGTTAAGGGGACCTCTTCGGAAAGACTGTGTCTCAGTCATCCGTTTCTCAAACACCATGCAGTGCGAGAAATACAACGGAGGAGATCCAGTCTTGTGGGGAAAAGTGCGCAAACCTCTGCAGAGTGTATAAACTAATCATGATTAGCCGTGTCCCAGGTTATGGACATCTTGAGTATCTGGTTCCTGAATTATTGATGTGATCTCAACACTCTTAATTAATTTTGTTGGGTTGTTAATTACTATTTAATTGGGATTGAGATGGGGTTTCCATTCTCAATGTTTATCAACCAACTTTATAGTTAAATAAATTATATTCCTTTGCAATAGGGAAAAATTGGCTTTTCGCAAAAACATGATAACCATAGAGCCTCCACCAGCCATATATGCATGTAGTGTTAGCATTTACCTTGTTCATTGCTCTATAGTGTTATTTTGCCACCATATTCCATGTGCTAACCCGTTTCAGGCTGCAACGTATTATGTTGCAGACTTTTCAGATGAAGAGTAAGGTGCGCTAGGTCGTTGTCGTGCACTTAGCTATGCCGATGGAGTTGATGGACTCATTCACCTTCGATGCTTCCGCAGTTATCTTATTTAGATGGCCTTAAGCCATATCATTGTAATAAGTTCTCTTTTGAGACATTCGATGTAATAAGTGTGTGATTGCACTCTGTTATAAATCATTCAAGTACTGTGTGTGTCAGCTTTACCGATCCAAGGATGACACTTATGCACAGAGATTTGACCGTTTGAGGTCGGATCGCTACAAGATGGTATCAGAGCACACGCTGACTGTAGGACGCGACCACTAAGATAAGCCATAAGTCAATCTTCTCTACTCATTTCTGACTCCTCTCCATTTTCCACTCTATAGATGGCAGACCCAAGGAACAAGTTTGCTCAACCGTATGAAGATACGCCCTTTGGACGACACTTGAAGGAAGTCACGAGGTACCTGAACATCGGAATACCAAGCTTCACCGGGACCTACACCGCCACTTTACCATAAGAGGAGCGTTGGATGATTCGAGTTCATGTTCCAGGAAGTACATTCGTGCCAGTTACCAAGCCCATAGAGTTTTCCTTTGATGCACCAACCTGAAGCCTAGGAAAGAGCATGCCAGGCCACATCGCCACGGGACGCATCGGGGAAGTCTACAACAAGGATCTTAAGGACACCATCTACCAGATATGTGGGCGCCGAGATGAGCAATGGGAGATGATCAGCACCAGGAGGGACAAGTCCATTGCAGCCTTTATCCATGAGTTAAACCAACACATTCGCCGCTAGGAGAACCAAATGTGCGCCAACATGATAGATCTGAAGAAGGTGATGACCAGGAACATGGAGCTTGAAGAGGAACTCAAGTCTACACGCGATGGATATGAGGAGGAAATCGTAGTACTACTGGAGAAGAATGAAGACCTGAAGAAGAAGCTAGGAGTATTCATGGGAGACCCCGCGCCAGGAGGAGATGACGACCATCCCGAGGACTACATCTCATCGAGGACACCGACTCCGACCCCGACAGTGTCTCAACTGGAGCTATGAGCATGAAGATGCGTGAGTTTTGCAACTTACGCCAGGGAAACCGTACTGTGGGGCAGTACGTGGATGAGTTCAGTAAGTTAGCTTGCTATGCCTCAGATGATGTGGCCACAGATGCCGCGAAGCAGGAGAAGTTTATGGAAGGGCTGAATGATGAGCTGAGTATGCAGTTGATGGTGGCAACATTTGCTAACTACCAGGAGTTGGTAGACAGGGCTCTTATGATTGAAGGGAAGCAGCAGCAAATAGAGAGCCGTAAAAGGAAGTATGGATAAGGGAAGTATAATTCTGGAGCATCGCAGAAGCCTCGTTTTACCCCGAACTCGGGAGGATATACCCATAACCATGGAGGCCACGCTCACAATGGAGGAAGTTCGCATAACCACAATGGCCCCAAGAATGGAAATGGGAATGGAGGAAGCAGCAACCAGAACCGTTCCAACCCAGCAACACCCGCTAAGGAGGATCTGAGTCATGTCACCTGTTACAAGTGCGGGAAGACTGGGCACTACGCCAATGATTGTTCTGAGTTGAAGAATGGCAACAGAAATGGAAGCCCTGGGAAGAAGCCCAACCCTTTCAACAGGGGAGAGGTGAACCACGTTAGCGTGGAGGAGGTTGAAGAGCAGCCAGATGCAGTTATAGGTATGTTTTTGGTTAAGTCATTTATTGCAATCGTTCTTTTTTATACTGGTGCATCGCATTCATACATTTCGAGGGGGTTTGTGGATAAGTATAAGTTGCCCACCAAAGTTCTTAAGACATCTATGTTAGTAAGCTCACCTGGAGCGGAGTATATGGAAAGCAGTGGATGTTTTCAGATGCCATTGACCATAGGTAGGAATGTTTTCCACTCAAACCTGATAATTCTGGAGTCACAAGGATTGGATGTGATACTAGGCATGGATTGGCTATCGATGTATGGAGGGAACATTGATTGCGCCAGTAAGTCAATTCTGCTCACCACCCCAGAGGGTAAATGGATTAAGTATGTGTCACAACATGCGCCGAAGAGGACCCAAGTGAATTCCCTCTCAGGAGATGTTCAGGAGGAAGTGCCTGTAGTGAAGGATTACCCGGATGTATTTCCACAGGAACTACCAGGCATGCCGCCGGATCGAGACATTGAGTTTTTGATAGAGTTGTTGCCAGGCACCGGACCGATATCAAAGAGACCATACCGGATGCCCGCAAATGATCTGGAGGAAATTAAGAAGCAGATTAAGGAGTTATTGGAGAAAGGTTACATTCGATGAAGTTCGTCACCGTGGGGAGCCCCAGTGCTCTTGGTTGAGAAGAAGGATGGATCTTTGAGAATGGTTGTTGATTATCGTGCATTGAATGAAGTGACGATCAAGAACAAGTACCCACTACCGATGATCAACGATCTGTTTGACCAACTGCAAGGAGCTAAAGTATTTTCCAAAATCGATCTGCGATTAGGATACCACCAGCTAAAGATCCGAGAACAGGATATATCTAAGACAGCTTTCACCACAAGGTACGGGCTATATGAGTACACGGTCATGTCATTTGGATTGACAAATGCCCTCGCCTATTTCATGAGTATGATGAATAAAGTGTTCATGGAGTTTTTGGACAAGTTTGTCATGGTGTTCATTGATGATATTTTGGTATACTCGAAGAATGAAGAGGAACACAAGGAGCATTTGCGTTTAGTTCTCGAGAAGCTCAGGGAACATCAGCTATATGCGAAGTTCAGCAAATGTGAGTTTTGGTTGAAGGAAGTTGGATTTCTTGGACATGTTATATCAGGAGAAGGTATAGCAGTAGACCCTACCAAGGCTAAATCCGTCACTGATTGGTTGTCACCCACCTCAGTAGGAGATATCCGCAGTTTTCTTGGACCCACGGGATATTATCGGAGATTCATTGAGAATTTTTCCAAGATTGCGAAGCCTATGACGGAGTTGTTGAAGAAGGACACTAAATTTAAATGGATGGATGAATGTGAGGCCAGTTTTCAGGAGTTGAAGAAACATTTGGTTACAGCCCCAGTGCTGATTCTTCCGGATATACGCAAGGATTTCCAAGTATATTGCGATGCTTCTCGCCAAGGACTTGGAGGAGTGCTTATGCAGGACGGAAGAGTTGTTTCATATGCCTCACGATAGCTTCGACCGCATGAGTTGAATTATGCCACGCATGATTTGGAGTTAGCAGCCGTAGTGCATGCGCTCAACACCTGGAGACATTTTTCTTATTGGTAACCTCTGCGATGTGTACACGGAGCATAAGAGTTTGAAGTACATTTTCACTCAGAAGGAGCTGAATCTCAGACAGAGGAGATGGTTGGAGCTTATAAAGGATTATGATATGAAGCTGCATTATCATCCAGGAAAGGCCAATGTCATAGCAGACGCTTTGAGCCGGAAGAGTTATGTCAATACCCTCGTAAGCGGAGGATTACCGCAGGAGTTAGTTGACGATCTCAAGGAACTTCGTTTGGAGATAGTTCCAAGAGGTTTTGTCGCAGCTATGGAGGTTCAGTCAACATTATTGGGAAGGATTCGAGAAGCTCAGAAGGATGACAAAGAAATTGCTGAGATAAAGGAGAAAATGAGTGAAGGAAAAGCCAAGGGTTTTCGAGAGGATGAGCACGAAACCTTATGGTTTGAGGACCGTGTATACGTACCCAATAATGCAGAGATCAGAAAGTTAATACTTCAGGAAGCTCATGACTCGCCATACTTGATACACCCCGGAAACACCAAGATGTATTTGGATTTGAAGGAGCATTTTTGGTGGAATGGTATGAAGAAGGATATTGCCGAGTATGTAGCCGTGTGTGATGTATGTCCGAGAGTGAAGGCAGAACATCAGAAGCCAGCAGGATTACTGCAACCCATGCCGATACCCGAATGGAAGTGGGACAAGCTTGGCATGGATTTTATCACCGGATTACCCAGGACCCGATCAGGATATGATTCCATCTGGGTAGTAGTGGATCGTTTGACCAAAGAGGCTCACTTTATCCTAGTGAAAACCACCTATACGAGTGCGAAGTTGGCCAAGATATATATGACCAGGATCGTATGTCTGCATGGAGTTCCGAGGACCATCATATCAGATAGAGGAACACAGTTCACCTCAAAGTTTTGGAATCAGTTGCACTAGACTTTGGGTACCAGGCTAGAGTTCAATATAGCCTTTCATCAGCAGACAGATGGACAGACAGAGAGAGTCAATCAGATTCTGGAGGACATGTTGAGAGCCTGTGCACTAGATTATGGATCTAGTTGGGATGATAATTTTCCCTACGTAGAGTTCTCATACAACAACAGTTATCAAGCTAGTTTGAAGATGGCACCTTTCAAAGCCTTGTATGGGAGAAGGTGCAGGACACCGTTGATGTGGGATGAAGTTGGAGACCGTCAATTGTTTGGACCGGATCTGATCAAGGAGTCCGAAGAGAAGGTTAAGTTGATTCGCAATAGACTAAAGGTAGCTCAGTCTAGGCAGAAGAGTTATGCGGATACAAAACACAAGGAGGTAATCTATGAAATCGGAGATAGAGCATATCTTCATATGTCACCTCTGCGAGGAGTTAAAAGATTTGGAGTTAAGGGAAAGTTAGCCCCAAGATTTATAGGACCATACCGAGTTTTGGAACGTATGGGAGAAGTGGCCTACAAATTGGAGTTACCTGAAGGTTTGTCAGGAGTTCATGATGTGTTTCATGTTTCCCAATTGAAGAAGTGCCATGCAGAGATGGCCGATATTCCTCTAAGAGATATAGTGCCCCTGGAAGCAATTCAGTTGGATAGTGATCTGACCTACGAGGAGAAACCCGTCAAGATTCTTGAGTTTGCCAGCCGAGTTACACGCAGTAAGGTTATCAAGTTTTGCAAAGTTCAGTGGAGCCACCATACCGAGGATGAAGCCACTTGGGAACGAGAGGAAGACCTACGGAAAGACCACCAGCACCTATTTTCTAGCTAGCCCGAATCTCGAGGGTGAGATTCATCTTAAGGGGGGGGGTAGGTTTGTAACATCCCAAATTTTCCATTTGGATGTTATACATTGGACATCATAAGCATATCATATTTTATTTGCATTTTGTCTGTGATCCTAGAAATACTAAGCAACTCAAGGACCCACGGAGAGAGTTGGGGATTTCAGTTATTTTCATATTTGAATTTTCTCAAATTTGAAAAGGGGATCATTTTGATTTTAATAATTTCTCTCTCCAAAATATTTCCGATATTAAAATAAATGAGTGGAGATAAAATGACTTCTCCAAAATAAGAGGGGAATATGGGAGGAAAAACTTTAAAATCAAAGAAATATTTTATTTGGAGTTTTATTGCTATTTTATTTGAATTAGAAAAATATGCATTTTTCTAAATTGCATTTTTAGGCCAGAAAAATGTTCACTTTGTTCTAAATATTTTATTTAGACGGTGAAAATTGTTTTTGTCATTTTCAGAATTTTTTATATTTTATTAGGATTTTTGGTGGAATTTATTTTATAAAAAAAAGTTCCTGCCCGACTGGGCCGAAGGCCCAGCCGAGCAGGCCGGCTCGCCCGCGCCACCGCCTTCCCCGCCGCCGTGCCACGCACGGACGCCGAGGGGGAGTCCGAGCCAGACTCCGCCCCGGGCCGGCCCCCTCCCCAAGCCAAGCGCCGCCCCACCCTCTTTATAAGCGCGCCGCCCCGCCGCCTCACCTCCCCACCTGAGTCGCAGCCACCGCCACCGAGCCGCGCCGCCGCCGCTTGCCGTCGTTGCCTGCGCCGCCCGCCGCCGCTGCTGCTCGCTGCCGCCGCCGCTTGCCGCCGCACCGCGCCGCCGCCCCACCGCCTAGCCGTTGCCCGCGCCGTCGCCGGTCTTGTTCGAAGAACCAGTAAAAACCGCCGCCGTCGCTCGGTTTTTTTTGGTTTTTCGTTTGGATCAGTTAGATCGTTTTTTTCCGGTTCCACTAATTAGTGAACGTTCACCCGAACGCATCTGTTCGCGAACGTGTTCGTTCGTTTGTCTCTGATAACGAACGTTCGTTCTTTAGTTTTATTTTATTTTATTTTCGGCGAGGGACCTATCCGCGATTATTTTTATCATAGATTAGCCCCTGATCTTCAAACCCTCGCAACTTTTTAACCGTTCGTCCAAATCCAGTGAAACCAACGCCAAAATCTTCGTCTCGAACCCCTCTTTCCAGTTAACCAACTTGAACATGATTTTGACAATTTAAAATTGGGTTTCTAGCAGATTTAAATTCGAACTTCTTTTGATCATAGTGTGAGTTTCTAAGCTTCGATTTTGATTGGTTCTTTTTGCAAATTGAAGCACTTCAGTTGAACTTTCAATTTGCACTTTCTCATCTGAGTTTTACCCTTGCATCTATGCTTGAGTGCTTATGTATGCTATTGTTTGTTTGCGATAGAATTTCCGGAGTGCGAAGCGTGCTACTACGAGTCTCTAGGGTTTGCAGATCGTCAGCAAGGCAAATAACACTTTGATCATACTTCTTCATTACCCAGTTTTTATGCATTAGTTTCAACCATCAAACATTGCATGGTTAGGATTTAATAACATGTGGGTATTGGGAAGTAGTTGATGAGGTAGAACCTGTTGTCCTTTATTTAAACCCTGGGAGTTACTACGTTATGCTTATACTGCTATGCTATGCTCATAGACGTGGTTTGGTTCGAGAGATTCATGAAAGTTGTGAGTATTATTATGAACTAAGGGTTTATTTAAGGTGGCTACTTTAACACACATCTGGGTGGATTGTTTGTGGGCACCTGGGGAATCTAGTGTTGTCCAAGGAGATCCCGAGGTAGACGTGTGATCATCCTATGGTTCGCCACCCACACTCAAAGGGATCATAAGATCATTCATGCTAGAAACTTCCGTGTGCAGCCACAAGACATTGTGGGCTCTGGCATAGTTGAGTAAGTTGTGGGAATCCTTTCCATGATGGGCTAGCAGATGTAGGGGATTGTAGGTGTACCGGCCTATCTATCGGTTAAGGGGACCTCTTCAGAAAGACTGTGTCTCGGTCATCCGTTTCTCAAACACCATGCAATGCGAGAAATACAACGAAGGAGATCGAGTCTTGTGGGGAAAGTGCGCAAACCTCTGCAGAGTGTATAAACTAATCATGATTAGCCGTGTCCCCAGTTATGGACATCTTGAGTATCTGGTTGTTGAATTATTGATGTGATCTCAACACTCTTAATTAATTTTGTTGGGTTGTTAATTACTATTTAATTGGGATTGAGATGGGGTTTCCATTCTCAATGTTTATCAACCAACTTTGTAGTTAAATAAATTGTATTCCTTTGTTGTAGGAAAAAACTGGCTTTTTGCAAAAACATGATAACCATAGAGCCTCCACCAGCCATATATGCATGTAGTGTTAGCATTTACCTTGTTCATTGCTCTACAGTGTCATTTTGCCACCATATTCCATGTGCTGACCCGTTTCGGGCTGCAACGTATTATGTTGTAGACTTTTCAGACGAAGAGTAAGGTGCGCTAGGTCGTTGTCGTGCACTCAGCTATGCCGATGGAGTTGATGAACTCATTTACCTTCGATGCTTCCGCAGTTATCTTATTTAGATGGCCTTAAGCCATATCATTGTAATAAGTTCTCTTTTGAGACATTCGATGTAATAAGTGTGTGATTGCACTCTGTTATAAATCCTTCAAGTACTGTGTGTGTCAGCAGTACCGATCCAGGGATGACACTAATGCACAGAGATTTGACCGTTTGAGGTCGGATCGCTACATGGTGTCAGACAATTGATACAGACTTTTCATGAGTAGCAAATGATTCACAAAAAGAAGCTACTATATCCGAGTCAAGTCCATATTTAGTGCTAAAATTATGAAAAGCATCGGTATCCATAAAAGATTTAACACAATCAAACTCAAGCTTTATACCTAACTCCTTACCTTCGTCGAGCTCCTAATCTTCAGAGTTGCATTTAATTCTTTCCAAAAGATCCCATATGAATTCAATAGTGTTCTTTTTGTGGAAGTATCGAGCATGAATATAACATTGAATTAAGCCTCCCCCAAGCTTGAGCGATACTTTCTCCTTCACGAGGCTGAAAATTATATATATAATTCCGGTCACGATGAACCAGATGCATAGGATAAAACTTTTGATGAAATTCCAATTTCAATCGGTTGTAATTCCAAGCTCCAATATCATCACATAGCCTATACCATGTCAATGCCTTTCCCTTCAAAGATAAAGGGAATACCTTCTTCTTGACTTCATCTCCGGGTAAACCTGCAAGCTTAAATAATTCACAAACGTCATCCACATAGATTAGATGCATATCAGGATGTAGTGTTCCATCTCCTGCATAAGGATTAGCTAGCAGTTTCTCTATCATACCCGAAGGAATTTCATAATACATATTTTTAGTAGGTGCAGTAGGTTGAGGAGCAACTCTTTGTTCTTCCGGTCGAGGTAAAGATACCCCGAACAAACCCCTCAAAGGATGGTTTTCCATAGTGACAAGTGAAAATAAATTTCAACATGTAATATAAATTTTTCCTTACCAAATTCCACTCACCAAAGGCGCTTCAATCCCCGGCAACAGCGCTAGAAAAGAGTCTAGATGACCCAGTCCTTTCAATAAGTAAGAGTGTTGAAACCAACGAGGAGCAGAAGGAAATGTCAAGCAGTTTTCAGCATGGTATTTTCTGCAGGCACTGAAGTTATCGGTAACACATAGTTTGGTAGTAGGATAATTCATAATGGGTAACAAGTAACATGTGTAGCAAGGGTTCAGCAAGGTGGCCCGATCCTTTTGATAGTAAAGGATAATCGTGGATGAACTCTTATATAAAGCAAAGTGCCCCCGAGGACAGATGGGAATTATCATCAGGTTAGTTTTCATCGTGCTCATATGATTCATGTTCGTTACTTTGATAATTTGATATGTGGGTGGACCGATGCTTGGGTGCTTACCTTACTTGGAAAAGCCTCCCACTTATGATTAACCCCTCTTGCAAGCATCCGCAACTACGAAAGAAGAATTAAGATAAATCTAACCATAGCATGAAACATGTAGATCCAATTCAGACCCTTACGAAGCAACACATAAACTAGGGTTTAAGCTTCTGTCACTCTAGCAACCCATCATCTACTTATTACTTCCCAATGCCTTCCCCTAGGTACAAATCATGGTGAAGTGTCATGTAGTTGACGTTCACATAACACCACTAGAGGAAGGACAACATACATCTCATCAAAATATCGAACGAATACCAAATTTACATGATTACTTATGACAAGACTTCTCCCATGTCCTCAGGAACAAACGTAACTACTCACAAAGCATGCTATTGTTCAAGATCAGACGGGTATTGAATATCATTAAGGATCTGAACATATGATCTTCCACCAAATAAACCAACTAGCATCAACTACGAAGATTAATCAACACTAGCAACCCCACAGGTACCAATCAGAGGTTTTGAGACAAACATTGAATACAAGAGATGAACTAGGGTTTGAGAGCAGATGGTGCTGGTGAAGATGTTGATGAAGATTGACCCTCCCTCGACGAGAGGATCGTTGGTGATGACGATGTCTTCAATTTCCCCCTCCCGGAGGGAAGTTTCCTCGACAGAATAACTCCGCCGGAGCCCTAGATTGCTTCTGCGCAGGTACCGCCTCGAGACGGCGGCGCTTCATCCCGAAATCTTACTTATGATTTTGTTAGGTCAAAACCCTTCATATAGCAGAAGATGGACACCGGGGGCTGGCCAGGGGGCCCACAAGCTCGGGAGGCGCGCCCTGGGGGGTAGGGCACGCCCCAGGCTTGTAGCCACCTGGTAGGTTCCCTTCTGTTGTTTCTTCGCCCAATATTTTTATATATATTCCAAAACAATTCTCCTGAAAGTTTCAGGACAATTGGAGTTGTGCAGAATAGGTATCTTAGGTTTTTTCCCTTTCTGGTCCAGAATTCCCTCTGCTGGCATTCACCCTCTTCTTGTAAATCTTATAAGTAAGAGAGAAAATGCATAAGAATTGTATCTTAAAGTGTAATAACAGCCCATAATGCAATAAATACCATCATAAAAACATGATGCAAAATGGACGTATCACGTAGCTTCAGAGTGGAGGCCGATTCTACGTCCGGGCCAAAGACTGAGAGGGAACCGTCCGGAGCCACTACACTAGGGCTCTCTGATGATGCCACAAGTCCTAGCCTGATGTACTTAGAAGAGATCAGTTCCGGGGACGAGCCCCGGAGCCGGGCAGGTCATCAATCCGGCCGGGTGTCCAGCCTGACAGAACAAGTTCGCCGTGGGAATCCGCGGCGTACTCGAGAACGCCAAAGGTCATGATTGCTTGTAATCCGCGTTGGTATTTCTCCGAAGAGGAGACGATGATGCAGCATTGATACGTCTCCAACGTATCTATAATTTTTGATTGTTCCATGCTATATTATATTCTGTTTTGGACATTAATGGGCTTTATTATAAACTTTTATATTATTTTTGGGACTAACCTATTAACCGGAGGCCCAGCCCAGAATTGTTGTTTTTTGCCTATTTCAGAGTTTCGCAGAAAAAGAATATCAAACGCAGTCCAAACGGAATGCAACCTTCGGGAACGTGATTTTTGGAACGAACGTGATCCATAGGACTTGGACCCTACGTCAAGAAAGCAACCAGGACGGCACAAGGTAGGGGGCGCGCCTACCCCCCTAGGCGCGCCCTCCACCCTCGTGGGGCCCACGTTGCTCCACCGACGTACTTCTTCCTCGTATATATACCTACGTACCCCCAAACTACCAGAGACGGAGCCAAAAACCTAATTCCACCGCCGCAATCTTCTATACCCGTGAGATCCCATCTTGGGCCCTTTTCCGGAGCTCCGCCGGAAGGGGCATCGATCATGGAGGGCTTCTACATCAACACCATAGCCTCTCCAATGATGTGTGAGTAGTTTACTTCAGACCTTCGGGTCCATAGTTATTAGCTAGTAGGCTTCTTCTCTCTCTTTGGATCTCAATACAAAGTTCTCCATGATTCTCGTGGAGATCTATTCGATGTAATCTTCTTTTGCGGTGTGTTTGTTGAGACCGATAAATTGTGGGTTTATGATCAAGTTTATCTATGAACAATATTTGAATCTTCTCTGAATTATTTTATGTATGATTGGTTATCTTTGCAAGTCTCTTCGAATTATCAATTTGGTTTGGCCTACTAGATTGATCTTTCTTGCAATGGGAGAGTGCTTAGCTTTGGGTTCAATCTTGCGGTGTCCTTTCCTAGTGACAGCAGGGGCAGCAAGGCACGTATTGTATTGTTGCCATCGAGGATAACAAGATGGGGTTTATATCATATTGCATGAGTTTATCCCTCTACATCATGTCATCTTACTTAAAGCGTTACTCTGTTCTTTTGAACTTAATACTCTAGATGCATGCTGGATAGCGGTCGATGTGTGGAGTAATAGTAGTAGATGCAGGCAGGAGTCGGTCTACTTGTCGCGGACGTGATGCCTATATACATGATCATACCTAGATATTCTCATAACTATGCTCAATTCTGTCAATTGCTCAACAGTAATTTGTTTACCCACCGTAATACTTATGCTCTCGAGAGAAGCCACTAGTGAAACCTATGGCCCCCGGGTCTATTTTCCATCATATTAATCTTCCAACACTTAGCTATTTTTATTGCCTTTTATTTTACTTTGCATGTTTATCATAAAAATACCAAAAATATTATCTTATCATATCTATCAGATCTCACTTTCGTAAGTGACCGTGAAGGGATTGACAACCCCTTTATTGCGTTGGTTGCGAGGATTTTATTTGTTTGTGTAGGTGCGAGGGACTCGTGCGTGGCCTCCTACTGGATTGATACCTTGGTTCTCAAAAACTGAGGGAAATACTTACGTTGCTTTACTGCATCACCCTTTCCTCTTCAAGGGAAAACCAACGCAGTGCTCAAGAGGTAGCAAGAAGAATTTCTGGCGCCGTTGCCGGGGAGTCTACGCAAAAGTCAACATACCAAGTACCCATCACAAACCCTTATCTCCCGCATTACATTATTTGCCATTTGCCTCTCGTTTTCCTCTCCCCCACTTCACCCTTGCCGTTTTATTCACCCTCTCTTTTCCGTTCGCCTCTTTTTCGCTTGTTTCTTGTTTGCTCGTGTGTTGGATTGCTTGCTTGTCACGATGGCTCAAGATTATACTAAATTGTGTGACTTTACCAATACCAACAACAATGATTTTCTTAGCACTCCGATTGCTCTTCTTACCGATATTGAATCTTGTGAAATCAATACTGCTTTATTGAATCTTTTCATGAAAGATCAATTCGCCGGCCTTCCTAGTGAAGATGCCGCTACCCATCTAAATAGTTCCGGTGATTTGTGTGATATGCAAAAGAAGAAAGATGTGGACAATGATATTGTTAAATTGAAGCTATTTCCTTTTTCGCTTAGAGATCGTGCTAAAGCTTGGTTTTCGTCTTTGCCTAAAAATAGTATTGATTCTTGGAATAAGTGCAAAGATGCTTTTATCTCTAAGTATTTTCCTCCCGCTAAGATCATCTCTCTTAGAAACGATATTATGAATTTTAAGCAACTTGATCATGAACATGTTGCACAAGCTTGGGAGAGGATGAAATTAATGATACGTAATTGCCCTACACATGGTTTGAATTTGTGGATGATTATACAAAATTTTTATGCCAGATTGAATTTTGCTTCTAGAAATCTTTTAGATTCGGCCGCGGGAGGCACTTTTATGGAAATCACTTTAGGAGAAGCTACTAAACTCCTAGATAATATTATGGTTAATTATTCTCAATGGCACACCGAAAGATCCACTAATAAAAAAGTGCATGCGATAGAAGAAATTAATGTTTTGAGTGGAAAGATGGATGAACTTATGAAATTATTTGCTACTAAAAGTGTTTCTTCTGATCCTAATGATATGCCTTTGTCTACTTTGATTGAGAATAATAATGAATCTATGGATGTGAATTTTGTTGGTAGGAATAATTTTGGTAACAACGCGTATAGAGGAAACTTTAATCCTAGGCCGTATCCTAGTAATTCCTCTAATAATTATGGTAATTCCTAAAACAATTCTTATGGAAATTTTAATAAGATGCCCTCTGAATTTGAGACTAGTATTAAGGAGTTTATGAATTCACAAAAGAATTTCAATGCTTTGCTTGAAGAAAAATTGCTTAAAGTTGATGAATTAGCTAGGAACGTTGATAGAATTTCTCTTGATGTTGATTCTTTGAAACTTAGATCTATTCCACCTAAGCATGATATCAATGAGTCTCTCAAAGCCATGAGAGTTTCCATTGATGAGTGTGAAGAAAGAACCGCTAGGATGTGTGCTAAGAAAGATTGTTTTGTGAAAGCGTGTTCTTCTAGTTTCTATGAAAATAAAGATGAAGATCTAAAAGTTATTGATGTGTCCCCTATTAAATCTTTGTTTTACAATATGAATCTTGATAATGATGGGACTGAATATGATCCACCTTTACCTAGAAGGCGTTCCAAAAATTCGGAGTTTTTAGATCTTGATGCAAAAATTGGTAAAAGTGGGATTGAAGAGATCAAAACTCTAGATATTAATGAACCCACTATTTTGGATTTCAAGGAATTTAATTATGATAATTGCTCTTTGATAGATTGTATTTCCTTGTTGCAATCCGTGCTAAATTCTCCACATGCTTATAGTCAAAATAAAGCCTTTACCAAACATATCGTTGATGCTTTGATGCAATCTTATGAAGAAAAACTTGAGTTGGAAGTTTCTATCCCTAGAAAACTTTATGATGAGTGGGAACCTACTATTAAAATTAAAATTAAAGATCATGAATGCTATGCTTTGTGTGATTTGGGTGCTAGTGTTTCCACGATTCCAAAGACTTTGTGTGATTTGCTAGGTTTCCGTGATTTTGATGATTGTTCTTTAAACTTGCACCTTGCGGATTCCACCATTAAGAAACCTATGGGAAGAATTAATGATGTTCTTATTGTTGCAAATAGGAATTATGTGCCCGTAGATTTTATTGTTCTTGATATAGATTGCAAGCCTTCATGTCCTATTATTCTTGGTAGACCTTTCCTTAGAACGATTGGTGCAATTATTGATATGAAGGAAAGGAATATTGGATTCCAATTTCCGTTAAGGAAAGGCATGGAACACTTCCCTAGAAAGAAAATAAACTTACCTTATGAATCTATTATGAGAGCCACTTATGGATTGCCTACCAAAGATGGCAATACCTAGATCTATCCTTGCTTTTATGCCTAGGTAGGGGCGTTAAACGATAGCGCTTGTTGGGAGGCAACCCAATTTTATTTTAGTTTTTGCTTTTTTCTTCTGTTTAGAAATAAATATTTGATCTAGCCTCTGGTTAGATGTGTTTTAATTAGTGTTTGTGCCAAGTTAAACCTATAGGATCTTCTTGGATAATAGTTATTTGATCTTGCTGAAAATTCCAGAAACTTTCTGTTCATGAAAACAATTGTTAAAAATTACCAGAACGTGATAAAATATTGATTCCAATTGCTTCTGATCAATAAACAAATTGTCTAGGTCTTCCTATTTTTTCTGAATTTTTGGAGTTCCAGAAGTTTGCGTTAGTTACATATTACTACAGACTGTTCTATTTTTGACAGATTCTGTTTTTTGTGTGTTGTTTGCTTATTTTGATGAATCTATGGCTAGTAAAATAGTTTATAAACCATAGAGAAGTTGGAATACAGTAGGTTTAACACCAATATAAATAAATAATGAGTTCATTACAGTACCTTGAAGTGGTGTTTTCTTTTCTTTCGCTAACGGAGCTGACGAGATTTTCTGTTAAGTTTTGTGTTGTGAAGTTTTCAAGTTTTGGGTAAAAGATTTGATGGATTATGGAACAAGGAGTGGCAAGAGCCTAATATTGGGGATGCCCATGGCACCCCAAGATAATCTAAGGACACCTAAAAGCCAAAGCTTGGGGATGCCCTGGAAGGCATTCCCTCTTTCGTCTACTTCCATCGGTAACTTTACTTGGAGCTATATTTTTATTCACCACATGATATGTGTTTTGCTTGGAGCGTCTTGTATTATTTGAGTCTTTGCTTATTAGTTTGCCACAATCATCCTTGCTGTACACACCTTTTGAGAGAGACACACATGATTCGGAAATTGTTTGAATACTCTATGTGCTTCACTTATATCTTTTGAGTTATATAGTTTTTGCTCTAGTGCTTCACTTATATCTTTTAGAGCACGGTGGTGGATTTGTTTTATAGAAACTATTGTTCTCTCATGCTTCACTTAGATTATTTTGAGAGTCCTACAAAACAGCGTGGTAATTTACTTTAATTATGATAGGCATTCAAGATTAGTAATATTTTTCTTATGCGTGTGTTGAATACTATGAGAAGTTTGATACTTGATAATTGTTTTGAGATATGAAGATGGTGATATTAGAGTCATGCTAGTTGAGTAGTTTTGAATTTGAGAAATACTTGTGTTAAAGTTTGTGATTCCCGTAGCATGCACGTATGGTGAACCGTTATGTGATGAAGTCGGAGCATGATTTATTTGTTGATTGTCTTCCTTATGAGTGGCTGTCGGGGGCGAGTGATGGTCTTGTCCTACCAATCTACCCCCCTAGGAGCATGCGCGTAATACTTTGCTTTGATAACTTGTAGATTTTTGCAATAAGTATATGAGTTCTTTATGACTAATGTTGAGTCCATGGATTATACGCACTTTCTTCCTTCCACCATTGCTAGCCTCTCTAATACCGCGCACTTTTCGCCGGTATCATACACCCACCATATACCTTCCTCAAAACAGCCACCATACCTACCTATCATGGCATTTCCATAGCCATTCCGAGATATATTGCCATGCAACTTACCACCGTTCCGTTTATTATGACACGCTCCATCATTGTCATATTGCTTTGCATGATCATGTAGTTGACATTGTATTTGTGGCAAAGCCACCATTCATAATTCTTTCATACATGTCACTCTTGATTCATTGCATATCCCGGTATACCGCCGGAGGCATTCACATAGAGTCATATTTTGTTCTAAGTATTGAGTTGTAATTGTTGAGTTGTAAGTAAATAAAGTGTGATGATCATCATTTTTTAGAGCATTGTCCCAAGTGAGGAAAGGATGATGGAGACTATGATTCCCCCACAAGTCGGGATGAGACCCCGGACTAAAAAAAGAGGCCATAAAAAAGAAAGAAAAGGCCTAAATAAAAAAATGAGAGAAAAAGAGAGAAGGGACAATGTTACTATCCTTTTACCACACTTGTGCTTCAAAGTAGCACCATGATCTTCATGATAGAGAGTCTCCTATGATATCACTTTCATATACTAGTGGGAAATTTTTCATTATAGAACTTGGCTTGTATATTCCAATGATGGGCTTCCTCAAAATGCCCTAGGTCTTCGTGAGCAAGCGAGTTGGATGCACACCCACTTAGTTCCTTTTGTTGAGCTTTCATATACTTATAGCTCTAGTGCATCCGTTGCATGGCAATCCCTACTCACTCACATTGATATCTATTAATGGGCATCTCCATAGCCCGTTGATACGCCTAGTTGATGTGAGACTATCTTCTCCTTTTTTGTCTTCTCCACAACCACCATTCTATTCCACATATAGTGCTATGTCCATGGCTCACGCTCATGTATTGCGTGAAGATTGAAAAAGTTTGAGAACATCAAAAGTATGAAACAATTGCTTGGCTTGTCATCGGGGTTGTGCATGATTTAAATACTTTGTGTGGTGAAGATAGAGCATAGCCAGACTATATGATTTTGTAGGGATAACTTTCTTTGGCCATGTTATTTTGAGAAGACATAATTGCTTAGTTAGTATGCTTGAAGTATTATTATTTTTATGTCAATATTAAACTTTTGTCTTGAATCTTTCGGATCTGAATATTCATACCACAATTAAGAGAATTACATTGAAATTATGCCAAGTAGCATTCCACATCAAAAATTCTGTTTTTATCATTTACCTACTCGAGGACGAGCAGGAATTAAGCTTGGGGATGCTTGATACATCTCCAACGTATCTATAATTTTTTATTGTTCCATGCTATATTATATTCTGTTTTGGACATTAATGGGCTTTATTATACACTTTTATATTATTTTTGGGACTAACCTATTAACCGGAGGCCCAGCCCAGAATTGTTGTTTTTTGCCTATTTCAGAGTTTCGCAGAAAAAGAATATCAAACGGAGTCCAAACGGAATGAAACCTTCGGGAACGTGATTTTTGGAACGAACGTGATCCAGAGGACTTGGACCCTACGTCAAGAAAGCAACTAGGACGACACGAGGTAGGGGGCGCGCCTACCCCCCTGGGCGCGCCCTCCACCCTCGTGGGGCCCACGTTGCTCCACCGACGTACTTCTTCCTCCTATATATACCTACGTACCCCCAAACTACCAGATACGGAGCCAAAAACCTAATTCCACCGCCGCAACCTTCTGTACCCGTGAGATCCCATCTTGGGGCCTTTTCCGGAGCTCCGCCGGAGGGGGCATCGATCACGGAGGGCTTCTACATCAACACCATAGCCTCTCCGATGATGTGTGAGTAGTTTACCTCAGACCTTCGGGTCCATAGTTATTAGCTAGATGGCTTCTTCTCTCTCTTTGGATCTCAATACAAAGTTCTCCACGATTCTCGTGGAGATCTATTCGATGTAATCTTCTTTTGCGGTGTGTTTGTTGAGACCGATGAATTGTGGGTTTATGATCAAGTTTATCTATGAACAATATTTGAATCTTCTCTGAATTCTTTTATGTATGATTGGTTATCTTTGCAAGTCTCTTCGAATTATCAGTTTGGTTTGGCCTACTAGATTGATCTTTCTTGCAATGGGAGAAGTGCTTAGCTTTGGGTTCAATCTTGCGGTGTCCTTTCCCAGTGACAGTAGGGGCAGCAAGGCACGTATTGTATTGTTGCCATCGAGGATAACAAGATGGGTTTTATATCATATTGCATGAGTTTATCCCTCTACATCATGTCATCTTACTTAAAGCGTTACTCTGTTCTTTTGAACTTAATACTCTAGATGCATGCTGGATAGCGGTCGATGTGTGGAGTAATAGTAGTAGATGCAGGCAGGAGTCGGTCTACTTGTCGCGGACGTGATGCCTATATACATGATCATACCTAGATATTCCCATAACTATGCTCAATTCTGTCAATTGCTCAACAGTAATTTGTTTACCCACCGTAATACTTATGCTCTCGAGAGAAGCCACTAGTGAAACCTATGGCCCCCGTGTCTATTTTCCATCATATTAATCTTCCAACACTTAGCTATTTTTATTGCCTTTTATTTTACTTTGCATCTTTATCATAAAAATACCAAAAATATTATCTTATCATATCTATCAGATCTCACTTTCGTAAGTGACCGTGGAGGGATTGACAACCCCTTTATTGCGTTGGTTGCAAGGATTTTATTTGTTTGTGTAGGTGCGAGGGACTCGTGCTTGGCCTCCTACTGGATTGATACCTTGGTTCTCAAAAACTGAGGGAAATACTTACGCTGCTTTACTGCATCACCCTTTCCTCTTCAAGGGAAAACCAACGCAGTGCTCAAGAGGTAGCAAGCACAACAAAGGTAAGTATTTCCCTCAGTTATGAAACCGAGGTTATCAATCCAGTAGGAGAACCAACCAACACTATGTAAACAACACCTGCACACAAACAACAAATACTGGCAACCCAACGCATAAGAGGGGTTGTCAATCCCTCAATGGTATTGAGATAGAATAAATTGTATAGGTTTTGATAAATAGAGCTAACAAAAATAAAAAATAAAATAAGTAAAGAAAAATTACAGCAAGTTATTTTTGGACTTAATATATGATAGGAAATAGACCCAGGGGCCGCAGTTTTCACTAGAGGCTTCTCTCGAGAAAATAGCATACGGTGGGTAAACAAATTACTGTTGGGCAATTTATAGAAAAGAAAATAATTATGATGATATCCAAGGCAATGATCATTTATATAGGCATCATGTCCAAGATTAGTAGACTGAAATGATTCTGCATCTACCACTATTACTCCACACATCGACCGCTATCCAACATGCATCTAGTGTATTAAGTTCATGGAAAACGGAGTAATGCATTAGGCAAGATGACATGATGTAGACAAGATAAACTCGCATATGAATAAACCCCATCTTGTTACCCTTAATAGCAACGATACATGCATGTGATGTCTCTTTCTGTCATTGAGATTGAGCACCGCAAGATTGAACCCATCACAAAGCACCTCTTCCCAGGATAAATCAATCTAGTTGGCCAAACCAAACCAATAAATTAGAGAAAAAATACGAGGCTATAACATTCATGGATAGATCTGATCATAAACTCACAATTCATCGGATCCCAACGAACACACCGCAAAAAAGAGTTACATCAAATAGATATCCAAGAACATCGAGGAGAACATTGTATTGATGATCAAAAAGACAGAACAAGCCATCTAGGTACTAACTACAGACCCATAGGTCTGTGGTAAACTACTCACACATCATCGGAGGGGCAGCAAGGATGATGAAGAACCCCTCCGTGATCGTTGCCCCTCCGGTAGAGTGCCGGAAAAGGCCTCTATATTGGATCTCGTGGTTCTGGAACTTGCGGCAATGGAAAAAGGTATTTCGTCATCTCCCCTAGGGTTTTTTTGGATCTTAGAGTATTTATAGAGGTGGAGGTAGGTCAAGGGGGTGCCCGTGGGCCCCACTACCCACCAGGGCGCACACTGGTGTCTAGTGGGCCCCACGAGTGTCCCCTCGTGCCCACCAGAAGCTTCCTGGATGTCTTCCTGCCGAAAAAACTCTCCAAAAAGTTTCGTGGCAGTTGGACTTCGTTTGGTATTGATATTCTGCAAAGTAAAAACAAGCAAAACACAGCAACTGGCACTGGGCACTATGCCAATAGGTTAGTCCCAAAAAATGATAAAAAGTTGCTAGTAAATGTATATAAAACATCTAAGATTGATAATATAACAACATGGAACAATCAAAAATTATAGATACGTTGGAGACGTATCAGGTCATGACCTGACTTGGGGCGTAGTTTTCGACGGAGGCCAAATGGCCCGTCGAATCGACATAGAAGATCATGCTGTCGAACACAAAAAATTGACCAGGGGTGTAAATACTCCCGCAGTCATTGCCACAGTTGATCTGCAGACGAGCCATCGATCCTTCTGTCGATCACACGGCGGAACTCTCAATGAAAGCAGTAGTTTCAGTGTGAAAACCACAGACCTCGTGGTAGGGGGTCCCGAGCTGTGTATTTCGGACAGATGCTAACAGGAACAAGGAGACGATGTTTTACCCAGGTTCTGGCCCTCTTGTTTATATTGATATAGATGTATCGAGTACAGAGTTGATCTACCTTGAGATCATAAGATGTGGTCTAACTCTAGGGCTAGGTGAATTATATTGTGTTGATGTCCCCTCTACGGGCTAAACCCCATGGCTTATATATACGTCGGGTAGGGTATCTAGGGTTGCAAGGTCGGTATCTAGGCGCAGGGCGGCAGGAGAAGTCTTGGAGTATATGACAAGTCTCCGGTAGAAGTAGTCTTACCATGACCCATGCGTACAGCCTCTAGAGTCCTTCTTCAGAATGAATGAGGGCACATCGGCACAATCCGAGGAACATGCGCCAATTAGGTTAGTACCCCCTAGTTCGGGACACCGTCACTTGGAGGTTGGCGGCGGCTGGTGATGGTCGCGTCGTGCCGCTCCCAGGCTTGATGTACGACGGCCATGGGCTAGGGTATCGGCTGGCCATGGTCGCGGCGGCGCCCCTCCAGGGCTCGATGTGTGGCGACCAGTATGGGGGCAGTGGCTGCCGACGGTTGCGGTGTCGCTCATGGGCTTGATTTGCGATGGCCTGGAAGGGGGCAACGGTTGTCGACGATCACGGTAGTGCCGCTCGCACTCCAGGCCTGGACGGGAAACTCGCCAGGACCAGCGGCGGAGAGCACCACCGAGAATAGTGGTGACAAACAAGGGAAGGTCGCCGCCTCAAAGATCCCCGAGCCTCCCAATGTCTTCATCCACGTCCCAGCGAGGTGCGGGGAGCAAACATACGGGCATTGCCTAGATGAGAGGGTAGAGTTCTTTGCTCCTCGCAGTGCCATCATTTTTCTATGTTTGTTTCACCTAGTTTCCCCTCTGTCTAGATTACATTTCAGCAAAGTTGGCAAAATTGCCATGTTTAACTAAAAACTGTTATCATGGTTTTTCATTTCTGACATGTATCCCATTTTTTGCCATGGAAAAATTGACATGTTTTAGGGTAAAAACAACTAACACAGTTTTGTTATTATATTTTGCTATGTCTCAAGATGTGCCATGGTTCCATTTTTTAACATGCCTCCCAATTTTTGCCATGGCAAATTCCTTTATTTGTATATTTTCAGCTTAAGAATCCTTGTTCTCCTGGCATATTTTGCCATGATTTTTGCAATGTTGAATTTTTTTGTCCATACATGTGTGTGTGCGATGATAGCTAAACCAAATGAATCAAACTAGGGTTTGCAAATAGTGTCATTTGTAGTTTTGTTTGCATCATACAAATGATTGGACCATGGCAAATTCAGTTACATGGATCATGGCAAATGTCAAATCATAGACCATACCAAAATCATTTTTTATGGAACCATGAAAAATTCAATTTTATGGACAAAGGAATTTTATTCCTTCATGTAATTTGTCTTCATTTTATGGTCCATGTCATATCCAGTTTCATAGACCATGGCACAATCACTTCATGGACCATGGAAATTATCTTTTATTTACGTACCATGCCATTTTCACAATTTCTTAAGGACCTTGGGAAATTCAATTTATGGGCCAGCATAGTCACTTCATTGCCCATGCCAAATTTATTTTCTTTAGTTACCACGTTAAAATTTGCTTCCTTGGACCTTGGCAAGAATCATTTTACATACCATGGCAAATTCACTTTCATACACCATGGCAAATTCAAGTTAATTTCCATGGCAAATTTAACTTAATTTCCATGGCATTTTTACTTTTACACATATGGAAAGTTCACCTTTTATTTTGCCATCCCAAATTCACCTTTAAATTTTTCCATGGAAAATTTAAAATATTTTCCATGGCAAATTTAACTTAATTGCCATGGCAAATTTACATTTTTTCCATCTAACATTCACTTTTTAATTATGACATGGAAAATTTAACTTAATTGCCATGGAAAATTTACATGATGTAGTTCATGTTTATTTTGTCATGGCAAATTTACTTTTACACCCATGGCAATTTTACCTTTTATTTTGGCATCCCAAATTCACCTTTTGGTTTTTCCATGGCAAATTCACATGATGTAGTTCATGTTTATTTTTGCCATGGCAAATTTACTCTTACACACATGGCAGATTTACCTTATATTTAGCCATCCCAAATTCATCTTCTAAATTTGCCAGTAAATTTAACTTAATTTCCATGGAAAATTTAACTTCATTGCAATGGCAAATTTAAATTAATTGCCATCGCAAACTTAGTTTCACATACATGGAAAATTTCACTTTTATTACTAATGGCAACTTTACTTTTCATTTGCTACGGCAAATTTACACTATGGGGCATGGAAAATTTACTTTTTATTTTGTCATGGTGATTTCATGAAATTTCTTATACATAATATGGCAATTTTTGTGAAAATGAATGGACTAATCACATGACAATTTGTACATATTTTCGTTTTCTCTAGGACATGGCAAATTTACTTTTAATTTTTGCCATGTTATTTAACTTAATTGCCATGGAAAACTTAGTTTCACATACATGAAAAATTCACTTTTATTACTAATATCAAATTTCATTTGCCATGGCAAATTGATTTTTTATGCATCACGACAAATCATTTATTCTATGTTTGGAAGGTTTTCTGCATTCTTTTCTTATTGTTTCTTGGTTTTGGTTTTGTTTTAGTGAAACAGTAGACAAGTTATAGCATCAAGACAATTTACCCCCCTCAAATGTCATGAAGTGTGTTTGAACATCATGGCAACTCATGATTTTTTAACCTCTTAATAACTATTATAGTTTTAGAAATTTTCCATGGCCCGTAGTGTAAATTTGCCATGGCAGTATTACTTGCAAATGGTCATGGTAGTTTCCCTAGCACAATTTTTAAGCTTGTCAATTGAAAATGCAAATACTCACATTGAATAACTGGTAGTTTTGCCACTTAGAAGCATGTAAACTTTTTTAGTTTGTAACAGTTTGTGACTATTTTTATTGGCACCAAATTACATGCATATATGTATTTTTTGAATCCATATTTAGGCTCTTGTTTTACTTCAAAAATGATGGAAACTTTCTTTATATGTTAAACTAAAAATTTAGCCTAGTGCTTTTGCGTGAGTTAGTTGGGCATGTTTTTGTTTGGCCCACTTGGTTTACTGTGGGGGGGGGGGGGCGCTCCTATTTTAATGATCGTGCAGGGTTCGGACTGGAGCGTGTTTCGCCTGAACATTCTCGTTCGATGGATCGATCACCCCTTAGCAAATGGTTGTTCGGCCTGGTAGTGGTGGTGGTAGTGGCAGCCTATCTCACGCTCTCCTCTGACCTTGCCTCTATTCCTAATGCATCCCATGGTGGTCTCTGCTCAGAGATCGGCATCAGTGTCCGTCCAGTAGCAGTAGAAAAATGCGGCACTGCGTGAGCCAATTGAGAACACAGTTGCCAACATCCTCGCTACCTCGACGTCCACCACATGTTCGATGTGATGCGCCAACATCACCGTCATCGTGTCGGTGTCAGCGACTGCTCCCGCCGCATCATCAGCTTCATCTGAGCTTACCGTCGGTGTTGTCACCGATTGTTGTTGCGTCGACCTCAAGCTAGCAGCTGCGACCTTGACTCCGACCTCCGCATTGGACGTCTCAGGCGTCTGTTCATTAGTGATGAACCCACTCGCCTTCCTACAACCAATGGTGCACACAACCTATTCGACGCGATGCCCAAGCTGTGACTCGTCTAAGGGGTTGAGGCTCACCTCGTCTGCAGAATCACCTTCATCCATGACACTATCGATGTTGTTCCTGAGCTAGCTAGACTAGTGGAAAACGATGAGGTCATCGATGTTCCACCATTGATTTCACTGCACCTGAGCCTATCAACCGCACAATTGGAGGTCTTGACCACAAAATGGAAGACAATGCCATGACGATATGCCTAGACCCTTGGAGTACGCCTATGTTGGTGATGATTGATATTTTTACACTCATTCACCCTTTGTTTAAACTGACATATTCGCTCCAATATTGCTACTAATGACTAATGAATGTAAAAGATTCCACAAATCCTCTCTTTGATGTATTTCCACAAAAAATAGGCTAAAAAGGGAAGAAATCACTTGAGAACAAGGAAAGGAGTGCAAAAGAAGATAGAAAAATCATCAGGAGGCGCACCAGAAGCCATAGGATAAAAGACGAAGTTTCATACGAATGCTAGCGCCCGTATGAGCACCCGTATGGCGTAGATTCCGAGGCTCCTCGTCCACTTGAACAACTTTATAAAGGGGTCCACGCCAAAATGTTAACAGAACAATGTCGAGCGAAGCTAGAACAGAACCATCGTCATCCCCTCTCATCATCGTTAGGCGCCGTCATTTCCATCTCCATAGCCGCCATAACCACCATAGTCCATCTCCCTTTAGTTCATACTTGTAATCGTGCATCACACAAGGCATCCACTGTAAGACATTTTCAATCAATCAATCTTCAAGATGTGTTCTTCAATGTGTTCTTCTTGCGATCTGATCTCCATGTGAGAGTAGTTTGTTAAGGTATGGGTTGAGGCATAGGCCTGGCAATCCTCTGTATTTCTTGTGGGGATCAATGGAAGTACTTTGAATTAAAATCCCGTATGTGTGAAATAAAATTGTTCCGTAGATGTCTCTTGTCTTGTCCGCGATCTTCATCCCTGCAGGTACCCAGAATCATGGAGAACGTGAAGTGTTAGTGCAAACACCAGTGACAGAGAGGTTTAGTACAGTAACACGGATCCAATCCTTAGGGATTCATGAGGTGTAGTCATTAAACACCCAAAGCTCTTGTCTAATTATTATAATCTTGATTATCAAGGAAATCCCGCGCGATGGATAGGGCTCTCGGTTGGACAACTGATTCTTGATGCAGGACCCATGCCGGTGAAGATGTTATTTGGACACATCCCCCACTTCGGTTCATAACAAGCACATCTCGATGGTTGACTTCGAGAGCACAAATTAAGATCATATTTGGCCCCAACACAAATACATGGTTGTAAGCATTAAGGCCTCATATTCGTACCTATTTTTATTAGAAGTGTGGAATCACAATATGCTTTATTGATCCAGTCAAAACCTGGAATTAATCCTTTAATGAAAGCTTGCTAGAAACCATCACTTCAAGGGGACTTTCCTCTCGTGGGTTCGATAAACTAGGGTCACCTATGGGGAAACAGGTGCGGGGTACTTGTTGTTCCTCTATTGGATCACTAAAAGGAGGTATCAAGCCTTTTTTCTGGTGCCATTGCCGGGGAGGAGTTTAGTGTTCATGGTCTTTGTGTTTAGAGTTTTTGTTAAAGTTTAGTTTTAGTTTTAGTTTTGGTTTTTACTTTTTGTTTTAGTTTAAGCTTTATTTTTGTTGCAAGTCTTGTTAGTTGAAAAAATTCCAAAAAGATTACCATGGCTCGTAATCTTGGAAGTTTTGCTACTCCCAGTAATAACTTCATGCATGAACCTACAGCAGAACCTGAGGTTGCAGCCGCTGAGTATGAGATTAAATCGAAGTTAGTTTCGATGGTACAACAGGACCAATTTGGAGGCTCTGCTTCTGAAGATGCCGGTATGCACTTACATAATTTTGCTGAATTGTGCAACATGACACGCATTAGAGATTGTGACCCAGACTCTTTAAAGTTGCGTCTATTTCCTCTCTCTTTGAGAGGAAAAGCAAAAGAATGGCTTCTAGCTTTACCTAGAGGCAATATAACTTCTTGGGCTGATTGTTGTAGCAAATTTTTATCCAAGTTTTGCCCACCTGCAAAAATTATGCAACTACGTTCTCAGATTATAGGTTTCAAGCAAGAAGAACATGAGCCGATAGCGCTTGCGTGGAATAGAATGGAGGAACGCTTAATCCTTCATATGTTTTATAATGGTTTGAATCACATGTCGAGAACTATGCTTGATACAGCTGCAGGAGGAACAATCATGGGAAACCCATAGATGATGTCAAGAAATTACTTGATGATATGCCAGAGAACCATGCCTAATGGCATGTTGAAAGAACTACCACCAAGAGGGTGAATGCAATTGAGGAAAACAATGCGGAGTTGACAACTAAGCTTGATGAACTCATCACCATAATGAAAGGTAAAGAAGAGGTAAACGTGAATGCCATAACTAATGTGGAAGTTAGTGATGTGAATTTTATTACTCACAATAGCTATAACCCAACTGAAAAAATAATGGATATGCTCCTACACTTCCTTATCCTAATAATAATGGGGCACCAAATAATTTTAATGCAACTAGTAGCAGCAATAGAAATACTCTTGAAGATACTTTGAAAAGTTTTATTGCTAGTCAAACCGGGCAGAATGGAAACTTCAAAAATATTTTGAAGAATCATGTTAACTTGCTTGGTCAGTTGACTAGTAAGATTTTTGGACTAATAAATGCAGATACTTGAGGGAAGATCCAAGAATATGGAAGCACAAGTAGCTAAAATTGAAGAGAGCCAAACATTGATGCTAGCTAAGTTTGCAGGTAAACTAGAACTTAACCTGGTTGAAGATGTCAAGATGGTAAGAAGCAATGAAGAGGAGACCGAGGAATTGGACACAAGCCATGTGCCATAATATAATTACACCATTGCAGACTTTGTACAGATGATATCAATGAAGTACCCCTACCTGCGGTATCTAATAATGATGCATATAATGTCTTTGTTGATCAAGTTGCAGCTAAGGTATGTGAGCTAGATGATGAAAGAAAGAAGCTTTATAGTAAGTTACTAGCTAAGCAAGAAGATGCTTTTGGACCCACTATAGAGACTGAGATTGGTTTGAATAAGTTTAGTGCTTTATGTGATCTAGAAGCTAGTGTCTCCACTATTCCTAAATCTGTTTATGATAGTCTCAATCTAGGTCCTTATGCTACCACTAAGATTATATTAAATATGGCTAATTCTACTTTTACTCAGGCAGTAGGCATTAAGCATGAGTTATAGTTCAAATAAATGATTGCCTTGTCATGATTGGTCTTGTGATAGTAGACATGCCTGAAGATACTATTGCTCCAATAATTCTCGGTAGACCTTTTCTAAGAACTATAAAAGCTGTGATAAATGTGTTTGAGGGGAATGTGAGATTTGACTTACCCGCTAAAGATCCTTTTGTAAGACATTTCCCCAGGAAAAGGAAAATGAATACCTACAAAGGAGAAGGCATCATTGTGAATGCCAGAAGATACAGTCTCAGTGTGTTTGCACCACCTTGACCACCACTACGGTCGAGCTAACCAGCCGAAAACAACGCTTCATGGGAGGCAACCCACGCAAATAAAGTAGACAAGTAAGTTTTTATTCCTGTTTTTGTTTGAATAAATAGAGTGATTGAAGTTCTGGATAAAGAAGTTGAATTTGGAAGAGTCATTCTAATGAAGGCTTTGCTATGTGCAAAATTAAATTATATGATGTATTGACATTCAGATGCGTGGAAATATTTCTATGTGTTTTGTTAGAACTAACCCCACAGGAAAACAAAGAAAAAGGAAAGCTTCGAAAGAAACATATCAAAATACGGCCTTTCAGGTGACCACCGCGGTCATTTGGGTGGTCGCATGACTTCCTGGCGGTTCCAGCACAAAACAACCATAGGCAATAGGGCAAATGGCGGCGTTCCATACGGATGCATGCACTCGTATGGGCGGTTGTTTGAAACCTACGTAGAAGCAAGAAGAAGTTCAACGCGTTTGACAATGTTTCAAATGGATGCACGCGCCAGTAAGGGCGGTCGTTTGAAGTATGAAAAAATGCAGGTATTGTATCAGGGTGAATGACGGCTTTTCATACCAGCGCTTGCGATCGTATAGTCGTACATAAGGAACCGTGGCGGCCATAGAGAGCCCGAGGAAGGAGGTAAATCGCCCCCATCTCTTTCTTCCTCTTCTTCTTCTTCTTCTTCTTCTTCTTCTTCTTCTTCTTCTTCTTCTTCTTCTTCTTCTTCTTCTTCTTCTTCTTCTTCTTCTTCTTCTTCTTCTTCTTCCGCCAAACCTCTCCAAACCCTATCAAAACTTTGCCTGGTCTCTCTACTCGTTCATTTTCAGTTCAAATCCTTCATTGTGATCAATCTACGGTATGTTTCTCCTCCAACCCCCAACTTATTTTCTGTGAATCCATGTTCTACATGCCTAGCATTGCGATGCATATTTTTATCCAAATTTGAGTTTGGCTTGGATCGTTGACATCTTTAGAGGAGTATGATGTTGTAACTACCGTAGGATCAATATTTTTTAATTATATTTGACTGATAAAATGTTTTGTAGATGTCCACAAGGTGGTCCACTCGCGTATGCAATGCTTTTGAGTTTGTCCACCACACAACCACAACAAGTTTTCACTCAGGGGACCGTCTTCATCGATCGTGAAGCAAGAAGAAATTTCAGAAACATAGTACAAGGAATATCAAAGCAACCAAGTGGGCTTGTGAGTCAACACTCGCTAAGCTAGTGATAAAATTTTGATAAATAAGAGTGTCGAACCCAACAAGGTGCTAAAGGTAGAATTTATATTCTTTTCAAGTGCTATCGAGCACCGATACAACTCTACGCAGACTTAACGTTTGCTTTACCTAGAAAAATTATGAAACTAGAAGTACTTTGTAGGTTTAATGCTAGAACTACTTTGCAAGAATAAAACTAGGAGTACTTTGTGATACAATAAAAGTAAGTTGATTAGTAGAAAGCTTTTATAACACAAGAGAAAGATTTGCCCCTAGGCAATCGATAACTAGACCGGTAATCATTATTGCAATTTTATATGAGGGAGAGGCATGAGCTAACATACTTTTCATACTTGGATAATATGCACTTATGATTGGAACTCTAGCAAGCATACACAACTATTAAAGATCATCAAGGTAAAACCCGACCATAGCATTAAGTAACTCCTCTTTACTCCCATACGCAACAACCCCCTTACTCGGGTATAAGCTTCTGTCACTCTCGCCCCCACTATAAGTGAATCATTAACGTATTGCAACACCCTACAACGGTAATCCCACATGCTTGCGCAACATGGAGGGCACCATAGGACAACACTAAAATAAAACATACAACTCAAACCAATCACGATCATCAATCAACCCATAGGACAAAACGAATCTACTCAAACATCATAGGATGGCAACACATCATTGGATAATAATATGTGGCATAAAGCACCATGTTTAAGTAGATATTACAGCGGGGAGAAGAGGTGTTACACTGCTGCATAGAGGGGGAGAGAGAGTTGGTGATGATGGCGGCGAAGTTGTTGGTGTAGATTGCTGTCACGATGGTAGCCTCGGCGGCATTCCGGCACTACAGGGAGAGAGGGGGAGAGAGCCTCCCTCCTTTTTCTTCTTGCTTGGCCTCCCCCTAGATGGAAGGAGAGTTTCCCCTCTGGTCCATGGTAGCCATGGCTCCCGGAGGGCAGGAGACCCTCCAAGATTGGATCTCTCTCTCTCTCTATTCGCTTCTGTTTTGCATTCCAATTTTCTGGCCCTTCATCGTTTCTTGAATTCCCGGAGATCCGTAACCCCGATTGGGCTGAAATTTTGAGGGGATTTTAACCGGGTATTAGCTTCCTTGTGGCCAAAGGATACCTCCAAAACATCTAGACGGGACCCACAAGCCTGTCAGGCGTGCCATGGGTAGGGGGCGCTCCCTCTAGGCTTGTGCCCTCTCGGGCATCTTCTTGCGTTGATTCTTCTTCCCAAAAGTCACATATATTCCAAAATAAATCTCCATAGAAAATTTATCGTGTTTGGACTTTGTTTGATATGGATATTCTGCGGAAAAAAACATGCAACAAACAAGAGCTGGCACTGGGCACTCGATCAATATGTTAGTCCCAAAAATAATACAAAATGTCGACAAAAGTATGTGAAAGTTGTAGAATATTTGCATGAAACAATAAAAAATTATAGATACGACAGAGGCGTATCAGCTAGGTATTACTAATGATTTTAATTTGCTTTGTGATAATGGAGAGTTGCATCATTTTGTTTATCAGGGATGTGAGACATATGAACGCATGAAGCTTGAGTTTCTTAATACTCTCTTGCATAATGTTGGTTTGATGCCCATATGAGCACCTATATGGCATGGATTATGAGGCTCCTCGTCCACCTGAACAACTTTAATAAAGAGTCCATGCCAAAATGTCAACAGAACATCCTCAAGCGAAGCCGAAACAAAACAGTCGCCATCCCCTCTCATCAACCCTAGCCGCCGCCATTTCCATCTCCTTAGCCGCCATCACCACCATAGTCCATCTCCCTCTAGTTCATACTTGTAATGTTGAATTGCACAAGGCATCAATTGTAAGACATATTTTAAATCAATCAATCTTCAGGATGTGTTCTTCAATGTGTTCTTGTTGCGATGTGATCTCCATGTGTGAGTACTTCAGTAAGGTATGGGTTGAGGCATAGGCCTGGCAACCCACTTTATTTGTTGTGGGGATCAATGTAAGTACTTTGAATTAACATCCCGTACGTGTGAAATAAAATTGTTCCATAGATGTCTCTTGTCTTGTCCATGATCTTCATCCCTGTAAGTACCCGGGATCATGGAGATCGAGTCACGGTGAGGCTAAGTGCAGGGAGAACGTGAAGTGTTACTCCGAACACCAGTGACAGAAAGGTTTAGTACGATAACACGGATCCAATCCATGGGGATTCATGCGGTGTAGTTATTAAATGCCCAAAGCTCTTGTCAGATTATTATAATCTTAATTATCAAGGCAAACCCGCACGACGGATAGGGCGTTCGGTTAGACAACTGATTCTTGATGCAGGACTCGTGCCGGTCAAGATGTTATTTGGACACATCCCCCACTTCAGTTTGTAACAAGCACATCTCGATGGGTGACTTTGAGCGCATAAATTAAAATCATATTTGGTCCAAACACAAATACATGGTTGTAAGCAATATGACCTCATACCCGCACCTCTTTTTATTATAAGTGTTGAATCAAAATTTGCTTGACTGATCTGGTCAAAAGCTGGAATTAATCCTTTAAATAAAGCTTGCTAGATACTGTCTCTTCAAGGGGAGCTTCCTCTTGTGGGTTCGATAACCCAGGGTCACCTCCGGGGAAACCGGTGTCGAGTACTTTATGTTCCTTTACCGGATCACTAAAAGGAGGTATCTATTGGCATCATCTTCCTATATGTTGATCGTGGTAGCGGCCGAGGCTGCCCTTGCTGTGTGCGTTGTGGCCCCTAACAACAGCAACATCGGCATCACCCAAGAGCAAGCAGAAGAAACGGGTAATCCTCACCTTGTGAGAAATTCTCTATCTCTATTGATGTGTTCAAGGATCAAATTTTACCTAGTAAAGTTACTGTTCCAATATGATTATGCACATGAAGCTCGGCCTACCTACCATGTTATTGACACTGGCTGCATGATGTTTGTTACTCATAAGGAGAATGACTTTGAACAAGAGTGTAAGACAGTTGCTAGATATTTCCCCACTATTCCAAATGTTGCCTAGGTGGATAGACTTTCATTCCTATTACTTAAGTCTGTTATCAAGTTAGAAAATCTCATTGAGCAGTTGCAAAAGTATTTCATTTTCCAGGTAAAACTGAAGCCATGGCCTACTGGTGAGCTACCTTTGTTTATTGTGACATGTGCAAGTGTGGATTCTAATACTAATCACAACCTTATCCCGGTTCAAAGAAAAAAGGAGAAGGAGCAGCCCATATGCAATATAATAGACCAATGTACAAGGTACATGTATACTGGTTATTATCTTCTTCCTCTGCATATCACAGGGTGAAATCTTGGTTCCTTCAGTACAGTAGCTGCAACCTGTTCCAGTGTGAAAGTTATACACATCATAATCTGGACTATTTTCTCTAGGCAATTGCATGGTCATTAGTGGACTCGTTTTGCGCTAGCGCATATTTTGAAGGAAGTGGAATTGTCACTAGGAGGGAGCTGAGCTAGAATTATCAGTATTGTTCTGATCCTATACAATGGGAGGTTGCATAGTTTTATCCCTTGGAGTATTTTGCTAGTGACACAGAATTTGTTCATCAATTATTTGCCAATTCAGTGCATCCTTGCATTTTTGGAGAGGTTTCCTTTCATGAGTTAGAACAAGTACAGTGAATAACTGCTCGTGTGACTTTGAAAGAATTGTTGTTTTCCCATAGGGTGAAGAGATCCTTCCTGCCAACTCCGTTGTCATCAGTTATGGTCCTGTTGTTGTTCCTTCTTGGTACATATTAGCTACAGAATTTGTAGGTGCAGATGTATATTTTGTGGAGCTCCACAAGGTACAGTGCATAGGTTGTTGGAAATATGCGCTAGAGGCAATAATAAAGTTGTTATTCTCATATTTCATTGTTCTTGATAAATTTTTATTCTCCATGCTATAATTGTACTAACCGGAAACCCAAATACATGTGTGGATACATAAACAAACAATGTGTCCTTAGTGAGCCTCTACTATACTAGCTCATTGAATAAATATGGTTAAGGCTTCCTAACCATAGACATGAGTTGTCATTTAATAACGGGATCACATCATTAGGAGAATTATGTGATGTACAGACCCAATCATAATGTTAGCATATGATCGTGTCACTTAATTTAATTGCTACAACTTTTGGAATGTCAAGTATCTATTCCTTGGACCATGAGATCATGCCACTCCCTAATACCAGAAGAATTCTATGTGGCTATCAAACGTCACTTTGTCACTAGGTGATCATAAAGGTGCTCTTCAGGTATCTCGGAAGGTATTTGTTGGGTTGCATGGATCGAGACTGGGATTTGTCACTCCATGCGATGGAGAGATATCTCTGGGCCCACTCGGTAATACAACATCCAAAGTAGCTTGCAAGCATGTGACTAATGTGTTTTGTCATGGGGATATTGTAATATGGAATAAGTAAAGAGAACTTGCCAGTAACGAGATTGAACTAGGTATGGCGAAACCGACGATCGAATCTCGAGCAAGTAAAATATCACGAGACAAAGGGAATTGTACACGAGATTATCTGATTCCTTATCATCATGGTTCAAATTGATAAAGATCTTAATTGTATGTGTGATTCATTATGGGCATCCAGGTCCTTATTGATCGGAGAGGTGTCTCGGTCATGTCTGCATGTTCTCGAACCCATAGGGTCACACACTTAACATTCGGTAACGCTAGGGTAGTATTGGATATTCATAATGGTGAGTCTGAAAGTAGTTCCAAGTCACGAATGGGATCTGGGACATCATGAGGAGCTTTGGAATAGTCCAGAGGTGAACTTTCATATATGGGAAGTGTTTTTCAGGGTTCCAAAAAAGCTCAAGAACTTACCGACATTGTACCGGGGCGTTCTAGAAGGTTCTACGGGTCCACCAGTAAATCCCACCTGTCTCGGAGGCCTACATGGGCTGAGGGGTGGTGCCTTGTCCTACAGGGGCCTAGCGCACTAGCCCCCAAGGGACCATGAGGCTAGGGGGCAAACCCTGAAAAGAAGGGGGTTGCCGCTCCCTTGGCTTGGAGGGGGATCACCCCCTTGGCTTCGAGGAGGAGGGGGCAAGGTGGAAGCACCCCCTCACCCCCTATATAAAGAGAGGGGAGGTGCTAGGCGCCACCACCAAAATTCCTGGCCGCCGCCCTCTCTGTCTCTCCCTCCACTTCCTCCACCGTAGTTGCTTGGCAAAGCCCTGCAAAAAATCCTCCACCACCACCACGCCGTCATGATGGCCTAGATCCTATCTACCTCTCCGCCTCGCTTGGTAAATCAAGAAGGAGGAGACATCACTGAGCCGTATGTGTGCTTAACTCAGAGGTGTCGTTCCTGCAGTGCTCGATCAGATTGGATCATAAAGAGTATGACTACATCAACCACGTTCGTTGAATGTTTACGCTTTCAGTCTACAAGGGTATGTAGACACAGTCCCTCTCATTGCTAGCATCCCCTAGATTAGATCTTGGGTAAATCCATAGGATTTGTTTTTGTTTTCTATGCAATGATTCCCAACTATGGCATCATGAGCTAGGTCTATGCATAGATCTTATGCACGAGTAGAACACAATTTTGTTGTGGGCGTTGATGTTTAGATTGCTACCCTCCTTTGTTATTTTGGATTTGGCAGTATTGTGGGATGAAGAAACCTAACCCAACTTTACTTGTCCTCGCATAAGAGGTCGGTTCCGCGACTGACATGCAACTTGTATTGCATAAAGTGGTGGCGGGTGTTTGTCTCTCCCACTTTAGTTGAATCTGATTTGACAACGGCAGTCCTTAAAAAAGGTTAAAAGGTAACTTGTATATCATCATTGTGGCTTTGCGTAGGTAAGAACTGTTATTATATGTTTCCCTTAGAAGCCACGTAAAATTTGCAATAACAAAGTAGAAGACGTCTAACTTATTTTTGTAGGGCATGATGTGATGTGGTATGGCCAAGATGTGATCTGATATATGTGATGTATGGCATGATCCTGTTTTGTAGTAGTTCACGACTTGCATGTCGATGAGTACGGCAACCGGCAGGAGCCATAGGGTTGTCTTAATATTATTGTATGAACTATGTGTCAATCATTAAATGCCATGTAATTGTTTTACTTTATCGCTTTGAGTTAGCAATAGTTGGCAGAGACAACCATATGATGACACCAAGGACCTAGGTGCTATGCCGGTGATGATGGAGATCGTGCCAGTGCTTTGAAGATGGAGATCAAAAGCACAAGAAGACAAAGGCCATATCATGTCACATATTACTTGCATGTGACGTTTGTCTTTTTATACATCTTATTTAGCTTAGATCGCAACAGTCGCATTATAAGATGATCCCTCACACTTAATATCAAGATAAAATGTTCTCCCTTAGTATGAACCTGATGAGACCCGACTAGATGGCGAGTCGTTTGATGGCCCGGTCTTTCACGGTACTCGGCGAGGTAGAAAATTCCACGATGAACCGAAGTCGCAATAGTAGACGTGTGATTACAAAGGGCAGTAACTGTAGGGACACTGCATCATATCAAAAATGACAAGCATTGTTAATGTAAGATCAGCATTGTTCAGAGTATGAGTAGGATAATGCAAGAAACCTCATTGATATGTCCTTGTTGGAACTGGGAGGAAAATACAGGGAAATGTATGATGGGTTCGAAAATATAGAAGTGCCATGCATGGTTATACTCATGTTATCTCACAATCGATTCTTCACAGGAAACTACCATGTCATGCATGTTATGTAATCATGTTCTGTCCTCACAAACAAATTCTTCAAGGAAACTAACAAACCATGCATTGTTATATACTCGTGTTCTGTGGGCAAAATTTTTGTGAGGATATTATTCTAGCCATTGATTGCTGAAGGGCGAATATAGGTATGTACACATGGTAAGCATTACAGGATTTCTCTACTTCCAAATATAGAGTTCTCCATATGCACATTTACTTCCCTAATGTATGGTTAGATGAAACCAACAGTGTGATGCATGTGTTCTACATCATGAAAATGAGGAAACTAACATGGCCATTGATACACACTCATATTTAGTAGTATATAGATTACTATAAAATAAGGAGAATATCCATATCTTCCTAACCGTTTGATTATTCAGGGGTACAAATTGGTTGTAATGGCATGGTCACAATCGCATGAATTAACTCATTCCAAATATAGTTGATTTACGGCATCTCTAATACATTGACATAGTTCTACTCAAATTCTGCTCAAACAGGGATATGCCAATCATCACAAAAAGTTCAAACAGTGTCATGGCGTCATCATTAACATCAGACGGAAACAACTTACACACGCCGTCCCAGCAATACATGGTGCCATCTGCTTTGTCGATCGCGTAGATGATGCCATTGTGTTCAATAGCATCACAGAAGTGTGTATCAGCTTTGACGATCCACTGCGAGGTGAGCTGTCTCCAGCTAAAGAAGGCACCAGCGGAAAGATAGGAGAGTCCGCGGTCGAACAAGGCAATTAGCTTGAAGTCTGCGTAATTCGCATCTCCTGTGGGCACTTGGCAGATTACAATCTTCTGCAAAACAAGGTGCGTCCAATTGACTTCTTAATCTAGATGACTTGGACCGCGACGGTAAAACCCTATATAATCCAACATAGGAAGGATAATCTCATGGGAGGTGTGGAAGTTCACGAGCACCAACTTTTTCCGGTCTTGTCTGACGGGAGCCATCCAGTGGGTGTCACGACCGGTTTTTCAATAAAATAATTATTGAGAGACCAATCCCTTTTACGGACCAGCGAGGAAGAATTCCTTCCCACTGGTAGACAATATCTTGGTCACAGAAGAAAAATACCAGGAGTACTAAATATAATACAAGGGTGAGCAGAGACTGCCCAACAATTTATTACATGCACGCCGCTAAAACAATACGGCGGATAGGGTGGCTACTACTAACTCACGATAATGATGGAGGTGGAACTATCACCGCGAAGCGAGTGATATGATTCCAAAAGACTACAGCTCATCGAGCATCGGAGTGAGGCTCGAGAAGACTTATTGCGGGTGGCGGAAGCGTAAACGATACAAGTGACCAATATCCGGGATCGCGCAGGACTGACTGGGACTCCTCTAGGCGTCGGACGCGCTATCAAACTCTTCATCCAAGAGATCGCCTTCGTCAACATCTGGCCAAAACAACAAGCCAGGTGAGTACTATGAAAGTACTCGCAAGACAGTTCGGACATAAGGTATAACAAAAGTAAACATGAAGCACATGAATAAGTTAGCCAGTGCGATCAGACATAAATAAATACTGGGTGCCAAGCGAGGGTCTGAATGACGCCTCGAGCGGAAACTGCAGAATAGTAATACTGGTGCCAAACGAGTGTCTGAAAGACTCCTCGAACGGAAAATGCAAAATAATAATACGGGTGCCAAATGAGTGTCTGAAAGACTCCTCGAGCGGAAAATGCGGAATAATAATGCCACAGTCGGGCGTCGGGGCGACACCACATAAAGGGCTTATAACAGAAAGTAAAGGCAGTGCATGCCGCAGTCGGACGTCTGAGCGACATCACATAAAGGGCTTATATTGAAAGTGAGAAACGAGTACACGCCACAGTCGGACGTCTGCGCGACGTCACATAAAGGGCTTATATCACATCTCATTAATACAACAGTTCGGGAACATAAATTATCACAAGCATGAGACACAAAATAAAGTTAGTCCATCCACAGGAATAACAATAAATCTGAATTTTACCACTTGAGCTTGTTCACCGGGGACAAGTTTTTCACACGGAGAGATATGGATATAATGTTCTCATTACTTGATCATGGATACGATGATTTGGAAAGAATTGACTCTGCAGAGTTTGTACTTAACCACAGCCAACGGATTTCAGTAGTCACGGGGACTAGTTCCGTCTACGGTGTTTTGGAAGAAACACGTCTAACCAGTACACACCCAATTCAACCATCCGAAGCCAGGGATCACCCTCGGCGACGTTCAAGAAAAACCTTGAGACGGGGCGGCTACAACCTCGCGTAGCATGGGATCAAATTTCTATACGCGCGCTTTAAGGGGGTGCCCCCCCTCTCGGTCCCAACCGGAAACACCCATGCCCCCTGACCGGATGACTGGCTTTAATCCTGGGCCAAGGTACCATCATCCCGGCCTCTCTGTTTGGTGTGTACACGGAAAGAGGTTACCAACTTACTAAACCGCATCCTGGCAATGAGACATGTGGTAGCACGGAAGGGGAAAGAACGGTAACACGGCTCCAACCATGTAAACGTCGGAACAGTCGGATGACACAAGGCTGGTATGCTACAACAGTACCACCTTGCTGCCCTTCATGTCACCACATGATTAGGCCACCTCTCATCAGAGGTCATCACGACTTTGGAATATGCGGGAAAAGAACGATAACGTAGCTCCAACCACGTTAACGTCGAAGAAAGTTGGATGACACAAGGCTGGCATGCTACAACAGTACCACCTTGCTGCCCTTCATGTCACCACATGATTAGGCCACCTCTCATCAGAGGTCATCGCAACTTTGGGACAACCGGGTCGTTGCCTTACAAGCAACGAGGTATTTACCGACACTCATATGCCACGCACAAAATCTCACGTGAACATGTAAAACATCTGTCATATCAAATGCTCAAAACATGCTTGCCTGGTTCGGAGAAGTCGGAGTCTAGCTCGGCGAAGTTCGCGGCCCCTTCACCTCTCCCGGAACCTACGGCAATCACGAAACGGGTGCTAACGTGAAAACCAACACATACACAGAAACTTTTCGAAATATTTTTCAAATAAATCCCATAAAAAACTAGACAAAATTTGGAGATTGTCAGAAAAAGAATCACTCAAAAATTCCTTTTTATTAAAAAGTTATAAAGGTTTCTGTCCAGGGACTTATCTGTAATGAAACAGAAAAGTTTCAGGGTTTTAACTGAGAAAACAGAAAACGCTTCGGCTGGGAATGCGCAAGCGCAAAGGAGGAAACGTATTTGCCCGAAGGCGCCTCCTTAAGCATATCTGGGCCGAAGATACGGCTGTCACCTGTCTCTGACCAATTCAGTGGGGTACGACACCTCTGTCCGTACAACGCTTCAAAAGGTGCCATTTGCAAGCTGGCTTGGTAACTGCTGTTGTAGGAAAATTCGGCATATGGCAAACTTTCTTCCCAACTGGATCCATAGGTGAGCACACAGGCTCTTAGCAAATCCTCTAGGATTTGGTTCACACGTTCTGTTTGCCCGTCAGTCTGAGGGTGGTATGCTGTACTGAAAGCTAGCTGCGTGCCCACAGCTTGTTGTAGGTGATCCCAAAATTTGGAGACGAATTGGGTGCCTCGGTCTGATATTATAGTCTTTGGGACTCCGTGCAAGCAAACTATACGGGAGAGATAAAGTTTTGCCAGTCTCTGTGTGGAGTAGGTAGTCTTCAAGGGAATGAAATGAGCAACCTTGGTTAGTCGGTCTGTGATGACCCATATGGCGTCATTCCCACGTTGTGATCGGGGTAATCCGACAATGAAGTCCATTCCTATTTCATCCCATTTCCACTCTGGTATCCTGTTAGGCTGGAGTAGCCCTGCTGGCTTTTGATGCTCGGCCTTGATGCGTTGACATGAATCGCAACAAGCAATGAATGTGGCTATATCTCTCTTCATACCGTGCCACCAAAATCTTTCCTGAATGTCCTTGTACATTTTGGTTCCTCCAGGATGGATCGAGTAAGGAGCGGTGTGGCTTTTCGTCAAGATCTGTTGCTTGAGTTCCTCAATGTTAGGTACGCAAAGTCTGTCTCGGTACCATAATGTCCCTTCACTGTCTGTGACGAATTCTGAAGTCTTACTAAGATTCATTTTCTTCTTTATGCCTTCGATGCTGGGATGTCCCTGTTGAGCCTTCTTAATTTGTTCCACCAGGGTGGGTTGTATCTCCAGGTTTGATACGGTCCCCTCAGAGACTAACATCATGTTGAGTCTGGTGAACTCTCGCTGAAACTCAGGTCTCAAATTTTGCTGACTGTCACTGTCCGGGCTGGGGTTTCGACTAAGGGCATCGGCCACCACATTTGCTTTCCCTGGGTGGTAGTGAATACCGACGTCATAGTCTTTGACTAGTTCCAACCAGCGTCGTTGGCGTAAATTCAGCTCTGGCTGTGTGAAAATATATTTGAGGCTCTTATGGTCCGTATATATTTCACAGCGATTTCCCAACAGAAAGTGCCTCCACTCCTTGAGTGCATGTATAACTGCTGCTAGCTCCAGGTCATGTGTTGGGTAATTTTCCTCATGTTTTCGCAGCTGCCTGGAGGCATATGCGACAACTTTGCCATCCTGCATTAGTACACATCCGAGACCTTTTCGGGATGCGTCACAATACACTTCAAAGCTCTTGTGTATGTCTGGCACAGTTAATACCGGTGCGGTCGTCAGCTTCTTCTTTAGTTCTTGGAAGCTCTGCTCGCATGCTTCCGTCCATACAAATTTCTTGTCCTTCTTGAGCAACTGTGTTATAGGTTTTGCCACAGTGGAGAATCCTTCAATAAATCTCCTGTAATATCCGGCCATTCCTAGGAAACTCCGCACATCTGTAACATTGGCGGGTGGCTTCCAGTCCAGTATGGCCTTGACTTTTTCCGGGTCTACGGCCACGCCTTCTTGGTTTAGTATATGGCCTAAGAAACCAACTTGTCTTAGCCAAAATTCGCACTTGCTAAATTTGGCGTACAACTGATGTTTCCTCAATTCTCCCAAAACAATTCTGAGGTGTTCAGCGTCCTCTTCTGGTGTCCTCGAGTAAACCAGAATGTCGTCGATAAATACCACCACAAATTTGTCCATGAATTTCATGAATACTTTGTTCATGAGGTGGACGAAATATGCGGGGGCGTTCGTTAGTCCAAAAGGCATCACTGTAAACTTGTATAACCCATATCTGGAAGTGAAAGCTGTCTTGGGAATATCTTCCGTCCGTACCTTCAATTGGTGATATCCCGATCTCAAATCAATTTTTGAGAATACCTTGGCCTGTGCGAGCTGGTCAAACAAATCATTTATTCGTGGCATCGGATATTTGTTTTTGATGGTGACCATATTGAGGGCTCGATAGTCTATGCACAGCCTCAGTGTCCCATCTTTCTTCTTAGCGAACAACACAGGCGAACCCCAGGGTGAGGAGCTGGCTCGAATAAATCCTTTGTCCAACAATTCTTTTATCTGCTTCTTCAACTCCACCAATTCTGAGGGTGCCATTCTATAAGGCTTCTTATAGATGGGAGCGGTGCCAGGTGCTAGTTCAATGCTGAATTCGATCTCTCGGTCTGGTGGCATGCCTGGTAGTTCTTCAGGAAACTCGCATACCACTGGGACTTTTCTCAATTCTGCAATGTCCATTTTGTTCAGTTTTGGTTGCTGTGATCGTGGCCTTTCTTGGGCGGAAACTCTTATAGTCTTGCCGTGATGGTGAGTGAGAATCACTGTCCGATTGAAACAGTCGATGAATCCTTTGTTGGTGGTCAACCAGTCCATTCCTAAAATGACATCCAGTCCTTTACTTTCCAACACGATGAGGTTCGCGTGGAATTGTAGTCCTTTGAACTCAATGACCACTCCTTGGCAGTAACCCTGAGCGATTTGCTTATTTCCGGGGGACTTGATGATCATAGACTTTTCCAAGGGAAGTATCGGAAAACCGTGTTGCGAAACAAAACTCTTCGAAACGAACGAATGGGAAGCTCCAGAATCAAACAAAACCGTGGCAGGTACTGTGTTGACAGGGAACGTACCGAGCACGATGTCTGGGGCATTCTGCGCTTCTTCCCTGGTCACATGGTTCAGGTGACCCTTCCTGTGGTTGTTGCTGGGGTTGAAGTTGTTGCGCTTGGGGGCTGGATTGCTCCCACCATTGTTCGGCTTGGGTGCTGAGTCTCGTGGCTTCGGGCACTGTTTAGCATAATGCCCTTGTTGACCACAAGCATAGCAGGTGACCCCTAGACGGTATGTGAACTCCTTGTCCCTGGCATGAAACTGTCCGACGGGTCTTGACTCAGTAGTCGTGGATCTCCTTGTGTCTGTCCTTGGGACCTCAGTCTTGCCTCGGTTGCTACGGGCAAGAGTCGTCTTGTCCCTCTTCCGCTTGCGGATATCTTCCAGACTACGGCGCTCATTCTCCAAGGTGATGGCCTTGTCCACCAGCGTCTTAAAATCCGGAAAGGTGTGCACGATCAGTTGGCATCTTAACGCTGGTGTCAGGCCTCTCTGTTTGGTGTGTACACGGAAAGAGGTTACCAACTTACTAAACCGCATCCTGGCAATGAGACATGTGGTAGCACGGAAGGGGAAAGAACGGTAACACGGCTCCAACCATGTTAACGTCGGAACAGTCGGATGACACAAGGCTGGTATGCTACAACAGTACCACCTTGCTGCCCTTCATGTCACCACATGATTAGGCCACCTCTCATCAGAGGTCATCGCGACTTTGGAATATGCGGGAAAAGAACGATAACGTAGCTCCAACCACGTTAACGTCGAAGACAGTTGGATGACACAAGGCTGGCATGCTACAACAGTACCACCTTGCTGCCCTTCATGTCACCACATGATTAGGCCACCTCTCATCAGAGGTCATCGCAACTTTGGGACAACCGGGTCGTTGCCTTACAAGCAACGAGGTATTTACCGACACTCATATGCCACGCACAAACTCTCACGTGAACATGTAAAACATCTGTCATATCAAATGCTCAAAACATGCTTGCCTGGTTCGGAGAAGTCGGAGTCTAGCTCGGCGAAGTTCGCGGCCCCTTCACCTCTCCCGGAACCTACGGCAATCACGAAACGGGTGCTAACGTGAAAACCAACACATACACAGAAACTTTTCGAAATATTTTTCAAATAAATCCCATAAAAATCTAGACAAAATTTGGAGATTGTCAGAAAAAGAATCACTCAAAAATTCCTTTTTATTAAAAAGTTATAAAGGTTTCTGTCCAGGGACTTATCTGTAATGAAACAGAAAAGTTCCAGGGTTTTAACTGAGAAAACAGAAAACGCTTCGGCTGGGAATGCGCAAGCGCAAAGGAGGAAACGTATTTGCCCGAAGGCGCCAACAGAAAACGGTTCGAGGTGGAATAAAACAGAGGCTGACACGCGGGGTCCACATGTCAGGTTTGAAAAGCTCGCCGGCGCCCGAAGACTGCGGTGGACGCCGGCGTCGAACCACGGCGAGTTAGGAGGAACGGAGGGTACCAAGAGCTTCAGCGTCTTCTTCCGCGTCGGTGGGTGGTGGACTCGTCCAACGGGGAGCACTACGTCGACGGCGACACTTTCTCCGGCGGACGGCGGCTCGGGTGAGGATGGGGAACTCCGGTGGAGGGCTGCAAGCTTCAAATTGAAGTGCGGGTCAGAAAGAGGGGTGCATGGTGAAGCTTCTGGCAAGAGAATGGAGGCGGAGAAGCGCACACGGGGGTGAATCGGGCTGGATCCCGTGGCGGGTCGCGGCGGCCGGAGTCGAGGAAGGAGACCTCCTCGGGGCTCTTCCAGTGGCTAGGCGTGCTCTAGGGGGAGTGCAGGGCTGGTGGGTGCTCGAGTTGAAGCTCGGGGCCTCTATTTATAGGCAGATCGGCGGGGTGGCCGTGAACGGAGAATCTCCGGCGAGCGATTACGGCGGAGCAGTGGATTGGCAGGGGGTTTGAGCGGCCGGGCAGCATCAGTGGAGGTTACTGGACTCGTTTTGCAGCTAAACGGGGTCGGTCTTGGCGTAATGGCGTCGGTCCACGGTGAGGTGACCGCACGGGCTCAACGGCGGCAGAGAGCGCGCTCCGCGCCCTGCGGTTCACGACGAGAGCGGCAGCGCGTTCGGGGGAGTGGAAGGCCACGCGGCGAGCTCCGGTGGTTTGGGCGGCGCTGGGTGGCGTCGTCGGCGCCGTGTCTCCTGCTGGCGTCCGCAAAGCCGCCGCCGGCGTCGGTCACGGGGCGGCGCACCTTCTGCTGCTCGTCGCCGACGCCCGCAAGACGCCAGGCGCTCGTGCGGTGCAGGAACAAGAGGGCGGGGACGAGGAGCAAGGCGACGCGGTGGCACTGGCGAGATCGACGTCCGCTTCTGAAGAAAACGACAGCAGCCACTTGACTGAAACTCTGAACTTACTGAATTTGACAATGACCATGCACTGCAGGTGTTCGACAGGAGGTTTTGGCCATGAGATAAATTTTTCTGGAGCTGTAACTTGGTGAGATGACCACTCAAAGTACCCAGGGGCTGCCTGATTTTACTTGGAATTTTTGGAGAAGGTTTTGAATGAATTTCACCAAATTTGACAAATCTAGTCCAAACTTGCAGCAAGTGTAGTTTGAAAATTTTGAACTGAAGACCAGTGGATCTTCATAGTTCTAGGTTGGGGTTTCAAAGGACTAGGAGGGAGAGTTGGTTTGGTGGCAAAAATCAAAACAGAAAAAGGAGTTCCTTTGTAAATCTCCAAGTGGCAGAATAGAGGACAGAAAATTATTTGAATAGAATTTGAATGGAAATAAATACATGGGGAGGTTCAACTTGCTGGATTTGGTGTAAAACATGATCCAAAGGTGAGGGAAGGGTTAGGAGGGAACATTTGCACTAGGGCCATGGCAAGGAGGAATTGTTGAAAGTGGCAAAGGACTTTCCAAAAGCCATAGTGCAAAAATTCAAAAGGATTTACAAAAGTTATTTTCCCAAATGTAAACCATTTTGTCTTGAGTCCAAGTGAAAAGCAAAAACCTCCAAGACCAAGGCAGATCTTGGGTGAATCCAAACAAAACTTTTGCCATGAAGAAAAATATATGAGAGGGAGAGTTCTCTTGAAGAAAAAACTAAATCACTCCCCTCAAGTCAAATAAAATCTTTTAAAAAAAATCCAAATAAAAACTTGGGTGTCACAGTGGGAGCTCATGCCGACCCAGTACATACCTGCCAAGAAGTTTCTGGCGATGGTGATTGGATCGAAGTCGAGAGAAATGATGTATGGCGACCCACTACATACCTGCAAAGAAGTTTCAGCTAAGGGAGGTCGGGTTGAAGTCAAGGGGCATCATGTACGCCTCCGTATCATGGTGAGCAAATCTTGCAAGACCAGATAGCAGCAAGCAGGGTGTCTTGAAAACCTTATGCCTCGCTTCAATGACGGTCGTGTGCATGTCCCTCGAGCATGCAGCCAGCCGCAGGGCGCTCAACATATCCATACACGAACAACAGAGGTCGAGGATGTCACTGGGGAGATTGCTCCAATCGTGGCTCATATGGATGCTACGCGGTTCGCGTTCGGCCATGGTGGAGTTTGGAAGGTGGGGTTTTGGGGGGCTTGATTTACGGGGGAGAAGGCTCTCGGTGCTGGAGCGGCTAGCGAGGGAATAGTGGTACTGGGGGAGGCAAGCGAGGCAAGGGTACGCGGGGGCATAGTGAGATGATGAAGAGTGACCTCGGGATCTCCGGCGAGACGGAGATGGAGATGGAGTGGTGCTAGGGGAGAGGGAGACGAGGTGAGGCATGCTATACAGCGACGGTGACAGTGACTGCACAGTGCACAAGGTGAGGCTGACTTTGGTAACCCGGACACGCCGCCTGGACTGGTGTCACCTCGGGCGCAGGGTCTTGTCACTTCACTGTGAGGACCGGATGAATAATATTTTGACCATCAAGTGTACCATAGTTGTACTACTACTACTACTACTAGTAGGAATAGTAGGAACATGAGTAGTACTCCCGTGCTAGCATGCCTCTGGGTTCACTTCATCCTCCAGGTATCATCTGTATTGCGAGCAGAACCAAATTCTCGTGCATGCGGAAGCGCGAAGAAGGCTTTTTATTTTTTGAGGATAACCGCATACTTATTCCTTAACTAGAGAATGTTGTGTCTCCCACGCACGCGCCAATATCCATCTGAACCAGCTACGACACATTTTTTATCCGTTTGCATAGGTCCCACCTGTCATGAAGGGTGCAGAAATAAAAAGGTATCATAAAATGTCTCGCCATGGTGATTCAAAAGAGTGACCTCAACTAGACATTGGCACATGTAGCGCTAGAAGGATGGGCACGTACACGGACAGGTACCACTCCTCAGTCTACCCGCATAGCCTATTCGTTTAGTCTACCTAGCCGTCTAATCAACTGCGTGCAGGCCACTTCTCCCATTTACTTCTCCATCGGGAACCAATTTTCCTCAGCTTCTTCACCTCTCCTTCATCTTCATTTGCATCCAAACCAGACTGCATTCACATTGTTTTAACCTCTTCACATCCTCCTAGAGTAATTCGGAAGCCCCTTTAAATAATCATCTTCTTCAGTTAGACTAGCCATCTAATCCTAATTCTCCAAACCATAGCCCTCCGGTCTAGCTGTTCCAAATGGGGAAAGAGATCCAGATGCAGGTTTTTAGCGTCCAACATGTCCTCGTCGAAGGCTCGTTGAGCATAGTTGCCACAGTCACCGACCACCCAAGGGTTGTTCGGAAGTGGATCAACAATGTATCCAACTCCCTCCAAAAGGTGGAGATGAAGGCCATCGATCTCGACGCAGAGTACACAGAGCGTGCCACTGGGAAGATCCAACGCGCCGCCGTCCTTCAGCTGTGCCTCGAAGATGATGTTTTGGTGTACCACATCATACACACGCCCTCCATACCAGGTGAGCTTCCAGATTTTTTGTCTCGGGAGGACATATACTTCTGTGGGGCAGCCATCGCAGGGGACAAACAGAAGTTGGAGCCGTACAACCTTGATTTGAAAAGCATCGCTAACGTACAAACCAGAATAAAAATTCCTGTAGAAGATTGTGATAAACCAAAACCATCCCTATTCGACGTAGCAAATTTTGTGCTCGGAACAAATCTTTAGAAGGGTGATGAGACGCTGGCATTAAGGTCGTCTGGATGGGAGAATTATCCCTTGACGTACGAGCGGATAAAATATGCTTCCCTTGATGCTCGTGTGAGTTTCGAGATAACTGCAAGGTCCAGAGAGCTTGTTGCGAAGCCGTCTCCCACGGAAAATGAGAATAATAATAATAATAATAATAATAATAATAATAATAATAATAATAATAATAATAACAATAATAATAATAATAATAATAAGAAAAAGAAGAAGAAGAAGAATAAGAAGAAGAATAATAAGAAGAAGAAGAATAAGAAGAAGAAGAAGAAGAAGAAGAATAATAATAATAATAATAATAATAATAATAAGAAGAAGAAGAAGAAGAAGAATAATAATAATAATAATAATAATAATAATAATAATAATAAGAAGAAGAAGAAGAAGAAGAAGAATAAGAAGAAGAAGAAGAAGAAGAAGAAGAAGAAGAAGAAGAAGAAGAATAATAATAATAATAATAATAATAATAATAATAATAATAATAATAATAATAATAATAATAATAAGAAGAAGAAGAAGAAGAAGAAGAAGAATAAGAAGAAGAAGAAGAAGAAGAAGAAGAAGAAGAAAATAATAATAATAATAATAATAATAATAATAATAATAATAATAATAATAATAATAATAAGAAGAAGAAGAAGAAGAAGAAGAAGAAGAAGAAGAAGAAGAAGAATAATAATAATAATAATAATAATAATAATAATAATAATAATAATAATAAGAAGAAGAAGAAGAAGAATAATAATAATAATAATAATAATAATAATAAGAAGAAGAAGAAGAAGAATAAGAAGAAGAAGAAGAAGAATAATGATAATAATAATAATAATAATAATAATAATAATAATAATAATAATAATAATAATAATAATAAGAAGAAGAAGAAGAAGAAGAAGAAGAAGAATAAGAAGAAGAATAAGAATAAGAAGAAGAATAAGAAAAAGAAGAAGAAGAAGAAGAAGAAGAAGAAGAAGAAGAAGAAGAAGAAGAAGGATGAACTATTTCCTCTCGTGTAAAAAAATATTCCCTCTCTGTGTATATTGATATAGATGGACTATTTCGATGGTGTGCATGTCTTTGGAACAAGTAGTAGCGTGGGTCCGCTTGACTATAAGGAACTATTTATCTGCCTAGCTTTCTCTACTACTCCTTCCAGTGATCGGTATGCAATGCATGTGTCCGTAGACATGACATCTTGTCCATGGAAGTTGAACTACAGCGACCATCACGTTTCATCCACTGCCACTTGCGATTTCCACGACGCCGCTCCAACCCACGGCACCACGTCCCCCGACGTGCGCCTCACCCCTCTCGGCCGCACCGCCCCTCTGCCTTTGTGTGCATGACATGTGGGCCACCTGAAATGCGGCGAGCATCAAGTTTGTACCACAGCCACTCGCGATTCCCACGACACCGCTCGAACCCATGACACCACACGTCCCCCGCCCTGCAGCTCACCCCTCTCGGCTGCACTGACCCTCTTCCTTCGGGAGCATTACATGTGGACCAGCCACCTATCGAGTCCACATGTTATTGACTCAAAGGCAGGTGTAGTAAGGCGCTAAAGCTCAGTCCCGAGGGCCCCGAGAGGGAAATGTAACTCCTGCGCCAGGCCTTGTGGTGCTACCGCTGCACGAACTCATGCCAAACTCGAGATTTGTTTCTTTACTATACATGCACGCAACGATCTAATGGACATTGTAATCTCAACATGTGATGGGGAGCTCTAAATTTGAATATGAAACTTATAAAACAAAAAAATTCAAAACAAATAAACTGGGAGAGAGGGAGTATACCATAGGATGTGTCCCATACAAAACAAGTCCCCTGATTTGTCACCGCGAAGATGCGGTTAGAAAGGAGCACATCATCTTTGTACTCGTACAGCAACAAATCGGCCGCAGACAGCATGGTCCACCTTTGACCGCCATGTGCAAGGTTCGTGTTATCTTCTTCAATCTCACTGTGGTTCCATCATACCAATTCAGGTGGTGGCCCGTTGCATGGCTGATCCCAATGTTGGACAAAGGTTCTACGGGAACGGTGTCACCGTTGTAAATGTTGTGCAAATTGATGTTGGTACCCTCCCATACATATGCAAGCCAATCTCCACTCGCACTGAGCCTAACCTGTCAAATAGTGGGCAGGGGGAGAATTAGGAAATGGACACGGAAGTAGTTTTTAGAATGCATTTACTACATGATCAAACTCATCTTACCTGCTCGTCGGACAAAATTCGAGTGCCCCTCAACGTCGGCATCTCAAGGGGCGTCAACTTGCAACTACGGCCACGCCGCGCTGGAGAGATCCCCAAGGAAACATTCTCGTGCATTGCACGGAACATCAAGATGCATTTGTATGAGTAGTTTATCTTGTGAGAGAAATGGATGAACGAGGGAAGGCCTTATTTGCAAATGTGGAGACGGGTGTAGGTATCTTTTTGCATGTCACCCCTCTCGTCCACATGTCATTGATTCATAGGCCTGTGCACTAAGCCACTAAAGCTCGGTCCCATGGGCCCAGAGAGGGAAATGTAACTCCTGCGGCAGGCCTTGTGGTGCTGCCGCAGTATGAGTTCATGCGAAACCCGGAATTTGTTTCTTACTACTACCAATGTGTTGGCCCGTGCGTTGCAATGGATCCAAAGTATATCTATTTAGTGGAGTGCACTCTAAACACATTATCTATTTATTTTTCTCTAACCTTTCATAGCCATGCAACCAAGCCACATAAGCTTCATGGGTTCCCCCCACATCATATTATTCATACTACATTGACTGAAAAAAAGATAAGGCCCCTCCCAATGCTCCACCTTGTACAGGTGCTAAGCCTTCCACGTAGGCAAAAAATCTGATGTGGCAAGTTATTTAAGAGGAGAGAGATGGGTGTGGTGACCCTAGGAAGAAACAATGCTAAGCGCATGAACCTAGGCAAAACATTTAAATGAAGGAAGCCCACCAATACATGAAGAGCTTTAGTTGCTAAATCATTAAATGAAGCAACACTACTAGAAAAAGGCTTACTAGTGGCGCACCAGTTTTGCCTACTAATGGCGCACTACTGGTGCGCCACTAGCACCACACCACTAGTATTTTTTACTAATGGCGCACCACTAGTGCGCCATTAGTATCTGGTATACTAATGGCGCACCAGGCAGTGCGCCATTAGTATAGGCCACGGTGCGCCATTAGTAAGCCTCCCAGGGGGCCATATTTACCCATGTGCCTAGCCATACTAATGGCGCACCGCGTGGTGATGCGCCATTAGTATCCTTTGGCATACTAATGGCGCACTGCATGGTGATGCGCCATTAGTATCCTTTGGCATACTAATGGCGCACTGCGGTGTGATGCGCCATTAGTATGTATATTAGGGATTATTTTTTTTTCTTTTCTGATTTTTGCACAGATTACAAAATATATTATTGGACAGAATATAAGCAGCACCACACAGCAACAGCAGATTCATCGAATACAATAGAAGATTAGTCTCCGAATACAATTCATCATATTAGTCTCCGAATTCAAAAGACCGAACAAAGATAGAACATTACAAGTCTCGAGACCGCGAGTAGCAAGTTTGTCTTCACATTACAAGTCGATATCGGTCATCTAAACTACCATCACATAGAAGAGAGCTGCGGTCATCACGATGAGCATCATCGCGATGAAACTGGTCTTCATCCGGTTCCTCCAACACTCCCTCCTCTCTCCCGCTAGATAGCGCACATATCTAGATTCCGCCTCCGCCCTAGTGGTGTACCCTTTGTAACTGTTACCGCTGAAACGGTGAACCTATCTCTGACACTCCTCCCAGTCGTCGTAGACTCCGGGAACCTTACCCTTGTACACGACATACGACGGCATCTCTATGCACTAGCCAAACAACAGACAATACATAAGCAATATATAAGTATGCAACAAAAGGATCGGAAGAGAAAAGCAAGACATTAATAGCACGATTCATGGTCCTACTAATAAATAGCATCGATTACATCTAAGTTGAACGACTGTCCAAACCAAAGAGACATACAAGTTCATTAAAGTTTAATTACAACAAGAGCTAATCAATGTTCCAGAACTACACATAGCATCACTACTTTCGACTCGACTCATGGGACCGGAGCGTGGATGAAGCCGCCGTCTGTCGTGATGGTCATGAAGCCGCGGGCGTTGTCAGCCTGCATTTGTAGCGTTGTGTCTATCTCGCTGTTGGACGGTTGAAATTTGAGGTAGAACTGCCCCGAGGTACGAAGGACATCTTGATGGATGATTTCTGCAAACTCCGACTGGATGCGAAAGAATTCTTGTCGGATGTCCGCGTCCTGGATTGCCGCCAAGCTTGCGGCCCAATCTTTGAGATTATTTGGTAGCAGAAGGTGATTATGGTCCCATACGATCGCTTGCATGTGATGGAGGGCGTAGTAGGCATCCTTCTGACCGCCAGGCGGCTGCTTGACCCGGGGGAACGTCGTATTGTGGGTGAACACGTGCCTGCCGTACCTACGAGATGGCCTCTTAAAGGTGCCTCCAGATGCGGCGTAGCCGGGGAGAGCATCATCAAGAACTTTCTTGATATTTGTGTAGTCTATCTTGGAGTCACGGTCAGGGTCGAAATACGTGGCCATGGAATATTTCGGGCTTAAGAGGATGAGTGTGCAATGTGTGTCACTACACAGAACACAGAATGTTAGAAAAAAAAGAACGATCGAAATCTAAGAAATCATATGTTACGGGGCGGTTAGGAGATGACTTACTCGGGAAAGTAAGGACGAGGAAGTTATCCTTATCTGGGTTTGCCAGAATGATGCCTTCGAGGTGTGAACTCGCGACTTGCCGGTCCCCAGTGCTGCCCAAGATCTTGGCACACATGTAGAAGGGGTCGACTATCACAATGTCCGGGGTCTTGTCTCTAATGATCCGCATCTCCATACTCAGCGAGAACAGCCGAACGAAGGTGTAGTGCAGCGGATGAAGGTTAAGCATAGCAAAGATGTCATCAAACCGCAGGACGATCGTACCCCCGACGGTGCTATCCACAAAGCCCTTGCCCTCTGGCACCTTGGCCACGAAAACCGGGTATGCCACATCATTCTCTCTGAGACGCCGCTTCTCCAAAGAAAGAACACTGTCATGGAGACTCCGCATAGCACCGGTTGCAGCATTGAGCATATTTGTTGGTAGCATCGGCCTACCCGCCACATGCACCCTCCTCGAGATATCCTTAGGTGAAGGTGGCCCGTCCTGAGCACGGATCATACTCGGTGCCGGCTGGCTCGCACTGGCGCCCTTGTTAGTCTTTCGTTTCCGTCCCTTCTTCCTGATCTGCTGTAATGGGATCAAGTTCTGCTCACAGACCGCCTTCTTGAGCGTGTTGGGGCTGATAATATTTGGCACCTCAGCTATTTGAGGCTCGGTGAAGGTGGTAGCTGGAGGCGTCTCCTGAGAACTGAACGCCAGACGACGCCTGTTGCAAATGGGTTTCTCCGCCGTACCAGCTAGATTGCGGTCGTCTTTTTCAGGGTTGGGTTCTTGAGAAGGAGGCCCGCAGAACTCGTCACCGTACCCATGTTCGGCAAAGTACTTATCGACGTTGGAAAATGTACCGCCGTCATTGTCGTCGTCGTCCGGATCCTGTGCCATTTGCATGTCCGGATCCTGTGCCATAGGGATGTCCGGCATGTCCGGTAGTGTTGCGGCGTTCTTGCCATGGCTTGGCGCTGGGACGACTGGCGGTCTTGTCTGTGGGGTGGTGTCCCCCGCCCCCAAACGAATCTGGCTCTTCGGCCAAAGCAGGGGCCAGCTTACACATGCGCTGAGGGTCATCACATCATCTTCGTCGGCCCCAGCGGGTCGAATCGGAGGTAACAACTCGGCGCAGCCTGGCAGCACCCGAACCAGTTCAACCCTATACAAGGTGGGTGGCATCGGATTACCGTGGAACACGCGGTTGCCCGGTTGAACGATTCTGCCCTTGGCGACATCGACCAACTCGCCGCCCACGAAGTGCAGGAGAGTGCAAGGAACATCGGTGGCGCCCTGCAAAAACATGTAGCGGGCCTTGAATATGAAACAGTAATAATTTTTTATAAAAACAGTAATAATATTTATGAATATGAAAAAAATCATTATTTGAAAATATAATCAAATTTGTTTTTTTTGCAATTTTAGTTGCATTCATTTGTGACGGTGGAGCGGGCCGGGGAGGGTGCGGGGGAGGGTGCGGGGGGTCGGCGGCGGCGGTGGAGCGGGGAGGGTGCGGGGGGTCGGCGGCGGCGGTGGAGCAGGGGAGGGTGGGGGGTGCTCGGCGGCGAGGGGGATCTCGCGAGGGGGATAGCGATCGAGATGGAGGGGGATCGAGATCGAGTGTCGACCTCATGAATATTCAATATTTTTTCATATTGAATATGAAAAAATATCATCAAATTTAAAAAATATTCATGAATTCAAAAAGTGCCCATGAAATTTAAAAATATTCATGAGTTCAAAAAATATTAATAATAAACATAAATAAATATTCATGAGGACACTAGAACAGAAGAAATATCATTTCGATATGTCGAAATACAATCGAGAAATGGAGTTCTTAGCTAGCTATCTGTTCACAATCTTCTTGCCCTTATTTTTCGTAAATGGAGTTCTTCTCTTGAAGGGACGTCCTTTAGGTAGGGTGGTCCTGCTTCTTCTTGTGGTGTATGCTGATACTTCATCGTCGTCGTCATGTTCCATCTTCGGGTCGCCGTACTTGTCGAAGTCTTGCTCATTGGCAACTCCATCCATTCCGATGATCTTCCTTTTGCCTCTCATCACGACAACACGACTGGGCTTTGACGGGTCGGTAATGAAGAAGCATTGGTCCACTTGGGAAGCCAGTACCCATGGCTCATTTTTCGCGGTGACGTTCGCGCCTGCGGTCTTGGATTTGGCTTCGGGTATAACCATGGTGGTGACATACCGGTCTTCTTTTATGACGCTCTTGGCCCATCTGACATGGAACATCGAGACCTTCTCTCCAGCGTAGCTCAGCTCCCAGATCTCCTCGATCCTTCCGTAATATCTGTCCTTGTCGTTACCGGTGTAGGATTCCATCGTTACCCCGGAGTTCTGATAACCATCGCTCTTCATGTCCTTGTCCTCGGTGTAGAATGTGTAGCCGTTGATATCGTACGCCTCATACGTCATCAGGTTGTGCTCGGCGCCCTGTGACAAGGCGAATATGAGTTGTTCTTCCGTGGAAGAATCCTCATGTAAAGGGTACGACAGAAGCTTCTGCTTGAAGCAACCGTGAAACATGAGTTGTGCTCTTTGATTATATCTCCGTCCGTCCTCTGTTGGCCTCGGTCATTGTACGTCTTCTCAATAAACGTTTTGTGATGTACCACCCAAGGATCGACCATGTCTATGTGTTGTAGCGCGACTAGGTTTGCCCTTTCAAAGTCGGCGAGTCGACCATCGAAGTCGACATGCATTTCGCGGCGACCCTGACGGTGACCCCATCTAGCGAGCCTGCCGACGTGCCTGTTGACAGGCAGACCAACGGGGTTCTCGATGCCTAGATAATTCGTGCAGTAGGAGATGCACTCTTCGGTCAGAAAGCCCCTGGCTATGCTTCCCTCTGGACGTGACATGTTGCGAACGTATCCTTTGATGACACCATTCATCCTTTCGAACGGCATCATGCTGTGCAGGAACGTCGGCCCGAGTTGGATGATATCCTCCACGATATGGACCAGCAGATGCACCATAACGTCGAAGAATGCGGGAGGGAAGTACATCTCAAGCTCGCATAGTATCACCACGATCTCTTCCTGTAGCCTTCTGAGTTGCCTCACGCCAACCGACTTCCGAGAGATGACGTCGAAAAAGTTGCATAGGCCAAATAGCGTTTCACGGACGTGCGCGTCCATGATCCCACGGGTTGCAACTGGAAGTATCTGCGTCATCAGCACGTGACAGTCGTGAGACTTCATCCCGCTGAACTTCTGCTTCGCTAAGTCTAGGTATCTGCTTATCTTCCCCGCGTAATCGTAAGGAATTTTTACTCCTACGAGGCAGGTGAAAAACTGATCGATCTCCTCTTGACTTAGAGTGAAGCACGCGGGAGGGAAGTCATTTCCGGTCTTCTTGGCCTTTTTGCCTTTGCGACGACTTTCCGTGTCCTGCTTCGCCTCATCATCATCATCATTAGCGTGAAGCTCCTCCCTGATGCCCATTGATTTCAAGTCTGCCCTTGCTTTCGGCCCATCTTTGGTCCTCTCTGGCATGTTGAGCAGGGTACCAAGCAGACTCTCGCACACGTTCTTCGTGATATGCATGACATCAAGGCTGTGAGGCACACGGTGGATCTTCCAGTACGGCAAGTCCCAGAAAACAGACCTCGTTTTCCATACCTTCAGCAGTGGCTCTGGCACCTTTCGCTTCTTTCCTGGCTCTGGCGCCTTTTGCTTCTTTCCCGGCAGTGGGCAATCTTTCCAATTTTTCAACAGCTCGTCTATTTCCTCGCCGCTCCTCGTACGCGGGCGTCTTCGGGGTTCAGTTTCACCATCGAACAGATCCTTGCGTTTCCTCCACGGGTCATCGTCGCGAAGCCACCTTCGATGTCCCATGAACACGGTTTTCGAAGACCCGGGATCTCTATCTAGCTAGCGATACGTTGTGTCATCCATGCACCTGACGCATCCAGAAAATCCGTGGACCACTTGCCCCGCGAGATATCCGTAACCGAGATAGTCGTGCACCGTCGTGAGCAGTGCGGCTCTCATAGGGAAATATTCTTTCTCTGCGGCGTCCCACGTATTGGCTGGCGTTTTCCACAGCGTGTCTAGCTCCTCTTTCAGCAGCCCCAGATACAGATTGATGTCGTTCCCTGGTTGTTTCGGCCCTTCAATTAGCATAATCATGTGAATGTACTTCCTCTTCATGCACAAGCAGGGGGGAAGGTTGTACATCCACACAAACACAGGCCAGGTGCTATGTGTGCTTCTCTGGCTGCCAAACGGATTGACTCCATCGGTGCTCGCGCCCAGCACGATGTTCCTTGGATCCTTCCCAAATTCTGGTTGTTCGAAGTTCAACGCTTGCCACTGGCTCCCATCCTTAGGGTGACTCAGCATCTTGTCTTTTTTATTTATCTCCGGATCATTTGCGTCATCTTCTCGCTTCTTCTCCTCCCTATCCGCGTGCCAACGCAGGAGCTTTGCTACCTTAGGGTCCGCAAAATACCGCTGCAGACGAGGAGTAATCGGAAAGTACCACACCACTTTTCGAGGAGCTTTCTTCCTCTTCTTGTATCGAGTGACGCCGCACACCGGACATATGGTAGACTCCGCGTGCTCGTCCTGATAAATGATGCAATTGTTCATGCACACATGGTATTTCACGTGCGGTAAATCCAGAGGACACACGATTTTCTTCGCCTCCTCGAAACTGGTCGGGCACTTGTTCCCCTTGGGAAGACGTTCGTGCCAGAATGACATGTTCTCGTCGAAGCATGCGTCGGTCATTTTATGTTTTACCTTCATCTCCAGAGCCATGAGCGTTACTTTCAGGCGGGTATCCTCGGGCCTGCATCCTTCATACAATGGAGTAACCGCGTCTATCTCCAGTTGATATATCTTGGCTTTCTCTCGGGCGGCAGCTCTTGCGTTATCCGTCTGCTTGAGAAGCAGCTCTTGAATATGAGGGTCCTGCACCCAGCCCATCGATGGTCCATCATCGTCTGCTCTGCCGACATCTTCATCTTCATGATCATGCCCTTCGTCTGCTCCCGCATCTTCCTCATCATCATGTCCGGCATCTTCTACATGATGAGTGTGTACAGCATCACCATCATGATCATGTCCTGGAGATTCTTCGTCTTCTCGCCTGCCCGAGCCGCGGTGGTTGTCTTGCTGCCCATCCTCATTTCTTGCCCGACCCCCATGGACGACTTCATAGTCATCTTCATCACCTTGCCACCGATAGCCATCCATGAAACCACGCAAGAGCAGGTGGTCCCACACCTGCCCGGAATCCGGGTCCGCAATAAGGCTCTTCAGCTTGCATCTTCGACACGGACATCTTATCTCCGTCTCGTTCTTCTCAAGCATCTCGGCCTTCACAGAGCTCAAAAACCTATTCACGATGCCTTCGGTCATCGTGCGGACCATGGTCGCCTGCGGGGTAGAGAAAAACGATATTTTAGAACCAAGAAAAAATTTGGCATGACTTTCCCTAAAAATAGGACCAAAAAGAATGCATAGTGCCAAAATTCTCGCCGAAATGGAAATGAATCAACATTCCGGCAAAATATTGGCAACTATCGCATTTCAAATACCGGTACCTGCAAACACAAACATATATGCAACACCACAAACATATGCAACACCACAAACATACATAGATCTAGCTAGGCCATAAAAAGTGCATGTGCACGTTGTTCGAGAGGGAGAACAACATAAAGATAGCTTCACCCCTACTTACCTATCAAAAAAGGTAATTTAACCACTTAATTTGGATGAATTTATGGTGCAAATGAGGTGAGGAGGAGGAGGCAGCTGAGACAAGCTTGGGGTAGGAGGTGGAGAGAATGAAGTGGGGAAAGTGAGTGGGTAGGTGTGGCTGTCCAAAATATCTAGCCCGTCCCAGGTTACTAATGGCGCACCACCACCTAATGCACCATTAGTAACCCTGGTTACTAATGGCGCACCTGCTGGTGGTGCGCCATTAGTAGTTTTGCAACAAAAAAACTAATGGCGCACCAGGGAACAGTGCGCCATTACTAGTTTAAACTAGTAATGGCGCACTGTTCCCTGGTGCGCCATTAGTAGTTTTGCAAAAGAATAAAAATAAAAAATTATAGTAGTGGCGCACTATCTGGCTGGTGCGCCATTACTAGTTAGAACTAGTAATGGCGCACTGTGCCCTGGTGCGCCATTAGTATGTTTGGAAAAATAAAAAAATTGTTACTAATGGCGCACCGTGTGGCTGGTGCGCCATTAGTGTCTTTCACACTAATGGCGCACCAGGACATGGTGCGCCACTGCTATATAGCAATGGCACACCATGTGTCTGGTACGCCATTAGTGGCCATTCCATCTATAGCCCTTTTCCTAGTAGTGCAAGCTTAGCTACCATAAGCTAAGCACCTATGCATTGGGGAGTATAGTTGCTAAGCTATTTAATGTGCTTAGCACCTCGTCTAAGCACCGATGCATTGGCAGTAGCCTAAATCACCCAAAACAAGATCTTCCCGTTTTTTGTTCCTACGATGTTGTGTCGTGCACGTACCTAGTTGTATAGTGGTAGTACTAGTTGTAGTACAAATTTCGTACTAGTAGGAGTAGTAGTACAAAATGCTCCTACTCTATCAACGAGCCCCATCTGGCGCCAAATTTCTTGGCTTCCGTGCTACAGCTAGATCTTCCCCTCGTTTCTGTTTTCCAACCCGGCGGCGGGCGGGGTGCGGTTTGCCAATAGTCGGTTTGCTCAACGGCGGTCCCACATGAAAGTGAAAATGCTAGGCAACACGCCTTCCCTAGCTATGTGGCGTGCCGGATGGGCCGTGGAGTACTCCCGATTCCCGGGCGTGTGGGGGTGCGATGCGAACGCTGCAGGACTTTTCCTTTTACTAGCAATGTGCCCGTGCGTTGCGACGGATCCAAAGTAGTAGAATAGTAGTACTTGTTCACAAACTTGAAAGAAATCTCTCTTGTTTTGATATACATATATACCACTAAAAATATATTACTTTTCACTCAAAATTTATTTCTTAGGCTGTTTTGATGAGGTGAGGGAGGGATGTGGTTGCTTTCAAGATAATAAGGGGTTTTCAGCAAATTGGAGCAGAGAAGTGGGTTATTGTTGCAAAAATGCCACAACTTACCTCACAGCCGTTAGATGCAGATCTAATGGTCAGAAACGACGGATGGCAGACACACAACCATCACCAACTGAGTCTTCTATAGGAGTAGGAGTAGAGAAACATGTATAAATTGTAACATTTCGTTTTAATCCTTGGCATGATCGATAGATAGAAATAACGATTGGAAACGCTAGGGTCGGGCTATTTCCGCCAGAGAAGCAGGGTACGCAGTATCTAGGTTGGTGCATCGTCGGTTTGGTCACATGCGGTCCGATATGTTCCAGTGTTTCTAGCAAGATGCCCTTGCATTGCACGAAGTTGATGGAAAAGGTAAGCACAACTTATAAATTGACGGATGGAGTACTAGTTACAGTGATGCATATAATTAAGCAAAGGGATCGCACATGTCGGTATTGACTGGAACGAGAATGCAATAGCACAATAAGAATTAAGGCCACGATGATGCAATCGCAGTGGTGGTTACAGGAGGCAAGAAGAAAGATGCATCCATCAATGTACGACCTCCTCCTCCTCAATTTAGTGCGCCGGGCCACCAACCGGTGGCTAAGGAGCGGCGGCTTTTGTGGCGAGGTCAAGGTGCTTCTCAGTAAAGGCATCCAAGGCTTCCAGCCGGTTGAGGAAGGCCAACGTCGTAGCGTCCTCACTGGCCTTGTAGATACCTATGTACACGATTTGCTCGTACACGTGGATGTGTAGGTCGACAAATTCTTGCAGGGCGAGGCGCCTCGCGGCGAGCGCGACCTCCAGGTGGACATTCTTAATGGCGTCGGCGGGCAGTCGCAGGGCCACCAGTGCTTGAAAGAGGTTCCGGCCATGGAGGCCGATTAGGGTGGCAGGTAATGAGGACCCGGGCGTGCGGGCTGGAGGAGTAGGGCGATGTCGTCCGCGAGCTTCTTGAGGATAGTGAACTTGTTGGTGGTGGCAACGATCATCTGGTCCAACTGAGAGTCGTAGTTGGGGTCGACGGCGGCCATCCACCAGCCGGTCGCCAACACCGTCCGGAGACGATCCTCGGCACCATGCCGCAGGCCGGCGTCGTGGACCAGCTGGCACAGCCGTTGGCCGCTCGCGCGCATCGCCGCCATGGGTCTGGAGTGAGCACTTTTGCACTTAGTGTAGGTGCTTAGGTCAATGCTTAGGTGTGTACGGTGTGGTAGATGCATTGGAATGGAGGGGCACCTTTATATGAGTGCAAACTGCGTTGCATTCACATCATGCAACCTCTTTTCCCGGTCCTCCTCTCATTACTTCCCTCATGCATTCACGATGCTAATTAAAGGAGGATGCATCATTGGCCGTTCAACATTTCAGGAACCACTACCCCCTCCCTCGTCTGCATTAAAGCCATATCGGGAACTGCACCGCCCACTGTCAAATCGAATAGTACTGCACCGCCCGCTTCACACCGGCTGAACACGCCTCCTCGCCTCCATCAAACCCCTCTGTTAAACCCGCATGCAAACCGAGAAACCTACTTCGGCCACACGTCCGTTCATGAGCGGGCCAGAATTAAATGCAACGCCGGCCGAGCTCCTCCCATCCGCCCTCAGTTTAAACGAGGCCAGACGCCGGCCAAGCTCCTACCGTCTGCCCTCTATTTAAACGAGGCCAGACACACAGCGGGCAAGAATCGCACCCCTCCACCGCTCCTGCATCTCCTCCTTCACCATTTTCTCCACTCTTCCGATGGCTTCTGAGGAGCCGTTCTCCGGCATACTACCCGGCTGGGTGGCCCGCCGAGCCCTCCGGCCAAGCTCCTACCGTCTGCCCTCTATTTAAATGAGGCCAGACAGACAGCGGGCAAGAATCGCACCCCTCCACCACTCCCCCATCTCCTCCTTCACCATTTTCTCCACTCTTCCGATGGCTTATGAGGAGCCGTTCTCCGGCATACTACCCGGCTGGGTGGCCCACCGAGCCCTCTAGATACGGGCAAGGCCGCTCGGTGCTTCACCAACCTCGCTTGGCCCGATGGAGCCAGTTGTCGCCCCAAGCCGGCGCGTGGTTCAACAACTCGCCTCTCCAGTTCAGCTCGATGAGGAGTGGCGAGTTTCTCCATGCCAGCACGGCGGCGAGCATGCTGGTACGGCCGTCGTCGCTGCCGCGTCGTACCGCGCCACCAGTGTCTACGATGGCCGCGCCTCCAGTGTCTGTGGGCGCGCCTCCAGTGTCTGTGGGCGCGCCTCCCGTGCCTGCGGCGGCGCCATGCAGGCAGAGACAGAAGACGGGTGCGTGGAGAGTGATGAGTCGGTGGCCAGCTTCTCCGTGTCTGCTGACATCATCGAGGAGAAGTAGAACACGGGAGGCCGCCGCCACGTGGGTCCCATGAAGGCCACCGCCGAGGCGACGACTGCGCATTTAGGTGGTTTCTTTGTTGTTTCATCTCTTCCGAGGACCTTCATCGACCCCGCAACTGTCTGCCGGACATGAGGAAGACAAAGGGATCTGCGGGTGGCAATTTAGATTAGGTACTCCCTCTCCGGCTGGCGGGAAATATTTGTTCTAAGAATGGATAAATTGGATGTATCCATAACTAAAATAAGTCTAGATACATCCATTTCTAGGACAAGTATTTCCGAACGGAGGGAGTATTAATTATACCAAGAGAGCCGGATTAGCACCGCTTAGTTCATGTATATGTAATGAAATCCATCATGTTTATATGAAGATCTGGCTTTTTTATACGAAATTCTTCATGCTTATATGAAATCAGTCTATGTTTGCATGAATTTCATCTGGTTGGTTAGAGTTGTGAAAATGTATGCCGTTGGTGTTTGATGTCGTCCTCCGCGGAAGGAAAACGGGAGGAAATTTGCCGGCTGCCGTTGGAGATGCTCTTATGTTGGAAATAATAGAGTTACATCCAATCCATTTGAGTTAATTGCGTGTATGATTCTCCCTCTATAAAAAGTTAATTGTATGTATAGTGTACACGTGACTTGCAGGGTGGCTACAACTTCATACAGAAAGTTAAAAAGGAACAAGTCCATCCTTAATCTTGTATTCTAAGTACTCTGTGGGTTCCACTGTCAGTACAGTAGCGAAAGAAGTATATATTAAATAAGTAATATATAATATAAAAATCTAAAGTTAAACACAGAATTCGAACTCAGGTCATCGCGTTGCGAGCGTCCGGTGCTAACCAGTCCAGCACATTTTTGTTGTGGACCATGCTGGAGATATATCTCCATGTCTACTCTTATACTCCCTCCGTTCCTAAATATTTGTCTTTTTCAGATAATGGACTACCACATACGGATGTGTATATAGACATAATTTAGAGTGTAGATTCACCCATTTTGCTCCGTATGTACTCACTTGCTGAAATCTCTAAAAATAAAAATATTTAGGAATGGAGGGAGTAGAAAACAGAGTTGGTGATGATGGTGTGCGTGCCATCCTGCAATATAGGCCATCGGATTCATATCTAACGGATAGGAAGGAAACTATGGAAATTTTGCAAAAAGATACCCCCACCCCTCTCCACGTTTGCAAATAAGGCCTTCCCTCGTTCATCCTTTTCTCTCACAAGATGAACTACTCATACAAATGAATCTTGATGTTCCGTGCAACGCACGGGCATCTAGCTAGTTTCTTTTAAAATAGTTACTACGATAACTGGGTTCAAGTGGTATATTTTATGTCTGCCCCGAATGATTTCAAATCACTAGTAGTAACAAAGAAAAGGTTGCCTTGTTAATTAACAGAAAACAGGGTGAAAACTATCACATGGGGCCGCTAAAAACAAGGAACACTGGGTTCAGCGTCATCGCCACTACACCTGCGCGCGCGCGAGAAGTCTACATATCGAGGGGGCTATGGAGAGAAAGACGTATCGAGTGTGTCTGAGCGAGGCACAGAGACACAATGTTTGAGAGAGAAACCAATTGACAGATTAAGATCAGATCGAGTTGTCACCCTTCTGCTGTCATTGTTGGGGTGGGGGGTTGATACGTCTCCAACGTATCTATAATTTATGAGGTATTCCTGCCATGTTTACAATAGTTTTATATCATTTTGGTATGATTTGATTAGAATTAACCCGGACTGATGCTGTTTTCAGCAAAACTACCGTGGTGTTGTTTTTGTGCAGAAATAAAAGTTCTCGGAATGCGATGAAAAATCAACGGAGAATTTTTCTGGAAAATATAAAAAATACTGGAACGAAGAGTTACCGGAGGGGAGGCCCGCGGGCCCCACGAGGGTGGAGGGAGCGCCCCTGTGCCTCGTGGAGTTACCGTGGGGCCCCCTGACTTGTTCTCGACGCCAACCTCTCCTATAAATACCCAAACCTCCAGAAAATAACCTAGATCGGAAGTTCCGCCGCCGCAACCCTCTGTAGGCACGAGAAATCAATCTTGGCCCTCTCTGGCACCCTGCCGGAGGGGGCCATCATCACCGGAGGCCATGGAGGAGGATCCCGGAGGGGCTATCATCGCCATGAAGGCCAAGATCCAGAGGGAGAACCTCTCCCCATCCAGGAGGGAGGCCATGGAGGAGGAAGCACAAGGGGGAGAACCTCTCCTCCTCTCTCTCGGTGGCGCCGGAGTGCCATCGGGAGGGGAATCATCGCCGTGGTGATTGTCTTCATCAAAATCACCATCCTCATCTCTTTTACGCGGTCCACTCTCCCGCACCCCGCTGTAATCCCTACTTGAACATGGTGCTTTATGCCACATATTATGATCCAATGATGTGTTTCCATCCTATCATGTTTTGAGTAGATATCCTTTGTATTTGGGTTGATTGATGATCTAGATTGGTATGAGTTGTATGTTTTATTTTGGTGCTATCGTATTCTGCCCTCCGTGTCGCGCAAGCGTGAGGGATTCCCACTGTAGGGTGTTGCAATACGTTCATGATTCGCTTATAGTGGGTTGCTTGAGTGACAGAAGCATAAACCCGAGTAAGTGGGTTGTTGCGTATGGGATAAAGGGGACTTGATATGTTAATGCTATGGTTGGGTTTTACCTTAATGATCTTTAGTTGTTGCGGATGCTTGCTAGAGTTCCAATCATAAGTGCATATGATCCAAGAAGAGAAAGTGTGTTAGCTTATGCCTCTCCCTCATATGAAATTGCAATGACGACTACCGGTCTTGTTAACAATTGCCTAGGACAATTCCGCACACCGATCCATCATTATTCCACACTCGCTATTTATAATACTTAAGTAATATATTCTAACTTTATGATAACAGCACCTACTTTTATATTTTAGCTCTCCGATACCATGCAAAGTTATCCTCTTCATACCCACAACATAGTTTTATTTCTCGTTTCTAGTTGGAAGCAAACGTTCGGTGTACGTAGAGTCGTATCAGTGGCAGATAGGACTTGAGAGAATATTGATCTTGCCTTTAGCTCCTTGTGCATTCGACACTCACTTCCACCTTTGGGAAATTCTATGATGATTCCCTGCACTTGGGGATTATCAAGCTCTTTTCTGGCGTCGTTGCCCGGGAGCAATAGCGTGGGGTTGATATTCTCGTGTGTGCTTGTTTGCTTTCTTCACTAAGTAGATTTTGTTTTTCCTTTTTGTTTTTGTTTAGTTGTGGGTGAAACATACAAAAAAAATAAAAGAATGAAAATACAAAAAAAATTACTTGGCTCTCATGCCTAAAAAGTTTTTCAATAAGAGAAGTGATTGGAAGGTTATGCATTGGAGAAGTGAGGGTCGACCTTGAACACTTGTGTTCATGCTCATGGAAACAATGTAAAAAATTTCATGGAAGTTTCTCTGAAAATAATTATCCCCTTGTATATATCCTTTGTATTATAAAAATAATGTGCCAAGCTTTGGTTTTAGGACGATTAGATTGCTTGTTTACTTTGTGCACTACAAAAACAGAAACTTTGGCTGTAGCGCGTGAATTTACATTTTTTACTGAAAAGTAAAATGGGTCTGAAACCTTTTGAAAATTACTTCTGTACAAGTTTTTCAAATTTTTATATTTGTTTTAGAATTTTTGGAGTTCCAGAAGTATTAGTTTGATACAGATTACTACAGACTGTCCTGTTTTTGACAGATTCTGTTTTCTATGTGTTGTTCGCTTATTTTGATGAATCTATGGGTACTATCGGGGGGTATGAACCATGGTGAAGTTGGAATACAGTAGATGTAGTTCTAATATGAAATTGGAATGAGTTTGCAACAGTACCTAAAGGTAGTGATTTGCTTTATTATACTAACGGATCTCACAAAGTTTTTGTTAAAGTTTTGTGTGGATGAAGTGTCCGAAGATCGAGGAGCTATCAATATGAGAAGAATAAAGAGAGGCAAGAGTTCAAGCTTGGGGATGCCCAAGGCACCCCAAGTAAATATTTCAAGGATACTCAAGCATCTAAGCTTGGGGATGCCCCAGTTGGCATCCCATCTTTCTTCTTCAACAATTATCGGTATACCTCGGTTTTTGTTTTGTTCACATGATTTGTGTCCTTTGTGTTTTTGTTTTTCCTTTAAGAACCATGCTAGTATGAGATAGCCCTTCATTGATTTATAGAATGATTCATGTGCTTCACTTATATCTTTTAAGTATGATCTTATAGAATTGTTCTTTGTGCTTCACTTAAATCTTTTGAGTATGGTTTTATAGAATGCTTCGTGTGCTTCACTTATATATTTTGAGCTTGGATATTGGTTAGCCTATTTTAATTGTATAATTCTCCATGAACTTCACTTATATCTTTTTGAGTATGAATAATACTATAATCTAAAGTGGGGTTGGAAGAGTGTCAACTTTAGGAATTAGTGATCCCACTATTCTGGAGGGTGTTGAATCTTAGTGTGATATTTATGAAAGTGGATTTGGAAGAGTGTCAACTTTAGTTAGTAATGATTCCACTACTTCGGAAGAGGTTCCAATTGATTATGAGAACAAAGCTGCTATCTATGATGGTTATTGTGATGACATGTATGCTATAAAGAATAATGTTAACCATGAAACTTGTCATCATGATTTTAATTTTCAATTGGATTATGCCTCACATGACCGTTATTCTGTTGAGTTTGATCCCATTATTACGAATGAGAAGAATTTTGCTTATGTGGAGAGTAGAAAATTTTCTATGCTTGTAGATCATGAAAATAATGCTTTATGTGATGGTTATATTGTTGAATTCATTCATGATGCTACTGAAAATTATTATGAGGGAGGAATATATGCTTGTAGGAGTTGCAATAATATCAAGTTTCCTCTCTATGTGCTTAAAGTTTTGAAGTTATACTTGTTTTGCCTTCCTATGCTAGTTGATCCTTGTTCCTATAAATTGTGTGTTCACAAAATCCCTAGGTATAGGAAGTGGGTTAGTGATATGTCTCCAACATATCTATAATTTTTGATTGCTCCATGCTATATTATCTACTGTTTTGGACATTATTGGGCTTTATTATTCACTTTTATATTATTTTTGGGACTAACCTATTAACCGGAGGCCCAGCCCAGAATTGCTGTTTTTTGCCTATTTCAGAGTTTCGCAGAAAAGGAATACCAAACGGAGTCCAAACGGAATGAAACCTTCGGGAACGTGATTTTTAGGAAGAATATGATCCAGGAGACTTGGACCCTACGTCAAGAAACAAAAGAGGAGGCCATGAGGTAGGGGGCGCGCCCTCCACCCTCGTGGGCCCCCTGTTGCTCCACCGACGTACTCCTTCCTCCTATATATACCTACGTACCCCCAAACGATCAGATACGGAGCGAAAAACCTAATTCCACCGCCGCAACCTTCTGTACCCACGAGATCCCATCTTGGGCCCTGTTCCGGAGCTCCGTCGGAGGGGGCATCGATCACGGAGGGCTTCTACATCAACACCATAGCCCCTCCGATGAAGTGTGAGTAGTTTACTTCAGACCTTCGGGTCCATAGTTAGTAGCTAGATGGCTTCTTCTCTCTTTTTGGATCTCAATACAATGTTCTCCCCCTCTCTCGTGGAGATCTATTCGATGTAATCTTATTTTTGCGGTGTGTTTGTTGAGACCGATGAATTGTGGGTTTATGGTCAAGATTATCTATGAACAATATTTGAATCTTCTCTGAATTCTTTTATGTATGATTGGTTATCTTTGCAAGTCTCTTTGAATTATCAGTTTGGTTTGGCCTACTAGATTGATCTTTCTTGCAATGGGAGAAGTGCTTAGCTTTGGGTTCAATCTTGCGGTGTCCTTTCCCAGTGACAGTAGGGGCAGCAAGGCACGTATTGTATTGTTGCCATCGAGGATAACAAGATGGGGTTTTTATCATATTGCATGAATTTATCCCTCCACATCATGTCATCTTGCTTAAGGCGTTACTCTATTTTCATGAACGTAATACTCTAGATGCATGCTGGATAGCGGTCGATGAGTGGAGTAATAGTAGTAGATGCAGGCAGGAGTCGGTCTACTTGTCTCGGACGTGATGCCTATATACATGATCATACCTAGATATTCTCATAACTATGCTCAATTCAGTCAATTGCTCAACAGTAATTTGTTCACCCACCGTAAAATACTTATGCTCTTGGGAGAAGCCACTAGTGAAACCTATGGCCCCCGGGTCTATCTTCATCATATTAATCTTCCAACACTTAGTTATTTCCTTTGCTTTTTTACTTTGCTTTTATTTTACTTTGCATCTTTATCATAAACATACCAAAAATATTATCCTATCATATCTATCAGATCTCACTCTTGTAAGTGACCGTGAAGGGATTGACAACCCCTTATCACGTTGGTTGCGAGGATTTATTTGTTTTGTGTAGGTGCGAGGGACTCGCGCGTAGCCTCCTACTGGATTGATACCTTGGTTCTCAAAAACTGAGGGAAATACTTACGCTACTTTGTTGAATCACCCTTTCCTCTTCAAGGGAAAACCAACGCAGTGCTCAAGAGGTAGCAGTTAGTTTTAAATGTGCTAGTCATATTCTTCATGATGCTCTCTTTATGTTTCAATTCTTATCTTTTATGTGAGCATCATTGAAATCATCATGCCTACCTAAAAGGCATAGAACAAAAGCGCTTGTTGGGAGACAACCCAATATTTACCCTTACTGTTTTTGTGTGTTCACATGATTAAACTACTGTAGTAATCATGTATTATAGCATTTGTTTCAATAAAGTGCCAAGTAAGACCTTTGGGAAGACTTGGGTGAAAGTTAATGTGATCTTGCCGTAAAAAACAGAAACTTTGCGCTCACGATATTATCTGTCATTTTCTACAGAAGAGTGATTTTGAGTTGATTCTTTTTTCAGAAGATTAATAGACAAATTCCTCACGTCCAAAAATTTATTTCATAATTTTTAGAGTAGCATAAGTATGGTTTCTGTTCATATCATTACAGACTGTTCTGTTTCTGACAGATTCTGTTTTCATTGTACAGTTTTCTTGTTTTCTATTTTCTATGGCTTATATTTCTAAATATAAATTGTAGAAATGATATGGTACAGTAGGAATTGTGTGAGAACAATTATGAATCTTGTCTTTGACAGTACCAAAGTGAATGGTTTACTCTTTATCATACTAACCTATCTCACGAAGTTCCGTTAAGTTTTGTGTGATTGAAGTTTTCATGTTTTGGGTGAGATATCGATATGAGGAGAATAAGGAGTGGAAAGACCCTAAGCTTGGGGATGCCCAAGGCACCCCAAGGTAATATTCAAGGAAGACTCAAGCGCCTAAGCTTGGGGATGCCCCGGAAGGCATCCCCTCTTTCGTCTTCAAAACTATCGGTATACCTTACTCGGAGCTATATTTTTATTCGTCACATGATATGTGTTTTGCTTGGAGAGTATTTTTAATTTTACTTGATGTTTGAATAAAATCTTTGGATATGAAATCTTGAATGAAAAGAATCCTCCCATGGCTAGTTAATTATTTGACTACTTAGTGTTCTTCACTTATATCTTTTGGAGTAGTTTGTCATTTACTCACGCGCTTCACGTATATCCTATGAGTAAATGGTTCAATGAATTGAATATCATAAATCTGAATTTATATATGTTTCATATGCTTATAACATGGGGAGTAATGACTTCACACATAATAAGTATAGGTAGTAAACTTATTGAAAGTTAGCAAACGCAGAATTGGTCACTTGAACAATTCATGAAAGAATATTGAAGGAAGAGAGATTTCACATGTAAATATACTATCTTGTACATCTTTTGTAATTGTGAGCACTCATTAAAATATGACATGCTAAAAAGTTGATGTTGGACAAGGAAGACAACTTAATGGGTTATGTTTTCCTATATCTAAAACGTTATACTGTCTTGGATCATCCAGCATGTTGAGCTTGCCTTTCCCTCTCATGCTAGCCAAATTCTTTGCACCAAGTAGAGATACTACTTGTGCTTCCAAACATTCCTTAACCTAGTTTTGCCATGAGAGTCCACCATACCTACCTATGGATTGAGTAAGATCCTTCAACTAAGTTGTCATTGGTGCATGCAACCTTAAATATGTATCATCTATTAGTGCGAAGAAAATAAGCTTTATACGAACTTGTGATAGGGAAGAAATAAAAGCGACGGACTGCATAATAAAGGTCTTTATCACAAGCGGCAATATAAAGTGACGTTCTTTTGCATTAAGGTTTTGCGCATCCAACCATAAAAGCGCATGACAACCTCTGCTTCCCTCTGCGAAGGGCCTATTTTTTACTTTTATCTTCTACCCTTATACAAGAGTCAAGGTGATCACCACCTTTCCTTTTTACATTTTTTCCTTTGGCAAGCACTTTGTGTTGGAGCGATCCGTATATATATATATCCACTTGGATGTAGGTTTTAATAAATTATTATTGTTGACATTACCCCTTGAGGTAAAAGGTTCGGAGGCGAAACTATAAGCCCCTATCTTTCTCTGTGTCCGATTAAAACTTTGAACCCATAAATATCACATGAGTGTTAGCAATCGTGAAAGGTTAAATGATAGTTGAGTATGTGGAGTTTGCTGAATCAAAGCTCTTACATACACCCTTCCCGAAAATAAGATGAATTGCAATTGTTTGATGATTAAGAGCATGGTTTGTTAGTTTTCAAGAAAGTTTATGATCTATAGTTTTCAAGAAGTTTCATGAGTTGACCTACTGTTATGATATATAATGATGCTAGAAAAAGTGATTGGAACTATCATTGATCAAACTTATGCACTTGCTAGCATTCACACTTCATAAATTATTTCTTTTATCATTTACCTACTCAAGGACGAGCAGGAATTAAGCTTGGGGATGCTGATACGTCTCCAACGTATCTATAATTTATGAAGTATTCATGCCATGTTTACAATAGTTTTATATGATTTTGGTATGATTTGATTAGAACTAACCCGGACTGACGCTGTGTTCAGCAGAACTACCATGGTGTTGTTTTTGTGCAGAAATATAAGTTCTCGGAATGCGATGAAAATCAATGGAGAATTTTTCTAGAAAATATAAAAATAATGGAACGAAGAGTTACCGGAGGGGAGGCCCGTGGGCCCCACGAGGGTGGAGGGCGCGCTCGGAGGATTTTTCTAGAAAATATAAAAAATACTGGAACGAAGAGTTGCCGGAGGGGAGGCCGGTGGGCCCCACGAGGGTGGAGGGCGCGCCCACCACCCTAGGGCGCGCCCCTATGCCTCGTGGACTTCCCGTGGGGCCCCTGACTTGTTCTCGATGCCAACCTCTCCTATAAATACCCAAACCTCTAGGAAATAACCTAGATCGGAAGTTCCGCCGCCGCAAGCCTTTGTAGCCACGAGAAATCAATCTAGGCCCTCTCTGGCACCTTGCCGGAGGGGGCCATCATCACCGGAGGCCATGGAGGAGGATCCCGGAGGGGCCATCATCGCCATGAAGGCCAAGATCTAGAGGGAGAACCTCTCCCCATCGAGGAGGGAGGCCATGGAGGAGGAAGCACAAGGGGGAGAACCTCTCCTCCTCTCTCTCGGTGGCGCCGGAGTGCCATCAGGAGGGGAATCATCGCCGCGGTGATCGTCTTCACCAACATCACCATCCTCATCTCTTTTACGCGGTCCACTCTCCCGCACCCCGCTGTAATCCCTACTTGAACATGGTGCTTTATGCCACATATTATGATCCAATGATGTGTTGCTATCCTATGATGTTTTGAGTAGATATCCTTTATCTTTGGGTTGATTGATGATCTAGATTGGTATGAGTTGTATGTTTTATTTTGGTGCTGTCCTATTATGCCCTCCGTGTCGCGCAAGCGTGAGGGATTCCCGTTGTAGGGTGTTGCAATACGTTCATGATTCGCTTATAGTGGGTTGCTTGAGTTACAGAAGCATAAACCCGAGTAAGGGTGTTGTTGCGTAATGGATAAAGGGGACTTGATATGTTAATGCTATGGTTGGGTTTTACCTTAATGATCTTTAGTTGTTGCGGATGCTTGCTAGAGTTCCAATCATAAGTGCATATGATCCAAGAATAGAAAGTATGTTAGCTTATGCCTCTCCCTCTTATGAAATTGCAATGACGACTACCTGTCTTGTTAACAATTGCCTAGGAAGATTCCGCGCATCGATCCATCATTATTCCACACTCGCTATTTATAATACTTAAGTAATATATTCTAACTTTATGATAACAACACCTACTTTTATATTTTAGCTCTCCGATACCATGCAAATTTATCCTCTTCATACCCACAACGTAGTTTTATTTCTCGTTTCTAGTTGGAAGCAAACGTTCGGTGTACGTAGAGTCGTATCAGTGGCAGATAGGACTTGAGAGAATATTGATCTTTCCTTTAGCTCCTTGTGGGTTCGACACTCCATACTTATCATTTCCACCTTTGGGAATTGCTACGATGATTCCCTCCACTTGGGGATTATCAGGGGTGGGGAGGGGAGGGAGGGAAAGATGTATCGAGAGTGTGCGCGGTAGGCACAGAGGCACAACTAGCGAGTGTGTGTGTATGTGTGTGTGTTTGAGAGAGAAGCAGTAGATAGATTACTATCGAGATTGAGGTGCCACCCTACTCCTTCGGTGTCGGGTAGTGTGTGTGTGTGTGTGTTTGAGAGAGAAGCCAGTCGATAGATTAGTATCAAGATCAAGGTGTCACCCTACTCCTTCGGTGTGGTATGTGTGTGTGTGTGTGGGTGTGGGGGGGCCTGTGACACTTACATATCTCTACTCTTATAAAAAACAGAGTTGGTGATGATGGTGTGCCTGCCATCCTGCGATATACGCCATCCGATTTATATCCGACGGATAGGAAGGAAACTATGGCAATTTTGGAAAAAGATACCCTCACCCCTCTCCATGTTTGCAAATAAGGCTTTCCCTCGTTCATCCTTTTCTCTCACAAGATAAACTACTCATACAAATGCATCTTGATGTTCCGTGCAATGCACGGGCATCTAGCTAGTTTCTTTTAAAATAGTTACTGCGATAATTTGGTTCAAGTGATATATTTTATGTCTGCCCCGAATGATTTCAGATTCACTAGTAGTAACAAAGAAAAGGTTGCCTTGTTACTTAACATAAAACAGGGTGGAAACTATCACATGAGGCCGGTAAAAACAAGGCACACTGGGTTCAGCATCATCGTCACTACAGCTGTGCGCGCGCGAGAAGTCTACATATCAAGGGGGCTATGGAGAGAAAGACATATCGAGTGTGTCTGAGCGAGGCACAGAGACACAATGTTTGACAGAGAAACCAATTGACAGACTAAGATCAGATCGAGTTGTCACCCTTCTGCTGTCATTGTTGGGGTGGGGGTGGGGAGGGGAGAGGGAGAGAAAGACGCATCGAGAGTGTGCGTGGTAGGCACAGAGGCACAACTAGCGAGTGTGTGTATGTGTGTGTTTAAGAGAGAAGCAGTAGATAGATTACTATCAAGATCGAGGTGCCACCCTACTCCTTCGGTGTCGGGTAGTGTGTGTGTGTGTGTGTGTGTGTGTGTGTGTGTGTGTTTGAGAGAGAAGCCAGTCGATAGATTAGTATCAAGATCGAGGTGTCACCCTACTCCTTCGGTGTCGGGAAGTGTGTGTGTGTGTGGGTGTGGGGGGGGGGGCAGTGACACTTACATATATCTACTCAAAACAGAGTTGGTGATGATGGTGTGCCTGCATCCTGCAATATAGGCCATCCGATTTATATCCGACGGATAGGAAGGAAACTATGGCAATTTTGCAAAAAGATACCCACACCCCTCTCCACATTTGCAAATAAGGCCTTTCCTCGTTCATCCTTTTCTCCCACAAGATAAACTACTCATACAAATGCATCTTGATGTTCCGTGCAACGCATGGGCATCTTGCTAGTAGAGAGAAGGAGTTTGTGTGACACATATCTATATTAAGGGATAGGTAGATAGCATGTGTGCGAGGCATACTTAAAGCATCACACAGATAAAAAAACGGTGTGCATGCAAGTGCCGGAACAAATGAAGCGAGAAACAATGTCTACGCGCGCGCGCGTGTGTGTGTGTGTGAGAGAGAGAGAGCGAAACCTCAAAACAAAAGGTGCTCTACTGGAATCCCATTGTATGTATTCATGTGGTTCCAGAACTCGAGTTAACCTTAGGCATATGTGTGAGAGACATAATTATACTTTGAGACATTAGTGGCTGTGGGTGGGCGCAATTAAAGGGGTGGGTGTATTCGACAGAGAGAGCGTGTGTGTTTCTGTGTGAGAGACTTGTAGGACGGGGTAGAAAGACGAATTCTAACCTTGACGGAGGGACAGAAATACACGAAGTGCGCGTGTGTGATTCCGATGCCCACAGGGAAATGCGATATGTATGCGTGTGAGAGAGATTGCACAATTCATTCACATATCACTATCTAGCGATCGTGGACGTGCATCGCTTGAACATAAATCAATATCTACTTTGTATCGTGGCCAAAGGTACAATATCGATTCAACGCTATAAAGATTGGACACTCACATATCACATTTTTTTCTATCTAAATAAACCTTTTCAATTGTGCATGCCAAAGTTACAGTGATGTTTCTTCAAACAACCAATGTAGCTATCTTGTACATGCACCATTGTTAGTCTTGCATTCACATTCATTAGTCTTGGATGATTTAAGGTTCTATTATGAAGTAATATATGTAATATTCATATATGAATTCAACGGGTATGCAATTTATGAAATGGAGGCTATGTAATCATATGAGGTAACACTTTTAAGTAGCGGACTACAATATCCATTTCTTTTGTGGGACTACAATATCCATTTCTTTTTGTGCGCCTCTACACTAACACGTCAATGCATTATGTTTAAAGTAAATAACCAATGGCACTAAATTATCTATTTACACGAGAAATACATAGGCTGAGCATTTGATCCCTTTTTTGTGAACGTGCCTCTACACCCGTACGATTGGCCGCACCCGTATGAACATCCAAGTTATCGGTGCATCATGCCGAGTTATTGTCTTTTTTTCTGGAGTGGACTTCACACCAGTTATTAACTACTGACGCGTGCCCCGTGTACACAGTCCCGCATGACCTTCCCGCTAGCACGGTCCAAGATTAGTTGAAACTGGATACGAACGATCCTGCGGGCGGCAAAATCTCCCGCCTCCTTCTAAAATTTCCGCCACCTAGTCTTTAGCATGCGAAATTCCCCTTTTGTCCTTGGTGCACAGAGAACAACAGTTACAATACCGCCCTCATCTACATAATAGGTCGGGGCTGCTTTGGTAACTTCCGGTTCCCCCCACCACACTGCACCCCCATTTCCTCTCCCCCTCCTGCAAAAATGACTAACTCCAAAGCACCAGAGCATCTTACATCACGCCGTCCGTACTTCATCGGCCTTTCTACCCCTCCCCTCTCGAAACCCTAGACTGCTCATCCACCGGCGTACCAGAGCCCATTCACTGCCAGTGGCATCCACCTCGCCGGATCTGCTTCTGTGGCCGCATCTACCCCTCCCACCTCCCCTAGAAACAAGTAGACTTCTCATCCACCACTATACCACAACCCATTCAGTGCCCGCCTTGTCCACGGCGTCGGATCTGCTTCGCCGGTACTCTCGTCAACCGCAGTGCATCTGCAGCGGCTCCTTCGTACTCCCCACCGGAGAAGCTTCGTCCACACCCCTCGGAGCCGCCCCATCGACGCCCCCATCGATGGCCTCTGATCCTCTTCGCCGACACCTTCCTCAACCCTACCAGAGCCGCTTCACCGACACCATCGTCAACCCTACCGGAGTAGCTTCGCCTATACCATTCTCAACCCTACCAGGGCCGCTTTGCCAACTCACAAGTCCACGGCCTCAGATCTGCTTCGTCGCACCCTCATCCAACCTACTGGAGCAGCTTCTGACGCCCCGTCCATGGCTGCAGATCCGCATCGTCGACACCATCCTGAACCCAACCACCGGAGCAGCTTCATCGACGCCCTCATCCACAGCCACAGATCCGCTTCGCCCACACCGTAGTCCACCCTACCGGAGCCGCTCCACAAACACCTTACTCGACGGTTCTAGGTCTCCTTACCGGACCCCAACAGCCAGTGCAGCATCATCACCCTTGACGTTTCTAACCTGATTCCCACCGTTTGGCAAGATGCCAAGCACCCACCATGGCCTAGGTACTTGTCACCTTTAAACCCGTCCAGCATCACCTGCCCGATGTACTTCAAATATACTAACAGGTTGCTGTTACATGTTATGCAGCTGGCAAAAACTCCAAGGATGATGTTTCTTCTGGATCTAACAGCTTGGCCAACCAAGATGCTGGACTGAGGCATTGCTATGATCTTGTAAGTGCGTCTCTCTCTCTTGTATTGTTGTGTGCCTGCCAGCGTGCTTTGCTAGGATTTTCGACCAGTAATCCCTTTGTGCAGACAATGATTTCTACTACTGGCTGCTAAATTAGATATGTAGATGTAATACATGATACTACCTCGTACCTCCGTTCCTAAATATAAGTCTTTCTAGAGATTCCACTATAGGCTACATACAGAGCAAAATTAGTGAATCTACACTCGAAAATGCATGTATATACATATGTATGTGGTCCATACTGGAATCTCTATAAAGACATATATTTAGGAACAAAGGTAGTACATTACACAAAATCGTAGGTGGCATGTAGGAATTCCAGTGCACTACATTAGGCTCCCTTAGAGTGCCTGCTAGTCCAGCACACAGAGTCATGCACTACTAGGGAAAACGTTATACACAGAACTTTAGCAGTAGCGCTTGTTAAAAATGCCTGCTACTATTAGATAGCAGTAGCGAGTGCAAAATAAGCGCGCTGCAGATGCATATATATCAGTAGCGCGTGTCGTGGAAAACTCGCTACTACTAAAATTCCAACCACTAAGCCGATGGGCTACACATAGTAGTAGCGATCTTTGGAGATCAGCGCTACCGCTAATATTCTTATAGCAGCGCGTTTATGTGTAAAGCGCTACTGCTAACTAAAAGAAAATAAAATGAAAAACAAATAGAATAGTAAATGAAAATGAAAGAAAAAGAAAAAGCAGAGAGGGAAATATAAAATGTAAAGAAAAATAAACGAAAAAGGGAAAAAAAGATGAAGGAATAGCAGTAGCGCGTTTGCTAAAATGCGCTTAGCTATAGCGCGTTTTCCCTAACGCGCTACCGTTATTTTTGACTTAACGCAAAAACGGTTTCCCCCCGGCCACCACTTCTCCCCCAAATCCCTCGCCCCACCACTTTGCCGCCGTCTCCCCCACTTCGCCGTCGCCCCCACTTCGCCGCCATCTCCTGCCGGCGTCGACGCCGCGCTCATCCTCACCGCCGCCGCCCGAGGCCGCCCAGCATCACCACCGCCGTTGCCTCTCGGGCCGCCCTTGACCTCACCGTCGCCGCCCTCGACCTCACCGTCGCCGCCCCCGAGCCTGCCCAGGACCGCCGCCTCCCGATCCCGAGCCCGCCTTCGCGGCCCCTACCTCCGCCACCGAGCACCTCCCCGCCACCGTCTCTCCCCTCTCTGTAAGCCCCCCACCCCTCCCCCACCCCCTCTACTCTCTCAGCTTTTTCTTCCTCTGCCATGTTAATTAGCAGTAGTAGTAGATGTTTTTTAGTAGTAGTGGTGGTACTAGTTAACTAGGGAAGTAGGGTTAATAGTAGATGTTTTTTAGTTAGGGTAATAATAGATGTTAAGTAGTAGATAATGTAGATGTTAATTAGTTCAGTAGGGTTTAGTTTTTGAATTGGGTTTGTTTAACTAGATGTTAATTAGGGCAGTAGGGTTTAGTTTAGAGTAAAGTTTAGTTCAGTAGTTATCTAAATATAATCTATATTTGGTTTTTGAATTGAGTTTGAGAGAGCATGAGATTTGTGTAGATTTTCTTGAAGTGTCAAACGCTAGGACATGCAAATTTGAAGTGGTCAGGATATATGCAAATTCCTCAATTGTGTTTGCCCATGTTTCGATTGTGCCCAAGTGGCCTTTTGTTGTTTCCAGGGAATGAAGCGGAGTGGCCTATGTTTTGCTGGAATGTTGATTCATTTCCGTTCCGGCAAATTTCAGGTTCTCGATTTGTCCACTTTTTAGCAAAGGTCATGCCGAAATTTTCCGTGAATTTCGGCATGACTTGTGCTACAAACTAGGACATATCGAGTGCCCGGGATTTGCCGCACCGGGAAGGAGTCAACGTTCCTGCAAAACATAGGCCTTTTTATGTCATTATTCATTTTATTAGGTCTAGAATTAATTGACTAGATTTGATCGTAGGAAACATGGCTAGCAACGATGAAGGACATGGTTCTGGTTATTGCGACGACGTCTACCTGGCAGCAGACACATTTTTGAGCCTTGCCGACGATCAACCGATGTTGTTGCTGGGCCCACCGGTCGCATCGGGGACTGAGACCGACATGCAGACCGGTGCTGAGACTGAGACCGGCGCTGAGACTCAAACCGGCATCGAGACCGGCGCTGAGACTGAGACCGGCGCTGCCTCGGGAAGCAGAGCCGATGTAGAACCAAAAGCAAAGAGGCAACGGCTTCCTAACAAACTCAGGACTACTAGACTGGTGGTCACAGAGGTGGACGACGGCAATTTTGAGCCAACCGCGCACGATGAAGCGCGCGCGTGCTACGGCAATCAAATAGGCTGCATCGTACGGACAACCGCCACCATCAACGATGAGAAACTACAGAAGATAGATAATATGAGGCCCTCCCTCATAAAGAAGTTGCACCAGATATTCTTGTTCTCGGGCCGGAATGAAAAGGATTATAAAGATCCAGATAAGGACCCGGCAATGAAGAAGATAAACAAACACGCCATGTCCAAGTTTAGCGACGCGTTGGCCGCCTGGAAAGCAAGGGTGAAAGCAAAGATCGACAAAAAAGGAACCCTACTCCGAGATTGTAAAGGATAATCCGACAATCACGGCAGAGCACTTTGAAATATTCAAGGCGGCTTGCGAGGCCGAAGATGCCAAAAAAAGTCGAAGTACATGAAGGGGCTTCAACAGAGGAACATTGGGTACCACCACCTCGGAAGACGTGGTTACGGCGGGAAGAGGTCCATATGGACCAAGGAGGATGCGGAAGCCGCGAGTCTGGGCATCCCAGACCCCTTGGCGGAGTTCACCGTCCCGCAGGAGCGTGACGTCCTCAGGGCCCGGCATCGTTGGGACCCAGTGAAGAAGGTTTTCGAGACGAATGCACTCACGACGGAGTTCATGAGACTGCTGGTAATTTTAGTTTCTGATCAATTCGACTACACGTTAGTCATATTTGTAAACGATCCTTGTGCCTTTTGCAGAGAGAGCAGCACAGGATTGCGGCCAAAAGTGACTCACCGTCTGAGGCGTTGGCGAGGCCCAAGTGGGACACTCCATTCAATCGGGCGTTGAACATATCAAAACGACTCCCGGTGGAGACTCGACTGTCGTATGGACGCGTGCACGGTATCGGAGACGGCGCCACGTGGAAGAAGTACTACCGTGAGACCACAGGGGAGAGAAAGGAAAGACGGAGGTTAACTGAAGAAAACATCGATAAGAAGGTTGAGATTGTGGTTGAGAAGAAATCATCTCAGACAGTCGCAACAGCGGTAGCTGCCGCAAAACAGGCGGCTGTAGATATGTCTACTTCCTTGATTCCGGCCGTTTTCAATTGGACCAGGCAAAATCTAGAAAAAAATGCAGCAGACTTTCCCCTTGCTGACTTCTTGGGGAGCAGCTCGACTAGCGTTGCACCAGCACCTGCAGCTGCACCTGCTCCCGCACCGGCTCCCGCACCGGCTCTCGCACCGGCTCCCGCACCGGCTCCCGCACCGGACGTGCTCGGCGGTGCTTCGTCTTTGGCTGAGCTCGACGCCCTCATGGTATCTGTCACACCGGGCCCCTTCAATAAATGTATAATCTCCCGTTTTCGTTGCCTTTTGGATGTCTCACGTCACAGACTTTTCTTTGCAGGCCGACGAAACCCCGTGCACCATATTGTACACCATCGGCGACCAGAAGGTGGACGTGGGGAAGGCGACGATAATTAAGCCGAAGGAACCATTGTTCCACAGCCGGCCGATCCCCCCGAACATCTTCAAGGTTTCCAGTGTCAAACCGGGCCACGAGAATTTGCCTCCTCTAGTACTAGTGGGGGATGACGATGAGACCCCGCGGCAGCTTGGTGATTGTTGCAATGGGTGGGTCCTGTTGTGGCCAAAGAGTCTGCTTCGTCTGGAGGCGGCCGGGAGCACACCCACGAGCACGCAGCCTCAGCAAGGTATGAACTTCAACACCCCACCTACCCAATTAGCGTCGGGTGTCGGGTTGCGTGATAGTGGACGGGGTAAGGAAGAGGCTCCATTAGTCGCTGATGACGTCACCATGGATGAGGATGAGGATGACGATGGTACTCAACAGTATGTCTATACTGGCGCCTACTCAGGGTTTGAGCGTCAGGAGTCGGTGCCTGAATTGCCGTCTCCGGAGGCTCAACGTATTATGGACGACCTTCCGGTAGTAAAGAAGTCTAGGAAGAGATCGAGGAAAGGCAAAAAAGCTGATTCTATGATCCAGCCGCCTCAGCAGCCTCGGGTTCAAGACCGTGTAGATATCCCCGGTGCGGATAAATGGCATATCCCCGGTCAACCAATCCTACCTGCAGCAGCGCTAGGGGCCAGATTCGTCGATCTAAGGAGACTTCATGATGATGTGCTGCGGATAGAGAAAAGCCTCATCGCCCCGAAAGATCCAGGATACCCACTCTACGTGGTTAACGTTCCGCGGCAATTGTCGTACGTCGACTTCTTCCCTGCGGATAAGTTCTTCCTTCGATTCGATTACATATTCGACATGTTTCATGTGAAGAAGCTGGATTTTACGTTTGTCCGCCTTTATGCCTTGCACATGAACTACATCATCGGGGTTGAGCAGATACCTCATATCTGTGACGCTGACCCGTACTTCATGCACGAGGGCTTCTTGGGAGTCTGCGCAAAGCACCGTGAATACGCGAGGGAATACATCATCAATTTCATGCTCGCCAATGAGGACAAGGAGGCGATTCTCATGCCTTATCATCCCCTGTAAGTCATCTGCGTGGATATCCTTCCTTCGATTTCAATCATTCATTTGCACGGTGGAGGCTAATTAATTTGAGGTGTACTTATTTTGCGCAGCGGCGGGCGCGCCGTCCTCATCATCCTCTACCCCCGATACTCCCACGCTCTTTACTTGGACTCGTCGAATAACATTAACAAAAAGGATTACACCCACATCAAGGATGTTCTCGACAGTGCTATGTTTTACTACGAAGCACGGGGTGGAGAGGGCAAGGACAAGAAGAGAAGGGGCGCAGGCTCGCCTTCGGCCATAAGACCGACTTCTGCTGCATCCAGCAACCGAGTGATTCTCTTAATGATGGATTCTATGTCCTACACCACATGCTGGAGTACAGACGGGATCACCAGAACCTTCGCATGTCACCTACATCCGGCGATGCCCATATTCTTGAATGGGCAAAGAACATAGGAGATATCAAGGATCATCTACTTTGAGCTGAGTTCTATCACATCCGGCGCGAACTTGACCAAATCATCATGAAGGAGGTCGTCGGAAAAACAGGGATGTTCTACGAAGAAGGACAAATGTTGCGGGAAGACGTCCGAACACGGGTAGCCTCTTAGCGTCTCGACCTGAAGCCTTTCACTAGGCTCGGGGACTATCTCCCTGACTTGGATGGATGGCACGACATGTTGGAGTGATTGTCGATATATGACAATGTGTCCGTTTAGTCCATACTTTCTATATGAAGAAACTTTGAGTTATGCACGACGAAACTTTATTTTTGATGTAATTAAACCGTCCTCCTCGACTAGCGACGATCACTCTAGTTAGGGCATTTTGGGTACGATCAACTTTGTTATTTATGCTTATGATATGTTGCTTCTATTTTTGCCAAGTCTGTCTCTTTCTGTTGCTCAACTATATATGTTGCATATCATCGACTCATGTGACGATGCAGGTGCATAGATCATCGATGGCGAAGAAGGGCTACGCCAGGAGTATATATACGACGAGTGGCCGGAGTGTCAGGCCCAGGTGTACCGGTTTCCGGTTTCCGAGCGACAGGCAGTAGTTAGTTTAGGTTCACGCTAATGCGAGAGAGGGATACGAACTCATGTACTGCATAGTTCCACTCTCACTCAAAGTGATATCTCTTCTCGCGTATATAATTGTTTAGATGGATGACGATGTAGTTGCAAGTAATCGAGACTTGTATCGCTATTTTCAAGATGATGACGAGAGACCACTTTGTGTTGGATGATGATTATGATGATGACATGATTTGATGAGACTAGTTGTATGTATATGCTATGATTACATTTGTATGTGTATGGTATGCTAAAGATTATTGTATAAAGCCTATTCAAATACAAAACAAATATGCAGAAAAAACTAATAAAACTAGTAGTAGCGAGGGGAACAAAGTTAGCAGTAGTGCTGCCTTACCAGTAGCGCTTCCCTGTAAAAAGCGCTGCAGATATTATCAGCAGCGCTCTTCCTTAAAGCGCGCTACTGCTATCCATGTATAGCAGTAGCGTGGGTCGACAGGCGCTACTGCTACACGTTAGTTATAGCGCCTTATCAGTAGCGCGACGTCCCGCGCTACTGATAGGCAAAATACCCACGCTACTGCTAGGGTTTTCCCTAGTAGTGATGGCTAGTTTATGCTACGCACACAATCGTTAATTGGTGGTTTAAATATGCGCAAGGGATATGCAATGTATTATCATGTAGAGATGTCTGAAATTAGCCGTATCAACTTGCAGATAGGGTTACACAATGAAAAAGTACAAGATGTATGTGGCAATTTCATGGAACATCGCAAAAAAAGGAGAGGCATGGGTGAGCCTATACAGTGTGCTATGGTAGGTCACTCCTCCATTGCAATCATCGTGACATGTTATTTGTATGTCAGTTCTATTGGACAAGTTTCTTAGGGAAGTTATTATGAGTTATCCTAAGAAAATAAGCACATGTGAATATAAGCTCCAGGTAATAAGCCAACCGGTTCTTTTCATTGCCTTCCTTTTCAGCTTATCTTTGGTATGATCAGTGAAAAGTCTAGATTGCATTATATTTTGTCATTTGCTGCCCATATGAAAATTAATTTGACTTGCAAACATCACAAATTGAACCCAGTGTAGTAATTAATATGATAGGAAAACAGATCATCACTATTTGTTCAAAATGCAAATACAAAGATACCATCTACTTGGCACAATCTACTTTGGTCAATGTCTTCCATAGAGATCCCATTGCCTAATTTAAACGAAGAACGCATGACCCACATTTAAATGAAGAACAATTATTTATTGAAATTCGATGGTCCAAGTGGCTGGTTATTATCATATAGCAGCAACACCTGAAAGCATCATATAGCAGCAGCAGCTCATAGCAACTCATCATACAGCAGCAGCAGCAGTGTGCAATTCATCATATACCAGTAGCAGCTCATAGCAATTTATCATATAGCAGCAGCAGGAGCAGCTCATAGCAATTCATCATATAGCAGCAGCAGGAGCAGCTCATAGCAATTCATCATATAACAGCAGCAGGAGCAGCTTATAGCAACTCATCATATAGCAGTAGCAGCAGCTCATAGCAATTCATCATATAGCAGCAGCAGCTCATAGCAATTCATCATATAGCAGCAGTAGGAGTAGCTCATAGCAATGCATCATATAGCAGGAGTAGAAGCAGCTCATAGCAATTCATCGTATAGTGGATCAGAATGAAAATTTGGCAAAAATCAAAGGAGATCCTCACCTTGTTGGATGAGTTCATCCTTCAACAGCACCTCAAGGCCACAACCTGGGAGGAGGGGGAGGGGGAATAAGGTGCCTTCTGCCGCAGTGTGGCATCAACCGTAGTTGTGCGGCGCCCGTCGGAGTAGTGTGTTGGACGGACCACAGTGGAGCAGCTGCTGGAGACCATGAGAATGAGGGGCGGCGTAAGAGGGAGGAGCAGCCGGGGATATTTGGCCCTACCCGCCGGCCATGTAGCCTAGCTGGACAGAGCATCATTGAGTACCAGACCAGATGGGACCAGTGGCGATGGCTCGCTAGAGGAACCCTAGCGCTGCAAGCAGGGGATCGAGGTAGAGAGAAAGGGGAGAGGAGATGCAAGCGGGCAGGGCAATGAATGCTTGCGTGTTTGTTTTACTTGAGGGTCACGTGTGACGCGGGCGTGAGCAGTTGCATTTTGAATGTAATATAGGCAGACAATAGAGTCATTTCACTATTCCCCTTCCCTTCAATTTTTAGTGAGCTTCTACCCGAAACACTCCCTCCAAAGCGAAATAATTTAAGCCCAAGCCCATAACTCAAAAATGACTTCTTTACATCTTTTATGGCTTATTTTGACAATAAGCTCTGAAAAGGCGGAATAGAACTGGCCCTTAACCTGCAATTCAATTGTGCGTGCAATGATAAATCACTCCTGCCTGCTATAGTGTACATTTAGGCATCATCATACATGGCATAACCTAATACATGTGCATTCCATTGTAGAATCTGGAATATGCATTGTTTATGTTAGTTCATACATTGCACATGATGTTTAAATACCCCTTAAATCTGGTCAGTCAAGTGATGGTCTTTAAGCCTCCTTCTTTGCTTCTTTTCTTGATATGTAAGATTTGCTCACACATCTGTTCAATTGCTTGTTTGCGTCAGTCAGCCATACTAGGACTGTTTGCTTTGATTACTTACTGTTCTTGACCTAACACTCTAACAGAGCTTGTCAACGATTTAAACACTAAGGGCTGTTGTAGTGGGGGCTTGTCTAACTCATAGGTGACATAAAGGTTTGGTTGTACACTAAAGTAGGCTCTCCAAGAGTACCTGGAGATCCAGTTCGAAGGTATGCCTGGTTTTTGAAAGTGCGTTATATCGACTAGAGGGGGGTAATAGACGATTTTTATGAATTCTTCATTGAGGAATTTGCCAGTGAGGAAATTCCTTAGCGAAGAACTACTTGAAGCGGAATAAGTACTCAAAAGTATGCATAGCAGAACACAAGCATGGTCATCATGATGAAATGAAGACAAGTACAGAAAGCGTAAACACAGGATAACACAGGATGAAGACAAACAGACTGAAGAAATTGAACTGGGGAAATTGAGAAAGTCTTCAGTCAAAGTCTTCAAACACAGATATGAACAAGTGCACAACACAGTTATGAGGAAATGAAAGAGTTGAGGAAATAGAACCAGTTGGCTTGGTGAAGACAATGATTTGGTAGACCAGTTCCAACTGCTGTCTCAGTTGTACATCTGGTTGGAGCGGCTAGGTATTTAAACCTGAGGACACACAGTCCCGGACACACAATCCTCACCGTATTCTCCTTGAGCTAAGGTCACACAGACCTCGCCCAATCACTCGTGGTAAGTCTTCAGGTGACTTCCGAACCTTCACAAACTCGGTCACTCGGCGATCCACAATTCCTCTTGGATGCTCTAGACCATGACGCCTAACCGTCTGGAAGAAGCACAGTCTTCAAAGGTAACAAGCGTCGGATCCACGCAGGATCAATCTCTTCAGTGATGCTCAATCACTTTGGGTTTGTAGGTGTTTGGGTTTGGGTTTTCCTCACTTGATGATTTTCGCTCAAAGTCCTCGGAGGATGGGATGCTCTCAAATGACAAGTGTCAGTTTCTCTCGGAGCAGCCAACCAGCTAGTGGTTGTAGGGGGCGGCTATTTATAGCCTAGGGAGCAGCCCGACATGATAAGACATAAATGCCCTTCAATGATATGACCGTTAGGTGGGTAGATATTTTGGGACAGCTGGCGCATAGCACAGCAACGGTCGGAAATTTGAGTATCAAATTCCTCAGGGCTATCATGTTCCTCACTGTGTAGGCAATCCGCACTGGCGAATTCCTAACTCCTCAGTCAGAACAAATTCCTCAGAGACCAGAAGAACTTCGTCTCTGTCACTGAAGAATATGACTGAACTGTATGAGATTTCCAATGGCTTCACTCGAAGGGATTGGTAGGTGTAGGATTTTGAGTTGAGCATCACATGGAAATTTTTCCTTAGTATTTCCTCGACCCCCTTTAACAGTACGGTGTTTCCTATGACTCAAGAAAGAGAAAATGAAACTACGAAAACAAAAGTCTTCACGCTTCATGTTCCTCAAATGAATACCAAGTCTTCAAGGTCACACCAATTTCTTCACTTTCAAAGTCTTCAGAAAGTCTTCAGAAATCCAAAGTCTTCAGTCGAAGAACTTCATTTTTAGGGGTCGACTTTCTCTGTAAATATCAAACTCCTCATAGACTTATAGACCTGTGTACACTCATAAACACATTAGTCCCTTAACCTATAAGTCTTCAATACACCAAAATCACTAAGGGGCACTAGATGCACTTACAATCTCCCCCTTTTTGGTGATTGATGACAATATAGGTTATGTTTTCAACGGGGATAAACATATGAAGTGTAAATACTGATATTGAGGAATTTGATTGCAAGATATAGAAGAACTCCCCCTGAAGATGTGCATAGTGAGGAATTTGCTTTTGAAGCAATGCACACTTGAAGAGTAAAATCATGGAGATCTCCCCCTATATCTTGTAATTCATACACGCATTTGACATAATATATGAAGAATTTGAAATGCATGATGAAATATGGTGACTGATGTAATTCAGCCTGCGTGCAATAACATTAACGAGGAATAAGCATGCAGAAGAAATAGCAAAAGTATCAGGCCACCATAGAGTTTAAGTTTACAACTCGATCCAACAAAGTCATCAGAAGAACGAGAGTTGTAACTTAGAAAAAAAACGCCCATATAGATAGACCCACTTGAAGACTAACTCAAATTTCTCCCCCTTTGTCATCAAATGACCAAAAGGTTCGAAAATGAGGACTAACGCCCCTGAAGAATATCAAGTTGATGAAGGAGCGCCAGCGTTGTTGGCGTCGTTTGTTGACGTAGGGCCTGCCGCAGTGTCGTCCAAGTCTTCATGTTCATCGGTGTCGCGCGATGAAGAATAGGAGCTGGCCACCAAGGATGGAAGCTTGACCTTCTTGTATTTCTTCGGTGGAGGAGCAGACCAGTCAAAGTCCTCCTTGAGACCCATTTTCTTCGGATCTTCTGCGCTATAAATGTGCGACAGAACAGCCCAGGTGCGGTTGAGGGTTTCATGAAGGTAGCAGTCATGTTGTGAAGAATTGAACCAAACTGACGCTTGACCCATTTGTGATTGCGATCAACCTTCTGGTGAAGACTGAGGAGAAGCTCACGGTCAGTCATCACCCTGGGAGCTGTGCCTTGAGGATTTGGCTTGGTTGCATTGGCGGCAGAGTCATCATTGGTGGAGTAGGATACAGCCTTGCGAAATTGACCATCCAATGGACGAATGCCTTGATCAATAACAGCAGTAGCCTTGCCCTTTTCACAGCTGAGGAAAATGTCCGTTTGAGGACTTCAATCGGGGGCAAGTAGCTGCAATGGTTTAGTGTATCAGCTTTGTAGTTGAGTGAAGACCTTGTTCTGATGAATCTCATAATCCACGGAGCATAAGGCTTCAACTCAAAAGGTGACATTGCGACATTTGCTAGAGTCCTCATGAAGAAATCATGGAAGTTGACAGGAACGCCATGAATGATATTGAAAAGCAGATTCTTCATGATGCCAACGACTTCTTCTTCATTCGAGTCGTGGCCCTTGATAGGACTCAATGTCTTCGTCAGAACGCGATAGACAGTCCGAGACACATATAACAATTCCTTCACAAGGAATTTAGTTCTTGGGGCCTGACCTGGCTTCAATGGCTTCATCAGCACTTGCATATAGTGATCTGTAAGCTCAGGTTCACTGTAGACGCAACGAGCAGCTTCAAGGGGAGGACTGAGAGGCAAAGCACGAAGCAATTCAGTAGCTGGTGCCTTGTAGTGAGTATTTTCAGACATCCAGTCCAGCACCCATGAATTCACATCTTCAGAGTCTCCGGTGATGTGCAGAGTTGCATAAAATTGAAGAATGAGCTCTTCATTCCAATCACATATATCAGTGCAGAAATTTAACAGTCCAGCGTCGTAAAGAACACTGAGGACTGGCACGAAGCACGGCAGAGATTCCATATCCACGTGAGGAATGTGCTCATGATCGAAGACTTTGTCTTTGTTGAACAGCACTGAGGAATAAAAATTTGCCTGGCTGGCAGTCCAGAAACGCCTCTTCCTAATGCGAGCAGAGTCATAGGGGTTGTAATCAGTGAAGAATACGTGCTCGCCGAAGAAATCATTAGCCTTGAATTTTTGCTTCCTTGAGAATGGATCCTTTGGCTTGGGCAGAGGAGTGTCAGTCAGTTGCATTACAACCTCAGGAATCGCAATCTCAGGTTCTTCAGGCTGAGGAATTTCTGGTTCCTCTTCAGTGGCAGCCTGGGTCTTCAATTCTTCATTTTCATTTTCTTCAGCACTAGTGGCTGGAATTTCTTCATGAGCTTCATCAGATCCCATTTGAACTGTAGTTGCTGGGGACTGAGGAATTTGTTGCAATGGTGTGAAGAGTGGAGAGTTGGGGTGCTGACTTTCCCAAAAGTCATCATTCATCACTGGTGTGGTACAGCCAATGTCCACATCTTCATCTTCCATTTCTTCAACGCCGGCCTCTTCAGCAGTAAACTGAGGCATAGGCGAGGAAACTGTGGGGGTTGAAGGGATTTTATCCACTTCAATTTCTTCATCCATCTGCTCTGACGAAGCAGCAGAAGGATTTTCTTCATCAGATCCGCTAGGGATCACATATTCTTCATCAAAAGGGACGATTTCCTTTGATGGCATGGAGGAAACAGGAACAACATCAATTGGATTAGCAAATGAGCTTGTCAATTTCTTCATCTTCTTCGGTGCTGAAGAATCTGAAGGAGCTGATGCTTTCCTTTTCTTCACTGCTGCACGCTCTGCAGCCTTGGTCTTCTTCACATCTGATGCAGATGGAAGAATTGGAGTTGGGGTAGGCGCAGGAGGAGCAGAGGAATGTGGTTGATTTTCTTCAGGCACAACTGATGCAGTTGCCCTGACCTCTTCATTTTCTTCAGGCGCACCACTAGTGGATGCCCTGGCAATTTCATCAGCGGCTGGAATGCAGTCATCAGCCCTGGAACTCACATTTTCTTCAGCAGCCTGAATGTCATCAGCGGTGCTGGCATGTTCTTCAGTTGGCTGAGCAGATGCTTCAGCCTGAGGAATTTCTTGTTGCAATGGGGCTGCAACATTGGAGGTGAACTTCTCAGTCAGTTTAACAAACCTGACCTTGGCTCCTTTCCAATCAGCATAGTAAGCATTGAAATCATCGCTGAGGACTTTGATTTCAGACTGGATCTTCACAAGTTCATCAGTTGTCATAGAGACAACGTTGTTCTTCAGGAATTTCTCCTTCCTGTACTGCGCTTTCTTGAGCTGCCTGGCCTTCTCAAATTTCCATTTCTCTTCTTGGATGAAGGCAGTCAGCATATGACTTTGGCCAGGAGTCAGCTTGAAGTCAGGCATAGGAGTGTTTGGGTCCTTGTGCCAGAGATCAATGTAATCGAGGATCAACTTTGGATCCAAAAGCAGAGGCACATTTGTGCCCTTGGCTCTAGCGGCCCTGACTTGCCTATCTCTGATGATTTCAGCAAGTTCTTCATCATCAGCTTCGTCTTCTTCAGACGGCACTTGGAAGGCGACCTGCTTCTTGTGAGGACTTGGGCGAGAGCCTCGTCCAGCAGTGGTCTTTGTCTTCAGCAGAGAGGGTCCTGTTGAAGAATTTGGTGCAGCTGAGGAACTAGCTGAAGCTCCTGAGGCAATAGAGATGCCTGTAGTCCTTTGGCACGTGGCAAGATGCACAGGTGCTGAGGATTTGGTCGGAGCAGCTGAGGACTTTGGAGGAGCAGGAGCAGCGTGAGGAATTGGCCGTGAGGACATTGACGGTGAAGCACTTGGCTTACGCGCAGGCTTCTTTGCCATGGATTTCTTCGGCTTGACAGAGACCTCAGCGGCAGCAGCAGCAGCAGCAGAGTCTTCATTGAATTTCCTCACTGCTTCTCTAGCTTGTTTATCCAGCTTGGCCTGGCGCTTGGCCCATCCATCAGGATAATCTTCACCACGCTTGAGGCTGGTGAGATCAGCTTCTTGGCCAGGTGCCAACGGAGGTCTTGAGCATGGAGGATTGAGTGCGAATTTCTTCATGTACTTGGGAGTCACATACCTGTACTCCCTCCACTCTCTTGCCCATCTCCTCTCTATCTTCTGAATGCGCACCTTGCGCTGATTTTTATCTTCCTCAGGGGGTGTGCAGTACCCAGCATAGATGTCCTCAGGGATTTCAAATGCAGTGTTGATCTCAGGCCTCTTTCCTCCTTTCTGTGGCTTCTTTCCATCAGCCATTTTCTTCAGATGAGGAATTTGAACAATTGAATTCTCTGAAGAAGTATGCAACCTTTCTTCGAGGAACGCTGCAAATGAGTTAAGTTGATGAGAACCTAGTGATTCAGCAGCGGACATGAGTACCTGTGAACAGAGTATAGTTGCGAGGAATTTGAAGAGGTCATATGCGTTCTCAGAAGATTTTTCAAAAAGAACAAGTTTGAGGAATTTGACCAGATGAGTCTTGAAGAATTTCACTAAGCGTTCTTTGTCTTAGGTTCCAGAGTTGTATAGATCGAAGATCCACACAATTGAGGAATCTTGAAGAAAAATTATTGCTTAGAGAAACGAATCAAGAACAGATGACATGTGAGGTGTTTAGTGTGTGAAGAATTTGAAGAATAAACACCTTTGAAGATTTTGTAGAAATCATTTGAATCAAGGAGGGCAGTAAAAGTAACTTTTAATTACCCTGAACGAAGAACACGACGAACTGTGAGGTAGAGATGAGAAGTTCGTCTGTGCAGATCTTCCACGCCCTAACTCGGCGGAGGAAGACGGCTACGGCGGCGGCGGAGTGAAGATTTCCGCGGCCGGCGCGAGTACGGCGGCGACGAGGTCGAGGCAGTGAAGCTCTTCCTCACCGGCGACGATGAAGTAGCGGCGGCGCTAGGGTTTGAGAAGCTCGAGCTGGAGAGAGGTCGAGCGGAGTAAAGGAAGTGAGGAAGGGGAGAGGGGGTATTTATAGCCACGGTGAAAAACTGTTCGCCCGAAGAAATTGGACGAACGTGCCCCTGACCCTTCTCATTCGCTTGACATGTGTCACCCACGTACTGAGAAGTGGAGATCGTGTTAGATCGTGGGTGAATAGATAAGTATTTCGTGGGATGCGGAACGGTTTGAGCGGCAAAGCCGAAAATTTGGATAAGATAAGTTAAAAGTTCCGTTCGCAAATTCTTCAGCTGACAAGGACACAGTGAAGATTTTGAACGAGTTTCAAATAGAACGCACATGAAGAATTTGTGAATAGATTGGGTTGAGTATAGCATAGAGGGGGAAGGGTCCGATCACATTCACTTAGCAGAAAAACCAACTTGAAGAATTAGCCATAAGTGAATGCTGTAGAGGACATAAACTCATATATATATATGGCCAATGAAGAAAAATGACGGAGAAGGTGAAGATGATGCAAAGTTGAAGAACATGAACAACTGAGGAATTTCAACTGAGGAAAAACTCAAATTGAAGATTTTCAACTTTTGTGGTGGCGTGACCCACCGTATAAGAATGATGATTTCAGACACCGCGTACAATTGTCGTAGGGCTCTGAGAATCAAATTCTTCATTATTTCATCACACTTAGAGTGTTATTCTTCATTGATTGAAGAAAAATGTTTCTTCATGTGTTGCACATCTAAGTCATCAATTTTGCATAAGTGTTAGGATGAATGTCCTTTTCAAAGAACATTCAAAGATTCTAGGATATTTAGCTCACACCGCAACTTGCTAAATCTCTTCGCATCCAAGGGCTTTGTGAAGATATCGGCTAGCTGTTCTTCAGTCTTCACATGCTCAATAGAAATGTCGCCCTTCAACACATGATCGCGAAGAAAATGATGACGAATCTGAATGTGCTTTGTCTTCGAGTGCTGAACTGGGTTGTGAGCAATCTTGATGGCACTCTCATTGTCACAGAAGAGAGGCACATTCTTCACGTTGACGCCGTAGTCCTTGAGAGTTTGCTTCATCCACAGCAATTGAGCACAGCAAGAACCAGCAGCAATGTACTCAGCTTCAGCAGTAGACAGTGATACGCAGTTCTGTTTCTTCGAGGACCAACAGACCAAAGATCGTCCGAGGAAATGACATGTACCAGATGTTGACTTGCGGTCCACACGATCACCAGCATAGTCAGAGTCAGAATATCCAATGAGATCAAAAGCCGAGCCCTTGGGGTACCATAATCCAAGTGTTGGTGTGTGAGCTAGATATCGAAGAATATGCTTCACAGCCTTATGGTGTGATTCCTTCGGTGTAGCTTGAAATCGGGCACACATGCAAACACTAAGCATAATATCTGGCCTAGATGCACATAAATACAATAAAGAACCAATCATGGAGCGGTATACCTTTTGATCGAAGTCAATACCATTTTCATCAGTGCACAGATGGCCATTTGTGGGCATCGGAATTTTGACGCCTTTGCAATCTTGCATGCCGAATTTCCTCAGTACATCCTTGAGGTATTTCTCCTGAGATATGAATATGCCATTGCGCTGTTGACGAATTTGAAGACCTAAGAAGAATTTCAACTCTCCCATCATAGACATTTGATATTCTTCACTCATCATATAGGCAAATTCATCACTATAACGTTGGTCAGTACAGCCAAAGATAATATCATCAACATATATTTGGCACACAAACAATTCACCATCATAAGATTTAGTGAAAAGAGTAGGGTCGAGTGAACCGGGTTTGAAGCCTTTCTTCATGAGGAATTCCTTCAAAGTATCATACCATGCCCGAGGGGCCTGCTTGAGGCCATAGAGGGCCTTATTGAGTCTGAAGACTTTGTCAGGATGCTTTGGATCTTCAAAACCTGGGGGTTGAGCAACATATACTTCTTCCTCAAGCTTACCATTGAGGAATGCACTTTTCACATCCATTTGATATAAAGTGATATCATGATGGTTAGCATAAGCAAGTAATATGCGAATAGCTTCAAGTCTAGCAACAGGTGCAAAAGTTTCATCGAAATCAATTCCTTCAACCTGTGTGTAGCCTTGAGCTACAAGCCGTGCCTTATTCCTCACCACAAGGCCATTTTCATCTTGCTTGTTGCGGTAGATCCACTTTGTGCCAATGATATTGTGCTTGCGAGGATCTGGACGTTTAACCAGTTCCCAGACGTTGTTGAGCTTCGAATTGATGTAATTCTTCTTGCATGGCCTGAATCCACTCAGGCTCCAGAAATGCTTCATCTACCTTAGTGGGCTCTGTGATAGAGACAAAAGCATAGTGCCCACAAAAGTTAGATAAATGTGAAGCTTTTGAGCGTGTGAGAGGACCTGGTGCTTCAATGTCATCGATGATCTTTTCAACTTGCACTTCTTTTGCAACGCGAGGATGAGCAGGTTGTCGTCGAGGAATTTGATCAGCATTTCTTCAGCATTTTCTTCAGGTGCATTAGCTCGACGTTCTTCATGTTCTGGAATGAATTCTTCAGCAGATTCTTCGGTAGGAATGACATCCTCAGTAGCCTTGAACTTGATAGTTTCCTCAGGTGCTGGTTCATCTATCACAGAGGGTAGGTGCTCTCTTTGCGAGCCATTAGTTTCATCGAACCGCACATCTACAGTTTCAACAACCTTGTGAAGAACGTTGTTGAAGACTCTGTAGGTGTGCGAGTCCTTTCCGTAACCAAGCATAAAACCTTCATGTGCTTTCGGTGCAAATTTAGCATTGTGATGAGGATCTCTAATCCAACATTTAGCACCGAAGACTTTGAAATAACTCACATTGGGTTTCTTGTCAGTGAGGAGTTCATAGGCAGTCTTCTTGAAGAATTTGTGAAGATATACCCTGTTGATGATGTGGCACGCAGTATAAATTGCCTCAATCCAGAAGTGACGAGGCGTCTTGTACTCATCAAGCATAGTGCGAGCCATCTCAACAAGAGTTCTGTTCTTGCGCTCCACGACGCCATTCTGCTGAGGAGTGTAAGGAGCAGATAACTCATGAGTAATACCAAGTTCATCAAGATAGTCATCAAGACCAGAATTCTTGAACTCAGTTCCATTGTCACTTCTGATGTGCTTGATCTTCACACCAAAGTTGGTTGAAGCCCTCGAGGAAAATCGTTTGAAGACTTCCTGCACTTCATGTTTGTAAGTAACAATGTGTACCCATGTGTATCGAGAGTAATCATCAACAATAACAAAGCCATAGAGAGATGCGTCATTTGTGACTGCTGAGTAATGGTTAGGACCGAAGAGATCCATATGAAGCAATTCAAATGGTCGAGTAGTGGTCATGATAGTCTTCGCTGGATGCTTAGCCTTGGTCATCTTTCCAGCTTCACAAGCTCCACACAAGTGATCCTTGAGGAATTTGACATTCTCAATGCCAATGACATGCTTCTTCTTCCCAAGCGTGTGCAAATTCCTCATGCCTGCATGACCAAGTCGTCGATGCCATAGCCAGCCTTCTGAAGCTTTTGCAAGTAGGCACACGGCTGGTTGCGGTCCTGTAGAGAAATCAACAATATACAAGTCTCCTCTCCTAAAGCCTTCGAAGACTTTGGAATTGTCAGCTTCCATAACCACAACACAACGATACTTGCCAAAGACAACAACCATATCAAGATCACAAAGCATTGAGACAGACATGAGGTTGTATCCTAAGGACTCGACAAGCATGACTTTGTCCATGTGTCGATCCTTTGTGATCGCAACCTTACCTAGACCCAATACCTGACTTTTGCCTTTGTCAGCGAAGATGATATGCTTCAGATGCGATGGTGATAAGGGAGCATCCATCAATAGATTCTTGTCACCAGTCATGTGATTTGTACATCCACTATCGAGGACCCACTCAGTGGCTTTGGGTTGATCATCCTGCAGATGAATTAGTGCAGCTTACGAACTTCATATACTTCATCAGTGAAGAATATGACATCACAATTCATCAGACCAATTTCATCAAGCAATGCAACAGTTAAAACAGTATGAGGACGTGAGAAATGAAAGTTCATTTCTTCATGATTAGCCTGCGTCCTTTCAGGCACTTTTCAGGTCTCCAGCAAATTCTTCAGACGTTAAAGTACGTCTGGAGACCTGACCCTGCATAAAAGATTAGTTCTTTTTCTTCACCACCCACATCTGAAGGGGTGGCAAAGAGTTCATCACTCTGCGAGCTCCATACGAGAAAGGTGGCATAGAAGCCAATCCATTTCGTTTCACATAAGAGGAGTTAGGGTAAGCATATGAATAAGCAGAGAAATTCTTCGAGGACTTATGAACATAATGATTAGAAGAATAATGCTCATATTCATAGCCCTTAGCTCTTCCCTGCGAAACAGAGTTGTTAGCACGATGATGTTCATATGAGGACTTTGATCCTTTTGAGGAATATGATCCACGTGAGGAATTCGATCCGTATGAGGACTTGGATCCATATGAAGAATTGGTCCATATGAAGAATTTGATCTGGGGTTCCTATTCTTCACAGGTGGTGTCATGAGGACATTCACCTGAAGACTTTCAAGGCACCTTTTGGGAACCCAGATTTTCTTCATAGGAGAACCGTTCCTGCAGTTAGTGCCAACATATCTAGCAAATACTTCACCATTCTGATTTTTAAACAGTTTATAGTTGGAGTCAAATGACTCATCAGAAGAATGAGAAGATTCACATGTAAAGCCAGATAAATTAGATGGATCAACTGGAGGTCCCTTTGCAGCAACCCATGAGGTTTTGGGGTACTGCTCAGGCTTCCAATATGTACCATCAGCATTGAGTTTCCTCTCAAAGGCAATACCCTCTTTCCTAGGGTTCCTGTTGAGGATCTGCTTTTTAAGCACATCACAAAGAGTCTGATGCCCTTTGAGGCTTTTGTACATGCCTGTCATGTACAATTCCTTCAGCCCTGCATCGTCAGTGATACTAGCAATGTCCTCAGATGAGGAATTAGTGATAGCAGAGACAGTTGAAGAATTTGTAGCATTAGAAGCATTTGAACATTCAGGTGAAGAATTAGCAGATTCACGTTCAATGCATTTCAAACATGGAGGAACAAATTCTTCCTGAGCAGCGCTGATTTGTTGAGCAAGTAATGAATCGCGCTCCTTCTGAAGATCTTCATAACTCACTCTTAGCTTCTCAAGATCTTGCTTTCTTTGAAGAAATTCATAAGAAAGCTTCTCATGATCAGATAAGAGAGTGTTATGATGACCTTGAAGGTTGTCAAATCTAGACTGAAGTCTCTGAAGATTTTCAGTCAAGGTTTTAGTGCGATCCATTTCTTCACCCAACATATCATCACTTTTATCTAGCATGTTTTGAACCTTTTCCAAGGCCTTTTGTTGTTTAGTGGCAATACAAACAAGCTTGGTATAGCTAGGTCCAAAATCATCATCAGATTCATCATCACTAGACTCGGATGAGGAACATTCGGTTACCTTGGCACCTTTTGCCATGAGGCATGGTGCAGAAGATGATGGTTCAGGTTCGAAAGTCATCGTTTTGAGTGATTCCTTGAAATCCTCAAACCAGGGATCATGACAAGTTCGATGACCTTCATAGACGTCAGAGATTCGGTCCCAGATAAGCTTCGCATTGCAAAGATGCATAATGCGCCTGAATTCATCTCTGGATAGGCAGGAACAGATGATATCCTTCGCCATGATGTCAAGTCGAGTGTACTTGCGAATATCATCAGTGTCCGCCATCTTGCATAGATCGGTAAGACCAATCTCAGTGACGGTCCACAGCTCGCTGTTCAGTGCCATGAGGCGCTTCCTCATCATGGCCTTCCACTTGGGATAATCATGACCGTCAAAGATGGGGCATGTCACTTTCTTCATACCTGCGGTCGACATAACTAAAACTCCAGGCGGTTAAACCAAAATCACACAGAACAAGGGAGTACCTTGCTCTGATACCAATTGAAAGTGCGTTATATCGACTAGAGGGGGGTGAATAGGCGATTTTTATGAATTCTTCACTGAGGAATTTGCCAGTGAGGAAATTCCTTAGCGAAGAACTACTTGCAGCGGAATAAGTACTCAAAAGTATGCATAGCAGAACACAAGCATGGTCATCATGATGAAATGAAGACAAGCACAGAGTACAGAAAGCGTAAACACAGGATAACACAGGATGAAGACAAACAGACTGAAGAAATTGAACTGAGGAAATTGAGAAAGTCTTCAGTCAAAGTCTTCAAACACAGATATGAACAAGTGCACAACACAGTTATGAGGAAATGAAAGAGTTGAGGAAATAGAACCAGTTGGCTTGGTGAAGACAATGATTTGGTAGACCAGTTCCAACTGTTGTCTCAGTTGTACATCTGGTTGGAGCGGCTAGGTATTTAAACCTGAGGACACACAGTCCTCACCGTATTCTCCTTGAGCTAAGGTCACACAGACCTCGCCCAATCACTCGTGGTAAGTCTTCAGGTGACTTCCGAACCTTCACAAACTCGGTCACTCGGCGATCCACAATTCCTCTTGGATGCTCTAGACCATGACGCCTAACCGTCTCGAAGAAGCACGGTCTTCAAAGGTAACAAGCGTCGGATCCACGCAGGATCAATCTCTTCAGTGATGCTCAATCACTTTGGGTTTGTAGGTGTTTGGGTTTGGGTTTTCCTCACTTGATGATTTTCGCTCAAAGTCCTCGGAGGATGGGATGCTCTTAAATGACAAGTGTCAGTTTCTCTCGGAGCAGCCAACCAGCTAGTGGTTGTAGGGGGCAGCTATTTATAGCCTAGGGAGTAGCCCGACATGATAAGACATAAATGCCCTTCAATGATATGACCGTTAGGTGCGAAGATATTTTGGGACAGCTGGCGCGTGGCACAGCAACGGTCGGAAATTTGAGGCTCAAATTCCTCAGGGATATCATGTTCCTCACTATGTAGGCTATCCGCACTGGCAAATTCCTAACTCCTCAGTCAGAACAAATTCCTCAGAGACCAGAAGAACTTCGTCTCTGTCACTGAAGAATATGACTGAACTGTATGAGATTTCCAATGGCTTCACTCGAAGGGATTGGTAGGTGTAGGATTTTGAGTTGAGCATCACATGGAATTTTTCCTTAGTATTTCCTCGACCCCCTTTAACAGTACGGTGTTTCCTATGACTCAAGAAAGAGAAAATGAAACTACGAAAACAAAATTCTTCACGCTTCATGTTCCTCAAACGAATACCAAGTCTTCAAGGTCACACCAATTTCTTCACTTTCAAAGTCTTCAGAAAGTCTTCAGAAATCCAAAGTCTTCAGTCGAAGAACTTCATTTTTAGGGGTCGACTTTCTCTGTAAATATCAAACTCCTCATAGACTTATAGACCTGTGTACACTCATAAACACATTAGTCCCTTAACCTATAAGTCTTCAATACACCAAAATCACTAAGGGGCACTAGATGCACTTACAGTTTTTACATAGTGCACACATAGTAAATGCTCATTTCATTGTGTGCAAGTGCAAGAGATGTGGCATTTTTCATTATGTGGTATTGTTTTGTTATAATCTCATCCTTTTGTGTTGTTCACAGACTGGAAAGTATGCATATTTATCTTCCAAGGAGACGAGTAACTAGTTTGTATCACCTTGCAGAGGGGGTGCAATGAAGATAAGATTGAGGATTTCCAAGTACAAGATGTTAGGAAGGAGCCTTGCAAGAGAAGTAGGAGCAGTGCTGAGCCTGTTCAACCAGTTAAGGTAAGTCACTGTATCCAACTCAACAGTTCAATTCCTTGTTTGTTTCAGGCATAGTTAATTTTATCTTTTTAATTGCTTTATTTGTCCTTAGTTAATGAGATGCCCAAACAATGATGCCTGATGTTGGGTACTTGTATAACTATTAGTTGACATAATTAAAGGCCTTACCACTTAATTACTCTGGCGAAGTGTGACTGAAGCTTTGAAGTCTATTAACCAACTATTACTGCATGAGGCTCACAATCTAGTTTATACTAGGCTAATGATTGCATAGTTTTGCTTGCCGTAGTAGGTTTGTATGAATCCCTCTGTTGTTCATTATGCTCCCTAAGACTTTAATTGAGCTACAGAATAGCCAACTGCTTGCTTACTTATACGCAACTTGCTGTCTAAATTTGTAACTTGTCTGTGTTTTGGATTTGGCCCCAACATCATGCTCCTCTGATTTGCTAAGAGAGATTTCTGTATGCGGGCTGCAAAGACTACCATTTTTATAATTTTTAAAATATCACCTGCTTATGCTTCATGATGTGTAACATTATTGTTAGTCCTGTTTTGCCATGTACAAAATAGTATGTCTTGCTCGCTTAACTGTTGTAACTATATTTTTGCCCTAGTCATGTGTACTTACAAAAACATTTCAGGATGAAGTGACATCAACACAAAGATCTATGAGCAGTGCGTCATGGCCGTTACCGAATGATTATGGATTGGAATTGGAATGTGCTGATGTTCTCGAGCATCAACTAGAGGTGGCAAGACAACGTGTACATGATTCTCAACATACAATCAACAAGTTGAGGCTGGACTTGCAGGTATTAGATGCAGGAGTCAAAAAAATGAAACAAGACACTGAGGTAACCACGAAGGAATTGGAGATTTTGCAGACTGAAATTTGTGCTATCTGAATCCGGCCAATCCTATTTTCTGAAGAGATTATAGTTCAAATGGTAAGTTCTGTTTATGCGTGTCCATGATGTATGAGCTTTATTTGTCTAGTGTATGTAATTTGCTGTTTGTGTATGCTTTATTATCACTGGTGCCGAACTATAATGCCCAGTGGGTATATTCGGCTGTAATTTCTTTATTGTATAGTGTAGGATTATTCTACGTTTCTATGCATTAGTCTTTTTATTGTATAGTGTATGTTTTTTAGAGGCGATAGTATAGAGTAGGATAATTCTTGAATATGCTATATCGTTGAAACGGGGACCAACACGCCCAAACATTTCTTGGACGCCATACAAACGAACAAACATGTGTAGTCAAAGCAGGCCTTAATTGGGCTGGTCAAAATAATATGAAGTGGATCCCAAATGATGTGGCCCAGCGTAACAACGGCTCTTAGCAGGTCGTTAACAGGCCAAAAGCTCGATAGGGCCATATAAATGGAAATGACCCGCGGGCCTCTAGCAGGCCGAAATACATGTCAATTTTGTCTCGACCCTTTTACTTTACAGGCCAGTAAGAGGCCGAAAGTGTTATGGGCCAGAGGAGGCCCAATTTGCAAACTAAGCTTTTAACAGGCCGAAAGTCGTGTTGGGCTGAAATGATGCCCTGCGGAACGTGGGCCCCTAATGGACCTAAAGGCAAAGGCCTAACTGTTGTGAGGGCCATTAACAGGCCGAGAAACAAAATGGGCTAGGAGTTTGCCCATTTAGCGAATGGGCCAAGGACAGGCCTAAAGTCACAGTGGGCTAGAATTGGCCCAACTGCAGAATGGGCCGAGAAAAGGCTGAAAGACGTTCTGGGCCGTTAACAGGCTAGAACTGACGATGGGCTGCTAACAGGTCGAAAGAAGCTCGGGCCGCAATTGGGCCCAAAGACGTAGCGGGCCATTAACGGGCTTAAACTAACGATGGGCTGGAAATTGTCAAATCTAGAATGGGCCTTTGATGGGCCGATTCTGTGTAACTTGTATGGGTCGTGCTTGTAAATGGGCCTGACTCAAGTAGGCCGCTAATGGGTCAGGCCCGCTTATTTTGACAGGCACGGCCTTTTAACCTGAATGGGCCACTGTTGGGCCGAGACATGTGTCGACGTATCATAGGCACGTTCCGTCCATTCGCTGGATGACAACTGTCCGAACGCCGGGCCGACACGTGGATCTGCCGGCCAATGAGAATTTTACACGTGGAAAATCCCCATTGGTCCGTGTTATTAACGGGTTATCGGATCCAAATCGGAACCCGATAGCTTAACGGTGACCCGTTACGGTGGATGCCACGTGTCGGTCACCCTTAATGAAAGCACTTCTATGACGCGTGATTTATCGTCATGGAAGTGGACACTTCCGTGATGATAATTTTGGTAATGTCATGGAGCACTTCTACGACAGCACAGGTATGACTATCTTGATTGTGTCACAAAATCGTCATGGATGTACATGCATGACAGAAAACGGGACCTACTGTGACAAACATGTATCATCACGGAAGTGTATTTTTTTGTAGTGCTAGCCTACATGGGCCCATGCGGCTAGGGGGGCAAACCCTAAAAGGGAGGGGGAGCACGTGGGGGGGGGGGGGGCGCCGCCCCCTTGGCTTGGAGGGGGGCAAGGTGTCCGCACCCCTCACCTCCCATGTAAAGACAGGGAAGGGTTGGGCGCCACTACCAGAAGCCCTGGTCGCCTCCCTCTCTCTCTCCCTCCACTTCCTCCACCGCAGCTGCTTGGCGAAGCCCTATAGAAAATCCTCAACTACCACCATGTTGTTCTGCTAGCCTAGATCCCATACCTCTCCCCCTTGCTTGCTAGATCAAGAAGGAGGAGACGTCACCGAGCCATGCGTGTGCTTAACTCGGAGTTGTCGTTCGTGCAGCGCTCGATCGGATTGGATCATGAACAGTACGACTACATCAACCACGTTCGTTGAATCTTTCCACTTTCCGTCTACAAGGGTATGTAGACACACTCCATCTCATTGGTAGCATCTCCTAGATTAGATCTTTGGTGAATTCGTAGGAATTTTTTTTGTTTTCCGTGCAACGATTCCCAACATAGGTGTATGCGTTTCTCCTGGTGATGTTACAACAACTTTACAAATTTGGCAAGGTCATATATGGGTTAATATGATGTTGGAATTTGTTGGATTCCAAGTTACTCCGTTAGCTTCTTATATTACCACCTCTGGTTACTTTCTACAATATGGTCACATGGTTGATGCTTATTCGCTACTACTCATTGGGTGTCGTCCTGACATTATATTTGGAGTAATTTTTAGTACCATTTTAGGTATGGTTTGTGCATCATTTGTTCTATAGGTTTATGTTGATCAATGCACACAACTACAATCGTTAAGTGGAATAACATCAACGAAGCATATTGTTCTTGGCAGTCCTATGAAGAACATCATTGTTCTCATTGATCTGTCATTGCTCCTAGCTTGGGAGTCTGGTGGTTGTGCATCGAGCCTTGAAGATATGCAAGATATTCCTTTCAATGGTGTGAATTGTCATTACAAAGGACTAGTCTGTCTTCACATGGTTGAGTTCAGTTGCCTAAGAAGGCATTATCCTAACTGCAAAAGGCTCATCGTGGAAATTACTACGTAATTTGATATTCAATGTGTTGCTTGGGAATTCGCATGATCACTTCACTCAGTGTGTTCTTACCCTTTCATGAATGGTGGCTGTCATTATCTCACTTCAGGTCTGGCATGTACTGTATGCTTTCAGTTCATTGTTTATGATGCCATGAGGAACTTCCGGAGCCTCGAGTTTTGGTAAGGGAAGTTGTCATGGGATCCAGGCATCTGGGCCCTTCTCTATTTCTTCGGATTTTTCACTCAACCTCAAGTAACAAGAAGGAGTGTTGTAGCTCCAACTTATTACCACAACCACTACCTCGACCATGCTTTCTACTCTGACAATGTCTGTGTCGACCAATCCTACTACCTCGACGCTTTTTGTGACCAAGTGAACATCAACGACGACTACTGCCTTGAGCAAGTAGGCGTTGTCTGCTCCATCAACCTCACCAAGTTCCGCCTAAGCTACGGCACCCACTGCAACCTCGACGAAGTCATGAAGCATCAAGTACCATGGGACCGGAGGTTCGACATGGCATTGGCTTGAGGTCAAGCTGAATTTTAAGGAAGGGGGAATGCTAGCGACCAACCCTACTCTCGTCACGGGCTGGACTATTGGTTGCGCCTATTGGGCCTGGGTTGTTGGGAAGCAATAGAAGGCAGCAACTACATATACAAGCGAATGGGTTACGAATGACTCGGCTAGGAACTGGACGACTTCGTCCTCCTATGCTTCTGTATCTTCTTCTTCTAGCGATCCTCTCCTCCCCTTTAGTGGCTAGAGCTTGATAAATTTGTGGCCTGTAATCCTAGTTGATGAGGAATAGATCATGTGACAAGAGTGTCGTTAATACAATCTTGCTAATTAAGCCTCAAATCCTCATAATTTTCTATGTGGGGTAGGTGTCGTTGGAGTTGCCGCCATTTGCAGTTCTATGGTGAAGCTGGTGGATTTCAGGTGGTGGCACACGTGGTTCGTGGGAGTTAGTTGGCAATAAATGGTCAGTGTACGTTTTGAAAACGGTGCACATTTTGTGTGAGCTGCGGCCCACAACATTGGCAATTGTCTGAACCATTTCGCGTGAGGCAGCGGGCATCGCATTAATTGTGGTTGGCGGATGGGTCATGGTGTGAAATATAGGTGCATGTACTAGTACTCAGAATACAGATACATGTATAAGAGATGGTGCAAATCTAGAAGCGAACGACTGGGATAAAGGGCTCATTTGAGCTCGAGCTTAGAATAACACTTTCGAAATAATAGAGGCATTTTCACCCGCAAAAGAAAAAGAAATAATAGAGGCATTTAGGGTTTAACGGCTCAACTTGAGTTCGAGCAAAGCGGCCAGCAAACACGGATCGTGTCTTCCTCACCCCATCATCTGAATCACCAATCCATCACCATTATTTTTATGCTCTATTTCTCTGTAGGGATGTAACGAGACACAGTTGGCTAAACTTATCTTTTCCTAGACACGCTCTCGATCATTCAGCCAAGACAAACACGGAGGCTCACATTAGTTTATATCTCTTAAACATACGCCTGAACTTATGAAGACTGCATGCGACTAATTTATACACTACTGGGAAAGTTTGCACTAGGAGGAGCAGGATTAAGGGCATCCACTACGTGTGTAGATCCTCTGAAAAAGGGTGCAACTCACAAGTTGTCCTCATGAGTTGGTCTAAGGGCATCTTCAACGTGGACTCGCAAACCGCTCACATCCGTCTGGATCGTGCTGTCCAGACGGCAGAAGCCATCCAACGCAGTTCTGTATCGGTTCGTGGGATGATTCAGACGCATTTTCCACAAATTAAGGACAAAGTGGGGGAAGTTTGTGGAAGTCCGGATACCTAAAACGTAGGGCTCGGACACCCCCAGCCCACGCAATCCCCCCTCCTGGTCCCATTTCTTCCACTCCGCCCCTTGCTTTGCATCCCCCCCTCCACCTCCGCCGTCGCTGTTGTACGTCTCCGGCCGCTACAAAGGCATTGTCGTACGTCCGCAACTAGCGCCAACGCGCCCGCTCGACGGAGCTGTCCACCCTGGAGCCGTTTGTACCCAAGTACACTCCACCCCTGTTGACGACCTCCATGGCGGACACCACGCCCGGCAGGTGTTCGGTCAAATGTCATTAACCTTATTTTCAAATGCTACGTTGTTTTTTAGAGTACGAAGGATGGTGAGCTACTCGACCATGGAGGATGAGTTGTTGTGCGATGTGTGGCTGGCCGTATCCGTGGATTTCGTAGGCAGGAGCGGAGGGGAGCCCTTCTTGGAGCAAGTACATGAAAAGTTTCACGAACGAAAGCACATTGCGCCCTAAGACATGTGCTTCAACCACACAACGTGTGGTCGTTGTCGTATCGCTGGCACGCTATCCAGATCAGTGTCACTGAGTTTTGCGACGTGGTTCGTCAGCTCGAGACAAGGTGGCTATTGCACGTGGCCGAGGACGAGGTCATAAGTTTTACTTCCTCTTGCTCAACTTGTTGATTGAGTCACTCAATGTTGGTGTACACAATCTATGTAGCCCGCACGCGCTGCCGTGGTGTACCATATGAGAGAGGGACGTCCATTTATGTGCACACACTGTTGGATGAAGTTGAAGGGGAGTATGTGTGGAACGACATGATCCGTTCATAAAAAACTTGTTGGACATCCGGGATCTAATCGAATTAGAGACATTGTTGTACTAAACTTAATTTGCATGGTATGTATGAATGATTTGTGCTATTTCCTATCCGAACTTTGATAAATATCGACCGGTTTGCATGAATTTCATCTAGTTAGTTAAAATACAGTTTGAAATGTATGCGGCTACGGTTGGATGACGGCCTCCTGCATCCGTGTCCGCGGACTGGTCCCCCTATCCGCCGACGGATGCGGGAGGAATTTGTGGGTCGCTGTTGGAGATGCTCTAACTCAGCAAAAAATCCACTCCGGATGAAGTGATATATGCACTCCCCAGCAAGAAAAAAAGGTGGTATCTGTATTAGCTGAGCAATTTTCTTTGGCTTAATTAGTAGATCACGCCACGGTTTAGTAAAAATAAAATACTCCATTCATTCATTACTATAAGATGTTTTAAATATTTTAATATGAAGTATTTCTGTAAAGAAATATAAGAGCGTTTAGATCACTACTAAGGGAGTACATACGGACTAAAATAAGTATGCAAATACATTAAAACGTGTCTACATAGATTCAATTTAGAAAAAAAAAATAAGAACATCTTGTAATAGTGAACGAATGGAGTACTTCATAAGGTGGCAGACACGTATACCCTCTATTTTTAGAGTGGGGGGCATTGTTGGAGTTGCTCATGCACCACTTGAACTAACAACCATTTAATTGTTTTCATACTCTTAATTTTTTTCTGATTATATAATTGCTCGTGTCAAATTTCTAGTCACACGTGTATAATAGCAATTGATGACATGATAGCTCATAAATCAAAGGGACTAATTGGGAAACAGCGTTGCACTAATTTGTTCCTACTAGGTAGGAGGAACAAGAGCTAGGGAGAATATTTAGCAGTTGTAGGTGGAAGACATGGCTATGTGTTTCCCGTGAAGCATATGCATCATGGGATGTACACGACAGCTACATGCTACCATCACAATAGGTACGTCCAAAGTGGACGCAATTAACTTCACTCTCTGCACATCTTTGGAGAAGTTTCCAAACAACTAAATACACGTTGTGTTCTCACTGTAGAGTGACTCCATGCAGAAGATGTTATATGTCTCGTACTTTCGTTACTTTGGTGGTATGTTACTTTTTGTTGAGATTTTAGTATACTCAAATCATGAAAAGATCAAATGCATATACAATCACACTACCCTATATACACTTTTTCCCATCCCAACCAATTCCTAAGCCTTTGGCTTTTCCAGTTGTCTACATAATCAGCACCTACCAAAAGGAAAACTATTGATATATATATATATATAGAAATGGTTAGCCTTCATTTTTTGTTAAAGCTAGGGTAGGTCCACCATACGACAACTCCCGCATAAGAAAAAAAAGCAACATGAAGGAAATTCAGTATATCATCCCCGAGTTCTTGGGAGGCTTTGGGTTAGTTTAGGTCATTTGATGTCCCTAATTAAGCTTGATAGCCTGGCATCTCTTAAAGTAATCTATAGTTTAGCAATGGAATTAGAGATATTACAACCGAGTACTTCTCCTCGGCTATCCATCCAACTTCGCCGCAGGCCTCGAGGTCCCCGGTGCGGATCGTGGAGCCCAGCCATGCGTGATCGGTCTGGTACCTGGCAGGAGGTCGTTCCACGACTGACTATCATGTGGAGACGTGATAGATTTTGGAGGGATCCCGGACCCGATATGTCCGGTGAAAGGCAGGCGAGTTAGCGGATTCAGACCCAGCCGGACGCGGATGACATGCAAATGGGGCGTGCTATGCGAGCAGCCAAGCTTCGAGATATCGAAGACACTACAAGTACGTCCGTAAACACCATTTTTCGGTATTACATTTTTCTGAGGATGAAATTGTTAGTAATGTTGATAAGTTAGGGGTATCTCTCGGGGTGAATGGTCGGGAGGTAGCTAGGTCTGTTAATGACTTACTTGACCTTGAGGCAAACAGAGCCATGGAAATGCTTAGAAATATTGCGGCAGTTAAACCTATGAAAGAAAGTGAAAAAAAATGCACTCGGGGTTCGAGCATTAGAATGTCTTTGTGAGGATCTAGTGCCCTCTATTGTGATAGACAGAGAGGCTTTGGATGCAGAGGAGCATGCTGCACCTCTGCAACTAGTTGAAAGCTTAGGCAACGACCCCCGTCATGCGGACTCAGTGGTGGTGCAGGATAAACCCAAACCGCGTGGAAGAGGAAGGTCTACCCTCTCTCTGAAGTGCGTCGAAGTGCAAGAATAAAATTCAAACAAAAATTCCATGATGAAAAATGAGAGGCATTTTCTGGAATAGCAGAGGTCTTCTGGACTTGACTAAGCATAGGTTTTCGCAGAATCTTCTATTGAACACAAACTAGACTTTATTGTATTGCTCGAGACGGGTAGAGATAACTTTACTTCATAGTTTTTTCGAACGGTCTCCGGTGGTTTAGATTTTGACTGTCATTGTCTCCCACCGCGGGGAAGGTCTGGTGGGATCTTACTTGGGGTAAACTGCGAAACCCTGGAAGTAGTCCATGTTATTCTAGGTGACTATGCTGCCAAATTTCATGTGCAATCAAAGGTTGATGGTTTTGGATGGGTCCTGGTCGCTTTCTAAGGTGTGGCACAGCCGGAGTTCAAGCCTGACTTCCTAGCTGACCCGGTGAGGGTTTGTGGGGATGAGAGGTTTCCCATTTTGGTTGGGGTGACTTAACATGAATAGGCAGAGAGACGAAAAAATAATGGTAATTTCGATGGGAGGTGGTCATTTATGTTCATTGTTATCATTGAGAGTCTAGACCAGAAAGGGATTGATCCCATAGGCAGGCAATACACTTGGGCGAACAATTTGGAGAATCCAACATATGAGAAATGGGATCGGGTTCTAACCAATGTGGAATGGGAACAGAAGTTTCCTCTCGTAATGGTGCGAGCATTACAAAGGGGACTTTCCGATCACACTCCTCTCCTTGTTGACTCGGGGGATGCGACCCATGTAGGCAACAAAAACATCTTCTCTTTCAAAATGACATGGTTCTAGAGGGAGGGTTTGTCGATTTAATAGCCAGGGAATGGGCTAAAGAGAACATAGGTCCATCGAATATTCAAAAATGGAAATATAAGATTAGACACATTCCACATTTGTTGCGAGGCTGGGCAAAGAATGAAAGTGGCACTTAGAGGCCGAGGCCAATATGCTAGAGACGGTTGATCGTATTGTTAAGAGGGAATCCCAAGAGAAGCTATGAGAGCTTCTAAGGGAAGAAGGGTTGAAATGGGAACTTAGAGCTAAAGTTCGACACGTGGTTCACCCAGTTTTTCCACATGATTGCGAATGAAAGCACAGGAAGAAGAATATTATTCAGCTCGAACAAGATGAGGGTACAATTGTAGGACATGAGAACCTAAAATTGTATATCTCAAACTTCTACAAAAAGCTCTTTGGGGCACCGGAGGAGAATTTTGTTTCGCTCCACGAGCATGTGGTGAAGGATTTGCCTCAACTAGGGGCCGATGAGAATGAGGTTATGTTAGAACCCTTGTCAAAGAAGTATGTGTTCGAGGCGATAGCACAAACGAAGAATAATAAGGCACCAGGCCCCGATTGTTTTCAAGCTAAATTTTACAAGGGGTGTTGGCATATCATTAAATCAGACCTTATGCCCATGTTCCATGATCTGTTTAATGGCCAGTTGCAATTATTTCACCTCAACTTTGGAGCGATTGCACTGTTGCCAAGGAAGGAGGAGGTTGTTCGCATTGAGTAGTTCACACCAATACGTCTGCTTAATGTGAGCCGTAAGATCTTTACAAAAGTTCGTACTAATCGCCTCACACGTATTGCGCATAATGTGGTGCAGCCAACTCAGACGGCTTTCATGCCGAGACGACATATCCTGGAGGGTGTGGTTGTTCTACATGAAACCTTACATGAAATTCACTCAAAGAAACTGGATGGAGTTGTCTTCAAAGTGTACTTTCAGAAGGTTTACGATAAAGTTAAATGGCCATTTTGCAACATGCTTTACATATGAAGGATTTTGATGCGGCCTGGAGGAAGCGGGTCAAATCCTTTTTGAGAAAGGCAGTGTAGGGGTCAAGGTAAATGATGACACATGCCATTAGTTCCAAATGCAAAAAGGGCCGAGATAGGGGGATCTAATGTCTCCTATCCTGTTCAATATTGCTGATAAGTTGGCAGTTCTCATTGACTGAGCCAAATAGGACGGTCAAGTGGGTGGGCTCATCCCTCGTCTTGTAGATGCTTGGGTGTCTACACTATTATACTACAATACACAGATGATACAATTATTTTCATGGAACATGATTTGGCAAAGGCTAGAAATATGAAACTAGTCTTATGTCTTTTCGAACAACTGTGTGGTTTGAAAATCAATTTAAAAAATAATGGACTATTTTGTTTTGGGCGCGCCAAGCGACGTTCTCCTGGATTATGGGGTGTTGTGGCCCTCAGCGTACTCAAGATGGAATCCTCTGAAGACTTGGCGTATACTTGAAGGCATATTTAAATGTTCGACATGTTTATCTCTAGGCATAACCGACCATGTGTAACCCTAGGTACCCCTCGGTCCCTATATAAGATGAGGGTTTTAGTCTGTAGAGGCAAGCTAGAACTCATTCATACGACCCGAACCTCTGTAAACATCGTGTCTTTCTCTACCTCCTGTTACCATCTAGCCGAGACCACCAACTCGGGACCCCCTACCCGTGATCCATCAGTTTTAGCACGGACAGGTGGCCGGTACAGGTCCTGTTGTGTGGTTGCAAAGGATCGATGGCTCATCTTCGTATCAACTGCGACATTGGATGTGGGAAGATCTTTATCCCCGGTCAGCTCTTTGCCTTCGACAACATTGTACTACACGCCGACTCGGCCGGTCACCTCGGCCAGGTCGAGAACCTCTCCCCAGGCCACATGATCAGGTTTGGGAATCTGGAGTATGCCGCAGACTCCTGTGGCAAACTTGTCTTTTCGGGCTGGGTGTAAGACCAACCCAAAGACCTTACCAATGTCGTCGTCTTAGCACCAGATTCGATCTTGTAGTAGGATCACATAATGATTTGCATCTTAGATCTGGCTTTGAGCTCGGGTCCGAACACTGCACTGCCGGATCAGGCGTCAGGCCCGACCAGCCAAAGTTCTGAGGCTATGTTAGGTGGTACCTCAAGCAAACTTCAATTGGTCCTCGCCTATTGTCAAGAGATGGGCAAGGTCGACATCCCGCTTCTGAACGAGATGCTAGATTGGGTTCGGAGCCTTGGAATCTTGAACGATCAAGCCTCGGTCTATGATCGGATCGGGGACAAACCTGGAGGAGCAGAAATTTTGTCCCACCCTCCACCCACTTAGTCGCTATAGTCGAGGACTTAACCGATGTATTGGACTAGGCCTCCGAGGAGGCAGTCGACATGGATGAAGATGCCGACAACATGTCATACACTGCATCATCCTTAGCCACCTCCAATACTAGCAAGTGGGTGGCCACCTTCACCTACGTGTCTAGATGGTAGATACCCCCAAGATGATGAAGGAGGCAAAGAACCCCCCTCCCAACGCCAGCGCAGAGGGCGCCACAACAAAAACACAGGAAACGGCGAAGCTAGTAACATGCCACCAAGAATGGCGACACCATCAATAATGGCACTACTCTGAACGATGTCGAGGACCACAACATGATACATCTCGGCATACTAAGGAGATATTAAGAAAGTATAGTCAAGATTCTCTAGAAGCATTTCCTTCTTGTATTTCTTCTCGACCACCTGAGATGTCGGCATCACCACCCCGAGGTAATCCCTCCTCTCCCGCTTCTTTCCTTCATGCTCCCGCTGAGCAACCAGCTCTAGATCAAACTTCGGATAGTGAGCTTGAATGGCCGCAAAGGCCTGCCGAGAACCTTCCAAGTAGGACGACTGCTTGCACAACTCGACTTGGGATCCAGCCCCTTGGAGGTGGTACACCAATCCAAAGAAGCTGGTTGGTAGAGGATCACTCAGCCATACGGCTTTGCAGAGATGCTCCATGGAAGGCTTGGCCGCTCATTGTAGTTCTGTCGTTTGCTACTGCTGGTCGCAGAGGAATTGGGGACATGCCGATGCCTGGAACTGCATCCGGAAGGACTCTGCTCGGCCACATCTTCACACCCACTGAAGTGCCAGCACGCATCCTCTACACATTGCAGGAGGTCCAAAAAGGCGCCTAATATACGCCAACGTTTCCTCGGCTTGGGGAAGGCTTGACTGCCTAAGACACACTTTAGTAAATATGGCTTACCGGCAGCTATCTTGGTCGCCTGTCGTAGTTCTTCCTTTGCCACATTTGCTTAGGAGGTGGCCTCTTGATACTCTGCTGCGAATTTCTTGAGCTCAGCATCGTCTTTTCCCGCTAAGGTCTTCAACGAATCACGTTCAACGATGATGACCTCTAGGCAGGAGCTCACCGGAGCCGGCCGACGGCGGACGGGCACGGGAGACGGGGTATCTGGAACGGCGGCCCAGAGTCCTAAAATATTCATACTCGTCTTATTTCCTTCTTCATCTTGCAGGTGTTGTTCGTCCAGAGGAAGGAGAAGAGGCATACGGAAACGCCGCCGGCTGGTCCGGTGACACCAACCAAGCCACGGGTGGCCCAGACACTCCGGCGAGTATGAATGAGTACTTGACCACCATGTAATCTATCCATCTTCCCTCTTTCCTACTTCCCCTCGATCTGGTCCTCATTTGCCATGTTCTTCAGCTACAGAAATCACTAATTCTCCATGTTATTGAGCCCATCTGAAGTCTAGTGCTTAGAGATCTTGTGCTCTACATTACCTGATATTTCATTTGATTGAGAGTAGTGGACAAAAGCATGGTTTAGTCATTGAGTTGACTAAAATCAGCTGAGCTCTTCTTTTGTTCTAAAGATATTCTGAAGCAAAATCATGTCCTAGCAACCTGAGAAGAAGTGCAACAATCAAACCTTACATCAGTTTTGGTTCCTAATCAAGGAGTTCTGAAGACAGGCAGACCCGTTTTGGTGTCCTAATCAAGGAATTCTGAAGACAGGCAGATGAGGCAATATCTATTAATATGATAAATATAAGGTTAAAGAATGGTAGATTTCCATGTGACACTAGCTACAACTCTGTTATACTCGGGCTATGTATATCAAAGGAATTTGATCAGTCGCTTGATTTTCTTGCTAAGATACAGTTGGAAAAGTTAAAAACAAGTGAGATCTCCTGTGATGTGCTCACACATGGCCTTTGGTGCCATGGGATGAACCAGTTATGCCAAGAAGATCAAGCTACCATCGGGAGAGATCGCAGATGCTCTAGCATGGCACTTTGAGAACCATGGTTTATTTACTATCCGGAGCGCATGGCATACAGTCTCGCGCACACTAGCACCGACCAAGGCAGTAGCAGTAATTCACAGAAAAGGGACAAAAATATTTGGAAGCTAATCTGGAATGCAAATGTGCCAAGTAAGGTGATGATATTTGGGTGGAGGCTTGCTTTGGGTAATTTGGCAAGAAAAAGAAATAAATGGAAGAGGACCCTGGAACATGATAACATCTATAACATTTGCGGCAATGGGGTTGAGGACAGCTACCACGCAATAGTGACCTGCACAAAATCAAGGGCACTTAGAGCAGAGATTAGAGGAGAATGGTATCTCCTGGCTGAAGAAAAGTTTCAGTTCTCAGGGCTACTAGCTGCAAAATCTGCTGGCTATGATCACTCCAGAGTAGCGGAGTATGGTCCTGATGCTTTTCTGGCGAGCTTGGCACTTGCTAATAATATAGTGGATGGAGAGGGGTGATGTTCGATCACATCTTCAGTATGTTTTCTGAAGAACTATGTTGTCATACTTAATCATGGTGATTCACGGACTTTGGATAAGAATGGAAAAGATATGGTCGGCACTACGGATATCAAAACTAAAGATACAAATGCGGCAAGTTCCAATTGATCCGCAGTGGGTAAAGGCACTCAGTGGGCAGAACCTCCACAAGGGCCTCTGAAGATAAACACGGATGAGCTTATGATGGTGAAACTGGAGCCACTGCGGGGATTGTGATCAGAGACAGTAGTGGCTCCGTGATTCTTGCTCAGGGATGCAACCTACCAAGGTGTTAAAATGCTGAAGAAGAAGAAGCAAGGGTGTGTGCCACCGGCTTAAGTCTATGCCTTGAACGCTCGGATGTTCAGTTTTCCGTTGAAAACTAATTGGGCAAATGTAGTGGCACAGATAAATTCCAATAAAATAAAGTGGTCTTCCTGGTGGGATGCGTACATCGAGGTAGCTTCGTCGATTACTGATAAGGATGTAAGGGTTAGAGAAAGATGGGAAGAGATAGCAATAGGGTGGCACATGAAATTGCAAAAGTTTCACAGTATCGTGGGAGGGACGTGCTCTGGAAAAATCCCCTTCCTCCTTATCTAGCAGTGTTGGTGGATCTGGACTGTAATGTTGTGGAATATATGAAATAAAATGCTATCTTTCCCCTAAAAAAGTTATGCCAAGAAGATTTGGAGATGCTATTGACCTTTGGTTCTGCACCATCCTTTGGCATGTATGGAATTGTTTTTGATAACCAATGTAGGTCCAACAATACACTGGAAGCTGCATAAATTTTGCATGACATGCAGCAAGCAGGACATGTACCCAACTAACGGTCTGTGATAGGCAATTTAAGCAATACTGATAGGAAGACTGAAGGACATGAACAATCTCAAGCAGTAAAAATTGCTGGTAGAGATAGGGTTTACTGTAGGGTACAGGGGTTCCTGACGGATGGCGGTTCGAGTTGACGAAGACTTGGCCTCCTCGCCACCAGGCGACACTGTTTAGATCGCAGATGACCTTTCATCACATTTTAATTTGACCTGACCTGCCTCAGGGACAACCACCAGTGTGTTTTCGCACACCTTCTCGCCTCTAATTGCATACGCTTGTCAAGGACGCCAAAAAGAGTACACATTTCTCTTTTGCTAGTTATCTTTCTAATAACATACACATCAGATGACCAGATTCGACTTATGCTTTAGACATGTGATGATTGATTTTATCTTTTACTCCCTAGCTCTGTACAGTAATATAATTTTTTTAGATAAAAAGTCTTATATTACTTTATAGAGGGAGTATTTGCGAAGTAAAATAATTAATAAAATGCAACATTTGGAATCCAAATGTACTTTTACTTAAATCGTGAAGGATGCAGTTGATTGGTTTTTAGAGTGCATATGTGTTTAAATTTCAATGCACGTCAACTTTTTTTTTCTGTTGCAACGCACATGCATATGTGCTAGTCTAACATACAGATAAACTTGGCAAGATTATAAGCTTCAGTGGTGAAGTTTCTTCATTCATGGACGAACTTGCATGACTAAAAACCAGTCATACAACATGCAATGTCCAAGATGGCCGCACCATGACGGCCACCGAAGAATGTCATTAACCACTCCTTGATAGTCTTAGGCAAATTGGATGCTAACTAGATCAAGATCATCAGCTAGAGTCATAGCTTCCTGGCAAGCAAAAGTTTCCAAGCGAGTAGTGCCAGTTACTGTTAAGTATATTGATTATTAGGAAAGAAGAGATAGATTAGGATCTGTTCTGGCTTATCTTATACTCTAAATAGATCATTGTATTCCTATATATATGTCCACGTGGCTCAAGCAATACAACAACTATTTCACCAAACCCCTCTCTCCCTTCTAACATGGTATTAGCCTAATCGATCCTAAATCCTAGCCGACGCCGCTTCCGCACCCGCGGCGCCGCCCCCGGGACGGTCGGCCTCCATGACCACCGCCAGGGGCCGCGCCACCCGTACCTAGGGTTCGTCGCCGGTCATGTTGACCGGCTACCCTAAAGAGTCTTTTTCCCGAACCCTTGCTCCGAGTTTTTTCGCTCTCTCGCCGGTCATTTTGATCGGCGTTTTCTTTTTGTTTTTTCGATCTACTATCGGTTTGCATCGTCTGGCGCCGTCGTGACATCCATGTGCCTCTACTCCGACAACCGACGCGACTACCGGTCTCTTCATCGACAAGGTGGCCTTGTGCGACACGATGGCCTGTCAACCGTCGTCCATGCATCCGTTCACCGATCGTTCTGCACCGCTTGTCGTCGTCTTCATCCGATTGGAATCCTACACCAACCCGCCTCCGTCCGGATGTGTTGCATCCGTTCCCTGCGGACTTCATCATCACCAAGCCAAGCTACCCACAAGTCCCCACGGTGCACATCAAACTCAGCCACCCGCATACGAGAGTATACCATGCAGATTTGTTTGGACTTTGTGTGGGCATGCAGATTCGTTTGAGCTTCCTGCATGAATGTACGTCACGGGCGCGTGCGGCTGCTGTGAAGCTCTGTGCTGTTTTACTACGGCTCAAACCAAAGCCACCGGCGCCGCATGGCCCCCTGGTCGCCCGCGTGTTCCTGCGCGCGCACGATGGGCTGCTCGTGCTGCTCGGGGCTGCGGCCATCTGCTCGTCTGCGCCTCTTCAACCTCGTGAGCTATTGGACTGATCACCCGACCGCCCGTGATTCGCCTCATCTTTGTCGTGCGACTGATCTGGCCCATCAATTATGCGCGCCTTTGCAGGTTCTCTTAGATCGTCCTCAAGTTTAGCGCGCCCCTCTACCGATCGAGCAACGGGCTGCCGCCGCGTCGTCCCGTCGGCGCAGCATCGCCGCCCCGGGTTCATCTCCCGGCTGCACCGACCCGCGTCACCGCTGCGTCTCCTCTTCTGGCCGTAGTGCCGCGGCCCGCGGTCCTTTGCCGCCCCGAGGCCGTCCGCTTCAGGTCGTCCCCGTGGCTGCACCGACCCTCGCGCCGTCTCTGCGTCGGGCCGTAGCAAGCATGGCACGCGGTCCACGCCGCCGTGTCGAGACTGTTCCCGCGGTTGCATCGACCCGGGGTCCGCCACTGCGCCCCACGGTCCCGGCTGCCGCCCCAGGTCTTCCCGCCGTCGCCCCGACCTGCCTGCCGTCACTGTGTCGCCCCTTCGGGCCGTAGCGCCACGGCCCGCGGTCCACTCCACCGTCACCACGCGCCGACCTCCCGTGGTATGCGCCGTGTCGTCTCCCTTGGCACAGGAACGCCACCTTCCGCGCCGGTCTTCGTCACATTGTTAGGGTTCTTCGCCTACTTCGAGCACCGCCACCGCGCTCCTAACCTAGCCGCCGCTGCCGCCGTCAGGCCGCCGTCGCCGTTCTTCTTTGGACGCCGCCGCCGCTACCCCCGTAGCCGGCGCCGCCGCCCATCCACCTCCTTCGTCTTCGTCCAGCACCAGCCCGTCGCCAATGTCGCCGTCATCTACCCCGACCACTTCGTCTACTCCGACAACCGCGGGCGATATCGGCCCCGCGCCAATTGGCGCCGCAACCGTCGTCGAGTTCTTCTCTGCTGGCCCCTCTGACTTCTCCGACATGGCGTACATTTCGTGCAGGTCCCTCGTCTACGCATGCCCCGTGCTGGCAACACCAATGCGTGCCTTCGTCCACGACGTGTCCCCGGGCCTGGCAAGTCTGGTGCGGCGCTTCGTCAACGTCGTCTTCGTCCGTCTACGCATACTCGGTGCTGGCAACACTGATGCGTGCCTTCGTCCATGATGTGTTCCCGGGCTTGGCAACCCCGGCGCGACGCGTCGTCAACGTCTTCTCTCCGACGCTCCATTACTTCGACACTATTGCGCCTATGACTAACTCAGTGCCTCCTTGCGCCCGCGGCTCCACGGTGACTTCCTCGACACCGGCTACCTCGACTCGACATCGCCCACGGCATTCTTCGCGCGGCTACCTCGACCACGGCTCCACCACCCTACGTTCTCGGCTACCTCGACAACCGGCACAAAGGGCTATCGCCTTGCTTGAGCAACCTTGTCAGTTTTCACTCCAGCCATGTCTTCCGTGATGCATCGACCGTTACGACTGTGGGGGGTGTCCATCGGCTTGCCTTCAGATTTTTCCCCAGTCTCACCGTCTGCGTCGCTACCGTTGTGACTGCGGGGGATATTGAGTATATTGATTATTAGGAAAGAAGAGATAGACTAGGATTTGTTCTGGCTTGTCTTGTACACCAAGTAGATCATTGTACTCCTATATATACGCCCACGAGGCTCAAGCAATACAATAACTATTCCACCAAACCCCTCTCTCCCTTCTAACAGTTACACCTCCAAACACCACAAATGAAGAGCCCATATAAGCACCGAATTGATCTCTACATATCGCCACTACCGTGAGACCTCATATTCGGCTCTCCAGGTGCTGAAAAGGGACGCAAGTGGCCCAATTCCCTCTTCGGCCTCTCGGTTGCTCGCCAAGTTCATTTTTTTCGTTCGCTATTCTTACTATACTCATATCTCATACTATAAAATAATAATAATAAAACACAAATTCAAAAAATTTGGTAGTTTTGAAAAAAGTTCATAAACCCGGTTGACCATTCACCATCGAAAACTAAGAAAATAATCATAAATACGAAAAGGTTAAAATTTTAAAAAAAGTTCACAAAATTTAAAAAATTCTTGAATTTTAAAATATTTCTTAATTTAGGAAAAAAGTGCATGTATTTTAAAAAGTTAACTAAATTTGGAAAAAGTTTACGAATTTAAAAAGTTATAGTAAATTGAAAAAAAGGTCTAGGAAATTTGAAAAATTATGAATTTGAAAAATAATCATAAAATTCAAGCAAAAAATCATTAAAAATTGCAATTGAAAATATTCATGAATTTGAAAATTTGAAAAAGTCCATGCATTTTAAAAAAGAAAATAAAATTGAAAAGCAAAAAACAGAAAAGAAATAAGTAAAAAAAGGGACAAAGACCTAGTCCGGAAAAACCAGAAACAAAAAAGAAAAACCAGGTTCGAAACTTCTAGAAGCTTCCTAAAACTGGCTTGGTAGCTTCCAGAAGCTTCCTAAAAATAGCATGTGTTCGGGCATGAAAGATGGGCCTCCCGCTACTACGATCGACTGATTCGGGCGTGGGAACCAGTTGATAGAATAGCCTATAACTTGTGCCATAAGTGTTGAATAGGACCTGGCCGACGAGGCTCCTAAGTGGATGGAGCACTAGGACTGCTCCTAGGTGGTGCCTTATGCGCCGGTTGGGGAACTGGTGTTCACTCACTGCCCTCGTGTAGGCTAGGCCAATATAGCGTTTCGAGCGCTTGCTTCGTTCCCGGATGGCTTTGCTATAATAAATCTGATTTGCTTGGTTTTTTATCTCCTTGGTTCACTCTGTTTGGTTGGTTCCCAGTTTGACTGACCGCTGTGGACCGTTGACAATGCTCATGTTGACCGATGACTTTTCACAAAAGGCTTAGATTTTAAAAAAATCATGAAAATAAAAAAAAGTTTATACTTTTGAGCAAAAAATTCACAAATCTGAATAAAGGTTCATAAAGTTCAAAAAACTTACAAATTTTAAAAAATTCATGAAATAAAAGATTTAAGATATAAAAAGTTCACTAATTAAAAAAATCACAAAAACTAAGAAAAAAGTTCATGAATTTGAAAAGAGTTCGAAAAATAAATAAAGTATCACGAATTTGAAAAATGTTCATCAAATTTTTTTAAATGCACAAATTTGAAAATTTTAACCTAATTGAAAATGTTCATTGATTTTAAGTGTAGAAATCATCAATTTAGATTTTTTTCACAAATATTAGAAATATCTTGTGTTTTAGAAAAAGCTCATAAATTTCTAAAAAAACATGAATTTGAAAAGGTTTCAAAATTGGAAAAAGTTCGCAAATTTGAGAAAGTTCATGAATTGCAAAAGGAACCACTTGGGCCGAAGCTCCTATGTGATGCTGCTTGTGTCGAAGAGTCGAAGGTTCGCATAGGCGTAGCACACTTGGGCCGGCCCAATTGGTTTTTGCGAGATGAAAAATGCGAAAAAAGAACCACGCTCCCGCCGCTGGGATTCGAACCCATAACTTCCCGGTGATGCGCGCGCTGCGCTAACCACAGTGACCAACAAGCTGTGTATTGCAAAAATTTCATGCATTTAAAAAAAGATAAAGGAAAAAACCAGATGAAGAAAAGAGTAAAACCAAAAAGACATCAAAAGAAACCAGACCGAAAAATCTAGAAACATCAAAAGAAACCAGATCGAAAGTTTCTAGAAGCTTCCCAAAACCAGTTGGGAGCTTCACATAAACATTAGGTGTGTGTGTGTGCGTAGATGGGTCGGGCCCACTAAATCTAGCTAAGGAGACAGGGGTGTGCGCTGTGTACGGTGTTACCTTTGACGGGGAGCTCCTATGTGACGCTGCTTGTGTCGAAGAGTCGAAGGTTCGCATAGGCGTAGCACACTTGGGCCGGCCCAATTGGTTTTTGCGAGATGAAAAATACGAAAAAAGAACAACGCTCCCGCTGTGATTCGAACCCATAACTTCACGGTCATGCGCGCGCTGCGCAAACCACAGTGACCAACAAGCTCTTGTGCTAAAATGTGCAGTGCGACCCTAGAAGAAACAAACGACAGCGATAAAACTTAAAAATTTCTAAAAAATTCCAAGAACTAAAGTTCCACTGAGGGATCAAAACGATCACCTCCTGATAAGGAACCAGGTCGCTAGCTACTGTAATTCCTCGGAATTTGTGCAGAAAATTACAGCCCGGTGTATATGACCTGTAAGCTGCAGCCAATTTAAGCATTTTTGAAATTTCAAACATGATTTCTTTTGGAAAAAGTTAATTTTTTTAAATGAGAACATTTCAAAATTGTGAACAAAATTTTGAAAATTCAAACATTTTATAAAAACACAAAGATTATTTGCGATTCTCAGATATTTTCTTGCAAAAAATGGAAAGAAATTGCAAACAAAAACATTTTTCAAAATTAAGAACAATTTTGCAAAAAAAGTAAAAAATTTCTGAAAAAGGGAACATTTCTCAAAATTATGATCAATTATTTGAAAACTCGAACATATTTTAAAATTTGTAAACAATTTTTTAAAACAAGAACATGTTTTGAGGTTCTGAATAATTTTTAAAACCTTCCGAACTATTTTTGAAAAACACTAACAAAATTTGAAACCACGAACATTTTTTCGAAAACTACGAACAATTTTTTAAACTCCTGCAAAAATGGAAACATGAACATTTTTTTGAAAGGAAGAGCGTTTTAGCAGGGACATTTTACTGAAAGTAGGAGCATTTTTTAAAGCAGTAATATTTTTTGAAAATTCCGAACAATTTTCAAAAAGTTGTGAACATTTTGAAGAAAAACGTACCAAAAAGTTTTGAATAACGATCAGTTTTTGAAAATTGTGAACAATTTTTTAACTGCTGAAAAAATGGTGTTTTGAGGACAATTTTTGAAATACAAACATTTTTTAAAATTTGTGAACAATTTTTTATAATGGGGACATTTTTTTCAAATTATGAACATTTATTAAAAAGTACAAAAAAATTGAAAATCCTGGATTTTTTTCGAATTTATGAACAAAGCAATAAAACACAATGATTTAAAAAAATGAAATGAAATTAAAATTAAAAATAAAAATAAAATTGGAAATGAAAAATTAAAAAGAAAGGAAAGTGAAAAAAGAAAAGAAAAATAAACAAAAAAGGGAAAAAGGAGAGAAAAGAAAAAAAAGAAAAATAAAAAAAGGGAAAACGAAAAAAACAAAACAAGGAAAAAATGGGATCAGAAATCCTGGAAACCGGTTCCATGATCCCTCGATCTCCCTGTGCCAAACCTCAACAGTTTGCCGCAACATGCGGCAAATAGGAAATTCCCCTTAGTGCAGCAGGCTGGCCCAGTAAACGCAGCGAGGCGTGAGGAGGGTTGGCCTATCGCAAAGAATGCTCAAATATGGCAAAGCCAGGAATCGATCTCTAACTGCCTGTACACAAACATTCTACCGCAGCCACTAGGCCGAAGTCTCTTTGCTGTTTACTTTGAGGACAAACTTTTCTTATTACAAACCCAACCTATTATGTGTATTATTGTATGATAAAATGAAAAAAAAAATGAATGCACAATATAAAAAACGTGAACTTGAAGAAACTTCATAAAATTTAAAAGGTTCGTACCAACTAAAAAAATCGTGAATTTGAGAAAACTTCATGGATTTGAAAAAAGTTCGCAAAATTTATGCTAAACTTCATGAAATTTCGAAGAAAGTTCACAAATTTGGAAATTTCATCGATTTTGGGAAAAGTTAACATATTTTGAATAAAAAATTCACCAATTTAAAAATTGGTTCATCAATTTTGAATAAAAAAAGTTCAGCGGATTTTAAAAAATAGTTCACTGATTTTGAAAATGTTCATCAATTATGAAAAAGTTCATCAATTTTCTTAAAAAACCATCGATTTGAAAAAGTTAATGGAAATTGAAAAATAGTTCATCGAATTTGGAAAAAAGTTCATCGATTAAAAAAAGTTCATCAAAATTGTAAAAAGTTCACCTTGAAAAAGTTCATAGAATTTCAAAATAGTCCATAGAATTTGAAAATAGTTTAGTGAATTTTAAAAATATCATCAAATTTGGAAAAAGGAGTTCATCGGTTTGAAGAAAAAGTTCATTGAATTTTAAAAGTTTGTGCGTTTTGGAAAAAGGTAAAGAAACAGAAAAGGAAGGAAAAAAATACAAACAAGAAAGAGATAAAGGAAAAAGAAAAAAATGAAATCTCTATTTACAACGAACTTGAGCCAGAATAAAAAGAAAAAGAGGATATAAGCCACGAGTGTGAAGGTGGCTGAGTGGTTGGTGATGTTCCGTGCGACCCTCGAGGTCATGAGTTCGAACCACCGTCGCTGCAACTTATTTTGAAGTTAGAGAAAAAAAGGAAATATGGGCCAGCCCAACTAGACGCGTAAGTTGCGCGTCGGTTTAAGAAAACAGATGAAACCGGCGCATGTAGCGTCAAATAGGAATTTCCGAAACCTCCTCTAGGGTGCCTTAGGTGCCTGTTTCCTTAGCGGGCGCTTACGCAGTAGCCTCGCGTGGGCCGGCCCAGCTAGCGCACTCAGACCTTCCATTCTTCGATCGCTCGCTCCTTCCGTGCACGTTTCGTTCGTTCATTGTTAGTTTTTTTCTTTGATGTTTGTCCCTTCGTTCACAAAACTGAGAAACACATGGATCTGAAAAAATTACGAATTTGAAAAAGTTCATTAATTCTAAAAGTTTTAATCAATTTTTGAACACAAAAATTGAAAAAGTTCATTGAATTTGAAAAAAAGTTCATCGGGTTTGAAAAATGTTCATCGGATTTGAAAAAAGGTCACCGGATTTGAAAAAAAGTTCGCCGGATTTGCAAAAAGTTCATCAAAATTTGAAAAAAAGTTCACCGTATTCGAAAAAGTTCTTCAAGGGTGAAAAAAAGTTCGTCGAACTGGAAAAAAGTTCATTGTGTCGGATTTCGGGTTCCGGCAAAACCCTTGCGGTTCGAACACTGGGGTGCGCACGAAGATCTCCCCCTACCTAATCACGCCCTCACCCTCACCGCGATCTCAAAGCCTAGCTCGACGAACCCGCAACACAAGAGACACGAGATTTATACCGGTTCGGGCCACCGTTATGGTGTAATACCCTACTCGAGTGTGGTGTGGTGGATTGCCTCTTGGACCGAGGATGAGTAGTTACAAGGGAAGAACAGCCTCCTGAGGAGAGGTGTTCTTGTGCTTGGTCGGTATGAGGATGGGATGGATCTAGTCCAAGATGAGTTGCCTCCTACTGTGGTGGCTAGTCCTATTTATAGAGGCACTGGTCCTCTCCCCAAATATTGAGCGGGAAGGGAGCCAACAACTAGTACGAGTTATCCTGACTAAGGTGGTCTTCGCCTGTCAAAGGCTCTAGTGGTGACGCCATCTTGGGATCCACGGTGACCTCCGTCTTGCCGTCCTGCTAGTCTTGGTCTCGTTGCACCGATATGGAAACCTTTGCCTGATGCCTCGGGACTCCTCGCCTGCGCTTGCCTCTTTAGCGCCAAAGAGGAACCGAGGACACTGCGTGCGCTGTCGCCCGCCTGGCTCTGGTCGTCATGGCTTGCGTCACAGGAACCTCGTGAGGTGTCCCTTGCCTTGATCTCTCCGCCCCTCGCGAGACAGCCTAGTGAGGTCGCTCCCGAGGAGGTCTTGTGTCGTCCGCCTCGCGAGGCTTGGTCCCTCGCGAGGGTCTTGAGTGTTTGTTGGTGAAGATGGGCCGTACAGGGCCGCTGGTGGAGCCACGACGTGGGCCGCAAGCAGGCAAGTCCTGGGACCCCCGTTCCCAGGACGCCGACAGTAGCCCCCCGGGCCCAAGGCGCGCTCGGACTTGGCTTCGAGGCGAAGCCAAAGGGCAAGTGCGGAGCGCCGCGGGCCCCAACAGCCTGCGGCCTTGGTTGACGCGTGGCGATTGATTGGACGTGGGCGTCTCCGCTTCCCCACGCTGCCTCGGTAACTGCCCGACTTGACGAGTCCCTGCTGCATGCAAGGAAAAACCATCATTACCTGTGATCGTGGGGATCGCCGGTTGGCCTTCTTCCGTTATAAATGAGGAGGGGGCGGAGCCCCCGTTGCTCATCTCTTCCTGCTCCATTCGCTTCTCCTTCCTTAAGGTACGACGACACCTCCATGATTGCTAGCAGCGACCCCCATGGCGCCTATTCGGAGGTTCTCTGCCGCAGAGAAGGGGAAAACCCCCCGCGACGAGCCCGGGCCACTTCCGCCGAAGAAGAGGCCGAGCCACCGCCGTGATATGGTCGTGAGGTCAGAAGTGTCGAGGCCTTGGTACGAGCGGCCTCCTCCCGGGTACCCGCTGCTCTGTACGCCCAAGCTGAGGGCTCCGGAGGGAGAGGCGACCGGCGCCGCCGCCCGCGCCGGGGTTGTGGTCGCCGCGCCGTGGCGACGCACGCCGTCGCCCCTGGAGTCCACATCGCGGACTCCTCGCGCGAGCTCGTGATGTGGGCGGAGATGCCTCCGTGCACCTGGATCTGCTTCCCGCAGTTCTTCTCCGCCGAGATGCCGCCGAGGGGCCCCCTTGTGCTTTGGCTGCAACACGCCGACTACGCACCCCGGCGACTGGAGCGGATGTCGAAACCGTCTCCCCAGGCAAGATCTTCATGACCCGCGGCTGGGGCGAGGTTGCTCGGGTCTGCCGCGCGGAAAGCGCCCTCGCCATCCACTTCAGGTACGACGACGCCTCCACGATGTTCTTCAAGGTCTCCGACGCGGAAGGCCGCCGCCTGGAGTGCTGCCTTGGAGAGGGTCATCGAGGCAGCGTAGTGGCAGGCACCGAGCTTGCCACTGGCTTCTCCAGCGGCTCCTCCAGCAGCAGTGGTGGTGTTCGGGAGTCCAGCGACTCTCCCGAGCCTTACGAGACCCCAGAGACGAGCGATGATAGCTACGTGCCCCCGAGCTCTCACCGGGCCCGGAGCAAGGCCGCAGCGTCTGGCCGCCACCGTCGCTGATCTGGATAGGGTTGGCGCCGGCCTCCCGTGGCCCACTGTTGATGATGGCGTCGGCTGCGCTGGTGCGTGCAGATAGGGCTCCTAGGAACTTTCTTCTTTTGTTCCCTCCGAGGAATCGAAACGGACCCCGTGGGGGCGTGTAAAGGATCCGTAATGTCTTATGTTCATATTATCCTTATTATGAAAATTTACGAACGCATGTCTTGTTTCGACTTTGTCTCCCCTTTCCAACCCCACGGCAGCTTGGTGCTCGACGCCGACAGGTCCCGGTCCCCAGGCAGGCTGCAGTCGTCGCTGGTATGCCAGGTCGCGACGCTGTGGTCAAGGCCAGGAGGTGAGCGGCCCGAGGTCCAGTAAGAGCTCCTAAGGCGCGATGCAAAAGAGGTCCCCTTTAGCGCTTAAGAAACCACCGAGAGGCAGGAAAGGGTGGCGACGTTGCCATAACAAGGCTGCCTCAGGTGGGGATCCTATACTGTGGCGCTGGGTTGACCGAGGCGCGAGACTTATCTTGGCATTCCTGAGCTGGCTCCTTGCGTCGCGCCAGACTTGTGCGTCGACTGCTGTAGGGTAGCTAGGTTAGCCCCGTGCGTGCCTCCCCCTCTTCTCCATGCTCTTCCGTGTGCTCTGCGTCCTCAGGTCCCGGCCCTTGAGCAAGCTCAGCCGCCGCTGGTATGCCAGGTCGTGATGTTGTGGTCAAGGCCAGGGGGTGAGGGCTGGAGAGCCAGTAGGAGCTCCTGAGTCGCGATGCTCAGGAGCCCCCCTTTTAACGCGCAAGCGAATCGCATGGGAGAAGAGGAAGCCCGTGGTACCGCCCGCTGTCGTTCTCGGGAGGTTCCTGCAGGTCAGCACGGGGAGAAACACAGATTGCCACGATGATTGCCGGTCTGCCGCAGGTCGCTCTGCAAGAATATGAAGGCACCGAGGGCCTAGTGAGGTGACGTGCGTGGGGCGTGCCGTGAGCCAGAGCTCGACCGCTCAGATTTGTCGACGCTACAGGGACGAACCCGAGCACAGGCGCCGTGCCAGAGTGTGTAGCCCCGTGGTAGGTGACAATCAAGCAGGTGATAACCATAAATAGATTATGCATGAAAAGCAGACTAGCTCAGGTAAATGCGAGAACGATACACGCCACTGGGTCGGACCCGAGTGGCCTGGGGATGATGCAGCCCGAGGGGCGCCCCCAGCAGAGCAATGCTAAATACGTAAAAGGGGTACATGCCGCAGGGACAGACCCACGCGGCTTGGGAATGATGCAACCCGAGGGGCGCTCCCAGCTAAATAAACTTGGAAAATGCCACCTGGTTCCGTTGTCGAAGGGATGTTGGGGCAGCTGAAGATGCGTGGCGAAAGGGTTGCTCCTCACGAGCCACCGGGGCCTTGAGCCTCGGGAGGATCTGGGGGTCCGGGCGGTTCCTTGAGGACCGTCTCCATCTCCGTCAGGACTGCATGATGCCTGGCCTCCTGAGCCGCCAGGATGCTCCGCAGGTTACGCTGGAAGGCGGCTGCCATGCTCGGCAGGCCAAATGGCATGCGAACATAGCTGTGAGGTGGGCCCTCGCAACGTCCCGTGCGGGAAGGCCAGAAGAGCTCCTGAGATGCGGCCCTATTGAGCCCTGGGATGTCGACGCAGACACGCAGCCCGCCATCCTCGCCTGGATGGGGAGCCGCGCCAGGTGGGCGGCGGTCGCCGCGCATGGCTCTTGCATCCTGGAGCTCCTGAGTGACCTTGGTGATGAACTCCTGAGCGCCGGGCGCTCCTCGCCCGGTGTCCTCCTGAGCGAAACGTGCCGCAAAGCACGCCTCCACATGGTGCCCGAGCGCCTCCCTCGTGACGTTGGCGAGGTCCGAGGCCCTCCAGAAGAGAGCCCCCGAGCCCCGCCCGAGGAGGGCGCCGGGCACGCCTTCCTATGCGAGGGAGGGAGGCGCCCCAGGCACGGGCGCTGATCCTGACGTGGCACCACTTGAGGCGCCATTCCCCTGAGGCCCTGTGCGGAGTAGCTGCTTCTTCTTCTTGGGGACGACCTCAGGAGGGTACTGCGCTGCATTGTTGTCGAGGTCTTCGATGGATGCAGCTTGGAAGGCGCGTTCGAGGGAGCACACCGCATCTCTTTCTTCGCAGGGGACGGTGATGATCCTGCCGCTTCCTGGCATCTTGAGGACGTTGTAGCCCTAGTGGGTCACCGCCATGAACTTGGCTAGGGCCGGATACCCGAGGATGGCATTATACGGCAAACGGATGTGGGCGACGTCGAAGTCAATGAGCTCAGTGCGGTAGTTGTCGCGCTGTCCGAAGGTGACAGGGAGGTGGACCTGCCCTATCAGCGTGGTGGAGCCATCGGTCACTCCTGAGAAGGGCTTGGTAGGCTGAAGCTGATCGTATGGCACTTGGAGGCTGTCGAACATCTCGATGGACAGGACGTTAAGCCCTGCGCCGTCGTTGATGAGGGTCTTGGTGACTTGCACGTTGCTGATGACGGGTGAGCAGAGCATCGGGAGGGCGCCAGCGATGGCCGCGCACTTGAGTTGGTCTGCTGAGCTGAATGAAGGCGCACTTGGACCACCTGAGCGGGCGCGTGGCCTCGAGCCTGGGAAGGACTGCGTTCACCTCACGAGCAAACTGCTTGAAGATGCATTGAGAAGCTGGGGCCTGAGCTCCGCCCAAGATGCAGGCGATGGCACGCAGTTCCTGGAAGCCCCCAGCCTCCTCATCCTGATGGTGGTCGTCGTTCCTTCTTGGCGGTGGCGGAAGCGGAGGAAGACCAGCGTTACCCTAAGGGCGGTCCTCGCGAGGTTGGTCCCTCCATGCGTCCTCACGAGGCTGGTCCTGCCAGCGGTCCTCACGAGGCCGGTCACGCCACTCCTGGCGTGGGCCGTGATTGTCCCAACGTCCTCCGCCACGTCCTCCTCCTCGGCCGTAGCCCCGGTCGTTGCGCTCAGGGCGTCGACCGAGGCGTCCATCCCGAATGGCCCCGAGCTCTTGGCAGTCGTTAGTGTTGTGGCTGTGTACGTTGTGGAAGGCGCAGAACGGACGACTGCTCTTGGATGACTCGGGATGGTCTCGGCCGCGCTTCGTGTCTGGCTCTGCCACGAGCACGGCTACTCCCTTGCGCTTCACTTCCTTGGCCTTGGCTTTCTTCTCCTCGGGGTCAGCAGCCGGGAGCTCGAGGAGGGAAAGGCGCCCTTCCTCAGCTCTTGCGCACTTGGTCGCCAGGTTGAACAGCTCCAAGGTCGTGCAGAGCTCCTCGTGAATGGCGAGCTCTTCCTTCATCTTGACATCGCGGACGCCATCAGAAAATGCGGAGATGATGGCCTCATCCGTCACCTTGGGGATCTTGAGGCGAACGTTGTTGAAGCGCTGGATGTATTTCTGCAGGGTCTCTCCTGGCTGCTGCTTGATGCGGCGCGGGTCACCCGCGGCCGGAGGGCGGTCGCGAGTGCCCTGGAAGTTGGCGACGAAGCGGTCGCGCATCTCGTTCCAGGAGGAGATCGAGCCCGGGGACAGGTTCAGGAGCCACGAGCGAGCGCCATCCTTGAGAGCCATGGGGAACCAGTTCGCCATGGCTTTTTTGTCGCCGTTGGCCGCCTTGATGCTCAGCTCGTAGAGCTGCAGGAACTCCACGGGGTCAGGGGTGCCGTCGTAGCGAGGAGGCAGGTCCGGCTTGAACTTACCCTGCCAGGCGACGCTATGCAGCTCGGGAGTGAGGGTGCGGCAGCCCGCGGTGGCCACCGGGACCCTTTGCTGATGTGGAGCCTGCCCTTGATGCCCGCGCATCGCCGCCGCAGGTGGCACGCGGTCTTGTCGTAGTGGTGCCGGGAGCGCGGGCGCATTCTCTTGCGGCCAGGGAACGCGGCGGGTCGTGCCGGGAGGCCGCGCGCCTTGGCGCCAGGACGCCGTCTTGGTGGAGAGGTGGTGGTGGCGCTCCGTGAGCCACGTCGCTCGCAGCTGGCGGTGGGCGAGGCAGTGAGAGGGATGGCGCAGGGGAGCCCCCTGCGGCGCTGACGAGCTCGGCGATGCGGTCGAGCCAGTCCTCGTAGAGGTCGTCGACTGGGCGGTAGCGCAGGAGCTCACGCGCCATGAGCAGCGCGGCTTGCGCGTCCGTGGGAGCGCGACGAGCATGAGATGACGAGCCGGCTGGGGTTAGCGACGGAGTGGCGGTGCGGCCATCCCTCCGTACCGAGGGGTGCAGCGATGACGCTTGCTGCTTATTTCCCGCCGGGCCGGTGGCGACTTTGGCGGCGGGCGACGGAGAACGACGGTGAGGCCCGCCGACAGGAGCGGTCTGGGCGATGCGGGCGACGAGGGCGGCCCGGCGCTCAGCGCGGGCTCGACAAGCGTCCACCATGGATGCGACGAAGCGACGGGACGCGGATCGGCGGAAGGAAAGCTTCAGCGCACCCCTACCTGGCACGCCAAATATCGGATTTCGGGTTCCGGCAAAACCCTTGGGGTTCGAACACTGGGGTGAGCACGAAGATCTCCCCCTACGTAATCACGCCCTCACCCACACCGCGATCTCAAAGCCTAGCTCGACGAACCCGCAACACAAGCGACATGAGATTTATACTGGTTCGAGCCACCGTTGTGGTGTAATACCCTACTCCAGTGTGGTGTGGTGGATTGCCTCTTGGGTCGAGGATGAGTAGTTACAAGGGAAGAACAGCCTCCTGAGGAGAGGTGTTCTTGTGCTTGGTCTGTATGAGGATGGGATGGATCTAGTCCAAGATGAGTTGCCTCCTACTGTGGTGGCTAGTCCTATTTATAGAGGCCCTGGTCCTCTCCCCAAATATTGAGCGGGAAGGGAGCCAATAATGGCCAAATTCGAAGGTAGACAACTAGTACGAGTTATCCTGACTAAAGGTGGTCTTCGCCTGCCAAAGGCTCTGGTGGTGATGCCGTCTTGGGCTCCACGGTGACCTCCGTCTTGCCGTCCTGCTAGTCTTGGTCTCGTTGCACCAATATGGAAACCTTTGCCTGATGCCTCGGGACTCCTCGCCTACGCTTGCCTCTTTAGCACCAAAGAGGAAACGAGGACACTACGCGCGCTGTCGCCCGCCTGGCGCCCGCCTGGCTTCGGTCGTCATGGCTTGCGTCACAGGAACCTCGCGAGGTGTCCCTTGCCTTGATCTCTCCGCCCCTCGCGAGCCAGCCTGGTGAGGTTGCTCCCGAGGAGGTCTTGTGTCGTCCGCCTCGCGAGGCTTGGCCCCTCGCGAGGGTCTTGAGTGTTTGCTGGTGAAGATGGGCCGTACAGGGCCGCTGGTGGAGCCACGCCGTGGACCGCAGGCAGGCAAGTCTAGGGACCCCTGTTCCCAGGACGCCGACACATCGATTATGGAAAAAGTTCATTGAATTTGTAAAATAAAAAGTTCATTCATTTTTCAGAAAAAACATGAAGAAAGAAAAATTCTCAAATTTGAAAAAAGAAAATTTGGGAAAAAGGGAAAAAGGAAATGGAAAAAATGGAAAGATGAAAGAAGAAAGTACGAAAAAGATATGACATATCGTAGCAGGCTAGGTATCGCGGTGGTTGTTGCGACGTTTCACTAAGCGGGAGGTTTCAGGTTTGATTCTCCCTCGGGTGCCTTTTTTGCGTTATGAAAACACGTAGCGAACGTAGGGAGGCGGGGTGTGCGCTCGTTTGCTGAAACAGCTGTATCGGGCGCAGAAGGCGCCAAATAGGATTTGGTGGAATGGATCTGGCGAGTATTTAGTTAGGCTTAGAATGTTGGTACAGGTCCCGTACAGCCAAAAATTGGTTGCCCGCGGGTGGGCCGAGGGACACGCCAACTATGGTTGTAGTGCTAAAGAAAAGCTAAAAAAAGTATGGGGTAGTAGAGGCAGATGTGTATAATTAAGCAGATTGAGGGACAAATAGAAAGATTTGAGCAATGTGTACATGGACGGTGAGTCGTGTCGCCTTCCTCATTCAAATGTAACTACTATTCTTTGCATCCTTTCTCGTTCAAATCGTTACCACACACTATGTTTACACACATATGTATGTTGGTTGACCCCGCAAAAAGAAAGGTTGAAGTTGTTCCCGAAATAATTACTCTCTCTTGACGTGTCACCTAGTTAGGCTTAAACACGCCACATTTGAACATTATTTTGATGATGTTTTGTTTGTTTGTTTGAGAGCAAAGAGAACTCAGCTGTCACAACCGACCAAGTAAAACAAATATATAATTAGAGAGGAGAGAAAGGATTAAGTGCATTCCATCAACTGAGTTAGTATAATAATTGATTTACGATCACCTTTCTATCGGGCGTTAATCCCGGGAATGACCACGCCAGGATTGCTTTGGACACAATGCACACTTGTGAGCATGTCCTGGTCGATGAGCTCTTAGGGCATGTACAACGGGGGCAGTACCTTGCTGCGGATCCGGCTTGCCTGCTTCCTCTCCATGCTCCCATCCGTGCTCCCACTTCATCCTACGGCTGTTCTTTTCCCTTTTTCTTTTCTAATCTAATCATCTCCCCCCTGATTTTCAGGGATGGGGTCGGGCCTTATTTTCTTACAATCAAATCAAGTCACGTATGCGGGAGCACGGATGGGAGCATGAGAAGGGAGAAGGCAAGTCTCGTCCCCTTGCTGCTGCCCCGTCCCTGCACGTAGGCAAAAATAATTGAGGCATCCGGTTTGATTTTCAATTCCCCAATGCAATGACGTGAGGCCACCATCTCGTTCGGGTCCACACATGCACTATCTCTCTCTCTCTGTCTCTCTCTCTAATCTATCCTACCACTGGTCCCCATCTTCTCTCTCCTTTTGTTAGCTTTTCTTGCTTTTTGGTTTGAAGAAGCGGTCTCCTTGGTAGGATCCCCTGTGCTCTGCAAGCTACTCCTTTAACGCCACGCTAGCATCCGAGCCTAGCTGGCCTATGAAGCATCACCTCTGAGGCTAACCGTTGGGCATGCCCTTAACCTAAAAGTTTTTTTACATTACAAGTAAGAGTGGTCTCCATTGCAAAATGGAGTATCTCTCAAAAACACATTTTAATCATCAGGTACGAAAGCATGTCCACTATAAAGCAGAAAGCCCCACCTCCTACAGTTAGCAACATCGCAAACTTATAACACATTTCTTGTAAAGATTTATTTTTACGAGAGGGACGTTTTGGCACCCGGGAGCATATGCTCCTGGTTTTTAACATGTGTTTTACATGTATTTTGAAATGTAACAAAATTCTGACAAAAAGTTTTGCGCGTACATCTCGACATTCTACATGCTCCCAAAAGTTGTTTCGCAAAAACGCCAATTTTTGTGCCGCATGTGAAAAAAACAATATTCGGTATTAAAAAGGGCTTGTCGCGAGACATATTTTTGTCTTGTTTACACACGCCAAAAAAGGCAGGTTTTCCGTGAAACTGGACGTGCGCACATAGAATGTCAAGATGTACGCGCCAAATTTTTGTTCGGATCTTTTTGATATTTTGAAATATTTTTCACCATTGGCATATACTCCCTCCGTCCTAAAATAAATGTCTTAAGCTTAGTACAATTTTGTACTAAAGTTAGTACAAAGTTGAGACAGTTATTTCGGGACGGAGGGAGTACTACCCTGTGCCAAAGTGACTTTCCGCATCTTTTACCAATAAATTAATATAAAAATTATCTACACTATGTCCTAGTGTTGCTTAATTTAATTAAATAGGCGAGCACTTTAATAATAAATGAAATGATATGGACGATCCATATTGTAATGTCGGCCAAAGGCTAATTGTCGGAGAGATGATGCATGCAATGACCGAATTGGAAAGGTACTTTTCTGGGACAGTGAATAACACCAAAGACTGAATTAAGCCTGGCAGTTTGGACGGCTTGAGCTTTACTGCTTCCATTGAATGATAGTGATCTCTGCCGTGTATTTCCATGTGATTGCTAAGAATATATCGTAAAAGAATTTCGTCCCGTTTAATTTATAAAGCACCGACCAGCACGTACATCGATACAAACACACGTCATCACCGCACACAACACACCAAGGCAAGATACAACAGCGCCGGGCACCGCTACACCACCCCAACGACTACCAAGAAAACTACAAATGAGTGAAGAAGAACCGTTTGAAGCCGACGGAGACCACCATGAGTATCCACTAAGGAGAGGTGAGTCGGATAACGCCGAAGCGAGGGCTCCAAGACGGCGCCTCCAAAAAGGCACGGCCATGAATAGCCACCACCTTCCGATCCCACAGATCATGTTTTCACCCGTACTGCCACGAAAGGAGTGCAAACATCGCGATGGAGGAAACGACGCCCGCGGACGCCGCCACCATCGGCTAGTACAAGGACTGGGCAAGTGATGTACCCCGGTGCTCACACCTACCCCCGCTTCACCAACCACTGATAACCCACAAGTATATGGGATCGTTTGTAACTTTTTTCGATAAATAAGAGTGTGGTACCCAACGAGGAGCTAAAGGTGGAAAGTTGGTGTTAACGGTAGCAAGGTTTTTGATGTAGATTGCCATCACAATCTTTGCCCCGATGCCACTCCGGCGCCACCGAGGGAGAGGCCCCCTCCTTCTTGTTCTTCCTGTTGGAGATATGCCCTAGAGGCAATCATGTATGATGATATTTCCTATGTGTTTATGAATAAAGATAGTCTTTGGATGTTATCAATAATGTGTATCAACAAGTACATGACTTGTTTGTGGGCCTATACATTGTATGATGACTGTCCTAAAAGGTCCCTAGTCGAAAGGGTTGTATGGACGCGCAACCGACTAGACTAGCATAGTCTCACTAGCCATGGAGCATTGGCTGCTAACTGGATAATATGGACTCGGAAGGATCTAGTCGGGTCCGACATAGTCAGATCTGAGTGGAGATAAGGTCAGAGTCGGACAGACCCGTATATGAGACGCAGTGATATGTCATCTGTGAGTCTCTAGTACAACATACATTCTATGTCCTCAGACCTGAGCTGGCGCATGCACTCGGGATGGTGACAGACCTGCTTTGGGCTGACCAAACGCTACTCCGTGACTGGGTAGTTACAAAGGTAGGTTTCGGGCTTGTCAAGACCCATGCTGCGAGACATGGTCGAGCAAGATGGGATTTGCCCCTCCGATCAGGAGAGATATACTCTGGGCCCCTCGTGTGATCCGACCAAGATAATCATGGCCATGCGATTAGGATTATGAGATAATCTGGTTTGTGGTCGGCATCACTGGAACGAGAAAGAGGTCGGGCTAGCACAAGGATGACAGACTCGCCTTAAGCCCGACAACATATATCGTGTGGCAAAGGGAACAGATGTGTGATGTACAGGTTCGCCTAACCAGCTTCATCGGACACTTGGAGTCGGCACGCTTTGCTAGAGGCCGCTGCCGACTAGCCGAGTCGGATGTGATCTGACTCGCGACCAAGTGAACGAGAACTTAAGGGGTCACGCACTTAAGGGAAGGAACCTTTGAGGCCCGTTCCGACTGTCAGAAGTGATCCTACTCGGACTCGGATCCAGGCCGAACAGATTTTGGGCTTTAGGGTCCATGCGAGGCCCAAGCGTTGAGCCCGCGATGGACGCCTATATAAAGTGGGGGTGAGGCACACTCATTCGGTTGATTGCTTTGGCACTGTCACTAGGGTTTGCATGTGTTGCGAATAGCCACCTCCACTCGGCGCCGACTGTGTGGTCGGACCTAGCAGTCCGCCGCACGTGTTCCTCCTGCACGCGCGGATACCGTTATAGGTGGTGCACCTGCACCGCTCCGGCGATCTTGTACGTGGGATCTGACGATCGACTATTCGAGGGAGATCCGACAAGGAGGAGACGACTCTGGACGCGCTGCCCCAACTCTACTTCCACTGCACGGCACTGCGCGTCTAGTGGTATCGATCCGTGATCCATTCTCGTAGCATGTTCCTGGTTGTTCTGCGGGTAGGATTTTTAATTTGCAGTCGACGCACCCTACCTTAGATCCCAACAGTGGTATCAGAGCCTTTGCTATAGGATTTGGATTCAGATCGTATGCATATTAGATATGTGGAGGCGGCAGATGAGATCTGTTGTCGTTTATGAACGGCTATGTGCACGGTTGATGAGATCAATTGCACATGGGGATCATTGAGGCTATGTTTTCTATCAATCGGGATCGATGAGGTCGTGACACAACCTACCCCTACCGGTCGGTATCCACCATCGGTGTTAACAGTGAAACATAAATCTGAATCGGATTCACGATGAAGGATAAGATCAGTCAGATCGGAAAATTTGGCGTGATTGGAGTACAGATGTGATATGTGATTACCGAAAATGCCGAGCACTGCCCACGCCCGTGAGGAACCGCCATGTGCGTAGCGCCTTGTATTTCGTACACGATCACAAAAACCGGTAGAATGCGATTCTATGCGTAACTTTGTTTTGCAGGTTTGATGTGAATAGTATGGCTCATGTGTATGTGATGCATGTGTGTAATTTATACATGTCCTGTGCGTCATGTTTGTCAGCTGGCAGGAGCCAAAGTCCTGTCATTATAATGTATAACGACCTGTGTGTCAACTTGTGACTCTATGTAAAATTCATTACTAGTTGTAGTAGTTGGATAATAGAGATCAGGTTGGTGGCTTGGCGTCCCGGCTTGACAAACAAGATGGAGTTCCTAGATGGTCATCAGAGTCGGAGCTGGCCTGGAGAACATCCATGAAGGAGCCATACTATTTCACAATATATGTTTATTTGTGATTGTTATGCTTCTTGTTTTCTATGCATGTTTGAATGATAGAAAGATCGCTCGTTAATATCAAGAACTTTGCTATTCCTGATGTTGCACCTTCGCACGTCAAATACGTCTAGTGGTGGGCTCATAAAATTGGGGTGCTACTAGGTGTCCTTGAACTGAAGGGTTCGTGTTGGACATGGACATGTACCGCATCATGTTAACTTGTCAAGGCTATCAAAACGGTTTTGGGCCTTGTGGCAAAGAAGGTTGGGGGCCGGGGTATGAGATACTTTCCCGACCGACAAGAGTAGTATAGAGATATGATTAGCAAGGAGTTTCTTACGGGATAGGCATATTGTCTAGCAGTGATGCTAAAGCTCACTAGTCGCATGTGCTAGTCGGATCCTGAATCACTGAGAGTTTGTGAAGGGATGCCGACTTCAGTGGGAGTATTCATACTTAAGGCTTGAATTACTCTACATAAACACATTGCTTAGTGGTTGCATATTTTCTGTTGTAGATCAATGGCACGACCTGCTCAACCCAACTTTGCATTGAAATCAATTCTAGAAAAGGTGAAACTGAATGGAACAAACTTTACCACCTGGTATAGAAATTTGAGAATTGTTCTCAAGCATGATAAAAAGGAACATGTTCTAGAGGATCCACTTCCAGAGGAACCTGCCGATAATGCTAATGCCACAACCAAGAATGCCTACCAGAAACTCGTTGATGAATCAACGAAGATCAGCTGTTTGATGCTGGCTTGTATGGAGCCCAATTTGCAACAACATTTCGAACACGTTGAGGCTTCTGATATGATCGAGAGTCTCAATATAATGTTTCAAACACAGGCTAGGACCGAAAGGTTCAACGTCTAGTGATCCTTGATGGATTGCAAGCTGAAGGAGGGTGATCCATTGAGCCCGCATGTGATCAAGATGATCGGATACGTGCAAGCTTTCGATCGGTTTGGCTTCCCGCTCTTGGATGAGCTGGCTACAAATGCAGCTCTGGGTTCTCTCCCGCCTAGCTATGGGACGTTCATCTTGAACTATCATATGCATGGCATGGATAAGAAGCTCACTGAATTGCATGGGATGCTTAAGGTGGCAGAGCAAGATATTAAGAAAGGCACGTGCAGAACTCGGCTAAGTTCAAGAAGAGTTGGTCCAAGAAGAAGGCTAAGGCAAAGGGCACGGAGATGGTAACCTCCGCTGCTGCGCCAAAGCCTGGACTAGACTCAAAGACCATTTGCTACCATTGCAAGGAAACTGGTCACTGGAAGAGGAACTGTAGCAAGTGGCTTGCTGAGCATGGCAAGAAGGCTGGAAATGCTGCTTCAGGCAAAGGTACACTTGTTACATATGTTATAGACATTTACCTTGCTGACATACCTAGTAGTTCTTGGGTATTTGATACCGGATCGGTTGTTCATATTTGCAACTTGATGCACGAGCTGGTAAGAACTAGGCGTGTGGCACAAGGGGAGATTGACATCAGGGTTGACAACAAAGCAAGAGTTGCTGCGTTGGAGGTTGGCACGATGCAGCTCCAGCTTCCTTCTGGATTTATTTTGGAATTGAATAATTGTTATTACATTCCTGCACTTAGTTGGAACATTATTTATGCCTTGTGTTTGATGAGTTAGGTTTATGGATTCAATTTAAAGGACAATGGTTGTTCGTTTTATTTGAATGGAATGTTCCACGGCTATGCACCCATTGGTGATGGGTGTTTTATATTGAATCTAGAACAGGATCGGTCTATAACGTGAATGTCAAGAGTCATAAGCCTAATGAGATAAATCCGACATACTTCTAGCATTGCCGGCTTGGACACATTAGTCTGAAACGCATGAAGAAGCTCCATGATGATGGGCTCCTAATTTTGTCTGACTTTGAGTCGTTCGAGACATGTGAATCATGCTTGCTAGGCAAGATGACTAAGTCTCCTTTTGCAAAGAGTTGCGAGAGGGTGTCTGAGCCATTGGAGCTTATACACAGTGATGTGTGTGGTCCAATGAGCACAACTGCCAGAGGTGTCTATCAGTACTTCGTGACTTTTACCGACGACTTGAGTAGATATGGGTATGTCTATTTGATGAGGCACAAGTCAGAAACTTTTGAAAAGTTCAAAGAGTTTCAGAACGAGGTTGAAAATCAGCTCGGCAAGACTATAAAGCTTCTACGATTAGATCGTGGAGGTGAGTACATGAGCCAGGAGTTTGATGATCATCTGAAAAGCCGAGGTATAGTATCTCAGCTCACACCTCCAGGTATGCCATAGAGAAACGGCGTGTCGAAACGGAGGAATAAGACCTCTTTGGACATGGTCCGGTCAGTGATGAGCAAATCGGGTTTACCCTTGTCATTTTGGGGATACGCTCTAGAAACTGCAGCTTTCACACTTAACAGGGTACCATCAAAATCCGTAGACAAGACACCACATGAGATGTGGACGGGGAAGAGTCCTAGTTTGTCTTTTCTAAAGATGTTAGGTTGTGAAGCATTTGTCAAGCGACTTATGTCAGACAAGCTTACACCCAAGTCGGATAAATGCATATTCGTGGGATATCTGAGGGAAACCTTGGGAGATAGCTTCTACAACTAGGAAGAGAACAACGTGTTTGTTGCTCAGAATGGGGTTTTCCTTGAGAAAGAGTTTCTCAATCGGGAAGCCAGTGGGAGGACGGTCCGACTCGAAGAAATTCTAGGACCACTCGAGGACGGCTCGGCGGGTGATGAGATCATATGGGAGACAGTCAGGGAACCCGTAGTGGAAGCGGCACCAGAACCACGGAGGTCGGAAAGATTGTGCAGAGTGCGTGATGTATTGTTGCTAGAAAGCGACGAGCCGACTGACAATGACATGTACCCAGGGTAGGGTCGTAGGCCTGACCTAGACGCCCTACCCAAGGACACTGCCCTAGAGTCATGGACATTCAAAGTACAACATAATATACCGACTGAAACCACCTTGGAGTGCAATCCACTCGACCAGCTATCTCAGTCGGATACCCCAATTCCATTCGACCAAGAAGGAGTCACTCGACCACACGAAGAACCACTCGGAGAACACAAGGTCTAAAGCCACTCAGGATGGCAACGGTCAGGTGTTCACTCCATAGTCTTAAAGGTCATTTATAGCTCTTTATAGCTAGCGTTACCAGTGACACCCTGTCTTAATGTACATTGAACCCTGTGTAACAGAGGGCTGGAGGGGTCTGGTGCACTCTATATAAGCCACCCCCCTCCTCCGGTACAAGGGTTCGCACCCCCTGTAACTCTCACGCATAATCCAGTCGACCAAGCCTCCGGGCACCGAGACGTAGGGATATTACTTCCTCCGAGAAGGGCCTGAACTCGTAAATCTTGCGTGTACAATCTCACCGTAGCTAGGATGTTGCCTCCTCCTACGTACCCCCTATTCTTACTGTCAGACTTACTCCCACGACAGTTGGCGCCCACCGTGGGGCGGGTGTCTTAGCGACTTCCGGTGAGGTTGCAGTTTTTCCGATCCCCATCAACATGGTTTCTGGCGGTGGTTTGGCTTTGGGCCGCGAGATCTGTCTCGGCGCGCTTGTTTTCATCGCCGACAACTCCCCTGGCTCCAAGAGGCCCCCCTCGACGTCGAGGCCCTTCCCATCCACGGGGCGGCGCACTTCCGTGAGAGTGCCTGCGGCAGCCGTCGACCCAGTATCGGTCGGCTCATGCGTCGTCCACTCTTCCAGCTGTTCGCCGTCGCAAGAGATCCAGTCGATCGCGGCTTCAGTGGTGGGTGAAGCATGCAGTGGCCCGCCAGTCGGCCACCTCTCAAGTCGTGGCAATTGAGCCCGACGAATCTCTCTACGGACTATTCGACCTGTCGACTAGTTCCGCTGAGACCCTGTCCGAGTGCGGAAGCAGAGACCCTGCAGCGGAGGTCCTGATGGTCGACATGCTGTGCAGCCCGCCTGGTTTCCGTCGCAGTAGCAGCGGTGATGGTGGCGACGGTCCATCGCATGGTCATGACGAGTATCATCCCGAAGCCCTCACTTCGGAGCAGAGGGAAGAGTTGCATCGTCGCAACATGGAGGCCCTCCACACCCCCATCATCGGAGAAACCTCTGAGGCTCAAGCCTTGGAGGCTGCGCGCCTGGCCACCTTGGCTGAGCGCATGCGTCTGGAGAATCTCCAATATTCACTCGACGAACGCGCTCGTCGGCAGATTCCTGAATCCAGTCGACGTCACCGACAGTTGTTTCCGCCTGAACCTCAGGTATATCACACACCAGTCCAGAATCTTGCAGCTGCCACCCGTCTAGCAGAGTTGATTCAGCCGCCCCGTTCACAGGCTGGTAGGGGTTTGATGCAGATCCGAGCATTGCTCCGGGTGGCAGGGGAACAAAACTCAGCCGTTTCCCAGTCGTGCAACAGGATCCACAACAGGTCTGTGGTGGCAGACACAGTCCAGTCGGCTCACAGCCCAAGGTCGCCTCTGCGGCGTGAGGGTCGTGGGCATCGCCAGGAGCAGTACCTGGATCAGAACCACGAACAATATGATCATCGATTCGGCCGAGATGACCACTGTTGAGTGCCTACGCCCCCTCCGAGGGGCGGATCGTACACGCCCCAGCGGTATGATGACAGGCTCCCGTATGGTGAAGAGCGGAGAGCTCCAGTCGACCCAAGAGAGCCCGGGTTTGATGCAAGATCAGTTCTCGTGCAAGGTCTAGTCGGCAGAGGCCGAGCGCACAGAGAAGGACAGGACAGAGATCGTCCGAGTGGAAGCAGAGTGCATGTTTCTGGGCCTGAATGTTTCAGCAGGGCCATCAGAGCTGCTGAGATCCGTCCCAACTTTAGGTTGGCGACGGGTGTGAGTAAGTTCACCAGTGAATCGAAGCTCGACACTTGGCTGGAAGATTACCGAGTGGCAGTGCAGATTGGTGGCGGCAATGATGATGTGGCCATGAAGCACCTCCCTTTGATGCTTGAGGGCTCGGCCAGGGCTTGGTTGAATCAGTTAGCCCCTGGAAGTATTTTCAGTTGGGAAGAGTTGGCCCGAGTGTTCGTTAAAACATTCGAGGGAACCTGCAAGCGACCAGCCGGGCTGACTAAATTGCAACATTGTGTCCAGAAACCGAATGAGACCTTAAGAGATTACATCCAGAGGTGGACTACCCTTCATCATACAGTGGAAAATGAATCACAGCACCAAGCAGTTTGCGCCTTCAAAGAGGGCGTCCAGTACAAAGAGCTCAACCTGAAATTTGGTCAGACATGAGACATGTGCCTGGCACGAATGATGGAAATAGCCACTCAGTACGCTAACGGTGAAGAGGAAGACTGATACCGCAATGGCAAGAATAAACCAGTCGCCCAGGACACCGGAGGAGGAAATTCCAGTCAGAAGCAAAAGTGCAAAGCTGAAACTGCAGGTCCTACTGAAGCCGAAGTTGTGAATCAAGGGAAGTTCAAGGGAAAGCCTGAAGGGCCATGGATCCCTAAAAAAGCGAAAGATCAAGCGAGAAACGATGTTCTTGATTTGCCGTGTCACATACACACCAAAACAGATGAAGAGGGTAACTTGATCTACCCCAAGCATACCACTCGACAGTGTCGACTCCTGATTCAGAGCTTCCGTGAGGGTCAGCCCAGTGAGAAAGAGAAGGAATCTGATAAGGATGAAGACAAAGAGGAAGATGATGGTTACCCCAATGTCAATGCCACTTTAGTGATTTTTGCTGACATCGAGAGCAAAAGTCGACTGAAAGTTATCAATCGAGAAGTGAACATGGTTGCTCCGGCAACTACGACGTATTTGAAGTGATCAAAAACTCCCATTACATTCGACCAGTCTGATCAACCAGCGCACGTTGCTACCCCTGGGCGGCAAGCGTTGGTGGTCGACCCAGTCGTTGGGGGCACCCGACTGACCATGGTTTTGATGGATGGTGGCAGTGGTTTGAACATTTTGTATGCTGAGACCCTCCGAGGGATGGGCATCCCGATGTCCAAGCTCAGCGAGAGCAACATGCGATTCCATGGGGTCATCCCAGGAAAGAAAGCCGATTCACTCGGTCAGATTACTCTTGATGTGGTTTTCGGTGATTCAAAGAATTACTGCAAGGAGAAGTTGACATTTGAGGTGGTGGATTTTCACAGTGCCTATCATGCTATTCTAGGCAGGCCTGCATATGCTCGTTTCATGGCTCGACCATGTTACCTGTACCTCAAGTTGAAGATGTCTGGTCCCAGAGGCATGATCACAGTCACAGAGAATCGGCAAAGGGCAGAAGAGTGCCTCCAAAAGGGCTCAAAGATTGCCGATGAGCAAATGGCAGCAGCAGAAATGGAAGAGTACAACAAGAATGCAGATCCGAGTGATTTGTTGCGAGCTATGAAGCCTGCTTCAGAGTCCGCATTTCAGTCGATCGATGAAACAAAGCCTGTTCATATTCACTCGACTGATCCCTATGCTGCTCCGACCCACATCTCAACAACATTCGATAGCAAATAGGAAGAAGTGCTCATCCAGTTCCTCCATGAGAACTGGGACATCTTTGCATAGAAACCATCTGACATGCCAGGTGTACCCAGGGGACTGGCTGAGCACCGTTTGCGAGTCGACCCAAAAGCAAAACCCGTCAAAGAGCATCTCCGTCGGTCCGCCATGGAGAAAAGGAAGGCAATTGGCGAGGAGGTGGCTCGGCTTCTGGCAGCTGAGTTCATCCGCGAGATATACCTCTCCGAGTGGCTCGCCAATGTTGTCATGGTCCCCAAGAAAGGGATTCACTTCGTATGTGTATGGATTTCAAGCATATCAATCGGGCCTGCCCGAAAGATCATTTCCCTCTCCCCCGCATCGACCAGATTGTCGACTCGACTGCGGGATGTGAACGTTTGTCCTTTTTGATGCATATTCCGGGTACCATCAGATCCGACTGTATGGACCCGGCGAAATAAAAACAGCCTTCATCACCCCATTCGGGTGTTTTTGCTATGTTACCATGCCTTTTGGCCTCAAGAATGCTGGTGCCACGTTCATGCGTATGATTCAGAAGTGCCTGCTCACTCAAATCAGTCGGAACGTAGAAGCATACATGGATGACATCGTGGTCAAGTCACGCAAAGGTTCCGACCTGTTGACTGACCTCGCTGAAACCTTCGCCAATTTAAGAAGATATGATATAAAGCTCAATCTGTCAAAGTGCACATTCGGAGTTCCACGTGGAAAGTTACTCAATTTCCTTGTTTCCGAACGAGGGATCGACACAAACCCAGAAAAGGTTGGAGCAATCCTCCAAATGAAATTCCCCGTGCGTGTGCACGATGTTCAGAAGCTTACTGGTTGTTTGGCTGCATTAAGTCGATTCATCTCATGTCTCGGTGAAAAAGCATTACCTCTTTACCGACTGATGAAAAAGTCTGGCAAGTTCTTGTGGACTCTTGAAGCTGAAGCAGTGTTTGTAGAGCTCAAAGCCCTGCTTTCCACCTAGCCGGTGCTTGCTGCTCCAGTCAGCAAAGAGCCTCTACTGCTGTATATCGCAGCCACTGGACAGGTCGTCAGCACAGTGCTCACAGTCGAGCGGGAAGAAGAAGGCAAAGCCTACAAAGTTCAACGCCCAGTGTACTATATTTATGAAGTCTTGACTCCGTCCAGGCAAAGATATCCGCATTATCAGATGCTTGTCTTCGAAATTTACTTGACCATGAAGAAAGTTGCATACTACTTTGCAGACCACTCAGTTTCTATCGTCAGCGACGCTCCATTATCAGAAATTCTGAACAACAGGGACGCAACTGGTCGAGTGGCCAAGTGGGCGATCCAACTCCTTCCTTTGGATATTGCTACCTCTTGAGCATGCGTTGGTTTTCCCTTGAAGAGGAAAGGGTGATGCAGCAAAGTAGCATAAGTATTTCCCTCAGTTTTTTGAGAACCAAGGTATCAATCCAGTAGGAGGTTACATGCAAGTCGCCTCGTACCTACACAAACAAATAAGAACCTTGCAACCAACGCGATAAAGGGGTTGTCAATCCCTTCACGGCCACTTGCAAAAGTGAGATCTGATAGAGATAATAAGATAAATATTTTTGGTATTTTTATGATATAGATTGGAAAGTAAAGATTGCAAAAATAAAAGATGGAAGAAATAGTAAATTGATAGGAAAATAATATGATGGAAGATAGACCCGGGGGCCATAGGTTTCACTAGTGGCTTCTCTCAAGATAGCATAATTTACGGTGGGTGAACGAATTACTGTCGAGCAACTGATAGAAAAGTGCATAGTTATGAGAATATCTAGGCATGATCATGTATATAGGAATCACGTCCGCGACAAGTAGACCGAAACGATTCTGCATCTACTACTATTACTCCACACATCGACCGCTATCTAGCATGCATCTAGAGTATTAAGTTCATAAGAACAGAGTAACGCATTAGGCAAGATGACATGATGTAGAGGGATAAACTCAAGCAATATGATATAAACCCCATCTTTTTATCCTCGATGGCAACAATACAATACGTGCCTTGCTGCCCCTACTGTCACTGGGAAAGGACACCGCAAGATTGAACCCAAAGCTAAGCACTTCTCCCATTGCAAGAAAGATCAATCTAGTAGGCCAAACCAAACAAATAATTCGAAGAGACTTGCAAAGATATCAAATCATACATATAAGAAGAACCAAATATTGTTCATAGATAATCTTGATCATAAACCCACAATTCATCAGATCTCGACAAACACACCGCATAAAGAATTACATCGAATAGATCTCCAAGAAGATCGAGGAGAACTTTGTATTGAGATCCAAAGAGAGAGAAGAAGCCATCTAGCTAATAACTATGGACCCGAAGGTCTGTGGTAAACTACTCACACATCATCGGAGAGGCTATGGTGTTGATGTAGAAGCCCTTCGTGATTGATTCCCCCTCCGGCAGAGCGCCGGAAAAGGCCCCAAGATGGGATCTCATGGGTACAGAAGGTTGCGGCGGTGGAAATAGGGTTTCGTGGTGCTCTCGAATGTTTTCAGTGTATATGAGTATATATAGGCGAAAGAAGTAGGTCGGTGGAGCCACGAGGGGCCCACGAGGGTGGGGGGTGCGCCTCCCTGCCTTGTGGCTTCCTCGTTGCTTCCTTGACGTCCACTCCAGGTCTCCTGGATTGCGTTTGTTCCAGAAATAACTCTCCTGAAGGTTTCATTCCGTTTGGATTCCCTTTGATATTCCTTTTCTGCGAAACACTGAAATAGGCAAAAAAAGAGCAATTTGCATTGGGTCTTCGGTTAATAGGTTAGTCCCAAAAATAATATAAAAGTGCATAGTAAAGCCCATTAAACATCCAAAACAGGAATATAATAGCATGGAACAATAAAAAATTATAGATACGTTGGAGACGTATCAAATATCAAGTTCGAGGCAAAGAAAGCAATCAAGTCACAAGCAATAGCAGATTTCCTTGCCGAGTGGATTGAACAACAGCAACCGACTCAGATTCATTTGGAACATTGGACTATGTTCTTTGATGGGTCCAAGGTGTTGAATGGCTCTTGTGCTGGAGTGGTCCTGGTATCCCCAAGAGGTGACAAGCTCAGCTATGTCCTCCAAATTCACTTTGATTCCTCAAACAATGAAGCTGAATATGAGGCACTTTTGTATGGGTTGCGTATGGTTATCTCACTCGGCGTCTGTCGCCTGATGGTCTACGACGACTCAGACTTGATGGTCAATCAAGTGATGAAGGAGTGGGATATCAGGAGCCCAGCTATGACTGGTTATTACAATGTAGTAAGGAAACTAGAGAAGAAGTTTGAGGGTTTAGAGCTCCACCACATACCCCAAATCAAAAATCAAGCTGCCGATGATCTGGCGAAGATAGGTTCCACTCGGAAACCTATTCCTAGCAATGTGTTCTTGGAGCATCTTCACACCCCGTCAGTTCAAGAAGACCCCTTCACAGAGGAGCCCCCACAACTGATAAGTTCAACCAATCTGACTGAGATTGAAGTCCCAGCTGTAGTCGACCTGACTATGGAGGTTTTGGTGATCACCCCCGACTGGACGGTGCCATATATTGCATACCTGCTCAGGCAGGAGCTCCCAGAGGATGAAGATGAAGCCTGCCAGATTGTCCGTCGATCCAAAGCTTTCACAGTGATAAGCGGACAGCTTTACAGGGAAAGTGTTACCGGAGTTGCTCAGCGTTGTATTTCTCCAGAAGAAGGTCGAATGATCCTAAACGAGATCCATTCGGGGACCTGTGGTCACCATGCGTCCTCTCGAACCATCATGGCCAAAGCATATCGAGCAGGATTCTATTGGCTGTGGGCAAATGAGATGGCTAAAGATATAGTCGACAAATGCGAAGGCTACCAGTTTATTGAAACATGTCTCACAAGCCTACATCTAGCTTGAAGACTATTCCACTCGTCTGGCCATTTGCAGTTTGGGGGTTGGACATGGTTGGACCTTTCAAGACCGGCAGAAGCGGCTTCACTCATTTGCTCGTAGCAGTCGACAAGTTCACCAAATGGATCGAAGCCAAGCCTATCAAGAATCTTGATTCAAGCACTGCCATTAGTTTCATCAGAGAGCTGATATTCAGATACGGAGTCCCTGATAATCCCCAAGTGCAGGGAATCATCGTAGCAATTTCCAAAGGTGGAAGTGATAAGTATGGAGTGTCGAACCCACAAGGAGCTAAAGGTAAGATCAATATTCTCTCAAGCCCTATCTGCCACTGATACGACTCTACGTGCACCGAACGTTTGCTTCCAACTAGAAACGAGAAATAAAAGTACGTTGTGGGTATGAAGAAGATAACTTTGCATGATACTGGAGAGCTAAAATATAAAAGTAGGTGCTGTTATCATAAAGTTAGAATATATTACTAAATATTATAAATAGCGAGTGTGGAATAATGGTGGATCGGTGTGCGGAATTGTCCTAGGCAATTGTTAACAAGACCAATAGTCATCATTGCAATTTCATATGAGGGAGAGGCATAAGCTAACATACTTTATCTACTTGGATCATATGCACTTATGATTGGAACTCTAGCAAGCATCTGCAACTACTAAAGATCATTAAGGTAAAACCCAACCATAGCATTAAAGCATCAAGTCCTCTTTATTCCCATACGCAACAATCCCTCTTACTCGGGTTTGTGTTTCAGTCACTCACCAACCCACTATAAGCGAATCATGAATGTATTGCAACACCCTACAGCGGGAATCCCTCATGCTTGCGCGACACGGAGGGCACCATAGGACAGCACCAAAATAAAACATACAACTCATACCAATCTAGATCATCAATCAACCCAAAGACAAAAGATATCTACTCAAAACATCATAGGATGGCAACACATCATTGGATCATAATATGTGGCATAAAGCACCATGTTCAAGTAGGGATTACAGCGGGGTCCGGGAGAGTGGACCGCGTAAAAGAGATGAGGATGGTGATGATGATGGTGATGTTGATGAAGACGATCACCATGGCGATGATTCCCCTCCCGATGGCCCACCGGCGCCACCGGAAGAGAGGAGGAGAGGTTCTCCCCCTTGTGCTTCCTCCTCCATGGCCTCCACCCTCTGGTCCTTGGCCTTCATGGTGATGATGGCTCCTCCGGGATACTCCTCCATGGCCACCGGTGATGATGGCCCCCTCCGGAAGCCTGCCGGAGAGGGCCTAGATTGACTTCTCGTGGCTACAGAGGCTTCCGATCTAGGTTTCTTTCTGGAAGTTTGGGTATATATAGAAGAGTTTTGCGTTGATTTCACGTCAGGGGGGGTCTCCGGGCTGTCCACGAGGCAGGGGGCGCGCCCCCACCCTCGTGGGCAGCCCGGGACTCTTCTGGCCTGCTTCTGGTACTCCGTGGGCTTCTTCTGGTCCAAAAATGATCTCCGTCAAGTGGAACGTCAATTGGACTCTGTTTAGTTTTCCTTTTCTACGATACTCTAAAACAAGGAGAAAAGAGAAACTGGCACTGGGCTCTAGGTTAATAGGTTAGTCCCAAAAATCATATAAAATATCATATAAATGCATATAAAACATCCTAGAAGGATAGTATAATAGCATGAATACTTCATAAATTATTGATACGTTGGAGACGTATCAGCATCCCCAAGCTTAATTCCTTCTCGTCCTCGAGTAGGTAAATGATAAAAGAAATAATTTATGAAGTGTGAATGCTAGCAAGTGCATAAGTTTGATCAATGATAATTCCAATCACTTTTTCTAGCATCATTATATGTCATAACAATAGCTCATCTCATAAAACTTTTCATGATCAAGTAACAAGCAAGTCACATGTTTAAAGTATAGATCATAAACTTTCTTGAAAACTAACAAACAATATTCTCGGTCATCAAACAATTGCAATTCATCTTATTTTCAGGAAGAGTCTATGTCAGAGCTTTGATTTAGCAAACTCCACATACTCAACTATCATTTAATCTTTCACAATTGCTAACACTCACGCAATACTTGTGGTTATGGAGTTTTAATCAGACACAGAGAAAGATAGGGGCTTATAGTTTCGCCTCCCAACCTTTTACCTCAAGGGTAATGTCAACAATAATAGCTCATGCTGACTTACATCCAATTAGATATATATATATATATATATATATATATATATATATATATATTAGGATCCTTCCAACATCCTGTGCTTGCCAAAGGATAAAATGTAAAAAGGAAAGGTGAAGATCACCAAGACTCTTGCATAAGGTAGAAGATAAAAGTAAAAGATAGGCCCTTCGCAGAGGGAAGCAGAGGTTGCCATGCGCTTTCAGGGTTGGATGCACAAAATCTTAATGCGAAATAACGTCACTTTATATTGCCACTTGTGATATGTACCTTTATTATGCAGTCCGTCACTTTTATTTCTTCCACATCACAAGATCGTATAAAGCTTATTTCCTCCACACCAATCAATCATACATATTTAGAGAGCAATTTTTATTGCTTGCACCGATGACAACTTACTTGAAGGATCTTACTCAATCCATAGGTAGATATGGTGGACTCTCATGGCAAAACTTGTTTTAAGGGTATTTGGAAGCACAAGTAGTATCTCTACTTGGTGCAAAGAATTTGGCTAGCATGAGGGGGAAAGGCAAGCTCAACATGTTGGATGATCCATGACAATATACTTTATTTCAGATATAAGAAAACATAACCCATTACGTTGTCTTCCTTGTCCAACATCAACTCTTTAGAATGTCATATTTTAATTGAGTGCTCCCAATCATAAAATATGTCCAAGATAGTGTATTTATATGTGAAACCTCTCTTCCTTCAATATTCTTTCATGAATTGTTCAAGTGACCAATTCTACGTTTGCTAACTTTCAATAAGTTTACTACCTATACTTATTATGTGTGAAGTCATTACTCCCCATGTTATAAGCATACGAAACATATATAAATTCAGATTTATTACATTCAGTTTATTCAACCATTTACTCATTGGATATACATGAAGCATATGAGCAAATGACAAACTACTCCAAAAGATATGAGTGAAGAACACTGAGTAGTCAAATAATTAACTAGCCATGGGAGGATTCTTTTTCATTCAATATTTCAGATCCAATGATTTTATTCAAACAACAAGTAAAATTGAAAATACGCTCCAAGCAAAACACATATCATGTGATGAATAAAAATATAGCTCCGAGTAAGGTGTACCGATAGTTTTGAAGACGAAAGAGGGGATGCCTTTCGGGGCATCCCCAAGCTTAGGCGCTTGAGTCTTCCTTGAATATTACCTTGGGGTGCCTTGGGAATCCCCAAGCTTAGGGTCTTTCCACTCCTTATTCTCCTCATATCGATATCTCACCCAAAGCTTGAAAACTCCAATCACACAAAACTTAACGTAACCTCGTGAGATAGGTTAGTATGATAAAGAGAAAACCATTCACTTTGGTAATGTCAAAGACAAGGTTCATAATTGTTCTCACACAATGCCTACTGTACCATATCATTTCTACAATTTATATTGAAGAATAGAAGCCATAGAAACTAGAAAACAAGCAAACTATGCAATGAAAATAGAATCTGTCAGAAACAGAATAGTCCGTAATGATCTGAACAATAACCATACTTCTGCTACTCCAAAAATTATGAAATAAATTGGTGGACGTGAGGAATTTGTCTATTAATCTTCTTCAAAAATAATCAACTCAAAAGCACTCTTCTGTAAAAAATGACAGCTAATCTCGTGAGCACAAAGTTTCTGTTTTTTTTCAGCAAGATCACATTAACTTTCACCCAAGTCTTCCCAAAGGTCTTACTTGGCACTTTATTGAAACAAAAGCTATAAAACATGATTACTACAGTAGCTTAATCATGTAAACACACAAAAACAGTAAAGGTAAATATTGAGTTGTCTCCCAACAAGCGCTTTTCTTTAATGCCTTTTAGCTAGGCATGATGATTTCAATGATGCTCACATAAAAGATAGGAATTGAAGCACAAAGAGAGCATCTTGAAGAATATGACTAGCACACTTAAATATAACCTACTTCCTATGCCTAGGGATTTTTTGAGCACACAATTTATAAGAGTAACAATCAACTAGCATAGGAAGGCAAAACAAGTATAACTTCAAAACTTTAAGCACATAGAGAGGAAACTTGATATTATTGCAACTCCTACAAGCATGTATTCCTCCCTCATAATAATTTTCAGTAGAATCATAGATAGCAACTTTGTTCTCATACTCAATTGGAACCTCTTCCTAAATAGTGGAATCATTACTAGCTAAAGTTGACACTCTTCCAAATCCACTTTCATAAATATCACACTAAGATTCAACACCCTCCAAAATAGTGGGATCACTAATTCCTAAAGTTGACACTCTTCCAAACCCACTTTAAATGATAGTATTATTCATACTCCAAAGGATATAAGTGAAGTTCATGGAGCATTATACAATTAATATAGACTAACCAAGCTCAAAATGTATAAGTGAAGCACACGAAGCATTCTATAAAACCATACTCAAAAGATTTAAGTGAAGCACAAAGAGCAATTCTATAAGACCATTCTTAAAAGATATAAGTGAAGCACATGAAGTATTCTATAAATCAATGAAGGGATATCTCATGCTAGCATGGTTCATGAAGGAAAAACGAAAACACAAAGGACACAAATCATGTGAACAAAACAAAAACCGAGGTATACCGATAATTGTTGAAGAAGAAAGATGGGATGCCAACCGGGGCATCCCCAAGCTTAGATGCTTGAGTATCCTTTGAAATATTTACTTGGGGTGCCTTGGGCATCCCCAAGCTTAGATGCTTGAGTATCCTTTGAAATATTTACTTGGGGTTCCTTGGGCATCCCCAAGCTTGAAGTCTTGCCTCTCTTTATTCTTCTCATATTGTTAGTTCCTCGATCTTCGAACACTTCATCCACACAAAACTTTAACAAAAGCTTTGTGAGATCCGTTAGTATAACAAAGCAAATCACTACTATAAGTAATGTTGCAAATCAATTCATATTTTATTTTTGCATTATATCTACTGTAATATAACTTTTACATGGCTTAATCCACTGATAGGAATCGATAGTTTCATCAAAACAAGCAAGCAATGCATCAAAAACAGAATCTGTCTTAAACAGGACAGTCTGTAGTAATCTGGAAGTTTAGCAAACTTCTGTAACTAGTAAAATTATGAAATAAATTTGAAAATTTGAACAATTTGTACAGAAGTAATGTGCAAAAAGTTTCAGACCCATTTGACTTTCCAGTAAAAAATGTAAAATCATGCACTACAGCCAAAGTTTCTGTTTTTGTTCTGCACATAGGAAACAAGCAATCTAATCATCCTAAAACCAAAGCTTGGCACATTATTTTTATAATACAATGGATATATACAAGGGGATAATTATTTACAGAGAAACTTCCATGAAAAATTCTACATTGTTTCCGTGAGCATGAACACAAGTGCTCAAGGTCGACCCTCACTTCTTCAATGTATAACTTTCCAATCACTTCTCTTTTTTTTAAAACTTTTTAGGCATGAGAGGCAAGTAATTTTTTTTGTATTTTCATTCTTTTAATTTTTTTGTATGTTTCACCCACAACTAAAAAGAAACAAAAAGGAAAAAACAAAATATACTTAGTGAAGAAAGCAAACAAGCACACACGAGAATATCAACCCCACGCTATTGCTCCCCGGCAACGGCGCCAGAAAAGAGCTTGATAATCCCCAAGTGCAGGGAATCATCGTAGCAATTTACAAAGGTGGAAGTGATAAGTATGGAGTGTCGAACCCACAAGGAGCTAAAGGTAAGATCAATATTCTCTCAAGCCCTATCTGCCACTGATACGACTCTACGTGCACCATACGTTTGCTTCCAACAAGAAACGAGAAATAAAACTATGTTGTGGGTATGAAGAAGATAACTTTGCATGATATCAGAGAGCTAAAATATAAAAGTAGGTGCTGTTATCATAAATTTAGAATATATTACTAAATATTATAAATAGCGAGTGTGGAATAATGGTGGATCGGTGTGCGGAATTGTCCTAGGCAATTGTTAACAAGACCGATAGTCATCATTGCAATTTCATATGAGGGAGAGGCATAAGCTAACATACTTTCTCTACTTGGATCATATGCACTTATGATTGAAACTCTAGCAAGCATCCGCAACTACTAAAGATCATTAAGGTAAAACCCAACCATAGCATTAAAGCATCAAGTCCTCTTTATTCCCATACGCAACAATCCCTCTTACTCGGGTTTGGGTTTCAGTCACTCACCAACCCACTATAAGCGAATCATGAACGTATTGCAACACCCTACAGCGGGAATCCCTCACGCTTGCGCGACACAGAGGGCACCATAGGACAGCACCAAAATAAAACATACAACTCATACCAATCTAGATCATCAATCAACCCAAAGACAAAAGATATCTACTCAAAACATCATAGGATGGCAACACATCATTGGATCATAATATGTGGCATAAAGCACCATGTTCAAGTAGGGATTACAGCGGGGTGCGGGAGAGTGGACCGCGTAAAAGAGATGAGGATGGTGATGATGATGGTGATGTTGATGAAGACGATCACCGTGGCGATGATTCCCCTCCCGATGGCACACCGGCGCCACCGGAAGAGAGGAGGAGAGGTTCTCCCCCTTGTGCTTCCTCCTCCATGGCCTCCACCCTCTGGTCCTTGGCCTTCATGGTGATGATGGCCCCTCCGGGATACTCTTCCATGGCCACCGGTGATGATGGCCCCCTCCGGCAGCCTGCCGGAGAGGGCCTAGATTGACTTCTCGTGGCTACAGAGGCTTGCGGCGGCGGAACTTCCGATCTAGGTTTCTTTCTGTAAGTTTGGGTATATATAGAAGAGTTTTGCGTTGATTTCACGTCAGGGGGTCTCCGGGCTGTCCACGAGGCAGGGGGGCGCGCCCTAGGGGGGTGGGCGCGCCCCCACCCTTGTGGGCAGCCCGGGACTCTTCTGGCCTGCTTCTGGTACTCCGTGGGCTTCTTCTGGTCCAAAAATGATCTCCGTCAAGTGGAACGTCAATTGGACTCCGTTTAGTTTTCCTTTTCTGCGATACTCTAAAACAAGGAGAAAAGAGAAACTAGCACTGGGCTCTAGGTTAATAGGTTAGTCCCAAAAATCATATAAAATATCATATAAATGCATATAAAACATCTTAGAAGGATAGTATAATAGCATGAATACTTCATAAATTATAGATACGTTGGAGATGTATCAGTCCCTCACAGCATTATCACAGATAATGGCTCCAACATTGATTTTGATGAGTTCAGAGCATTTTGCGCATCCCGAGGCACTCGGGTCGACTACGCATCCGTTGCGCACCCGCAGTCGAATGGGCAGGCGGAAAGGGCAAATGGCTTGATCCTTCAAGGGCTGAAACCCCGGTTGATGCGTGATCTCAAGCATGCTGCTGGAGCTTGGGTGACTGAGTTACCGTCTGCCCTATGGGGATTGAGACCAACTCCCAACCGGTCGACTGATCGAACTCCCTTCTTCAAGGTGTATGGTGCTGAAGCTGTGCTACCGAGTGATTTGCTGCACAATGCCCCCCCGAGTGGAACTTTCTTCAGAAGCTGAAGCAGAACAGGCACTCCAAGACGAGGATGACCTCCTAGAAGAAGAACGAGAGATGGCTCTGATCCGGTCGACCATCTATCAACAAGACTTGCGTCGATTCCATGACCAAAATATCAGGGGTCGAGCATTCCAAGAAGGAGACCCTGTGCTCCGAGTGCACCAGAAACGGCCTCACAAGCTTTGCTCCGGCCTAGGAAGGCCCCTTCATCATCACCAAGGTGCTTCACAATGGGGCGTATCACCTCTACAACATAGCCAAGAAAGAAGACGAGCCACGCTCGTGGAATGCGGAACTGCTCCGCCGTTTTTATACCTAAAACACTCGGATTGACGAGTTGTAATAAGAATCCTTCAGTTTTGCTTGTCAAAGACATGGTTTTTCGCAGTATCTTAATGATTGTTACCGCTTAAGCATATGTGTTCAAATCCCCCAGTGGGTGGATTAGTTGCGAACCCGATTCGCCTAAGTTACAAAACCACTCCGAGTGAAGAGCAACCCTCTCACTCGGAGGCTTAGCTGCGAACCCGATTCGCCTAAGTTACAAAACTACTCCGAGTGGAGATCAATCCTCCCACTCGGGGGCTTAGCTGCGATCCCGTACTCGCCTAAGTTACAAAACTACTCCGAGTGGAGAGAAATCCTCCCACTCGGGGGCTTAGCCGCGAGCCCGATTCGCCTAAGTTACAAAACACTACGAGTGAAGAGCAATCCTCCCACCCGGGGGCTTAGCTGCGATCCCGTACTCGCCTAAGTTACAAAACACTCCGAGTGAAGAGCAACCCTCTCACTCGGGGGCTTAGCTGCGAACCCGATTTGCCTAAGTTACAAAACTACTCCGAGTGGAGAGCAATCCTCCCACTCGGGGGCTTAGCTCTCACCCCGTACTCGCCTAAGTTACAAAACTACTCCATGTGGAGAGAAATCCTCCCACTCGGGGGCTTAGCTGCGATCCCGTACTCGCCTAAGTTACAAAACCACTCTGAGTGAAGAGCAACCCTCTCACTCGGGGGCTTAGCTGCGAACCCGATTCGCCTAAGTTACAAAACTACTCAGAGTGGAGAGCAATCCTCCCACTCGGGGGCTTAGCTGCGATCCAGTACTCGCCTAAGTTACAAAACTACTCTGAGTGGAGAGCAATCCTCCCACTCGGGGGCTTATCTGCGATCCCATACTCGCCTAAGTTACAAAACTACTCCGAGTGGAGAGCAACCCTCTCACTCGAGGGCTTAGCTGCGATCCCATACTCGCCTAAGTTACAAAACTACTCCGAGTGGAGAGCAATCCTCCACTCGGGGGCTTAGCTACGATCCCGTACTCGCCTAAGTTACAAAACTACTCCGAGTGGAGAGCAACCCTCTCACTCGGGGGCTTAACTGCGGTCCAGTATTCGCCTAAGTTACAAAACACTCCGAGTGAAGAGCAATCCTCCCACTCGGGGGCTTAGCTACAATCCCGTACCCGCCTAAGTTACAAAACCACTCCGAGTGAAGAGCAACCCTCTCACTCGGGGACTTAGCTGCAATCCCGTACTCGCCTAAGTTACAAAACTATGTCGAGTGGAGAGCAATCCTCCCACTCAGTGGCTTGGCTGCATACTTAGAGCTATGCCACAAGTACAACGTATGGTTGCACTCGGAGCTGCGCCACAAGTACAACGTATGGTTGCACTCGGCGCTGCGCCACAAGTACAATGTATGGTTGCACTCAGAGCTGTGCCACAAGTACAATGTATGGTTGCACTCAGAGCTGTGCCACAAGTACAATGTATGGTTGCACTCGGAGCTGCGCCACAAGTACAACGTATGGTTACCCTCGAAGCTACGCTGCAAGCACAATGTTTATACTGAGTGAAGGGTGGAGTTTTCACTCAAAGTCAAGAAATCTGAATGTGGTGAAGACAAAGCAACCATATTCAAAAGAAAAACCAAGTTCGGATAAATCCACGAAGGTTCAAAAGACATCGGCAGGAGTACTCGGGCATCAAACCCGAAAGAGTTTTAACGCTTACAAAATCACTCGGCATTCCGAGGCAAATAAAGTCAAGTCATCATGTTTTTCACTCGGCCGGAGGAGGGCTAGCTAGCTCGACGAACTCATCCAGATCGATTCCATCGGCGATGCGAGTGGAAACGTCGATGAAGGTCTCCATGAAGGATTGAAATTGAAGCTTCTTGGTGTTGGCGACCTTGAGAGCAGCCAGCTTCTCTTCTCTAACTTCCTTGCAATGGACACAGACCAGAGACAGAGCCACGTCAGCGCCGCAGCGAGCAGATGACTTCTTCCACGCCTGCACTCGACCAGGGATTTCATTGAGTCGAGTCATCACAGGCTCGAGGTCATTTTGGAATGTCACACCTGGCCAGAGCTCTGCGTCAATCCGCGACACTGCCACTTTCAGTCGAGCAAGACAGTCTATAGCACTGGCGAGGTGGTATTCCAGTCGCAGCACGTTCATCGCGGCTTCTTTCTTGACAGGGGAGTTGATGGGGTCTAGATTCGTCTCAATCCGCCTAGTTTCTTCCTTGAAATTTTGACAGAATTCTGCACGCATGGAAAAATAGTGAGTCGGCAGTCGTATGATGAGTCGACAGTTGCAAATCAGTCGGACAAGGGAAGGTACCTTCAAACATAAGAAACATCTTCTTGGCAAGGCCTCCTTGATAAGTCTCCAGTTCATCTCTCTTCCGAGTGAGATCTTCGACTTTGTCGGTCAAAGCCACCTTGTCCTTCTTCAGCTGCACGACATCTTTGTTTGCTTCCTCAGCGGCAGTCTTCAACTTGACATTTTCTTCTTCCAACTTGCCGACTAAAGCCAGCTTCTTAACAGCAAGTTCACTTTTCTCTCACTCCATCTTCTGCGCTACTACAAGGTCGAGGTCCTTCTGCTCCAGAACCTGCTTCATTTTGGCTAAAGAAATAACATTCTTCAGATGAGCTTGGAGTTGTCTGTTTTCACTACGCACATCTGTTCGAGTGGAGTCACTTGGTTCAAAAGATGAAAAGAAAAGATGACAAGGCGAACAATCGACAAGTTGTTACCTCCCATGGCAGCTGCTTCATCCTCAGTCTTTTGCAAATTTTCCTTGGCCAGCTCCAGGTTGAGATTGAGTTGGATCTGCTTCTTCTCCATATCAGCAAACTTGGTTCCAAGATCACAAGATTTCTGCAGGAAACAACAGAACAAGAGTCAGTCATTTCCGAGTAATAAGATGCAAAGATTAGATAATCATGGAAAAAGAGCTCTAACACTACCGTCGAATCAAACATTCAACAGTAGTCTCGGGGACTACACCCAGTGGGTGCATTTGGCGTGCCCCCACTGGTTCGATTTTCCACTCGACATGGTCTGCCCAGTACGAGTGGAAAAACAAAAAACAAATGGCAACACTTGTTCTTAGACCACCGCCGACTGCCCGCAGTCGACCGTGGTCTTGGGGACTATACCCAGTGGGTGCACTTAGCGTGCCCCCACTGGTTCGGTTCCCACTCGGCACGACCTGTCTAGACCGAGTGGAAGAACTACAAACACACATTTTGCAAAGACCCCCGCCGAATCAAACATTCGACGGCGGTCTCGGGGACTACACCCAGTGGGTGCACTCTGCGTGCCCCCACTGGTTCAAGATTACACTCGTCATGACCTAGTCGACTCAAGTGAAAAGAGCTACACAACAATAGTTGACACACCCAGTGGGTGAGCGGATGCGAGGTGCAGACCCATGATAGATGCACATTAAAGGTTCCAAAACGCTCATCCACGGACATCTTACGAATAATAAAGCAAGCAGTTCTGAAGTAGCATATCCTAACAGAGCAAAGACCAAGCTGAAAGCCGACTCGGAAATGAATTTGCAATCCCACTTACTTGGACGTTGGCTTGAAGGGTGGAGCTAGCATCATAGGCAGCCTTGCTGGTCTCGTACACCACCTTCATTCGGTCCATCATTAGGCCTGCTTGGAGTATGGTTTCCTTGGCAGCGCCTACCTGGTCCTCCGGGACATGATGAGTGACGAAAAGTGGAGTTGGTGGAACAGACGGGGCAGCCAGAGGAGCTGAAGCCTGAGGTTGCACAGTCGGAGCAGGGGTTTGAGCAGTCGACGCCGATGGTCGATCAGTCGACACCGGACTAGCAAAGGAGGCAGAAGCTCGAATAGGATCTCCGGATTGCTGAACGACCTATTCTGGCGCTGAAGTCGAGTGGGACACTTTGCTGGTGGGCACCTTCTTGCTCGAAGTCCTGCCCCTTCTCCATGTGCTCTTTTGTGGCACTTCTTCATCATCGTCTGGAAGATCAATAACATTCGGCGGCGCTGCAAAACACTCCACCGTGAGACATTTGGTCGACCGTCGGAACAATTGACAAAGTAAGAACATGTCTATGGAGTTGAACCTGCTCGAGAAGTGGCCACGTCTGCAGTTTCCTCTTCATCTTGCCTCTTGTCAATATCCATGGACGTCCCAGAAGTGGCGGAGCTGAAAGTTCCAAAACTCACTCGGTGAAGCAAGAGAGTGAGTCGACAATAACATAGAAGTTCCCAAGCAAATAAAAAACAGAGAGGAGAAACACTTACGCAGAAGCAATAGGGACATCCACCTTGATCTTGGGCAGGGCCTTCCGGGGCTTCGATGGCGCGACCTTGGGCTGCTTCTCCGCCTTCTCGGACGGCTCAGGAGTAGACGTCCGAGTGCGCTTTGGAGCCTGCATGCTTGGTGCGGCCGCCTTACCCCGCCCGCCCGCTGGATCATGCGTCTGTTTGGAACGCCGCTCAGAGCGTGGCAACGAGTCGACCTCCTCACTGCTGCTTGAATCCTCACTATCTTCATCACTCTCGTCTTCAGATTGCCAATCGGCGCTTTCGCCCCCACTCTCCTCTCCTTCTCGGAATTGTTCCCCGTTTGGCATCGAGTACATCTTGGTGTAGATTTGCAAGGCACAAGTCAACAGAAATCAGTCGGATTCAAGAGCAATTGCAAAGCAAAGAGAGAAAGCACTCGGTATTTTGAGCCTGACCTCTTCCGGCTCATGGTCAACATCAAATGGCAGAATCCTCCTGGACGCCCTGGGGTTGTCCTTGTTCCCGGTTATGCTTCGCAGCCACTAAGCCACCGTCTCCTCGGTGACCTCCTCTGAGTGGACCCGAGCGGTGTCGTCAGCGCCCGAGTACATCCACATCCGGTGGTCACGGGCTTGGAGAGGCTGGATGCGTCGACTGAGGAACACTTCCAGCAAATCCATACCAGTCACACCCTCCCGGACTAATTTGACAACCTGCTCGACTAAATGAGAGACCTCGCCTTTCTCCTCCGGAGTCACGGTCAGTGAAGAAGGTTGGTGGGGTCGATCCATGGTGAAAGGGGGGAGACCGGTCGACTGGCCCGGAGTCGAGACATCCTTGCAATAGAACCAGGTCAACTGCCATCCACGGACTGACTCGGGAAGGGTTATGGAAGGGAAGTGCTTCTACCCCTAGTCTGAATCCCCAAACCCCCACACATTTGGATCACATGCGTCTTCTCGTTAGTCGGATTCGCTTTCTTTACCGTTTGAGAACGGCAAGTGAAGATATGCTTGAAGAGACCCAGTGCGGTTGACAGCCCAAGAAATTTTCGCACAAAGAAATGTACGCAGCAAGGTAGGTGATGGTGTTTGGGGGGGGGGATGGTGGATTTGAGCACCAAAAAAGTTCAAGAAACCCCAGAAAAAGGATGCAGAGGCAGAGAGAAACCACGGTCGACATGGGTTGTAAGGAGGACGCACTCACCCTCATGCGGCTGAGGTTCAGACTCGTTCCCTGGCAACCTCCAAGATCAGTGAGCAATCAAGCCCGCACAGGCCAGATCCTCCAAGTCTTGTTTCTGGATCATGGATCGAATCCAGTCCCCCTGGATCCAACCAGGCGGCAAACCGGACCTTGACGACGACCCCCGAGTCGTCTTCTTGCCCTTCGCCGCCGTCGCCGCCTTTTTCGAGCACTCCAGGGCTGCTGTCTTGTCCTTCCCCATGGTGGAGGAGTGCGCATAGGCCGAGCGAAGACGATGAGAACGGAGGAGAATGCGGTGGAGGAACAGAGGAGGAAGAAATCTATTGGGGCGCACTATGCATCGCATTGACCCAAACGCTATTTATGAGGCCACTTCCGAGTAGCTAACGTGTGGGCCTGAGTAATCTAATCATATCCCGCAGCAGTCGCTCGCCCGATACGTGGCGAAAAAGGTGGCACACGGATCGATGCACCCCTATCTATCCACTCCTATAACCACGGCGCACTCCGTCCTGCGCGCTTCTCCAAAATTTTGAATCCCGTGAGATCCGGGAACCGCAGAGCAACCAATCACGTCAGGATTTCATGCCGTAACAACACTCGAAGACCATCAGCATAACTCACTCGACGGCTTCTGAATTGATCAAGGCGACTGAAACAAGGTTGAAGCTCCAGCATGATTCGTAGATTCCCGTGAAATGCCTCCGAAGCATGGAATGGAGTCGGGATCAACTTCAACTCTTTTTTCACTCGGACCTCAATCCATTCGGGGGCTAATGACGATGACATGTACCTAGGGCAGGGTCATAGGCCTGACCTAGATGCCCTACCCAAGGACACTGCCTTAGAGTCATGGACATTGAAAGTACAACAGAATATACCGACTGAAACCACCTTGGAGTGCAATCCACTCGACCAACTATCTCAGTCGGATACCCCAATTCCGTTCGACCAAGAAGGAGTCACTCGACCACATGAAGAACCACTCGGAGAACAGAAGGTCTAAAGCCACTCAGGATGGCACCGGTCAGGCGTTCACTCCATAGTCTTAAAGGTCATTTATAGCTCTTTATAGCTAGCGCTACCAGTAACGCCCTGTCTTAATGTACATTGAACCCTATGTAACTGAGGGCTGGAGGGGTTCGGCGCACTCCATATAAGCCACCCCCTCCTCCGGTATAAGGGTTTGCACCCCCTATAACTCTCACGCATAATCCAGTCGACCAAGCCTGCGGGCACCGAGATGTAGGGCTATTACTTCCTCCGAGAAGGGCCTGAACTTGTAAATCTTGCATGTACAATCTCACTGTAGCTAGGATCTTGCCTCCTCCTATGTAACCCCTATTCTTACTGTCAGACTTACTCCCATGACACCGACCACGTATGCGGAAGGGATGGTGAGCCCGGATTCCGAGGCATGGCTAGAGGCCATGAGATCCGAGTTAAAGTCTATGGATGAGAATCAAGTCTGGGACTTGGTTGATCCACCGCCCGGCGTAAAGGCCATTGGCTGCAAATGGGTCTTTAAGAAGAAAACCGATGTGGATGGAAATGTTCGGATCCACAAAGCTCGGCTTGTCGCTGAAGGTTATGGACAAGTTCAAGGAATTGACTACGATGAGACTTACTCGCCAGTAGCGATGCTGAAGTCGGTGAGGATCGTACTAGCTATAGCGGCATAGTTTGATTATGAGATATGGCAGATGGATGTCAAAATGGCTTTCCTTCACGAAAATTTAACCGAGGACGTGTATATGATAAAGCCCGAGGGTTTTGTCGACCCAACTAGCGCTAGTAAGGTATGCAAGCTCAAGAGATCCATTTATGGGTTGAGGCAAGCATCTCGGAGTTGGAACATTCATTTTGATGAGGTCATCATTGGTCTCGGTTTCATCAAAAGCTAAGAGGACGCTTGTTTATACAAGCAGTTAAGTGGGAGCTCGATAGTGTTTTTGATCTTGTATGTGGATGATATACTACTGATCGGAAATGATGTTTCGATGCTGAACTCAGTCAAGGAATCATTGAATGGCAAGTTTTCACTGAAGGACCTTGGTGAGGCAGTTTACATTTTAGGCATCAAGGTCTATATAGATAGATCGAGGAGGCTGCTCGGCTTGAGCCAGAGCACATACATAGATAAAGTGTTGAAGCGGTTCAACATGAGTGAGGCCAAGAAAGGGTTCTTGCCTTCTCACATGGTATAAGGCTAAGCGAGACTCAGAGTCCTTTGACATCTCATGAGCGAAGCAGGATGAGTCGGATTCCGTATGCCTCAGCAATTGGAACCATCATGTAGGCCATGATATGTACACGGCCTAATGTTGCTTTTGCAATAAGCCTCAAGTGGATACCAGGCCAACCCAGGTGAGAGTCACTCGGCAGCGTTAAAGACTATTTTGAAGTACCTGAAAGGGACTAAAGAGATGTTCCTAGTTTATGTAGGTGAGGAAGAGCTCGTCGTAAGTGGTTACGCTGACGCTAGTTTCCAAACCGACAAAGATGATTGTCGACCACAGTCCGGATTCGTGTACGTCATGAATGGAGGAGCAGTGAGCTGGATGAGTTCCAAGCAAGATACGGTGGCCGATTCTACCACAGAAGCAGAATACATTGCGGCTTGTGAAGCTGCAAAGGAAGGTGTTTGGATCCGGAACTTTCTGGATGATCTTGGTATTTTCCCAGCCTCGGTAAAACCATTGGACCTTTATTGTGATAATTCTGGTGCCATCGCACAAGCCAAGGAGCCGAGGAATTACCACAATACCAGACACATAGATCAAAAATATCACCTGATACAAAAGATCGTAAAGAATGGTGATGTTGAGTTATGCAAAATTCACACGGATGCAAATGTTGCAGATCCGTTGACTAAGCCGCTTCCACAACACAAGCATGAAGGGCATGTTAGAACTATGGGCATTCGATGTCTATTTTGATTGACTCTAGTGCAAGTGGGAGACTGTTGGAGATATGCCCTAGAGGCAATCATGTATGATGATAAATCCTATGTGTTTATGAATAAATATAGTCCTTCGATGTTATCAATGATGTGTATCAGCAAGTGCCCGACTTGTTTGTGGGACTATACATTGTATGATGACTGTCCTAAAAGGTACCTAGTTGAAAGGGTTGTGTGGATGCTCAACCGACTAGACTAGCATATGACACGGTGGATGGCTCGGTCTCACTAGCCATGGAGCATTGGATGCTAACCAGATAATATGGACTCGGAAGGATCTGGTCAGATCCGAGTCGAGATAAGGTCTGAGTCGGACAGACCCGTATATGAGACGCAGCGATATGTCATCTATGAGTCTCTAGTACAACATATGTTCTATGTCCTAATACCTGAGCTGGCGCATGCACTCGAGATGGTGACAGACCTCCTTTGGTCCGATCAAATGCTACTCCGTGACTGGGTAGTTACAAATGTAGGTTTCGGGCTTGTCCAACCCATGCTGCGAGACATGGTCGAGCAAGATGGGATTTGCCCCTCCGATCAGGAGAGATATACTCCGGGCCCCTCATGTGATCCGACCAAGATAAGCATGGCCATGGGATTAGGATTATGAGATAATCTGGTTTGTGGTCGGCATCACTGGAACGAGAAAGAGGTCAGGCTAGCACAGGGATGACAGACTCACCTTGAGCCCGACAACATATATCATGTGGCAAAGGGAACAGCTATGTGATGTACAGGTTCGCCTAACTAGCTTCATCGGACACTTGGAGTCGGCGCGCTTTGCTAGAGGCCGTTGCCGACTAGCCGAGTCGGATGTGATCTGACTCGCGACCAAGTGAACGAGAACCTAAGGGGTCGCACGCTTAAGGGAAGGAACCCATGAGGCCCGGTCCGACTCCACGAGTCAGAAGTGATCCTACTCGGTCTCAGATCCAGGCCGAACAGATTTTGGGGTTTAGGGTCCATGCAAGGCCCAAGTGTTGAGCCCGTAACGGACACCAATATAAAGTGGGGGTGAGGCACACTCAGTTGGTTGATCGCTTTGGCGCTGTCACTAGGGTTTGCATGTGTTGTGAATAGCCACCTCCACTCGCCGCCGACTGTGTGATCGGACCTAGCAGTCCACCGCACATGTTCCTCCTGCACGCGCGGATACCGTTAGAGGCAGTGCACCTGCGCCGCTTCAGGGAACTTGTATGTGGGATCTGACGACTGGCTGCTCGAGGGAGACCCGACGAGGAGGATAGGACTCTGGACGCGCTGCCCCAACTCTACTTTCACTGCATGACACTGCGCTTCTAGTGGTAACGATCCGTGATCCCTTCTCGTAGCATGTTCCTGGTTGTTCTGCGGGTAGAGTTTTTACTTTGCAGTTGATGCACCCTATCGTAGATCCCAACACTTCCTTGGCCTTCCCCTTGATGGAAGGAGGGTTCCCCCTCTGGTTCGCGACCTCCATGGCGGCGGAGGGGCAGGAGCCCCTCTGAGATTGGATCTCCCTCTCTGTTCTCTTCTGTTTCGCATTCCCCAGATCTGGCCTTTCACCATTTCTTAAATATCCGGAGATCCGTAACTCCGATTGCGCTGAAATTTTAACACGATTTTTCCGGATATAAGCTTCATTGCGCCCGAAGTAGAGACCCAACCGACTTATGGGGTGCCCACAAGGCACCACCGCGCGCCAGGGGGCGAGGCCGTGTCCTGGTGTCTTGTGGAGGCCGTGGGCCTCCGTTTGCGTTGATTCTACCTCCCAAAAATCACATATATTCCAAAATAATTCTCCGTAAATTTTTACCGCGCTTGGAATTTGTTTCATATGGATATTCCGTGAAAAACATGCAACAAACAGGAATTGGCACTGGATCAATATGTTAGTCCCAAAAAATAATATAAAATGTTGCCAAAAGTATATAAAAGTTGTATAATATTGGCATGGAACAATAAAAAATTATAGATACGACGGAGACGTATCAGCATCCCCAAGCTTAATTACTGCTCTCCCTCGAGTAGGTAAATGATAAAAAGATAATTATTGATGTGGAATGCTACCTAGCATAATCTTGATCATATAATCTAATCATGGCATAAATATTAAGACACGAGTGATTCAAAGCAATAGTCTATTATTTGGCATAAAGACATCAATACTCAGGCATCCCAGCAAACAATCATGTCTTTCAAAATATCAATGCTAAAGAACGCTATTTGATACGTCCATTTTGTATCATGCTTTTATATTGATATTTATTGCATTATGGGCTGTTTTTACACATTATGGTACAATACTTATGCCTTTTCTCTCTTATTTTACAAGGTTTACACAAAGAGGGAGAATGCCGGCAGCTGGAATTCTGGACCGGAAAGGAGCAAATCTGAGGGACCTATTCTGCACAACTCCAAAAGTCCTGAAAATTTACGGAGAATTATTTTGGAATATTTAAAAGTATTGGGCGAAGAAATACCAGAGAGGGACCCACCAGTTGGCCACAAGCTTGGGGGCGCGCCCTACCCCCCTATGCGCGCCCCTAGGGCCTGTGGGCCCCTGTCAGGTTTCTGGTGCCCATCTTCTACTATATGGAGGGTTTTGACCTGGAAAAAATCATAAGGAAGCTTTCGAGACGAAGCGCCACCGTCTCGAGGCGGAACCTGGGCAGAAGCAATCTAGGGCTCCGGCGGAGCTGTTCTACCGGGAAACTTCCGTCCGAGAGGGGGAAATAGAAGCCATCATCATCACCAATGATCCTCTCGTTGAGAGGGGGTCAATCTCCATCAACATCTTCACCATCACTATCTCCTCTCAAATGCTAGTTCATCTCTTGTATCCGATCTTTGTCTCAAAACCTCAGATTGGTACCTGTGGGTTGCTAGTAGTGTTGATTACTCCTTGTAGTTGATGCTAGTTGGTTTATTCGGTGGAAGATCATATGTTCAGATCCTTAATGATATTCAATATCCCTCTGATTATGAACATGAATATGCTTTGTGAGTAGTTACAGTTGTTCCTGAGGACATGAGAGAAGTCTTATTATAAGTAATCATGTGAATTTGGTATTTGTTCGATATTTTGATGAGATGTATGTTGTCTTTCCTCTAGTGGTGTTATGTGAACGTCGACTACATGAAACTTCACCATGATTTGGGCCTAGGGGAAGGCATTGGGAAGTAATAAGTAGATGATGGGTTGCTAGAGTGACAGAAGCTTAAACCCTAGTTTATGCGTTGCTTCGTAAGGGGCTGATTTGGATCCACATGTTTCATGCTATGGTTAGATTTATACTAATTCTTCTTTCATAGTTGTGGATTCTTGCGAGAGTGGTTAATCATAAGTGGGAGGCTTGTCCAAGTAAGGACAGCACCCAAGCTCCGGTCCACCCACATATCAAATTATCAAAGTAACGAACGCGAATCATATGAGCATGATGAAAACTAACTTGACAATAATTCCCATGTGTCCTCGGGAGCGCTTTGCTTTATATAAGAGTTTTTCCAGGCTTGTCCTTTGCTACAAAAAGGATTGGGCCACCTTGCTGCACCTTTGTTACATTTGTTACTTGTTACTGGTTACAAATTATCTTATCACAAACTATCTGTTACCGATAATTTCAGTGCTTGCAGATAATACCTTGCTGAAAACCGCTTGTCATTTCCTTCTGCTCCTCATTGGGTTCGACACTCTTATTTATTGAAAGGACTATGATAGATCCCCTATACTTGTGGGCCATCAAGACTTTTTCTAGCGCCGTTGCCGGGGAGTGAAGCGCCTTTGGTGAGTGGAATTTGGTAAGGAAACATTTATAATACGTGCCGAAATTTACTGTCACTTGTCACTATGGAAAATAATACTTTGAGGGGCTTGTTCGGGGTATCTTCACCCCGACCGAAAGAACAAAGAGTTTCTCCTCAACCTACTGAACCTACAGAAAATATTTATTATTAAATTTTTTCGGGTATGAATGAGAAACTGCTAGCTAATCCTTATGCAGGAGATGGAACATTACATCCTCATATGCATCTAATCTATGTGGATGAAGTTTGTGGACTATTTAAGCTTGTAGGTTTGCCCGAGGACGAATTCAAGAAGAAGGTCTTCCCTTTATCTTTGAAGGAGAAGGCATTGACTTGGTATAGGCTACGCGATGATATTGGGACTTGGAATTACAACCGATTGAAATTAGAATTTCATCAGAAGTTTATCCTATGCATCTAGTTCGTCGTGATCGGATTATATATATAATTTTTGGCCTCGTGAAGGAGAAAGTATGGCTCAAGCTTGGGGAAGGATTAAGTCAATGTTATATTCATGCCCCAATCATGAGCTCTCAAGAGAAATTATTATTCATAACTTTTATGCTCGGCTTTCTCGTAATGATCAATCCATGCTCGATACTTCTTGTATGGGTTCTTTTATGAAGAAGACTATTGAATTCTAATGGGATTTATTGGAAAGAATTAAACGCAACTCTGTAAGATTGGGAACTCGACGAAGGTAAGGAGTCAGGTATTATAAGTGCATATAGTGCCACCCCTAGTTGGTTTTGGAGTATTGACGACAAACGTGGTTGAGGGACTAATGTGTTTGTCAGAATTGCATGATAACACAGGTAGAAGTCCCTCATTGATTCGGTTTTCCTACCAGAGATAACCCCTAAAAATGTAAGAAGACATTGAAGACAATGGTGGTTCGTGAAGACATTCACGTTGAAGATAATGACCTATGAAGACATTCACTTGAAGACTATGGAGTGCGAAGACATAGTTTCTTTCGTAGTTTCATTTTATTCTTTCTTGAGTCATAGGAACCACCGTACTGTTAAGTGGGGTCCAAGTGAACAAAGTCAGATGACTGATGTGATGCTCAACCAAACTCCGATGTCTTCGAGCGAAGACAATGAGAGCAAATCTTATCTAGAGTTGGATGAGTTAGCTTTGCTTGTAGCCCAAGCTAAGCTGCCGCGTGTATTTGAAATCCGACTGTTGGACACGTGTTGGTTCCTTAGTGACCCAGGGTCATTTCGGACATATCATGTCGGGTTGCCTCCTGGCTATAAATAGCCCACCCCCTACACCATAAATTGGTGGCTGCTTAGAGTTTGTGCACGGCTTCTGTCATTTAAGAGCAACCCACCTCCGAAGCCTTTGAGAGAGAGATCCTTGTGAGGAGAAAGCCCAAAACACCCAGAGCCAAAGAGTGTTAGGCATCACTGAAGTCTTTCTGTCTGCGTGACCTGAAAACTTGTTACACTTGAGGATTGTGCATCCTCCAGCCGGTTAGGCGTCACGTTCTGAGGATCCAAGAGTCATTGTGGATCGCCAGTGAATGGATTCTGTGAAGGTTTGGAAGTCTACCTTGAAGACTTACCAGAGTGATTGGGCGAGGACTGGGTGTCCTTAGCTCAAGGGGAATAAGGTGAAGACACAGTCTTCTGAGTTCAGTCTCAGCCTCCCTAACCAGACGTATAGTTGTCACAGCAACTGTAACTGGTCTACCAAATCCTTGTCTTCACCAAGCTACTAGTTCTATCCCCTACCTTCATTACATTTTAGTTTGTCTTCGCGAAGTCATTGCACGCTTTCCTGATCTATTTGACTTCACTGTGCGAAGACTATTACCTGTTTGGCTTCATACTGTCTTCCATTCCGATCCATACTACCTAGCTGCTATTAGTCTTCGTGCTTTCACTATATTGCTTACTTGACTATGGCATGTCTAGAGTAGTTCATCTTCCGCTGCATATCATATAGGTTCATATTAATTGTTTGTCTTCAAAGACCTCGTGTTTTGAGGACTTCCATAAAAAGTGCCTATTCACCCCCCCTCTAGTCGATAATTAGCACTTTCAATTGGTATCAGAGCAAGGTCCTCCCTTGTTCTGTGTGATTCGGTTTAACCACCTAGAATTTTAGCCATGTCGACTGCAGGGATAATCAAGGTCTCTGTTGCATGCCCAGTCTTCGATGGCACTGATTACCCCTACTGGAAGACTAAGATGCGTATGCATCTTGAAGCCATTGACATCGACCTCTGGTATGTCGTCAGGACAGGCGTTCCCAAGGTCGGTGAAGGTGTCACCACTGCTGATGTCAAGAGGTTCACGCAACTAGACTCAACTACCAAGAACATCATCTGTGGTCATCTGACCAAAGGACAGTATGGCCGTGTGAGTGCTCTGGAAACTGCGAAGCTAGTCTCGGACTGGCTGTCCAAGGTCAACGAAGGTGTCTCAACTCAAAGAGACTCAAGGATTGATGTTCTTTGCAATCGTTTCAACCGCTTCAAGAGAAACGACAATGAGAATGTCCAGCTCACGTTTGATCGCCTCACAGATATCACCAATGAGCTTCACGCACTTGGCACCACTAAGATCACCAAGCATGAAATTGTGAAGAAGCTACTAAGATCACTTGACAGCTCATTTGACACTTTGTCCCTGATGATTCAAGAACACCCTAACTTCAAAGATCTCGATCCGTCTGACATACTTGAGAGGCTTAACACACATGAGTTCCAGCTATCTAAGAAGAGAGATATCTACGGCCCCAACTATGGCCGATCCCGTGCTTTGAAGGCAAAAGATGTTTCCTCATCTAAAGAAGAATTTGACTGCAGTTCTGGTGATCCTGAAGACATTGGCAAAGAGCTAGCAATGCTTGTGAGGAAGTTCCAAAATTTCTCCAAGAAGAATCACTTCGGAAAGTATTCAAGATCCAGCTCAAGAAATGATGAGGCTTCCTCTCGACTACAAGAAGAGAACATGCCACAAATGCAAGAAGCCAGGCCACTACATATCTGAATGTCCTCAATGGGACAAGGAATCTAAGAAGAAGAAGAAGAAGAGCAAGGAATATGATTCTGATGACAATAAGAAGAAGAAATCTTCAAAATCTTCTTCAAAGTCTTCATCTCACAAGAAGTGCTCATCAGGCAAGGCTTGTGCATTCATTGGCGAGGAGATGGATTCAGAGGAGGAGTCTGCTTCTGAGGAGGCGGAGGTGGAGTCCGAGGAGGAGTCTGATTCAGGCGTGGCAAGCCTGGCTCTAGCTTCGGCATTCGTCGCCAAGTCCATCTTCAACACTTAAGACAATGGTCACGCCGCCGACGCTGAAGCCGATGATGAGGACGACTCTGCTCCGACCTACTGCTTCATGGCATGAGGTGCCAAGGTAAATTCATGCGATGCTTACTCTCAAACCTCCAGTGAAGATGACTCTGAGTGTGAATCCAAACCCATCTATAAAACACTTGCTAAAATTGCAACTGAACAACAAATTTCTATGGAACACATTCAAAAGTTGCTAGACAAAAGCGATGACCTGTTGGACGAGGAAATGAATCGAACTCAGTCCTTAATCGAAGACATCAAAAATCTTCGTGTTAAGTACTAGGAACTTGAAAGTCGTCATGAAACCCTCTCAACCACTCATGAGAAGCTTTCCTATGATTATCTTCAAAGGAAGCAAGATCTCGAGAAACTGAGAGCGTCTCATGAAGATCTTCAAAAGGAGAACGATTCACTACTCGCTCAATAGATCAGTTCCGCTCAGGAATACTTTGTGCCACCATAAAATGTCTTGAGCGTGATAATGCCGTCTCTATTGCTGAATGTTCCACTGCATCTGATATTGCAATATCTTCAACTGTTGATGTGGTAACTAACCCCTCTATTGAGGATACCACTACTATTGCTGATGAGAATGCTAGGTTGAAGACATTGCTTGAAACAGGCATGTACAAAAGCCTCAAAGGGCATCAGACACTATGTGATGTCCTCAAGAAAAATATTCTGAACCGAAACCCTAGGAAAGAGGGTGTTGGTTTCGAGAGGAAAATGAATGTTGATGGTTCTTCCTGGAAGCATGAGAAGTACCCCAAAACCACATGGGTTGCTGCAAAGGGCCCTTTAGTGGATCCATCCACCTTATCTGGCTTCACTTGTGCTAATCCCATTATCATTGACGAGTCTTTTGACGCTAATTATAAGCTGTTTAGGAATCCGAATGGTGAAGTGTTTGCCAGGTTTTTTGGTACTAACTGCAGGAATGGGCCACCTTTGAAGAAGATCTGGGTGCCCAAAAGTTGTCTTGAGAAGTTTTCCATGAATGTCATCATGACACCACCAGGGAAGAAGACAAACCCCAGACCAAAGGCTTCATATGGCCCAAAGGCTTCAACCAGACAGTGGACCTCACAAGGTCACCCTAACGCCAATGTTTTGCAGGGAAACTATCATCAGAGTCAAAGAACTTTTCTGCATATTCTTATGAGTATAATTCACCTCCTGCAAAACTATTTGCTAGGGCTCCAAAGGCAAAGTTCTCAGATGCTGCACTTAGACTTATTGTTTCTAAGCCACCCCTGAAGATGTGGGTGATTAAGAATAATTAAGTTCTCTTGCAGGGAAAGGTCTCCAGCCGGAAATCAAAGACTTCTAACGCCAATGCAGGGGACCTAAAACATCTTGTGGGACGCAAGATAAAGTGCCAGTATGGTCTTACCATATATTTCGTCCCAGGGTTTCTTGACGAGCATCCTATCTCGCCAAACAAGAATCTTAACTTTGATAGCATGCTTGTTCGCTATATGTTTGTGCTTCACAATACTCTTGGTGAAGCCTACACTACTGCAGGATGCTGCTAACGCGACACTATGATCAGAGACCCTTCGAGAAACTGTGGGTGATGCCATAATCGCAAACGGTGCTGTATGAAAACCATCAGAAATGTGTAAAACGTTTGTGATGACGGATGCATCAAACACGGTTCTGGTTTTAGTTGCGTGTGTGATGAAGGGCATACGGTTCAGTTCAATGAACTGTTTGCGATGAGGAGGAACAAAAGAAACGGGCAGCCAGATGGAGGCGTGTGCGATACACATCATACGGTTCACTCGGATGAACTCTTTGTGATTAGGTAACACAAAATAAATGGTCAACCAGATCAAAGGTGTGTGTGATATACGGCATGCGGTTCACTCGGATGAACTGTTTGCGTTGAGACATGACAATAGAAATGGTTCAAATGAACAAGATGTGTGTGATACGAGGCAAACAGGTCTGTAATCAAAGACGTGTGCGAAGACCGATAACAACACAGACGATTAGTGCTAACAAGCCGTGTGTGTTGTGAGCAAACGATTGCTGGTATACAATTGTGAGTGATTGATGAAAACATCACCGACGGGTTCCATTGTTTAGTCCATGTGCGATGTGATTTTCTTTTTCCGCACAACATCTATGCTCTGTCTATAGCATCAACATATATACTTAAAAAGACAACATTGCATAACCAAATTAACATACAATTACACAAGTGACTACACACATAACATTTCCACACACCAAAGAAATCAATTACATGCATACTAAAGTAGGAGAAACGAGGATCTAATCATCTACTTATTGTTGCGACGACGCTTGCCATTGCTCTGCTTCCGGCTGGATCCCTGGCCCTTTTGGGGAAGGAGGCACTTCCTCATGTCAACGATCCGCCTGTACATGTCGTAGCTCGTGTACGCCTCCTTGGCTGCGTACACGACGTGAGCTTTGTCGAGTTTCTCCATCCAGGCCGAGTGCCAGGCACGCTTGTCCTTTTTGCACGAATCCTTCATGTCTCTGTAGTAGGGGTCGATGATGGCCTCGGCGAGGTGAATTGGTGAGTCCTTCTCATGCTCCTTGCTACCCCTGATCTTGTATTGGCCCTAGATGTCGACAAGATTCTGGCAGGCGATGCCTGAATTCTCGAGCGCCTTTACATCATTGGTGATGTCCACCGTAGCAAACATGTAGTGGGGGTTGTTGACAAACCTGGTGAAACGCTCGCAAGGCCTTGTGGCCAGGCAGTAGTGGTAGACTAGGACATGGTGGCGCATGCACATCTAGGCGACGGCGACCTTGGGACGAGACCCGGCACGAGTGCGGGTGTACTCGAGGTCGAACCCCACCACCTTGTACTTCTCCTCGGCAAGCAACAACTCCATGATGTGGATGGAGTGCTCCGCCCAGACCGGGTCGTTGGTGTACACCACCGAGAGGTCCATGAACCTTCTGTGGGTGTCCACCACGACACGCATGGTGAACTGCTGCTCGTCGCCAGCAGCCGCTCGGAGCACCATTGGAGCCGCGCAGGATACCCTATAAGAATTTATTGTGGTGGGTGTGCTTCTTGCAATGGTGGGGCACGATCGAAAGGTTGAAGAGACACAAGGGTAGGTTAAATGGCCGCTGTTATAAATGGGGGCCGGCCGGCCTGTAATCGTCACGTCTTGTCACGACGTTCATAGCGGAGGACTCCAGAATCCAGTGCACGCTTGACAACACCGCACCCCAGGCGTGGGCTCGAAGAGCCTGTTCCCGCGCTACCACGCTGTTTATCGTGCAAGCTTCCTGCCCGGCTAGTTTGGCCACGCGTCGTCTAGAAGAGGGACAAATCGTGGGTGTTTATTGGCAAAAAGCTTTGTAAAAACGAAGTGTGTGGAATGACTTCGGTCATAAGTTTACCCTTGGGTGATGAGGTCAAAGTTACACAGAAGGGTGATGATGGACACTCAAGTGCGATAATTAATTCTGCGCTCTACAGTGCACACGATGGAAGAAACCAACTGTGTGCAATATTGTCGAAGATCGCAGTCGAGTTAGCTATATAGATTGTGTGCTGTGAGATCGACAAGGTAAACTGATTCGAGAATGGTTAATAAAATCTAAGACCATTGCATATTAAGGTCAAAATAGTGCTAGAAATATACGAGTCTCATATGATGTCATTTCAACGATTGTACCACAAAAGCTCAAAATGTTACGAGGTTCAAATTCCAGAGTTATATGGCTCAAATTCGAAGATTACAAGGTTCAAACTGATATTAGAAATGAAATTCAGCTCATCAGCTGCAAACGCTCGCGCTGATGCGCTGAACATGGATATCAGAGAGGTTCAAACTAATATCACCGCTTCTAAGTCTAGCTTCGAAACCTCACAATTTTTGCAAAGGGGTCAGCCACTGAGAAGTCATGTATGGGGTTGACCTGACGACTTCCGATTACTCTGTCATCTGAAGTTCCAAAATGAAATTCAACATTTTTGGAGCTTACTCCATTCTATCGCAGGCGCCGGCGCTGATCAACAGACCATTCATTTTTGTGAAATAAATGTAGGGCAAACCTCATTTCCTTCAGCACCCTTGCTCTGAGAACAAATAACCTGGCAAATATAATCTCCGGTAAGGTCCCTCGGTAGGAGTTCAAAGTAATTTATGAGAGATGCAGATCTAGGCATTCGACATGATTGTTATATTGTATCACATTATCCACCACTGGGCCTAATCTTATCTGCAAAATAAGAAAACGTGTTAGTGACTACATGCAGTTTTGAACATTACTACAGGACTAGCTATTTGGTTTGCATGATTTGTAAAAGGCACTAACGTGCCATCTTCGATCTGACATGATTAACATGGGCATTTGATTTCATTCTAGAAAAATGTAGCCTTCTTCACAAGAGGTTGGAGTGGATGAAAAGTTCCCTAAGAAAACTAGTACAGATGAATCCAAAGGAGAAATGCTTATTGATTGTAACCATATGGATCAAGCAACCAATATGGTGGGGGGCATGTATGTACTGAAATCCTCCAAAAGAACCTTCAGAAATCGTAGTACATTGTCATTGTAAACTTGGAAAAAGGTGTCGCAAATTGAACTCCTTTATGGTTAACATTTAACAGGAAAGGAACATCACCTCGATATATAGCTTCTCCAGGCACGGAAAGCATCTCAAGAAACTGACAACTTGCTCCAGGTTGGGCCCGATAGATTCTAGTGCCAAGACCTTCACTGTGCGCAGTTTCGGGGTCAAGCTTGTCGGAATCATTTTCTGAATGACAGACGAACAAACATCTTCAAAATTAGAAATAATGTTAATTTGTAGAAGGAGAGGTAGAAGGCGGCTATTGTACGTGAACGGGTGTGGGTCCAATAACAAGTTCGGAGTATTTGTCAGACGAGTAGCCCACCACTGTCAATATCAGCGCAGAAATGACATTGATTCTTGTTGGACCTTCTTGATCAACTACAAGTAATCTCTCAAGTGTAGGTGTGTCCTGGATGACCATACCGTGGTCCACCTTTTGTGATGTCTTCCTGCCGCACCAGCAACACACATAAATAGTCCAAAGAGTCATGGAGGTGATGTGGAAGGTACTCAACCCATTGATCACCTGAAGACGAAGGTACTCAAGTGTACTACAGCCACAAAGCAGGCGCTCCATGTCACCCTTTGAGAGGCAGACGACGACGAGCTCGAGGTGCTTCTGTCGTGGTAGAATAAGAGCAGGCGCGTCATTAAGGGGCAGGAAATGGCAGTTCCTGAACTTGGCTACGCGCAGCGTGGGCGCAAGGCGGAGTGCGGACGTTGGCAGCGACCACATATGCCCATCATCAAAAGTGAGATCCTCGAGCTGATCTAGGGCGGGGGATCGGAACCAGTCGTCAAGCTTGGCTCGGTCCTTGCCGTTGGAACAGAACTTGCCCATTCTAAGGCCTTTGGTTGGGCCAAGGTGACTGCCGAGGATCTTGGAGAACGCATCCAAGCTTTTGCGATAGCCATAGCAGAGCTCGTGGGTGTCGATGAGGTCGAGAGGGCTGGAGTTCCATGGGGGGCGCCATCGCCGGGAAAGGAGGGTTGTCCGTGCCCCATATTTGATTGGGAGGAGGAAGATGATGACTCTCAACATATCATCGGGGAGGCTGCTGATTAAGTCTAGGCCTGCTAGAGTCGCTTGCGGTTCTAGCTCGCCCCGCCTCCGCTTGTTGGCAGCCCCGTTCTCCACCTCCGGAGTCTCCTTGTCAGCGGCGCTTTCTGATAGAAATGGGAGTACTGGGAAATTTAGTTAAAACAAGACAATAGAAAAGTGTATTGGTAACTAGAAGTTATTAGGTAGGAATATAGTAATATAAGGGAATAACAATTGGTTGCTTAAATACTACACAATTCATTTGACATTGCTGGGTAAGTCAACATATGCAGATAGTTGAAAAGAAAACTTACTTCGAACAAAGTCTGGATGGATGATTTTGTCAGGGAAGTTAGCATATATCTCATGACCAGGCCCTTCTATGTGCAGTGCAATTTTAGTGCCAGCTTTCAGTACATAAAACTTTGCAATTTCATTCCAAAAGCCAGTGCCAAAATAGGAGTCACCACGTTCATCAAGTCTTACAGTAGCAACGATTGTAAATCCATGGTTTGTGCGTAGTATGACATTCGTGGAGCCTTGATGTATGTAAAGGGAAAAATTGTGCACTACATAATCTGTTGCATAGCGAGGGATGTCCTGCAAAAAATGGTAGGGTTGTTAAAGAAAATATGGTAACATGCAAATATGGGCCCAAATTGAAAGAACTGTACAGCAGTTGAAATCGAAGGACAAAAGTCTATAATTCAACAGATAGGGTAAACATGATGTTATGGAAATATGAGAGTAATCGAAAGAACACTACATCATTAATTTGCCTAATATAGAAAGAAGAGGGGAAAAATCCCCTTTGACGTATATGGTGCATGTGGCACCTTTTATCCAAATGTAGCAATATTTAGAATATGTTCAGGAAAGTAGGCCATGCCAACCTATTTAGGGTGAGATTGAACATACCGCGCGCGTCCTCAAGTTATCTGGTACGATGAGATGGAATCTCTAGCGGCGGTCGCCAAGTCCTGAAGTATCGATGCACTGTACATTCTATGAATGAAAGAAAACCCTCAAATCAGCTCGAATAAAAATGAATTCACGGCGATTTCCGCCGGTGTTTAAAGGAGGCAGATGAACTGGGATAAGAGATGAGATAATATCTCGTTAAATTAGTTACCTTGTCGTCCATGAGAAAGAACCCTTAGTATGGCAGATTACCCAACCGAGCAGAGCTGGGTCGACCGCGAGCAGCGTTGAGAAAGTCGATGCGATAGGCGACGGCAAGCCGAAGTGGCGAAATGCGGTGGGCTTTGCCGGCAGCCTGGCGGCGGCGGCAGGCGTCGAGCTAAGTTTTTACCGCCGCGATAGGCAATGCCATGGCATAGATGCGGAGGAGCTTGTGCAGGTGTGAATGGGGAACGTACCGGAGGTGTCGAGGTGGGTGGCGGGCGGGGTGAGGGTTTTTGTGACCCACAAAGAATTTTGGGGGCGACGGTTTGCTAGAGCGAATCGTGTGTGATTGACGCAGCAGGCAAAATGATAGTCATTGCACACGGTTCCAATTTTGGGAACCGTGTGTGATTGACGTACTACCTCCGTCCTGGTTTATTGGTCCCCGTTGTAATTTTTACCAAAATTTGGCGAAATATTTAACATACTCACACATAGATAATAAGCGTACACGTACATAAGCATAGTTCAATAAGTACATAGTTCAACCGTCATTAAGCATACTCAAGCGTACATAGTTCGATCCATCCCACATCTCATCTCACATGCGGCCGACACGATCCTGAAGCTTCTCTAGGTACTCGGCGTACGCGTCGTCCGCCACCCTGTGAGAATACTTCTGCTTGAAGGAGCCAACGACCCATCCTCTTGCATGCGCAAGAACACTTAGATACGCGTCATGAATCTTGTGGTTGCAAAATGGGCATCCATAGCCGTCGTTCCAGGTCCTAATACGCCTGTTATGCATTCCCGCATAAAGCTCCCTCAGGATTCGCCTCTTGTACCTCCTCTGGGCATCTTCATCCTCGTTGTCCACATCGTCAGACAACACCTATACATATAGTAAAACAAATTTGGCATCAAATCACTGATTACATGCCGTGAAGTAGGATTAGGAATTTATGGCTATTTATTTATACATATTCAGATATTATGGTTTGATTTTTAAGCACAGTCGTCTATGTACAGACCAATCTTGAAGAAAATAATGGCACAAACATATGTAGGTCATTCAAAATCAATTGTCAAGTCCTGGCTAGGAATTATTAGCACGAACACTAACCCTAGTCGGATTACTAGCAGAAATCATTTGCACAGATGAAACAACTAATCACTTATCACCAGTACCATTCAAACAATCAATACACTACACGGATCTAGCGAAACTTACTCAGATTTCATGGATTGGGAGAACATAACCACATGATTTCTATTCCAAAAAGGGGGAGGCAGGAGTAACTAGAGAAACCCTATGATCTACTTGACACATAAATGGGTATAGATGACTAACCAGCTGTCCGTCATCGTCAGAGTCGTCGCCGGAGTGGTCGTCGGAGTCGTCGCCGGAGTGGTCGTCCGAGTCAGTGTGGAACTCCGCCTCCGGCTATGGAAGCTCGACGATGTCGACGATGTCAGGGTGCAGCGATAACTCGCCGACGATGACGACAACCTCTGTCTCCATCTCCACGCCGTGCTCCGGTGCTTTAGCAGCCCCGGCGTCGCCACTCCCTCCGATGGGGCGCTTTGGCGGCATCCTCATACACCGACGGCTTTGAGGACTGAGAGCAGCGTCAAGGTTGCAAGCGGAGAGAGAGGATTGTGTGTGCGTAGCGAGGATGGGGGTGCGGCCGCTCGGGCGCACCATTAATATGGAGTAGTGGGAGTTGTGGGAGAGGGCGGGCGGCGGTCAAACCGATGGCTCGCCTCCCGGTGAGCCTGCGCACCAGACTACTGGCATGCCTATCATAGTTTCACACAGCTACTCGCACGCCTCCCGATGACACTGCATAGCGAGCATGCCTCCGTCAATTCACACACCTGCACGCATGCCTCCCCGTCTGCCTACACGGCGGACTGCTCGCATGCGTCCCGTCAACTCACGCCTGCTCGCACGCCACACGGGTCACGCGGCATCACGTATATTGTTTTTCTATTTGGATGATTAATGCTGCCGCTTTATTGCATAACCGAAGCATGGCAGGTATCCATTGTTGGTCTAACGCTCACGGTTCGAATAAATAATTCGTTTGGGATATTGGTTCCCAATTATTAATAATCTCCCGTCTGTAATTAGATAAAGATTACATCAAAACTGGTCTCAAATTTGACAAAAAAGTACAATGCCACTTTGTGTTGGTGTCCATATGACAACACGATAAGTTTCATGAACTTCAAATAAGTTTTGGATATACTAGAATTTAAAAATCAAGATTCTCAATGTTTGAAATTTGTTGCACGGGGAGTAAACATGCACCCAGTGAGACACATGTGTTTTTGCAATCCATTTAGGTGCACTATCACGTGTGCATGTAGCTCAAATTTGATTTTTCCACATTATACCCATAGAAAGTCAATCAATGTACTAAAATGTCTTAATGATCTCTGTGAATTTTTTGAAATTAAAATGTCCCTCCTTTGGTAACATGTATGTTCACCGTGGGATAATTAATTTAGCATGCATCGTAGTTGCGGTGGATTCACGGGGTGTGTGTGGGTGTGTGCGTCTGGGGGTGGCGGGTGGCTCGCAGTACAGTACGAGTTGTGAGCCACCGTGTGGGTTGGCCGTTTTGTTAGGAAGGCTGGTGCCACATCAGAGTCATGAAATTGTTATTTAAAACATTACACAACCCTTTCATACATAAATGTTTTGGCCACATGCAGTCGATGGTTGTCCTACACGACACTCGATACTCGCGTGTGACGCTTTTTGTGGGCCCGCGAGGTCGTCCATCACTTTGACGAACAGCCGGCAGTGAGGTTAATTTGACCAGCAAGGTATAATCTTTTTTGTTTGTGTTATGGTGGTATATAGTGCGCGTCGAAGAGGTGGCAGTGGACTAGCATATATACTATACGTATGCGTCCGTGAACAAGTACACCTCACTCAGTGTCAGGACTTTTTAGTTACCGAGGCACGTGCCACATCAAAATTGTGAAATTGGTTATTCAAACATCACACAACACCTTATTGGGCCAAATGCATATATATCCTAGCTAGGACACTCACGTGTGACGCTTCCATCTGTGGGCCCACGAGGCCATCGTCGATGCATGCATGCATGCATCACTTTGACATACCTCGGGAGAGGTTAATTAATTTCACCATCGATGAGGATTCTTTTGGGTTGTACATATATTACGGCAGGAGCATATAGTATGCGGTGAAGAGGGGGGAAGGGGACCATCATATGTAGTACGCTTGATATGAACCTCGCTCTCTGTGGGTGCATGGTTTACGGTTTTTGAGGCATGTGGCACATCAAAGTTGTGCATTTTGGGTATTCAACATATATATGTTTGCCCCACATGAAAAGCGGTGGTGGTTGTCCTCTCGCACTCACTTAAGCAGTTATCAGCGATATCGATGCTTTCCATCTGTGGGCCCGCTTGGTCCATCACTTCTTTTTGCCTGACAACAAGAGAGGTTAATTTGACTTGGGGAGGGGATTATTATTTTTTCTCTGGGCTGACATGCATGATTCAGACCTAATTAAGTTTTAGCGCATATACTATGCACGCATGCATGCATATATGAATCCCCGTCGTTGGCTTGAAGTGTGGTGTAACATACATATGCATCGTCAACCTAACCCTCACTCAGTGTGGGGATTTCTAGTTCGAAATCACGGTGACACATCAAAGTTGTTCATTGTTACTAAAACAAACACCTCTCCATACATATGTTTGGGCCACACACATGTAGTGGTTGTCTTCGGGGACTAGCTACTTGCGTGATTATTGGCGAGCTAGCCCATCTCCGGGGTCGCATGGACGGACATCACTTTGACCAACAACAAGAGATAGGTTGTACGACCAAGGTGGATCATTCTTGGTCCGTTTTACGATCCATCTTGGTGAGATATATGCCTCTCTGGCCCGCCGACTGAAAGTGTGTGTGTGTGGGGGGGGGGGGTTGCTACATAGCACTTTGCTAGGTGAACCTCGGTTGGGGGGCATGCATTCATAGCTTAATTAGGATTCCCTTCATGGCGACACGAGGGGGGGTGGGGGCTGCTAGCTACTTCGCACTTTGCTAGGTGAACCTCGGTTGGGGGGGGGGAGGGGGCATGCTCATAGCTTAGGATTCCCTTCGTGCCGACACGAGGGGGGGGGGGCTGCTAGCTACTTCGCACTTTGCTAGGTGAACCTCGGTTGGGGGGGGGCATGTGCATTCATAGCATAGGATTCCCTTCGTGCCGACACGAGGGAGGGGTGGCTGCTAGCTACTTCACACTTTGCTAGGGTGAACCTCAGTTGGGGGGGGGGAGGGCATGCATTCATAGCTTAGCTAGGATTCCCTTCGTGCCGACACGAGGGAGGGGGGTTGCTAGCTACTTCACACTTTGCTAGGTGAACCTTGGTTGGGGGGCATGCATTCATAGCTTAGGAATCCCTTTGTGCCGACATGAGGGAGGGGGGCTGCTAGCTCTACTTCACACTTTGCTAGGTGAACCTCGGTTGGGGGGCATGCATTCATAGCTTAGGATTCCCTTCGTGCCGACATGAAGGAGGGGGGCTGCTAGCTACTTCGCACTTTTCTACGGTGAACCTCGGTTGGGGGGGCATGCATTCATATATAGCTTAGGATTCCCTTCGTGCCGACACGAGGGAGGAGGGGGCTGCTAGCTACTTCGCACTTTGCTAGGTGAACCTCGGTTGAGGGGGAGGGGGCATGCATTCATATATAGCTTAGGATTCCCTTCGTGCCGACACGAGGGAGGAGGGGGGCTACTAGCTACTTCGCACTTTGCTAGGTGAACCTCGGTTGAGGAGGAGGGGAATGCATTCATAGCTTAGGATTCCCTTCGTGCCGACACGAGAGGGTGGGAGCAAGCAATACTGTGCGCTTTGCGAGAGAGGTGCCACATCGAAGTTGCATTTGGTATTTGAAAATCAAACCACCCTTTTGATACATAAATTTGGTCCACATGCAAGTGTGTTCGTGTTCTAACCCTCTCCCGTGTCATTTTTTGCCAAATTTATGAACATTAGAAAAGTCGGATGACGCAACAGACATGGTTCACTCAAACTAACCATGTGCCATGCCGGTGCACCTATCACGCACAATCCGCACAGTACATTGGGCTCCACGAGGCTCCCCCTCTCAAAAATATCTGCCCGCCTCGAGGGTTTTTCTGTTTCATAACACACGGTTGTTATCTCCAGACCGTGTGCGATGTTTCTTGTTCCCAATCCTGCCTGCATCGAAAATATCTGCCCGCCTCGAGGGTTTTTCTTTTTCATAACACACGGTTGTTATCTCTGGACCATGTGCGATGCACTATCATCAAAATTTTCAATAGCCCGGCATTTCACTCCCGCGTTTGACTCCCGCGTAATAAAATTTTCAGTACCCGCGTCATTTCCTCAAACACCCCGCGCCCCCTCCACACACACACACACACACCAAAACCTCCTCGGGCGTGCGCAGACACACACACACACCCTCCCTCGCTCGAAACCCTAGCAAAGTCCCCGCCGCCTCTGCTGCAAGGCCTCCATTGTCAACATCTGCCGGTTTGCCCGTGCAGCTTACCCACCGATCTCCATACCCAGGCCGCCCTGAGTTTCTTAGATGACGCCTGCCAAACGCCCCCTTTCCCACAGATCCCCATCCCCATCCCCCACTCCAGAGCGTCGCAGCCTAAGCCCGGCTACACTTCCCATGGAGCTCGAGGAGCGACTGGCCCAAAAGAGGTGTATAGCGGTCTCTTCGCCCAACGTCGCCGAGGAAGCTGACGACCATTACTGGCGGCAGGCACTCAAGCAGCGGGCTAGAGTATGCGGGCATGTCTCGTCCACCGGCTACGACATCGAGGTCATCGACAGCGACGCCCTGAGGCGGGCTGTGTCACAGGTTAAGTGGCCCACCCCCAACCCCTCAGGTTCAACTGCCGTCGATCTCATCCATGGCCCCGCCGCTGATCTCCTCTGGCTCGATGTCAACAATTTTCCATTCTACATCACCATCGGGCCCCTTTTGTCATTTCTAAAGGACACGTTCTGCGACGCTGGCTTGGGATCCACAGCTTCCAAGTCAGACCTCATCGACGGCGACCACGAGGAGGGCACCCTCTCCGGCTCTTCCAAGGGGAAAGAGCCCATCTGCTCTTCCAAGGGGAAAGCGCCCGTCTGCGACATCAGGGAGGGCACCCTACAGCCGTGCTCTTCCAAGGGGAAGGAGCCCATCTGCGACAACATGGAGCGCATCCAGGGTCCGTGCTCTTCCCACGGGAACGAGCCCATCTGTGACAAGTGAGGAAACCCATGATTTGTTTATTTCAGTTGTTCACAATGTGATGCTCTATATGTGCAATTATTTACTGTGCAGTACATTTCATCAATCCAGTTTTAAACATACCGATAGGAATGCATATATTTGCTTCCTGTTAAGCCTGTTATAGCTAGCATATGCCTCTTTTAAAGTTTTTTGATTGTTCGGTTGTTTGTAGTTAGCATATGTTCAGTTTCAAATGCTATCTTTGGTTGTTCGTAGTATGCCTTGTTTATTCCAGTTATTCACAACGTGATGTTCTATATGTGCAAGTATGAACTGTGCAGTTCAATTTCATCAGTACCAGTTTCAACAATACCACTATGAATGACTACATTTGGTTGCTGCATCTTGTAGTTAACACGCCTTTCCATTTTTATTTAACCATAACCAGTGTACTTAGACCGGCACAATACCAGTTTGAATGACCATGTTTGCTTGTTGTTAAATGTTAGGCCTGTTGCAGTTAGCACACCTTTCCACTTGTTTTGCTTTACTAGCGTGCTTAAACCTGCACACTGAAGCTATCTTTTGGAGATTATTTTGTCTGCCATGTGTAATTTTGGTTGATGTTTAGCCTGTTGTGCTTAACATGCTTCTTGATGTACCTACACAGGACAATTTTGGGAACGACTACTGTTTTCCATCGAGGTTAGTTTCATCCCATGGCTTATATCTGCTCACTGTTCAGGATATCCATAGCTGGTACCATATAGGTCGGCGGCTGATAAGGGACTAATCGGTGAATCTAACTTTTAACTGAATATATCTGCAACCCATTTTTCCTTAGGTTAACTAGGGCCATATGTAATATATATGAGGCTACATAGCAACTGCACTGTACTTAATGTCTAAATATGCAATCCTAGGCTACATAGCAACAAGGAAGAGTGTTACATTAATGTTTTAATGATGTCTAGATATACGTAGAAGAGCAGTAGCAGCAACAGCAACAACACAGCCCTGTTTGCATACTCAACTTAACTAGATGTTAGAGTTAGTTTCTAGGTCATTACTAACCCTGAACTAACTCCATCCAAAGAGTTGTTTGGATGGCAGGGTTAGATTGACAATAAATGCACTAGGAGAACTAGCTCCAATTAGCACCTCTTGGGTTGGATACTAGTTTTTTTGGGTGGGTTATAGATGCAACTAGCTCAAACTAGCCCTCATGTTTAGATATACTTTAGGGCTATTTGAGCCCGAACTAGCTCAAACTAACTGTAACCCATGGATACAACAGCAGATAATTTTTAAGAACGAACTAAACTCCTTCCGACCCATAATATAAGATGTTAATTCATCTAATATGTGAGTATATTGGATGTTATAAGATACTCCCTCCGTTCCTAAATATTTGTCTTTTTAGAGATTTCAAATGGACTACCACATACGGATGTATATAGACATATTATAAAAGAGTGTTGTACTACATCATTGTGCCATTGTTGTTTAGCTTCTAATATTAACTTGGTGCTTTTAGGTACATATGTCATTGGTAAAGAACCGCGTTTAGACCCTTTCTGCGTATGGGGCAATGAGATATCGATGAACCAGCATCAAGTGAGGAAGCTGATAAAGATTGTTAGTAAAATGGGTCCAAAGATGGCAATTAAACTATTTGTTTACACTTTATCCAAGACAACAGCAAACTGCAGGATGGTAAGTAAGAACTCTGCAGCCTTCTTTTTACTGCCCATAATGAGTTGTGTTAGATGACAATGTCTGAAATCTTATTCCTTTGCAGTGGTTGCCAAAGCAGTTTACTCAAGATTACCTCTCAAACTACATGATTGGTGGGCATTCAAAGGTTAAAGTATTTCTACCAGAACACGATGATAATCTAGATGTTTTCATGAAGACCGTGAAGGATGGGCGGTCGGCCATCACAAGGGGTTGGACTAGAGTCGTGCGTGCCTTCTGCATGGAGGAGGGCACAATATGGGCATTCCGCTTCACCTTGTTCAGCAACCAGAATATATTTCGCCTCTTTCTTTACCGTCTTTAATAGTACAAGTATACAACTGTGGTTCATCATTTTTATTTGGTTCTTATGTAATTCTTGAACATATGTACCTATGAATCGAATAATGCATTGGTTGTTTGAACCTGATGGATATGAATAATGCTGTAGCATACATTCAAATTCAAATCCAAATCCGGTACAATTTGGAAAAGCAACAATTAAATTACGGTGAAATTACGCTCTCCAGGTTGTTACAGCATACACGGTTGGTAAAACACAAACGTTTGCGATATGCACCATAATCCGAGATGGTTCATAGAGAGGAAATGTGTGCAAGCATGCACACAGCTGCCGTTTGCAAAGCGTGTGCGATGTCAGACAATATCACAAACAGTGCAGGCAAACTAAATGTTTGTGTTAGTTGCCTTATCGTACACGATTCGCAACCGTGAACTGTTTCTGATGAAGTATGCATCATAAACGTTGCACCACAGAATAGCGTGTGCGATAGTTGTCGTGTACGACGATGTTACGACGGTCCGACGTTTCATAATCCTGTCCGACATTCGTACGACGATTAGCTAATCTTCTTAACGGTGAACCGTTTGTGATGGGCCACGCATCATACACGTTCTATAATAGTGAACCGTTTGTGATGGGCCGCGCATCGTAAACGTAGCACCACGGAATACCGACTGCGATGGCAATGCGAGCAGAAACGAGTAGGAGTACTATAGGGGCCCTATCGCCGACGGTTTTTGGGTCGCGTGGGAAGGACCCCCCTATCGCCCACACTCACTTGGCGATGGTTCCAAATGCCGTCGCGGAAAGGGGTTTTAAACCGTTTGTTTAGGACCGACGCGCATCAGTGCTATCCCGCTAACGACACTATGGGGTACGACTCCGAAAGTTACTGAGTGGATAATGGACAGTGGATGCACTAACCACATGACTGGTGATCGAAGTCTTCTCATGGATTCAACCCTACGTCCATCTACTAAAAACCACATCACGTTCGCTGACACTGTTAAAAGCAAGGTATTGGGCCTAGGTAGAGTTGCTATCTCAAAGGATCAACACATGGACAAAGTGATGCTTGTTGAATCCCTTGGATACAACTTAATGTCTATCTCAATGCTTTGTGATCTGAACATGACTGTGATATCGTTGCCTTGTGCTTATGGAAACTGACAAATCTCTAGTCTTCGAAGGGTATCAAAGAGGTGATCTGTATATGGTAGATTTCTCCGCAGGACCACAACTTGCCGTATGTCTTCTAGCAAAAGCTTCAGAGTGTTGGCTTTGGCATCAAAGGCTAGGACATGCGGGCATGAGGAACTTGCACACTCTCCTGAAGAAGAAGCATATCATTGGCATCGAGGGCGTCAAGTTCAAGAAAGATCATCTATGTGGTGCTTGTGAAGCTGGGAAGATGACCAGTGCCAAGCATCCCCCGAAGACAATCATGACCACATCACACCCCTTCGAGCTGCTTCACATGGACTTATTTGGCCCTACTCACTACTCTACCCTTACTATCACTGCACATCTCGATGGCTTCGTTATTGTTAATGATTACTCGAGATACACCTGGGTGCACGTAATTCTCTATAAGACTGAAGTGCAGGATCACTAGTACAGTGAGGTGCTATATGATACGTCTCCAACGTATCTATAATTTATGAAGTATTCATGGCATGTTTACAATTGTTTTATATGATTTTGGTATGATTTGATTAGAACTAACCCGGACTGACGTTGCTTGCAGCAGAACTACTATGGTGTTGTTTTTGTGCAGAAATAAAAGTTCTCGGAATGCAATGAAAATCAACGGAGAACTTTTCTAGAAAATATAAAAAATACTGGAACGAAGAGTTACCAGAGGGGAGTCCCATGGGCCCCACGAGGGTGGATGGCGCGCCCACCCCCTAGGGCGCGCCCCCTGCCTCGTGGACTCCCTGTGGGGCCCCTGACTAGTTCTCGATGCTATCCTCTCCTATAAATACAAAAACCTCCAGAAAATAACCTAGATAGGAAGTTCCGCCGCCGCAAGCCTCTGTAGCCACGAGAAATCAATCTAGGCCCTCTCTGGCACCCTGCCGGAGGGGGCCATCATCACTGGAGGCCATGGAGGAGGATCCCGGAGGGGCCATCATCACCATGAAGGCCAAGGACCAGAGGGAGAACCTCTCCCCATCTAGGGGAGGCCATGGAGGAGGAAGCAAAAGGGGGAGAACCTCTCCTCTCTCTCTCGGTGGCGCCGGAGTGCCATCGGGAGGGGAATCATCGCCGCGGTGATCGTCTTCATCAACATCACCATCATCATCACCATCCTCATCTCTTTTACGCGGTCCACTCTCCTGCACCCCGCTGTAATCCCTACTTGAACATGTTGATTTATGCCACATATTATGATCCAATGATGTGTTGCCATCCTATGATGTTTTGACTAGATATCCTTTGTCTTTGGGTTGATTGATGATCTAGATTGGTATGAGTTGTATGTTTTATCTTGGTGCTATCCTATTGTGCCCTCCGTGTCGCGCAAGCATGAGGGATTCCCGCTGTAGGGTGTTGCAACACGTTCATGATTCGCTTATAGTGGTGGGTTGCTTGAGTGACAGAAGCATAAACCCGAGTAAGGGGGTTGTGGCGTATGGGATAAAGGGGACTTGATGCTTTAATGCTATGGTTGGGTTTTACCTTAATGATCTTTAGTAGTTGCGGATGCTTGCTAGAGTTCCAATCATAAGTGCATATGATCCAAGAAGAGAAATTATGTTAGCTTATGCCTCTCCCTCATATGAAATTGCAATGATGACTACCGGTCTTGTTAACAATTGCCTAGGATAATTCCGCACACCGATCCATCATTATTCCACACTCGCTATTTATAATATTTAGTAATATATTCTAAATTTATGATAACATCACCTACTTTTATGTTTTAGCTCTCCGATATCATGCAAAGTTATCCTCTTCATACCCACAACGTAGTTTTATTTCTCGTTTCTAGTTGGAAGCAAACGTTCGGGGTACGTAGAGTCGTATCAGTGGTAGATAGGAATTGAGAGAATATTGATCTTACATTTAGCTCCTTGTGGGTTCGACACTCCATACTTATCACTTCCACCATTGGGAATTGCTACGATGATTCCCTGCACTTGGGGATTATCAAGCTCTTTTCTCGCGCCATTGCCGGGGAGCAATAGTGTGGGGTTGATATTCTCGTGTGTGCTTGTTTGCTTTCTGCACTAAGTAGATTTTGTTTTTCCTTTTTTGTTTCTATTTAGTTGTGGGTGACACATAAAAAAATTAAAATATTTAAAATACATTTTTTTTACTTTCCTCTCATGCCTAAAAAGTTTTTCAATAAGAGAAGTGATTGGAAGGTTATGCATTGGAGAAGTGAGGGTCGACCTTGAACACTTGTGTTCATGCTCATGGAAACAATGTAAAAAAATTCATGGAGGCTTCTCTGAAAATAATTATCCCCTTGTATATATCCATTGTATTATAAAAATAATGTGCCAAGCTTTGGTCTTAGGATGATTAGATTGCTTGTTTACTTTGTGCAGTACAACAACAGAAACTTTGGCTGTAGCGCGTGATTTTTTTTTACTGGAAGTCAAATGGGTCTGAACATTTTTGCACATTACTTCCGTACAATTTGTTTAAATTTTCATATATTTTTTAGAATTTTTGGAGTTACAGAAGTATTCTAAACTTCCAAATTACTACAGACTGTCCTGTTTTTGACAGATTCTGTTTTCTACATGTTGATCGCTTATTTTGATGAATCTATGGGTAGTATCAGGGGTATGAACCATGTGAAGTTGGAATACAGTAGATAAAGTGCTAATATGAAATTGGAATGAGTTTGCAATAGTACCTAAAGGTAGTGATTTGCTTTAGTATACTAACGGATCTCACAAAGTTTTTGTTAAGTTTTTGTGGATGAAGTGTTCGAAGAACGAGGAGTTACCGATGTGAGAAGAATAAAGAGAGGCAAGAGTTCAAGCTTGGGGATTCCCAAGGCACCCCAAGTAAATATTCCAAGGATACTCAAGCATCTAAGCTTGGGGATGTCCCGGTTGGCATCTCATCTTTCTTCTTCAACAATTATCGGTATACCTCGGTTTTTGTTTTGTTCACATGATTTGTGTCCTTTGTGTTTTTCTTTTTCTTTAAGAACCATGCTAGTATGAGATGTCCCTTCATCAATTTATAGAATGATTCATGTGCTTCACTTATATCTTTTGAGTATGGTTTCATAGAATGCTTCGTGTGCTTCACTTATACATTTTGAGCTTGGATATTGGTTAGTCTATATTAATTGTAGAATGCTCCATGAACTTCACTTATATCTTTTGGAGTATGAATAATACTATCATCTAAATCGGGTTTGGAAGAGTGTCAACTTTAGGAATTAGTGATCGCACTATTCCGAATGAGAAGAATTTTGCTTATGTGGAAAGTAGAAAAATTTCTATGCTTGTAGATCATGAAAAGAATCCTTTATGTGATGGTTATATTGTTGAATTCATTCATGATGCTACTGAAAATTATTATGAGGGAGGAATATATGCTTGTAGGAGTTGCAATAATACCAAGTTTCCTCTCTATGTGCTTAAAGTTTTGAAGTTATACTTGTTTTACCTTCCTATGCTAGTTGATTCTTGTTCCTATAAATTATGTGTTCACAAAATACCTAGGCATAGGAAGTGGGTTATATTCAAATGTGCTAGTCATATTCTTCATGATGCTCTCTTTATGTTTCAATTCTTTTCTTTTATGTGAGCATCATTGAAATCATCATGCCTAGCTAAAAGGCATTAAAGAAAAGCGCTTGTTGGGAGACAACCCAATATTTACCATTACTGTTTTTGTGTGTTTACATGATAAAGATACTGTAGTAATCATGTTTTATAGATTTTGTTTCAATAAAGTGCCAAGTAAGACCTTTGGGAAGACTTGCGTGAAAGTTAATGTGATCTTGCTGTAAAAAACAGAAACTTTGCACTCACGAGATTAGCTGTCATTTTTTTACAGAAGAGTGCTTTTGAGTTGATTCTTTTTGCAGAAGATTAATAGACAAAGTCCTCACGTCCACCAATTTATTTCATAATTTTTGGAGTAGCAGAAGTATGGTTGCTGTTCAGATCATTACAGACTGTTCTGTTTCTGACAGATTCTGTTTTCATTGCATAGTTTGCTTGTTTTCTAGTTTCTATGGCTTATATTTCTCAATATAAATTGTAGAAATGGTATGGTACAGTAGGAATTGTGTGAGAACAGTTATGAACCTTGTCTTTGACAGTACCAAAGTGAATGGTTTACTCTTTATCATACTAACCTATCTCACGAAGTTCCGTTAAGTTTTGTGTGATTGAAGTTTTCAAGCTTTGGGTGAGATATCGATATGAGGAGAATAAGGAGTGGAAAGACCCTAAGCTTGGGGATGCCCAAGGCACCCCAAGGTAATATTCAAGGAAGACTCAAGCGCCTAAGCTTGGGGATGCCCCAGAAGGCATCCCCTCTTTCGTCTTCAAAGCTATCGGTATACCTTACTCAGAGCTATATTTTATTCATCACATGATATGTGTTTTGCTTGGAGCGTATTTTCAATTTTACTTGCTGTTTGAATAAAATCATTGGATCTGAAATCTTGAATGAAAAAGAATCCTCCCATGGCTAGTTAATTATTTGACTACTCAGTGTTCTTCACTTATATCTTTTGGAGTAGTTTGTCATTTACTCACGTGCTTCACGTATATCCTATGAGTAAATGGTTGAATGAATTGAATATCATAAATCTGAATTTATATACGTTTCATATGCTTATAACATGGGGAGTAATGACTTCACACATAATAAGTATAGGTAGTAAACTTATTGAAAGTTAGCAAACGCAGAATTGGTCACTTGAACAATTCATGAAAGAATATTGAAGGAAGAGAGATTTCACATATAAATATACTATCTTGGACATCTTTTGTAATTGTGAGCACTCATTAAAATATGACATGCTAAAAGGTTGATGTTGGACAAGGAAGACAACTTAATGGGTTATGTTTTCCTATATCCGAAAACGTTATATTGTCTTGGATCATCCAACATGTTGAGCTTGCCTTTCCCTCTCATGCTAGCCAAATTCTTTGCACCAAGTAGAAATACTACTTGTGCTTCCAAACATCCCTTAAACTAGTTTTGCCATGAGAGTCCACCATACCTACCTATGGATTGAGTAAGATCCTTCAAGTAAGTTGTCATCGGTGCATGCAATAAAAATTGCTCTCTAAATATGTATGATCTATTAGTGCGAAGAAAATAAGCTTTATACGAACTTGTGATAGGGAAGAAATAAAAGCGACGGACTGCATAATAAAGGTCTTTATCACAAGCGGCAATATAAAGTGACATTCTTTTGCATTAAGATTTTATGCATCCAACCATAAAAGCGCATGACGACCTCTGCTTCGCTCTGTGAAGGGCCTATCTTTTACTTTTATCTTCTACCCTTATACAAGATTCATGGTGACCATCACCTTTCCTTTTTACACTTTTTCCTTTGGCAAGCACCTTGTGTTGGAGCGATCCGGATATATATATCCACTTGGATGTAGGTTTTCATAAATTATTATTGCTGACATTACCCTTGAGGTAAAAGGTTGGGAGGCGAAACTATAAGCCCCTATCTTTCTCTGTGTCCGATTAAAACTTTGAACCCATAAATATCACATGAGTGTTAGCAATTGTGAAAGATTAAATGATAATTGAGTATGTGGAGTTTGCTGAATCGAAGCTCTTACATAGACCCTTCCCGAAAATAAGATGAATTGCAATTGTTTGATGACTAAGAGCACGGTTTGTTAGTTTTCAAGAAAGTTTATGATCTATACTTTAACATATGAATAGCTTGTTACTTGATCATGACAGGTTTTATGAGTTGAGCTACTGTTATGATATATAATGATGCTAGAAAAAGTGATTGGAACTATCATTGATCAAACTTATGCACTTGCTAGCATTCACACTTCATAAATTATTTCTTTTATCATTTACCTACTCGAGGACGAGCAGGAATTAAGCTTGGGGATGCTGATACGTCTCCAACGTATCTATAATTTATGAAGTATTCATGCCATGTTTACAATAGTTTTATATGATTTTGGTATGATTTGATTAGAACTAACCCGGACTGACGTTGTTTTCAGCAGAACTACCGTGGTGTTGGTTTTGTGCAGAAATAAAAGTTCTCGGAATGCGATGAAAATCAACGGAGAATTTTTCTGGAAAATATAAAAATACTAAAACGAAGAGTTACCGGAGGGGAGTCCCGTGGGCCCCATGAGGGTGGAGGGCGCGCCCCTGCCTCATGGACTCCCTGTGGGGCCCCCTGACTTGTTCTCGACGCCATCCTCTCCTATAAATACAGAAACCACCAGAAAATAACCTAGATCGGAAGTTCCGCCGCCGCAAGCCTCTGTAGCCACGAGAAATCAATCTAGGCCCTCTCTGGCACCCTGCCGGAGGGGGCCATCATCACTGGAGGCCATGGAGGAGGATCCCGGAGGGGCCACCATCGCCATGAAGGCCAAGGACCAGAGGGAGAACCTCTCCCCATCTAGGGGGGAGGCCATGGAGGAGGAAGCACAAGGGGGAGAACCTCTCCTCCTCTCTCTCGGTGGCGCCGGAGTGCCATCGGGAGGGGAATCATCGTTGTGGTGATCGTCTTCATCGACATCACCATCATCATCATCATCACCATCCTCATCTCTTTTACGCGGTCCACTCTCCGGCACCCCGCTGTAATCCCTACTTGAACATGGTGCTTTATGCCACATATTATGATCCAATGATGTGTTGCCATCCTATGATGTTTTGAGTAGATATCCTTTGTCTTTGGGTTGATTGATGATCTAGATTGGTACGAGTTGTATATTTTATTTTGGTGCTGTCCTATTGTGCCCTCCGTGTCGCGCAAGCGTGAGGGATTCCCGCTGTAGGGTGTTGCAATACGTTCATGATTCGCTTATAGTGGGTTGCTTGAGTGACAGAAGCATAAACCCGAGTAAGGGGGTTGTGGCGTATGGGATAAAGGGGACTTGATGCTTTAATGCTATGGTTGGGTTTTACCTTAATGATCTTTAGTAGTTGCGGATGCTTGATAGAGTTCCAATCTTTAGTGCATATGATCCAAGAAGAGAAAGTATGTTTGTTTATGCCTCTCCCTCATATGAAATTGCAATGATGACTACCGGTCTTGTTAACAATTGCCTAGGATAATTCCGCACACCGATCCATCATTATTCCACACTCGCTATTTATAATATTTAGTAATATATTCTAAATTTATGATAACAACACCTACTTTTATGTTTTAGCTCTCTGATATCATGCAAAGTTATCCTCTTCATACCCACAACGCAGTTTTATTTCTCATTTCTAGTTGGAAGCAAACGTTCGGTGTACGTAGAGTCGTATCAGTGGCAGATAGGACTTAAGAGAATATTGATCTTACCTTTAGCTCCTTGTGGGTTCGACACTCCATACTTATCAGTTCCACCATTGGGAATTGCTACGATGATTCCCTGCACTTGGGGATTATCACTATAAAAACGGTTTTTAACCCCTTTCCGCGACGAAATTTGGAACCGTCGCCTAGTGAGTGATTGCAATAGGGGGATCCTTCCCACACGACCCAGAAACTGTCGGGGATATGCCCTCCTAGCACACACGCTTGGCAAAATGAGGTCGTGTGCGACCGGCGAATGATCAAATATGATTATACGTACAGTAGTGCTAAAAAATTCAATTATACCGGCGAAATCATTTCCGGTCGTAAGTTCATCCCACACAGTCAGTCCCTGCTAAACATTTTCGTTCGTATATACATCCCACACAGTGGCTCCTAGGAAAACATTTCTATTCGCAGGTACATCACACACAATTTTCCCCGTTAAATCGTTTGTGATAGCGTTTCCATTGCACATGATATTAACAATTTTATCGTTTGCGTTATTGAATGCATCACACATGGTGCATAGAAGAAACTGTGTGGCAAAGGCTGTCTATCACACACAGTTTTTATATGGTAAACGTTTGCGCCAGGTGGCCTAACGCAAACAATTTTCAAGAGGATGTCGTGTGTGATTGTTCATTAATCGAACATAGTTTATTCCTAGAAACTGTGTGCGTTGCCTGAGGTCGTCGCCCACGGTGTTTTCTCAATAACCGTTTGCAATAGAAAAACCCAGTTAGCAGGCTAATTATCCTATTATTAATAATCCATTTATTAATCTAATTGACATTTCATATTATGCACACAATATATTTCATTTTCATAATTGAAATACATCAGAGTACAACATCATATAGCTTCAGCACTCAGCTACCCCATTACACCTACCCCATTACACAACTGCACCAGCACCAAGTTTCACATGCAACATCTATAACCTTTCAAAATTAGTATCATTGACGGTACATAGATAGATGTATCTCATCTGGAAAACTGCTGAAGCAGAAGGCGAATATTGAGCCTTCATTGATGTTGAAGGTCTTTGCAACTTTAGGCCAGTGCCTGTGGATGATTGACCATCCATCCTTCGTCCTCTTCAGGAACACTTCGGTATTGAACCATGAGTGTTGTATGAATACCTTCCTCACCTCCTGACCATACAGGTGGTTTGAGAGGTAATCATCAGTGAACTGCTTTGGAAAGGCCTGAAAACAAGGATGTGCATAAATATCTTCTCTATATTGGAAATGGGGCAAAGGAATAAAAAGGCAAGGTATAATAGTTAGTACCATCCTGTAGTGAACTGGTGTCTTCTTCATTGTGCCGACAAAGATCTTGTTGTTTGTTGTCGCTAATTTCTTTATCCTAACAATCTTCCTGAGTTTCTTGACTTGACTGATATTCATGGACAACTCATTTCCCCATATGCAAAAAGGGTCAAACAGTGGGTCGAAACCTCTGACAGCAGGACCTACATGTGCAAGTCCAAATTGTTAAAAACCTAAATATTAGAATGGTTCCTGCAATTGCACAATAATGTGCTAGTAGACAAAGGACCATGCATGTGCAAACCTCGATTGTAAACCTCAGTGCTTCCCATTGTTTCCCTGCAACACATATAAGGTAGTTAGTGATCAGGTTAAGTGAGGGTTCACATGCTATTAGTAAAATATGTTGATGAAAAATAAGCACATTGCAGATTCATCAGATTAATTCAAGCTACATGGAAAACCCATTTATCCAAACCAAGCATGATTAAGAACTAGGAAATATAGCAATTGTATACATTTCTCATGTATTAAGTGCAACCATAGTCGATTATTCCTCACATGCACAACAATACAAAATTCTACCCATGACAATTGGACATTGCATTGCAGAATTGAACCAAGAAGTTAACTAAACACCAGAACAAATGAACCAAACATTAACTGAGCACCACATTGCACAATATAACATGCTCCTATTAGAAGATCAGACAGTTAACCAAACCAAGCATGCTTAACAACTTGGAAATATAGCAATTGTATTTGTTTCTCATGTATTTAGTACAACCAAATTCAATTTATTTCTCACATGGTATACAATAATAGAATGCACCCACAACAATTGAACATCACATTACAGAATTGAACAAAACAATTAACTAAACACCACAACAAATGAACCAAACGTTAACTGAGCACCACATTGCACAATGTATAACATAGTAGAAGATCAGACAGTTAACCAAACCAAGCATGCTTGACAACTTGGAAATATAGCAATTGTATTTGTTTCTCATGTATTTTGTAAAGAAAATTTTGATTTATTTCTCACATGAAAGACAATACAAAATTGCACCCTGAAGAATTGAACACCACATTTGCAGAATTGAACCAAACAGTTAACTGAACACGACAACTAATTAACCAAACAATTAATAAGTGAGCACCAAATTGCACGATATATAGAACATATACAATAGAGCAACGGATTGCATGGTAAAAGTAGATAGTACAATTCACTAGAATTTGTTAAGGAAAGGCAGTAGCTAGCAAACTGAACATGGGTCCTTATAGTGAGCTAATAAGACAAGCTAATACTCATTGTCGGAGATATCGATGATGATTGGCTCCTTAGACATGGAAGAGGGCGAGGCCTCCGCATCGTGGGTGCCCTAGTCGTAGTGGTGAGTTGCCTGAGCCGCTCTGGGCACCAACCTGCTGGCTCTCGAGTTGAGGTAAGCACATGCACGCTGAGAAAACACCTCGTAGTCTTCGTCGAAGGCACCGAGGGTGGCCTCGAGAAAACGCCACGAACTGTCGTTTAAAGCAGCCAACCGCGTTGCGACATCGGTGCGCGAGGCATCGACGGTGGCCTCAACGGCAAGGTGCTCCTCCAAGATCTGGGGGTCGGCACGAATGGCAGCCATCGCGACGTCATCCGCGTGTGCGGCCGTGATTTGCTTCTCCGCTGCCAAATGCTCCTTGAGCTCCTGGCTATACTGCGTGCTCTATGGCTTAGGGCGGTGCTTATTTGGTGGAGGGGTCGGTGATTTGGGTGGAAGGTGTCGCGTCGGCGGTCGGGGCATGTGGGATATGGAAGGAGGAGGAGGACGGGAGTCGGGTGTGGATTACCTGCCTGGATAGACGAGGCCGAGCAGCGTGAAGGAGGGTCGCCGGCGAGGAGGCGGCGCTGCAAGCAAGGAGTGAAGGTTTCAACTTGGAAAGGAAGGCAGAAAAAGGGGAAATGTGGCTTTTGGTAAGGGGGAGGGGGCGGGGAGGTAGATATTTCCATGGAAGCTGAAAATTTTGAATCGGTTCAGCGAAAAAACTGGCGCGCAAAGTGTCATCAGAGATGGTCCCTTATTCAGCACTATGTACGATATGTGAACATCACAAACGATAAGGTGGCTGTGGACTTGACGGCTGAACAGGCCGCTCGGCGCCGTTCTGAGGAACGAGTGACCGAGATGGAGAAAAGACTCAAGGACACCGCCGCCAAGTGTGAGTCCTTGGAAACAGAAAATAAGACAAAGGGGACCGAACTCGCCAACGCCCTTCAAGACACTTTGAAGGCGCGGTCCGAATCCCGCGCAGCGCGCGAGGAAATCCGTCAAACCGGTCAGATAGCGGCTGGTAAGCCCTTTCTTTTACATGCTAAATTTGGGGACCGGAAGTGTGCCTTGCTTAATCGACTGTGGAGTTCTCCAGACGCATATGCGGATCTGCCAAAGAGTGCTGCGGACGCCGTCAAATTTTTCCAGGCCCAGGAGGGGTACGAGACGGAGAAGCTCTTCTGGTCGCAGTTTGTGGGGCAGGAGTGTCCCATACTGCTAAATGACCAGATGGCACAATGGGTGGAGCTGCATAAGATGTCCAGCGCGGTCATGAAGGACGTCATAGTCCGGTTGTGGCCGACCGAAGCCATTCCAGAGAGCTACTTTGGCCTCCTGCGGCGTCTGGTCGATGCGCTGCCCCGGATTTACGCCGTCAAGAGGTAGTCCTATATAGAAGGAGCGCGTATGGCTTTCGCCCGTGTCAAGATGCACTGGGTGAAGATGAAGGCCGAAAAGGTGGCAGTTGAGGGTCCTCCCGAAAGCGAGGCCCACCGCACACCAGAGCGCTATTTTGAGGACGTACTAAAAGGTGCCCGCCTTGTAGAGGGCCAATGCTCTAAGGATGTAGTGTTCGAATAAATGAGTCCGAACTGTGCGGGGGGTTTGTATTATGAACTAAGTATTTTGTATATATTCATTCCTTGATGAAAAGTTGTATCCTCATGTGCAGCCGTTTATTATATCTGATAGTTCCCAGTCGTCGGCTTCCACCCCCATGTAGATACTACAGGGGTGTTCAGAATTGCACATGACTACACTTAAACCAACGTCTTGGTCCCTGAAGGAGGTGACAGTGCGGCGAACCAGGCAATTAGACTATTCGGTTTTATTGGTCTCCCTTACCTATAGGAGTTAGCCAATGGGTCTATATAGTAGCCCCTGGTATGTACGCGGCTACCCTGATGCGGATGCGTTACATATGTGATCGGGAAACAGTCCTTCGTGTAATACGGAAAATCGCTAAGGATTGTAATGAATCGCCGAGTGGCTGACTAGCTCTTGCCGCATCATGACAGTCGGTTTTCGGCTTTCTCTACTGAGGTGCTTAACCGGACGAACTAGAAACACAATCGCAGTAGTTCTCTTTACTACCCTAGCCGATCAGACGGAACGTAAGGTAGCAAACACAGGAGCCGGGCAACCCAACTATTGACCAAAGACATGATTCGGAGCCGATGCATATAGTGCCTAGCTCAAGACGCCGAATTGTGCTATAAAGCTGTTCGGAATTTTGTTTGGCAACACGCATGTTGCCCTATAGAGCCCCTGGCAATTTTGTGCCGAGGTGTGTGCATGAGACAACTGAATAGACGGAATAAAGTCTATAAATAAAGGCGATACTAAACAAGAATTTGGTTCACTGGGATCTGATTGATACGTCAAAACGTAATCTTACAGAATGTACCGTAATCACCAAGGCCATTTTGCATGCCGGGGGTCTAGGGCTAAGGGGAAAAGCTCTATACAGGTTCTTGAGTGAAGTTGTGGTATGCAAAATGCTTTGCACCTTCCTGCCGCACGTCTGCCCCGCTTTCGCCCAAGTAAGAAAGATTCCTTTAGAGGAATGGTCTTCGGCTATGTATACGGAACTGGGCTCGGAGAGAGTCCTCTTGAGTCCGAAGAATGAGTAGGTTTAATTCTCCTGTGGTAAAAAAGAAAAGATGATTAAAGAAAGGGGAAGGCAGTATAAGGTCGAACCGTGTTATAGGCCTGTCCGTATATTGCCTCCGCCGATGCCCAAGGTATTTTGAGTGCATAGTTGTGCACGCATGGTACGAATTTCGCTGATGTATGTGGAGGTCGACGGAGGCGAAATTGCTAATCCAGCCCTGGAGTTGCCGGGCTGCCGTCATGCAGAACTGACCGGCCTTGCGCAATGAAATCCGGTGGCTTAATAGCCGTTGAGGTGTGCGGCTTGACTGGGCCGCTTTGTACTTCGGCCGCAATGGTCGTGGTATGCTCCTCGTTACGGAGGGAGCGCTCCATGTTTCCATTGATTGTAATGACACCACGTGGACCGGGCATTTTGAGCTTCAAATAGGTGTAGTGTGGGACCGCATTGAAGCGGGCGAAAGCGGTTTGTCTGAGCAGTGCGTGATAGCCGATGTGGAAGGGGACGATGTCGAAGATCAAGTCTTTGCTTCGGAAGTTGTCTGGCGAACCGAAGACGACTTCCAGCGTGGTTGAGCCCGTACAGCAGGCCTCTACACCAGGTATTACTCCTTTAAAGGTAGTTTTAGTGGGCTTGATTCTTGATGGATCAACGCCCATTTTGCGTACAGTGTCTTAATAAAATAGATTGAGACTGTTGCCGCTGTCCATGAGGACTCGCATGAGGTGGAATCTGTCGATGATTGGATCGAGGACCAGAGCTGCCGAACCTCCGTGACGGATACTGGTTAGGTGGTCCTTTCGATCGAAGGTTATCGGACAAGCCGACCATTGGTTGAATTTTGGGGCGACCGGCTCTATGGCGTAGACATCCCGTAGTGCGCGCTTGCGCTCCCTCTTAGGGATATGTGTGACATATATTCATTGTTTTTACCTCGGAGGGAAATTGCTTATGTCCCCCTGTGTTCGGTTGACGAGGCTCTTGGTCATCGTCATCGCTTGGCGATCCTTTTCCCTTGTGTTCGGTGTTAAGTTTGCCGGCCTCCTTAAAGACCCAACAATTTCTGTTGGTATGATTGGCAGGTTTATCGGGGGTGCCATGAATCTGGCAAGGCCGATCGAGTATTCTGTCTAAACTGGATGGCCCATCTCTGTTTTCCTTGAATGGCTTCTTCCGTTGACTGGGTTTGGAGTCGCTGAATCCGGCGTTGACCGCCGTGTCTTGGGTTCCTGCGTTATTGTTTTGACGCTAGTGCTTGTTGCGTCGTGGCTTGCCGTTGCCGTCCCTGGCTTCGGAGGTTCCGGGGTCGTTGGTGCTATTGCTTCTACAAGCAAGCCAGCTATCCTCTCCCGCGCAGAAGCGGGTCATAAGTGCGGTAAGGGCTGCCATGGACTTCGGCTTTTCTTGGCCGAGGTGTCGGGCGAGCCACTCGTCTCGGACGCTATGCTTGAAGGCCGCAAGGGCTTCGGCGTCCGGACAATCCACAATCTGGTTGTTCTTGATTAAGAACCTGGTCTAGAGCTGCCGGGACGATTCCCCAGGTTGCTGGATTATGTGACTAAGGTCGTCGGCGTCTGGGGGCCGAACGTAGGTACCTTGGAAGTTATCTATGAATGCATCCTCCAAGTCTTCCCAGCTACCAATAGAGTTTTCTGGTAGGCTGTTCAGCCAGTGCCGTGCTGGTCCCTTAAGTTTGAGGGGAAGGTATTTGATGGCATGTAGATCATCACCGTGAGCCATGTGAATGTGGAGAAGAAAATCTTCAATCCATACTGCGCGATTTGTTGTGCCGTCATATGATTTGATGTTCACGGGTTTAAACCCTTCTGGGAACTGGTGCTCCATTACCTCATCGGTGAGGCACAGGGGGTGTGTGGCGCCTCTATATTGGGCCATGTCGCGACGCAGTTCAGATGACGTGCGTATGCGGTTTTCGGCCCAGGCGTGGTTATGCTTGTCGCGCTAGGCTTGATAGCCGTTTTCTCGCGCCGGGGCACGCCCCTGCGATCCGTAGATTGATCTGGTCTGACCTGCTCTATTTTCCAGGTCCTGTCGTAGGTCATATGTGTATCCCCGAGCTGTTGTTTCTCTGCTTTTACGGCGAGGTTGTGCTGGCTGGTGTTCGGCTTGAGTTGCCGTTCTGTCCCGGCCATGTGGTGGTCGGTTAGGTCTGTCAGCCGCGTTACAAACGGGTGGTATAGGCTCCAGCGCCTCCTCGTCGAATTGGGGTAGCAGCTTACGCTTCAGGTAACTATTTGTTGGGCATTCGAGGCCGTGTTCTTCGGCTGCCAGGACATTAGTCCATATGTTGTTGAGTAGATCTTGGTCAGCTTGAAGTTGTTGCTACTTCTTTTTTAGGCTTCTTGCTGTGGCTATTTGCCGGCGCTTAAAGCGCTCTTGTTCTAGGGGTTCCTCTGGCACGATAAAATCTTTGTCGCCGAGGCTCACGTCGTCCTCGGAGAGTGGAAAATAGTTGTTGTCCTCAGAGTCTTTGTTCCCTACTTGCTCGTCAGGGTCAACTTGCCCGTCCTCCCGATCATCCTGTTCGGATGTTGCTTCGATGGGGTCTTCTTGGTCTTCGGCGTTTTCTGGAGTATCATTGTCTCTGGTGCCGGTATTGATGTCCTTTCCGCGACCCGATTTAGAGCGGCGCCGCTGACGTCGACGTTTCTGTAGTATCTCAGGAGGTTCGTCCTTGACTGGTTCTTCTCATCATCGTCGTCGTTTTGTTTAGGTGTGTCCACTATGTACACGTCATATGAGGAAGTGGCCGTCCAGCGTCCGGTGAACTGCGGATTTTGGGCCTGGTCCTCTCCGACATCGTAGTCTATACCGTCGATGTCTTCGGAGGCGTAGTCCAGCATGTCGGTTAGGTCCTCGACAGTGGCTATAAAGTGGGTGGTGGGTGGGAGGTAAAATTCCCTATTTTCAGCCCCTACTCCGGGCTGGGCGCAATTCGAAAGTGGTTCCTTTGTGATGGTGATGGATCGCATTAAGTCCAGAGCCTCATTTAAGAGCGAGGTTTGGATGGGGACATAAGTTCCCTGTCCGAACTCGCATGACGCGGGCTTCGAGGGTTCGGAGCTAGTATCCGGAGAAGAGCTTGGCTTTGTGATAACTGCCGGTGGCGCTATTCTCTCCGGTTCTCCAGTGTTGAGCTCTATAGCTGCAGAGAGTCCGGTGGGTTCTAAACTCCCATCTTCGGACCTGGTGGCTTGCTCCGGATCTAAGGCCGGAGCGGTGGTTGGAGCCGCGAACCCTTGGAAGATCAAGTCTCCTCGGATATCAGTGACATAGTTCAGATTTCCAAACCTGATTTGGTGACCAGGGGCGTTGCTGTCGATCTGCTCCAGGTGGCCAACCGAGTTGGCACGCAGTGCGAAGCCGCCGAATATGAAGATCTGGCCGAGGAGGAAAATTTCCTTCGCAACAACATTGTTGTAGATGACTGATAGAGCCATTGAGCCTTTCGACGACGGTATAGTGGAACTCTCAATGAAAGCACCAATGTCGGTGTCAAAACCGGCAGATCTCGGGTAGGGGGTCTCGAACTATGCGTCTAAGGATCAAGGGTAACAGGAGGCAGGGGACACAATGTTTACCCAGGTTTGGGCCCTCTTAATGGAGGTAATACCCTACTTCCTTCTTGATTGACTTTGATGAGTATATGGGTTACAAGAGTTGATCTACCTCGAGATCGTAATGGCTAAACCATAGATGTCTAGCATGTATGATTATGATCGTCTCTACGGACTAAACCCTCCGGTTTATATAGACACTAGAGGGGGCTAGGGTTGTACAGAGTCGGTTTACAGATAAAGGAATCTTCATATCCGAATGCCAAGCTTGTCATCCACGCAAAGGAGAGTCCCATCCGGACACGGGGGAAGGCCTTCTATCTTGTATCTTCACGGCCCGTCTGTCTGGCCCATGTCACATAGCCCGGACACCCGAGGACCCATAATGCAGGACTCCCTCAATGACCCCTCTCGAAGCGGCCGGACTGCTCGTAAATCTCCTGATTCCTCGCCTCCGCGCCAGCGTGTGCTGCGGTAAGGCTCGCGTGCTTGACGAGGCGCTCCCACTCCGCCCGCAGGAACTCGATGTAGCGCGCAAGGTCGCTGACGCATGTGCGGGCCTCCACCTCCGCCTCCCTACTTCGGGCGATGGTGGCGGAGCGGGTGATGATCCCGGCGGTCGACGGTGGGCTGGCGGCCGACAATGGGGTGGCGGCCATGACCACCACCTCCCGTCTTTGGGCCACGGTTGAGGGAGTCCTGGATTAAGGGGTCTTCAGGCGTCCGGCCTATGTGACGTGGGCCAGACTGATGGGCCATGAAGATACAAGACAGAAGACGACACTCCCGTGTCCGGATGGGAGTCTCCTTTGCGTGGATGGCAAGCTTGGCGTTCGGATATGAAGATTCCTTCCTCTGTAAACCGACTCTGTACAACCCTAGGCCCCTCCGGTGTCTATATAAACCGGAGGGTTTAGTCCGTAGAGGCGATCACTGATAACCCACAAGTATAGGGGATCAGTTGTAGCCTCTTTCGATAAGTAAGAGTGTCGAACCCAACGAGGAGCTAAAGGTAGAACAAATATTCCCTCAAGTTCTATCGACCACCGATACAACTCTATGCACGCTTAACGTTCGCTTTACCTAGAACAAGTATGAAATTAGAAGTACTTTGTAGATGTTGTTGGATAGGTTTGCAAGAATATAAAGAGCACGTAAATAAAAACTAGGGGCTGTTTAGATAAAGAAATAACTAAGGTAGTTTTAGTAGAGAGCTTTTTGTCACGAGAAAGTTATTTGTCCCCAGGCAATCGATAACTAGACCGGTAATCATTATTGCAATTTTATTTGAGGGAGAGGCATAAGCTAACATACTTTCTCTTCTTGGATCATATGCACTTATGATTGGAACTCTAGAAAGCATCCGCAACTACTAAAGATCATTAAGGTAAAACCCAACCATAGCATTAAAGCATCAAGTCCTCTTTATCCCATACGCAACAACCCCCTTACTCGGGTTTATGCTTCTGTCACTCAAGCAACCCACTATAAGCGAATCATGAACGTATTGCAACACCCTACAGCGGGAATCCCTCACGCTTGCGAGACACGAAGAGCACCATAGGACAACACCAATAATAAAACATGCAACTCAAACCAATCACGATCATCAATTAACCCATAGGACAAAACGGATCTAGTCAAACATCATAGGATACCCATACATCATTGGGAAATAATATATAGCGTAGAGCACCATGTTTAAGTAGAGATTATAGCGGGTAAAAGAGGGGTTACACCGCTGTATAGAGGGGGGAAGAGTTGGTGATGAGGGCGGTGAAGTTGTTGGTGTAGATTGCGGTGATGATGATGGCCCTGGCGGCGTTCCGGCGCCACCGGAAGACAGGGGGAGAGGGCCCCCTTCTTCTTCTTCTTCTTCGTTGACCTTCTCCCTAGATGGGAGAAGGGTTTCCCCTCTGGTCCTTGGTCTCCATGGCATGGGAGGGGCGAGAGCCCCTCCGAGATTGGATCTGTCTCTCTGTCTCTCTCTGTTTCTGCGCTCCCAGATCTGGCCTTTCACCGTTTCTTATATTCCCGGAGATCCGTAACTCCGATTGGATTGAAATTAGAACACGATTTTTGTCCGGATATTAGCTTTCTTGCGGTGAAAGAAGGGCAGCAACCGCCTTGCGGGGTGTCCACGAGGGTCAGGGGCGCGCCCCCTACCTCATGGCCCCCTCGGGCATCGTCTCGCTTTGATTCCACTTCCCAAAATTCACATATATTCCAAAAAAAATCTCCGTATGTTTTTATCCTGTTTGGACTCCGTTTAATATGGATTTTCTGCGAAACAAAAAACATGCAACAAACAGGAACTGGCACTGGGCACTGGATCAATATGTTAGTCCCAAAAATAGTATAAAAAGTTGCCAAAAGTATATGAAAGTTGTATAATATTGGCATGGAACAATCAAAAATTACAGATACGACGGAGACGTATCAGCATCCCCAAGCTTAATTCCTGCTCGTCCTCGAGTAGGTAAATGATAAAAAAGATAATTTTTGATGTGGAATGCTACCTAGCATAATCTTGATCATGTAATCTAATCATGGCATGAATATTAAGGCACGAGTGATTCACAACAATAGTCTATCATTTGACATTAATACAATAATACTTCAAGCATACTAATAAAGCAATCATGTCTTTTCAAAATAACATGGACAAAGAAAGTTATCCCTACAAAATCATATGGTCTGGCTATGCTCCATCTTCACCACACAAAATATTCAAATCATGCACAACCCCGATGACAAGCCAAGTAGTTGTTTCATACTTTTGACGTTCTCAAACCTTTTCAACTTTCATGCAATACATGAGCGTGAGCCATGGACATAGCACTATAGGTGGAATAGAATATGATGATGGAGGTTTGTGGAGAAGACAAAAAGGAGAAAGTCTCACATCGACGCGACTAATCAACGAGCTATGGAGATGCCCATCAATTGATGTCAATGTGAGGAGTAGGGATTGCCATGCAATGGATGCACTAAGAGCTATAAGTGTATGAAAGCTCAAACCGGAAACTAAGTGGGTGTGCATCCAACTTGCTTGCTCATGAAGACCTCGGGCATTTGAGGAAGCCCATCATCGGAATATACAAGCTAAGTTCTATAATGAAAATTCCCACTAGTATATGAAAGTGATAACTCAAGAGACTCTCTATATGAAGAACATGGTGCTACTCTGAAGCACAAGTGTGGTAAAAGGATAGTAACACTCTCATTTTTTTATTTTTTTTTCACTTTTTTTTGGTGGGCTTCTTTGGCCTCTTTTTTTATTTGGGCTTCATTGGCCTCTTTTATTTTGATAACCTCACCTGGGACAATGTTCTAATAATGATTATCATCACACTTTTATTTACTTACAACTCAATACTAGAACAAAGATACGACTCTATATGAATGCCTCCGGCGGTGTACCGGGATGTGCAATGATCTAGCGTAGCAAAGATATCAAAAAACGTACAAGCCATGAAAATATCATGCTAGCTATCTTACGATCATGCAAAGCAATATGACAATGAATGCTCAAGTCATGTATATGATGATGATGGAAGTTGCATGGCAATATATCTCGGAATGGCTATGGAAATGCCATGATAGGTAGGTATGGTGGCTGTTTTGAGGAAGATATAAGGAGGCTTATGTGTTACAGAGCGTATCATATCACGGGGTTTGGATGCACCGCCGAAGTTTGCACCAACTCTTGAGGTGAGAAAGGGCAATGCACGGTACCGAAGAGGCTAGCAATGATGGAAGGGTGAGAGTGCGTATAATCCATGGAATCAACATTAGTCATAAAGAACTCACATACTTATTGCAAAAGTCTATTAGCTATCAAAACAAAGTACTACGCGCATGCTCCTAGGGGGATAGATTGGCAGGAGAAGACCATCGCTCGTCCCCGACCGCCACTCATAAGGAAGACAATCAATAAATAACTCATGCTCCGACTTCGTTACATAACGGTTCACCATACGTGCATGCTACGGGAATCAAAAACTTCAACACAAGTATTTCTACAATCCACAACTACCCACTAGCATGACTCTAATATCACCATCTTTATATCGCAAAACTATTGCAAGGAATCAAACATATCATATTCAGTGATCTACAAGTTTTATGTAGGATTTTATGACTAACCATGTGAATGACCAGTTCCTGTCATCTCTCTAAATAGATATAAGTGAAGCAAGAGAGTTTAATTCTTTCTACAAAAGATATGCCCACGCTCTAACAAATATAAGTGAAGCAAAAGAGCATTCTACAAACGGCGGTTATCTATGTGAAGAGAAACAGGCAATCCAAACTTCAAATGATATAAGTGAAACGCATGAAGCATTCTATAAAGCCATACTCAAAAGATATAAGTGAAGTGCAATGAGCATTCTATAAATCAACCAAGGACTATCTCATACCAGCATGGTGCATAAAAGAAAAGTGAAAACTAAATGCAAAAGACGCTCCAAGATTTGCACATATCGCATGAACTAAACGAATCCGAAAACATACCGATACTTGTTGAAGAAAGATGGGATGCCTTCCGGGGCATCCCCAAGCTTAGACGCTTGAGTCTCGTTGAATATTTACTTGGGGTGCCTTGGGCACCCCCAAGCTTGAGCTCTTGCCTCTCCTTCTTCTCCTCACATCGAGACATCCTCGATCTTCAAACACTTCATCCACACAAAACTCAACAGAAAGTTCGGTAAGATCCGTTAGTATAATAAAGCAAATCACTACTCTAAGTACTGTTGCAAAACAATTCATATTTTGTTTTTGCATTGTAGCTACTGTAATATAACTTTTCCATGGCTTAATCCACTGATAGAAATCGATAGTTTCATCAAAACAAGCAAACTATGTATCAAAAACAGAATCTGTTTTAAACAGGACAGTCTGTAATAATCTGAACATTCACCATACCGTTGGTACTCCAATAATTCTGAAATAATTAGGAAAAATAAAAAATTGTATAGAAAGACAGTGCAAAAAGTTTCAGAACCGTTTGACGTTCCAGTAAAAAAAATGTAAAATCGCGCACTACAGCCAAAGTTTCTGTTTTGCACCGCACAAACCAACAAGCAATGTAAACATCCTAAAGGAAAACCTTGACACATTACTTTTATAATACAATGGAATTGTACAAGGGGATAATTATTTTTGTTGAAAAGTTTCTGTAATCAACATTCATAAAGTTTCCGTGAGCATGAACAAAGTTCAAGGAGCTCCCCCACTTCAACAATGCTTGTCTCTCTGACTTTCACTTTCCTTTTTGAAAAAGTTTTGGTTTCCCCTCTTTATTTTTTTGTTTTTAAACTATATAAAAGCACTCGACAGAAATAAATGACTCTCTAAAACTTCCGGGTTGTCTCTGGCAGCGCTTTCTTTAAAGCCATTAAGCTAGGCATATAGTGCTCAAGTAGTGAATCCACCCGGATCCCAAGGTATATCAAAGCCAATTTTAATTAACAATGATTTGTAATTTAGTAGTGAGCACAAAGTAACATATATCATATAATGACGAAGTCTAACTCTCTTCCTATGCATCGGCAGGTCATACAAGAACAATTCATGCACATCAAGTAAAGGCCAATACATAGCATAAGCAGTTTCTTGCAATTTTATCATGTGGGAAACATAGAGAGGTGGAGATATAGTTCCTCTCTCATAATAATTGCAAGTAGGAGCAGCAAGTACATCCATATTATATCTATCAAAATCATCATGTGTAATAGTAAAACACAACCCATCAATATAATCCTAAATAAGGGCAAACTTCTCCGATATAGTGTAGTCGGGAGAATTCAAAAAGATAATAGGACTATCATGCATGGGTGGAATAGAAACAATTTCATGTTTAACATAAGGAACTATAGCAAGTTCACCTCCATAAGCATAATTCATATTGGCATCTTGGCCACAAGCATAGCAAGCATCATCAAAAAGGGATATTTCAAAAGAATCAACGGGATCATAACAATCATCATAGCATTCATCCTTCGGTAAGCACGAAGGGAAATTAAACAATGTATGAGTTGAAGAATTACTCTCATTAGAAGGTGGGCACGGGTGATCAATCCGCTCTTCCTCCTTTTGTTCTTCGCTCTCCTCCTCATCTTTTTCATCCAATGAGCTCACAATGTCATTAATTTCTTCTTCCATAGACTCCTGCAAAATATTAGTCTCTTCTTGGACAGAGGAGACTTTCTCAATAAAATCATCAATATCGGAATTGAATTCATAATTCTCATAGCAATATTTAAGTATAGGAAAATTTTCAGGTCTATAAACTGAATCATCAAAATCTTCAAACTCTTTAAACAAAGATTCAATTTCATAAGTACCCATAAAAGCAACGAACTCTTCTATTTGTTCCACATCATAGTAATCATATATACCATTAGCATAAGAAGCTAAGGTTTCATTATAATTAAATTCACATGAAAAGGGAAGGTGTGGAGCCTTCATCCTAGAGCAACAAGTATAATCATATCTCAAGCATAGTTGCCGAGCATACCAATGCAACATATAAATTTGATCCCATAGTAGTTTCCCTTTTTGAGTCAAGCGATAATCCCTAAAGTATTCACGTTGATCCAACGTGTCTCCCATTACAAAGTTGAATGGGGTTTTCTCAGGATTATCAAAGTAGTACATAATATCTTTCACATAATGAGCAACGAGGGTTTTAGGAGGTTCCCCATCTCCATGAGTAGCAAGTACACCTAATTTTTTTGGTATTTAGTGTTCCATATCCATAACTAAAGATAGAGAACAACTTAGAACAGCAAATAGAAATTACTTCGTGATAAAGCAAAGAAGCACACACGAGAATATTCACCCCACGCTATAACTCCCCGGCAACGGCGTCAGAAAAAGGTCTCGATAACCCACATGTATAGGGGATCAGTTGTAGCCACTTTAGATAAGTAAGAGTGTCGAATCCAACGAGGAGCTAAAGGTAGAACAAATATTCCCTCAAGTTCTATCGACCACCGATACAACTCTACGCACGCTTAACGTTCGCTTTACCTAGAACAAGTATGAAACTAGAAGTACTTTGTAGATGTTGTTGGATAGGTTTGCAAGAATATAAAGAGCATGTAAATAAAAACTAGGGGCTGTTTAGATAAAGAAATAACTAAGTTAGTTTTAGTAGAGAGCTTTTTGTCATGAGAAAGTTATTTGTCCCTAGGCAATCGATAACTAGACCGGTAATCATTATTCCAATTTTATTTGAGGGAGAGGCATAAGCTAACATACTTTCTCTTCTTGGATCATATGCACTTATGATTGGAACTCTAGCAAGCATCCGGAACTACTAAAGATCATTAAGGTAAAACCCAACCATAGCATTAAAGCATCAAGTCCTCTTTATTCCATACGCAACAACCCCCTTACTCGGGTTTATGCTTCTGTCACTCAAGCAAAAGCGAATTATGAACGTATTGCAACACCCTACAGCGGGAATCCCTCATGATTGTGCGACACGGAGATCACCATAGGACAGCACCAATAATAAAACATGCAACTCAAACCAATCACGATCATCAATTAACCCATAGGACAAAACGGATCTACTCAAACATCATAGGATAGCCATACATCATTGGGAAATAATATATAGCGTTGAGCACCATGTTTAAGTAGAGATTACAGCGGGTAAAAGAGGGGTTACACCGCTGCATAGAAGGGGGAAGAGTTGGTAATGAGGGCGGTGAAGTTGTTGGTGTAGATTGCGGTGATGATGATGGCCCCGGCGGTATTCCGGTGCCACGGGAAGAGAGGGGGAGAGGGCCCCCCTTCTTTTTCTTCTTCCGTGACCTTCTCCCTAGATGGGAGAAGGGTTTCCCCTCTGGTCCTTGCTCTCCATGGCATGGTAGGGGAGAGAGCCCCTCCGAGATTGGATCTTTCTCTCTGTCTCTCTCTGTTTCTGCGCTCCTAGATCTGGCCTTTGACCGTTTCTTATATTCCCGGAGATCCATAACTCCGATTGGATTGAAATTTGAACACAATTTTTATCCGGATATTAGCTTTCTTGCGGTGAAAGAAGGGCAACAACCGCCTTACAGGGTGTCAATGAGGGCCAGGGGCGCCCCCCTACCTTGTGGCCCCCTCAGGCATCGTCTCGCGTTGATTCCACTTCCCAAAATTCACATATATTCCAAAAAATATATGCGTCAGTTTTTATCCCGTTTGGACTCCGTTGATATGGATTTTCTACGAAACAAAAAACATGCAACAAACAAGAACTGACACTGGGCACTGGATCAATATGTTAGTCCCAAAAATAGTATAAAAAGTTGCCAAAAGAATATGAAAGTTGTATAATATTGGCAAGGAACAATAAAAAATTATAGATACGACGGAGACGTATCAATCACAATCATACAGGTTAGACATCTAGGATTTAGCCATTACGATCTCGTGGTAGATCAACTCTTGTAATCCTCATATTCATCAAGATCAATCAAGCAGGAAGTAGGGTATTACCTCCATCAAGAGGGCCCGAACCTGGGTAAACATCGTGTCCCCCGTCTCTTGTTACCATCGACCTCAGACGCACAGTTCGGGACCCCCTACCCGAGATCCGCCGGTTTTGACACCGACATTAGTGCTTTCATTGAGAGAGATCCGCTGTGTCGTTGCCAAACGGTTCGATGGCTCCATCCAGCATATACAACAACACTGCCCTGAGGGAGGCCACTCTCCCTGGCCAGATCTTTGTATTCGGCGGCTTCGCACTGCGGGCCAACTCGCTTGGCCACCTAGAGCAGATTGACAGCTGCGCCCCAGGTCACCAGATTAGTTTTGGAAATCTGGACTATGTTGCTGATATCCGAGGAGACTTGATCTACCAAGGGTTCACGACCCCAACCTCCGCTCCGGCCTTAGATCTGGAGCGCATCGTCAGGCCCGAAGACGGGATTTTTGAGTCCGCCTGACTATCTGCAGCCACTAAGCCCAGTATGGGAGAGCCGAAGGAAGTAGTGTCGCTGGCAACCATCATAAAGCCGGACTCTTCTTCGGACACTAGCTACGAACCCTGGGAGTCAACATCGTGTGAGCTCGGCCAAGGAGTGTACTTCCTGTCGTACTCCACAGACTCTCTTCTCCCTGGCCAAACCTCGCCTTTAAGCAAGGCTTTGGACTTGATGCTATCCCTAGTCACTACAGAGGAGCAACGTCCGAACTACGCCCAGCCTGGATTAAGGGCTGAGAGCGAGGAATTTTACGTCCCACCCATCACCCACTTCATAGCCACTGTTGAGAACCTTACCGACATGCTTGATCGTAACTCTGAAGACATCTACGGTATGGACATTGATGCCGGAGACGAACAAAGCCAACACCAGCCGCATACCAGACGCTGGGCGGCCACCTCCATATTCGATGTATGCATGGTAGATACGCCAAGAGAGGAGGGCGGTGAAGGCAGTAAGGATCCAATCAAGGATAACAACAATGGTAAACCACCAAAGAAGCGACATCAGCGACGCCGTTCAAAATCACGCCGTGGCAAGGAAAGCAATACCGGCAATAACACTCTGGAGAACGCCGAAGACCCAGATGCCCCCGTCGAACCAACACCCGAACATGATGATAGGAAGGATGGGCAGGGTAACCCTGACGAGCCAGTCGGAAGCGAGGACTCGGAGGACAGCAATTACATGCCACCCTCCGAAGACGACATAAGCCCCGGTGACGAAAATTTCATTGTGCCAGAGGAGCCCCTCGAGCAAGAACGCTTTAGGCAACAACTCATCGCAACCGCGAGGAGCCTGAAAAGGAAGCAGGAACGGCTTCAAGCCGAACGGGATACGCTCAACGACAGATGGACTAATGTCCTGGCAGCCGAAGAATACGGCCTTGCACGACCAACCAAAAGCTACCCGAAGCGCAAGTTGCTACCTCAATTCGACTACGAGGCACTGGAGCCCGTACCATTAGCGCGTAACGCGGCTGACCGACCACCACGTGACCGGGACAAAACGGCAGCTCAAGCCGAACACCAGCCCACACTACCTCGCCGTAAAGATAGAGACACAACAGCTGGCGAATATACATATGACCTACGGCAGGACCTGGAAAATAGAGCAGATCAGACCAGATCGATTTACGGATCGCTGGGGCGTGCCCCAGCGCGCGATGATGGCTATCTAGCTGGACGTGACAAACACAATCACGTCCGGGCCGAAAACCGCAGACGGACTCCATCCGAGCTACGTCACGACTTGGCCCGATATAGAGGCGCCGCACACCCCATCTGCTTCACTGATGGCCCGATATAGAGGCGCCGCACACCCCATCTGCTTCACTGATGAAGTAATGGAGCACGAATTCCTAGAAGGGTTTAAACCCATGAATATTGAATCATATGATGGAACAACGGACCCTGCAATATGGATTGAAGATTTTCTTCTCCATATCCACATGGCTTGCAGTGTTGATCTCCACGCCATTAAATATCTCCCACTAAAATTAAAGGGACCAGCCCGGCACTAGCTAAATAGCCTCCCAGAGAACTCCATTGGCAGCTCGAAAGACTTGGAAGACGCCTTTCGCGACAATTTCCAAGGTACGTATGTCCGGCCTCCGGACGCCGATGTCCTCAGCCACATCACCCAGCAGCCCGGAGAATCAGCCAGGAAGCTCTGGACTAGGTTCCTAATTAAAAAGAACCAAATTGTCGACTGTCCGGATGCCGAAGCACTCGCGGCCTTTAAACATAGTGGCTGCGACGAGTGGCTCGCCCGCCACCTCGGCCAAGAAAAGCCAAAGTCCATGGCGGCTCTCGCCGCACTAATGACCCGCTTTTGCGCGGAAGAAGATAGCTGGCTCGCTCGTAGAAGCAATTGCGTAAGGGATCCTGGCACCTCCGAAGTCAGGTACGGCAATGGAAAGCCATGACGCAATAAAGACAAGCATCGCAACAATAATGCAGGAACCCATGGCACAATGGTCAACGCCGGATTTAGTGGCTCCAATACCGGTCAACGGAAGAAGCCATTTAAGGCAAACAGAGATGGTCCATCCAGTCTAGACAAGATACTGGACCAGCCCTATCAGATCCATTGCAACCCCGACAAACCCGCCAACCAAACCAACAAAAAATGTTGGGTTTTCAAACAAGCCAGCAAGATCAATGCTGAACACAAAGGGAAGGGGCCGCCCAGTGATAGTGAAGAAAAGGAGGCTCGCCTACCGAGCACCGGAGGACAGAAGCAATTTCCCCCCGAAGTAAAAACAATAAACATGATATACGTGACGCATACCTCTGAAAGGGAGCGCAAGCACGAACTATGAGATGACGACGCCATAAAGCCGGATGCCCCAAAACTCAACCCATGGGCAGCCTGCCCGATCACTTTTGGTCACGAAGACCACCCAACCAGTATCCGTCACGGACGTTCGGCAGCTCTGGTCCTCGATCCAATTATCAGCGGATTCCATCTCACGTGAGTCCTCATGGACGGCGACAGTGGCCTCAATCTACTCTACCAAGGCACGGTCTGCAAAAGGCCATTGACCCTTCAAGGATCAAACCCACCGCAACTACCTTCAAGGGGGTAATACCCGGCGTAGAAGCTCACGACACAGGCTCAATTGCACTGGAAGTCGTCTTCGGTTCACCGGAAAACTTTCGATGCGAAGACTTGATCTTCGATATTGTTCCATTCTGCATTGGCTACCATGCACTGCTCGGGCGGACGGCTTTTGCTCGTTTCAATGCGGTCCCAAACTACTCTCATTTAAAGCTTACGATACCCAGTCCACGCGGCACCATTACGATCAACGGAAACACGGAACGCTCCCTCCGCACCGAGGGGCACACTGTGGCAATCGCAGCCGAAGTACAAAGCGGCCTCCTCAAGCCGCATATCTCATCGGTCAATAAACCGCCGACCTCTACTACACAGGACCGGTCAATTTTAGAGCTGGATTAGTAGCTCCGCCTCCGTCGTTCGCCTCTTATACCCGCAGAGTTTGCACCGCGCATACATAATCATGCACTAAAAATACCGTGGCCATCGACGGAGGCACAATACGGACAGGCCTACAGAGCGGTTCGTTCGGACTTTAGCCTTTTCTCTTTTCTAACTATTTTCTTATCTTTTTGCCACAGGTGAATCAATACATGTCCATCCTAGGGACCTCAAAGGACTCTTCATGAGCCCGGCTTTCCTACAAATAACCAGGGTCTGCTCCCTTTAAGGAAGCCTTTTCGCGGAAGCACAGGCAGGGCAGACGTGCGACAGGAGGTCCAAAAGATTTTTTGTAGACCAACAATTCCATTTGAAACCTGTACAGAGCCTTTTTCCTCAGCCCTCGACCCCTGGCACGTAAAATGGCCTGGGAGGTGGTGTCATAATCTGTAAGATTACGTTCAACGTATCAATCAGATTTTAGTGAACATAATCCGTCTTCAGTATTTGCTTTTCCGCATACAAGCGTACCTTGCTTCTCCGGTTATTTCACGCAGACACCTCGGCACAAATCGCCAGGGGCTTGATACGGCAACATATGGGTTGCCGAAAAAGTCTGAATAGCTCTATAGCATACTTCGGCGTCACGAGTTTGGAATTATATGCATCAGCTCTGAATCATGTCTTTGGTCAATAGTTGGGTTGCCCGGCTCCTGTGCTTGCTACCATTCCGTCTTATCGGCTAGGGTTGTAAAGGGAGAACTACTGTGATTGTGTTTCCGGTTCACCTGGCCAAACACCTCAGTAGAGAAAGCCGAAAACTGACTGTCATGATGTGGCGAGAGCTAGTCAACCACTCGGTGACTTATCAGAATCTTTTGCGATTTGTTCCGTATTACACGAAGGACCGTTTTCGGGTCACCTATGTAACGCAACCGTATTCGGATAAATGTGTACATACCAGGGGCTACATCGTAGACCCACCATAAAACTCCTATGGCTAAGTGAAGGTGTTAAAGCCCTATAGTCCGATTGCCTAGTTCGCCGCACTGATGATACGTCTCCGTCGTATCTACTTTTCCAAACACTTTTGCCCTTGCTTTGGACTCTAACTTGCATGATTTGAATGGAACTAACCCGAACTGACGCTGTTTTCAGCAGAATTGCCATGGTGTTATCTTTGTGCAGAAACAAAAGTTCTCGGAATGACCTAAAACTCCACGGAGATTATTTTTGGAAATAATAAAAAAATTGGCGAAAGAATCAAGGCCAGGGGGCCCACACCCTGTCCACGAGGGTGGGGGGTGCGCCCCTGCCTCTTGGGCCCCGGAGCTCCACCGACCTCAACTCCAACTCCATATATCCGTGTTCGGGGAGAAAAAAATCAGAGAGAAAGATTCATCGCATTTTACGATATGGAGCCGCCGCCAAGCCCTAAACTCTCTCGGGAGGGCTGATCTGGAGTCCGTTCGAGGCTCCGGAGAGGGGAATCCGTCGCCGTCGTCATCATCAACCATCCTCCATCACCAATTTCATGATGCTCACCGCCGTGCATGAGTAATTCCATCGTAGGCTTGCTGGACAGTGATGGGTTGGATGAGATTTATCATGTAATCGAGTTAGTTTTGTTAGGGTTTGATCCTTAGTATCCACTATGTTCTGAGATTGATGTTGCTATGACTTTGCTATGCTTAATGCTTGTCACTGGGGCCCGAGTGCCATGATTTCAGATCTGAACCTATTATGTTTTCATGAATATATGTGAGTTCTTGATCTTATCTTGCAAGTCTATAGTCACCTACTACGTGTTATGATCCGGCAACCCCGAAGTGACAATAATCGGGACCACTCCCGGTGATGACCGTAGTTTGAGGAGTTCATGTATTCACTATGTGTTAATGCTTTGGGCTGGTACTCTATTAAAAGGAGGCCTTAATATCCCTTAGTTTCCATTAGGACCCCGCTGCCACGAGAGGGTAGGACAAAAGATGTCATGCAAGTTCTTTTCCATAAGCACGTATGACTATATTCAAAATACATGCCTACATTACATTGATGAATTGGAGCTAGTTCTGTGTCACCCTATGTTATGATTGTTACATGATGAACCGCATCCGGCATAATTCTCCATCACCGATCCAATGCCTACGAGCTTTTCGCATATTGTTCTTCGTTTATTTACTTTACCGTTGCTACTGTTACAATCACTACAAAACCCAAAAATATTACTTTTGCTATTGTTACCGTTACTTCCATATTACTTTGCTACTAAATACTTTGTTGCAGATACTAAGTTATCCAGGTGTGGTTGAATTGACAACTCAACTGCTAATACTTGAGAATATTCTTTGGCTCCCCTTGTGTCAAATCAATAAATTTGGGTTGAATACTCTACCCTCGAAAACTGTTGCGATCCCCTATACTTGTGGGTTATCAAGACTATTTTCTGGCGCCGTTGCCGGGGAGCATAGCTCTATTCTTTGAGTCACTTGGGATTTATATCTGCCGGTTACTATGAAGAACTTGAAAGACGAGAAAATAAAAATTATCCCTCAACTACGAGGGGAGGTAAGGAACTGCCATCTAGCTCTGCACTTGATTCACCTTCTGTTTTGAGTAAGCTTGCGACACCTAAACCTGCTTCTGCTATTAATTCTGATATGTCGCATGTTATTGATGATGCCACTTCTGCTATGCATGATACTTATGATGAAACTACTTCTATGCTTGATACTACTGTGCCACTTGGTGAATTTCTTGATGAACAACTTGCTAGGGCTAGAGAGAATGAAATTATTGAAACTGATAATATTGATGAAAGTGCTGATGAAGGCTCTCCCAATAAATATGAATTGCCTGTTGTGCCTGAGGGCTATGTTATGGATGAAGAAACTAAAAGAGACTTTCTTGCTTGCAATGATAGAAGTGATCTTAAGAAATTATTAGCTAAGCTTAAACAAAAAACTCTGAATGCTAGAATGAAATATGATCCTGCTTATGCTACTTCACCTATCTTTGTTACCGATATAATTACTTTGGTTGAATCTGATCCTTTTTATGGCTATGAATCTGAAACTGTTGTGGCACATCTTACTAAATTAAATGATATAGCCACCCTGTTCACTAATGATGAGAGAATTCGCTACTTTTACATCCTTAAAATATTTCCGTTCTCATTGAAGGGTGATGCTAAGATATGGTTTAATTCTCTTGATCCTGGTTGTGTGTGTAGTCCCCAGGATATGATTTATTACTTCTCTGCTAAATATTTCCCTGCTCATAAGAAACAAGCTGCTTTAAGGGATATATATAATTTTGTGCAAATTGAAGAAGAGAGTCTCCCACAAGCTTGCGGAGGCTTCTCCAATTACTTAATGCTTTTCCTGATCATCCTCTTAAGAAAAATGAATACTTGATATCTTTTATAATGGACTAACCGATGCTTCCAGAGATTACCTGGATAGTTGTGCTGGTTCTGTTTTCAGGGAAAGAACACTGGATGAAGCTGAAATTCTATTGAATAATATGTTGACAAATGAAAATAATTGGACACTTCCCGAGCCAACTCCTGAGCCTATTCCTAAGCCAACTCTGAAGAAGAGGGGTGTTCTATTTCTCAGTCCTGAAGATATGCAAGAGGCAAAGAAATCTATGAAAGAAAAGGGTATTAAAGCTGAACATGTTAAGAATTTACCTCCTATTGAAGAAATACATGGTCTTAATTTACCGCCTGTTGAAGAAATATATGATCTTAATCCATTACTATTGAAGAAACTCATGGTCTCGATAACCCGACACAGGTAGTAAAGGTAAATTCTCTCTATAGATATGATAAAGCTGAGATCCCTCCTACTAAGTTTGCTAGCCAATGTTTGGATGAGTTTGATAACTTTATGGTTAAGCAAGAAGATTTTAATGCTTATTTTGGTAGACAATTAAAACAATATGCTTATATGATTGAACACTTGGGTGATTATATGTCTAGAGTTAAAGGTGAACTTAAACTCATTAGTAAACATGCTTCTATGGTTACCACTCAAGTAGAACAAGTACTTAAAGTTCAGAACGATTTGCTCAATGAATTGAATAGTAAGAATAATGATTTTGCTGTTAGAGTAGCTACTAGAACTGGTAAAATGACTCAGGAACCTTTGTATCCTGAAGGCCATCCTAAGAGAATTGAGCAAGATTCTCAGAGAAATAATTTAGATGCACCTAGTCCTTCTAAAAAGAAGAAAAAGAAAAATGATAGGACTTTGCATGCTTCTAGTGAACCTATTGCCGAACCACCTGAGAATCCAAATGATATTTCTATTTCTGATGCTCAAACACAAGCTGGTAATGAACATGAACCTAGTGATGTTAATGATGATGTTCATGATAATGCTCAACATGGCAATGATAATGATGTAGAAATTGAACCTGCTGTTGATCTTGATAACCCACAATCAAAGAATCAACGTTATGATAAGAGAGATTTTTTTGCTAGGAAACACGGTAAAGAAAGGGAACCATGGGTTTAGAAACCCATGCCTTTTCCTCCGAAACCATCCAAGAAAAAGGATGATGAGGATTTTGAGCGCTTTGCTGAAATGATTAGACCTATCATTTTGCGTATGCGTTTAACTGATATGCTCAAAATGAATCCTTATGCTAAGTATATGAAAGATATTGTTACAAATAAAAGAAAGATACCAGAAGCTGAAATCTCCACCATGCTTGCTAATTATACTTTTAAGGGTGGAATACCTAAGAAACTTGGAGATCCAGGAGTACCCACTATACCATGCTCCATTAAAAGAAACTATGTTAAAACTGCTTTATGTGATCTTGGAGCCGGTGTTAGTGTTATGCCTCTCTCTTTATATCGTAGACTTGATTTGAATAAGTTGACACCTACTGAAATATCTTTGCAAATGGCTGATAAATCAACTGCTATACCTGTCGGTATTTGTGAGGATGTGCCTGTTGTGGTTGCAAACGTTACTATTTTAACGGACTTTGTTATTCTTGATATTCCCGAGGACGATAGTATGTCTATTATTCTTGGAAGACCCTTTTTGAATACTGCAGGGGCTGTTATTGATTGCAACAAAGGAAATGTCACTTTTCATGTTAATGGCAATGAGCATACGGTACACTTTACGAGGAAACAACCTCAAGTTCATAGTATCGATTCTATTGGAAAAATTATATCAATTATTTTTGGAGGTTTTGAATTTCCTCTTCCTACTGTCAAAAAGAGATATGATATTCTTATTATTGAGGATGTGCATATCCCCGTTGAGGTAACATAGTGTTATTCGAAATTTCTCCGGTTTCATGTAATTCGGAATGAGTTTGTTAACAAGACCTGATCAACCTTGTTAGTGGATTCCTTTTGATGAGCATGAGATGGATGAAGCTAGAAAGCACAACCTTCTGTACCCCTCTTTTACTTTCTGTTATTTAGTTTAAATAAAGTAAAAATAGTATTTTTCTGTCAGTTTTCTGAATTATCCGTGCAATATAAAAATACCCCGAAAATAAAAGTTCTCCAAATGTCCTGCCAATTTAATATTATTTTTTCTGGAATATTTGAGAATATCTGGCACTGAGAACACAGCAGGGGAGCAAGCACCTAGCCACGAGGGTCCAGGGCGCGCCCACCCCCTGGGCGCGCCCCCCCTCCACTTATGCCAGCCACCACACACTTCTTCTTCCTCCCCAAAAAATCACCATCCAGCTCAAGCACGATTTCTAGCTCATTTTGCTGCGATTTTCGACCTCCTTGCTCAAAGCACCTCTCACAAAACTGCTTTGGAGGATTGTTCCTTGGTATGTGACTCCTCCATTGGTCCAATTAGTTTTTGTTCTAGTGCTCTATTCATTGCAAATTTGTGCTGCCTAGGTGACTATGTTCTTGAGCTTGCATGTCAAATTTATATGGTTCCAAGTAGTTCTAATGCATGATATAGGCTCTAGGCACTTGTAGGAGTAGTTGCTATCAATTTTGTTGAGCTTGGTTCACTTTTATTTGAAGTTACTAAAAATTTCAGAAATTTTTCAGAGGAAGAAATATGCTTAGGAAAATGTATCAAGGTGGTTCTTCAAGGAAGCAAGGGCTCAGACTTGCAATGCGTGATGCTGATGATGAACCACCAAGGGACACCCCAGTGCGGCCTTGTGAATGGCCTTCTGAGGACTTCATGGATCAAGCAGGAATTAAGGAAGAATTTAACGCATATTTGTGCAATGCTGGTCTTGTGAGCTTCGAGGCAGAAAAGTGTCATCGGTACCACTATCTCACTAGTTCCTTTGTAAGGAGGTTTGAATTTTCATCTTCGCGCAATGCACAAACTGTCCTGTTTGATCTTTATGAAAATTCTTATACTATGGACTTAGAGGATTTTACCACTGCTTGCAAACTTCCACAATGGGGTAGTTCTAGTGAACCTCGCAAATCTGAATTTAGAGATTTTCTTGCTAGTATAACTGTGGGGGAATCTAGAGACATATATGCTACCATAGGGAGCATTCATTTTCCTGCTATACATTATTTTTCTCTCCTCATAGGTAGGTGCATAAATGGTAAGGATGAAGCATGTCACATGTCTGTCCCTGACCTCAGTATTCTCAGGAGTGCTGTGTTAGGAGATAAACATTATAATTTGGGAGCCATTGTTGCACGTAGGTTGCATCATAATAGATTTAATGGAGATTTCTTTGGTGGAATTTATGCAACCCGTATAGCTAATTTTCTTGGTATAGCCATACATGAGGATGATATTGAGTTGCCTCCTACCTATTTGGATTATGAGGCTATGGTTTGTCATCATTTTGTTGAGAGGAACGATCAGTTCCTCCAGTACCGACTAATCTTTGACAGACGACGCACCTACCACGTCGCTCTCCCTGCTTCTACTTTCTTTGACTTTCAGGCAAAGGGGAGATATTACATAACCAGAGAGGAGGCGGAGGAGTATAAGAGGAGGGCTGAGAGAGCTCGCCTCCAAGCTGCAGCACACGATGCAATGACCGCTGCATCTCAGTACGACCCCAACTACAACTTTGGATATCCGCCAGGCCATCCGTGGCACTAAACCAACTTAGGCCAAAAGCCTAAGCTTGGGGGAGTACGTATTTCTCACCGACATTACATTTATGTTCACACACTCATTGCTAGATGTCGGTGCTCATACTCTTTCACTGTAATATCCATGCTAGTTTATTTTCCCTTTTATGTTTTCTTCTTGTGTGTTTGATAAACCTTAAGAAAAAAAATGTTGTAGCTTTAGCTAGTTTACTTTTCATGCTATAGTAGTAATAATTAAAAGAAAACCCAAAAAGATTTCCTGTTCTTCTTTTGCTTGTTGGGAGCTTTCCCGTGTAAATAGTTTTATTTCTTTTCTTTTCTTTGGGGGTCGATAGGAGAAGACCATGATTAAATTGTTGAAGTGGCTCTTATATGCATTATTGTTGATTTAACCAAGAGCCCATATTGCATTGTCTTCTCCTGTTTATTGAATGCTCACAGATTCCAGCTTAGTCCAATGCACGTGCACTATTATTATTATTCACATCTTTCAGTCGTGCAAGTGAAAGGCAATTATGATGATATATGATGGACTGATTGAGATGAGAGAAGTTGGTATGAACTCGACCTCTCTTGTTTTTGTAAATATGATTAGTTCATCGTTCCTGATTCAGCCTATTGTGAATAAACATGTTTGCAATGACAATTAGAGATTATAGTTGCTTATGCCATGCTTAATTAGCTAGGAGTTTATAATGGTTTACCTTGCGTGCCAACATGCTATTAAAATGGTTGTGATGTGGTATAGTAGGGTGGTATCCTCCTTTGAATAATTTGAGTGACTTGACTTGGCACATGTTCACACATGTAGTTGACACAAATCAACATAGCCTTCATGATATTTATGTTCATGGTGGATTATATCCTACTCATGCTTGCACTCAATGTTTATTAATTTTAATGCATGTTCATGACTGTTGTCGCTCTCTAGTTGGTCGCTTCCCAGTCTTTTGCTAGCCTTCACTTGTACTAAGCGGGAATACTGCTTGTGCATCCAATCCCTTAAACCCCAAAGTTATTCCATATGAGTCCACTATACCTTCCTATATGCGGTACCTACCTGCCGTTCCAAGTAAATTTGCTTGTGCCAAACTCTAAACCTTCAAATGAAATTCTGTTTTGTATGCTCGAATAGCTCATGTATCAACTAGGGCTGTCCGTATCTTCCATGCTAGGCGGGTTATTCTCAAGAGGAGTGGACTCCACTCCTCACTCACGAGAAAATGGCTGGTCACCGGGATGCCCAGTCCCATGCTTTATGCAAATCAAATCAAAATAATTGCAAACAAAACTCCCCCGGGGTTGTTGCTAGTTGGAGGCGCTCGTTGTTTCGAGCAAGCCATGGATTGATGCTTGTTGGTGTAGGGGGAGTATAAACTTTACCATTTTGTTTGGGAACTGCCTATAATGTGTGTAGCATGGAAGATATCGCCATCTCTTGGTTGTTATGTTCACAATGAAAGTATGCTGCTCAAAATATTATTTATCTCTGCTTTAAAATCGAGCTCTGGCACCTCTACAAATCCCTGCTTCCCTCTGCGAAGGGCCTATCTATTTACTTTTATGTTGAGTCATCACCCTCTTATTAAAAAGCACCAGCTGGAGAGCACCGCTGTCATTTGCATCAATTACTATTAATTTATATTGGGTATGACTATGACTGGATCTCTTTTACCATGAATTACAATGTTTAGTCAGTCCTTGATCTTTCTAGGTGCTCTGCATTTATGTTTTGCGGTCTCAGAAAGGGCTAGCGAAATACCATCTTGTTATATTATATCATGATTGTTTTGAGAAAGTGTTGTCATCCGAGATTTATTATTATTGCTCGCTAGTTGGTTATGCCATTGACATGAGTAAACATGACACCTAAGTGTTATTGTGAATATGGTTAGTTCATAATCTTTGCCGAAACCTTGAATGTTGGCTTTACATATTTACAACAACAAGAGCAAACAGAGTCTATAAAAGTTTTTCTTTATCACTTTCAGTTTATCAACTGAATTGCTTGAGGACAAGCAAAGGTTTAAGCTTGGGGGAGTTGATACGTCTCCGTCGTATCTACTTTTCCAAACACTTTTGCCCTTGTTTTGGACTCTAACTTGCATGATTTGAATGGAACAAACCCGGACTCACGCTGTTTTCAGCAGAATTGCCATGGTGTTATCTTTGTGTTCAAACAAAAGTTCTCAGAATGACCTGAAACTCCACGGAGATTATTTTTGGAAATAATAAAAAATATTGGCGAAAGAATCAAGACCAGGGGGCCCATACCCTGTCCACGAGGGTGGGGGGCGCGCCTGCCCCCCTGGGCGCGCGCCCCTGCCTCGTGGGCCCCCTGGAGCTCCACCGACCTCAACTCCAACTCCATATATTTGTGTTCGGGGAGAAAAAATCAGAGAGAAAGATTCATCGCGTTTTACGATACGGAGCCGCCGCCAAGCCCTAAACTCTCTCGGGAGGGCTGATCTGGAGTCCCTTCGGGGCTCCAGAGAGGGGAATCCGTCGCCGTCATCATCATCAACCATCCTCCATCACCAATTTCATGATGCTCACCGCCGTGCGTGAGTAATTCCATCGTAGGCTTGCTGGACAGTGATGGGTTGGATTAGATTTATCATGTAATCGAGTTAGTTTTGTTAGGGTTTGATCCCTAGTATCCACTATGTTATGAGATTGATGTTGCTATGACTTTGCTATGCTTAATGCTTGTCACTAGGGCCCGAGTGCCATGATTTCAGATCTGAACCTATTATGTTTTCATGAATATATGTGAGTTCTTGATCCTATCTTGCAAGCCTATAGTCACCTACTATGTGTTATGATCCGGCAACCCCGAAGTGACAATAATCGGGACCACTCCCGGTGATGACCGTAGTTTGAGGAGTTCATGTATTTACTATGTGTTAGTGCTTTGTTCCGGTACTCTATTAAAAGGAGGCCTTAATATCCCTTAGTTTCCATTAGGACCCCGCTGCCACGGGAGGGTAGGACAAAAGATGTCATGCAAGTTCTTTTCCATAAGCACGTATGACTATATTCGGAATACATGCCTACATTACATTGATGAATTGGAGCTAGTTCCGTGTCACCCTATGTTATGATTATTACATGATGAACCGCATCCGTCATAATTCTCCATCACTGACCCAATGCCTACGAGCTTTTCACATATAGTTCTTCGCTTATTTACTTTACCGTTGCTACTGTTATAATCACTACAAAACCCAAAAATATTACTTTTGCTATCGTTACCGTTACTTCAATATTACTTTGCTACTAAATACTTTGGTGCATATACTAAGTTATCCAGGTGTGGTTGAATTGACAACTCAACTGCTAATACTTGAGAATATTCTTTGGCTCCCCTTGTGTCGAATCAATAAATTTGGGTTGAATACTCTACCCTCGAAAACTGTTGCGATCCCCTATACTTGTGGGTTATCAACTGACACCTCCGTTGCGGACCAAGATGTTGGGTCAAGAGTGATCAGGTGCTATTTCGAACACCCCCGTATTATATGCGAGGGGGCCGAAGCCGACGACTGGCAAACTTTCAGGTTATAAGAAACGGCCGCATAGGAGGAAATAATGACAAAGGTATATAACATAGCTTTAACGTATCATAATATTGTTGTCACAATTCTGGTACATTTATTTAAGTATAATATCCTTCGAGCACTGACCCTCTATCAAGCGGGCGCCCTCTAGGACGTCCTCCAAATAATGCTCCGGCGTGCGATGGTCCTTGCCTCCAGGCGGACCCTTGGTTGCAACATTTGTGGCCTTCATCTTTACCCAGTGCAGTTTGACGCGGGCGAAGGCCATCCGGGCACCTTCTATGCACACCGACCACTTGACGGCGTCAATACGCGGCACGGCCTCGACAAGCCGCTGCACCAAACCGAAAAAGCTGCTCGGAACGGGTTCTGCTGGCCATAGCCGAACAACGACGTCCTTCATGGCAGCTTTGGACATCTTGTGTAGCTCGGCCCACTGGGCCATCTGTTCGTTCAGCAGCGCCGAACGCCTTGCCACGTTGAATTGCGACCAGAAAAGCTTCTCTGTAGCACGTCCTTCTTGTGCTTGGAAGAACTGCGCCGCGTCGGAAACATTCTTCGGCAGATCCAAGAACGCATCTGGAGAACTCCACATTTGGTTAAGCAGAGCATACTTTGGGTCACCGAACTTAGTCTGTAGAAGTAAGGGCTAACCAACCGCTATCTCCCCAGCCTGTCGGATCTCCTCCCGAGCCGCTCTGGATTCGGATCGCACTTCTTTCGCCTCTAGTAAGGCCTTGTCGAGTTTGGCTTCCTTCGATTTGTTATCCTCCTCGAGAGATTTGCACCTACTAGTGGCATCCTTCAGCTCACGCTCCATGGTAGATATTCTCTCCTGGCACTAGCGCTGAGCGGCCTGTTCGGCCTTTAAATCCACAGCCGCCTTCTCGGCAGCCGCATCGCTCACTCTGGCCTACTCCTTGGCCCAGGCAAGTTCAGCCCGAAGGGTCTCAACCACGGCAGCGCCATCTATAGTTATGCATATCACAGTATATGATTTTCAGCCTCGTGCTCATACTAGTATACATGCATAAACAAAGCTGCCCCAACACATACCTTGTGCCTTGTCGAGCCGTCTGTTAATAAGAGTGACATCCTCATCCGCTAACTCAAGTTTCTGCTTTAGATCTGCAACTTCTGTAGCTTGGGCGGTCGCCATGGACGTAACAACCCGTGTTCAAATTAATTAGGTTACTTCCTGAGCATATCTTTTTGGTCCTCTGATCGCCTCCCTGTGGAAGCCGACCAAAGCCTCAGGGGCAACTATCTATACACGGACGCATTGTGCATGTAACAAAAAGTTAAGCTATTACATTGCATACCTCGAAGCCTCTCAGCAGGCCCATGGAAGCTTCATTCAATCCGCTTCTCGCGGACAGAACCCTTTCAACTACCGTACCCGTTAAGGTACGATGTTCCTCTGAGATGGACGCACCTTGTAATGTGCTCATCAGAGTCTCCGGCACCTCCGGATTCCTGGAGGCTGCGGCGGGAGTATGCATTCCCTTCAAAGGGGTACATCGGCTCGACCCTAGAGTCGTCTTCGGCCGTAAGCCGAATAGTTCGGGGCCTTCAGTGCTGGCCCCCGTAGGGGCTACGCCCCCTGGACCCTTGATGATCGAAGTACCACCCTCGGGCATTGTTTTCATCGTCCCCCATGCTGCTTGATGGTCAGGGGAGATTCTCCGAGATGACACCTCGAAGTCGTCTGCCCTAGGGGGCGAGGAAGTATGAGAAGGCGTCTCGCTTTCCATCATCCCCGGAGATAAGTCCCCTGATGAGGAGGACTGTCGAGGTGGAGTATGGGCCTAACTGCAAGCATATAGTTTAAATGTTACCCCTGCAACCCGAAAAGAACAGGATATGTCTAGAGCATCCTTGTTCACTTACGATACGGCAAGGGGCTTGTCCCTAGAGAGGTGCCTAGCGACGACATCGGCTTCGGAGCCCGAACCATATGGTAGGGATACCTTCCCTCTCTTGGGTGCTTCCACCTCCAAGTCTTCAGATGCAGTCCTTTTCCTCCCACGAGGGGAAGGGATATCACCCTCTCCTTCCCCTTCGTCTTTCAAAGAGGGAGCTTCAGTCTCCCCGGACATAGTGTCCGGCATACCTGTTGAGTGGAGGCCGCTTTCTGCCTCTTCGCTCTTTTTTCTTGTCCTGTTGTGTTGGCACTTGATACGACGCTGGGACCAGCATCCTCGTCAACACGGGATCGGCTGAGTCTTCGGGAAGTGGAGCTGATCACCTAATTCGGTCCGCCTTCTTTATCCTGCCCTGGTCAAAGATAGAGCTCTCAGTACATCGCTATGGGATAAGCAACCAAGTTGCAGTGAAAAATCGGGTGCTTACTGGGGTATCCGGTGGTTGTAGTCGAGACCGATGTCCTCTGATGTGTCCGGCCACTGCTTTCGAGTCTTGAAGAATAGTTTCCACATCCCTTCATGTGTTGTGCCGAAGAATTGCTGAAGTGTCTGCGGTCCTTCCAGATTAAACTCCCACGTATGGAGAGGCCGTCGCTAGCACGGGAGCATCTGGCGGACTAGAATCACTTGGATCACGTTTATAAGGCCAACGTCCCTTTCAAGGACACTCGGACACGACTTTGCAGCGTCTGTACTTTATCAGCTGATCCCCAATCTAGCCCTTTATTTATCCATGATGCGAGCCGCAATGGAGGGCCAGATCGGAACACAGGTGCGGCTGCCCATTTGGTGCCGCGGGGTTCGGTGATATAGAACCACTCCTGTTGCCATGAGTTGGAGGTTTCCGCAAAGGTGCCTTTTGGCCAAATAGTATTGGCAAGCGTGCTCACTATAGCACCGCCGCACTCCGCTTGCTCCCCGTTAACTTACTTCGGATTCACATTGAAAGTCTTGATCCATAGGTCGAAGTGTGGGGGGATGCGGAGAAAGGCTTCGCACACAACGACGAACGTCGAGATGTGGACAAAAGAGTTCGGAGCTAGATCGTGGAAATCTAGCCCATAATAGAACATGAGGCCGCGAACGAAGGGGTGAAGAGTGAACCCTAGCCCACGGAGGAAGTGGGAGATGAATACAACCCTCTCGCCGGATTTTGGTGTGGGGATGACCTGCCCTTTAGTAGGGAGTCTGTGGGGGATTTCCGCAGTCAGGTACCTCGCCTTCCGAAGCTTCACGATATCCTCCTCGGTGACCGAGGAGGCTGCCCACCTACCTTGGGAGATGGATTCGGACATAACTAGAGGGCTTGGTAACAATGGAAGAAACCTAATCCTGGGCACTGGAGCCTGTGGTTGGGAAGGTTGAGGACAAGGTAGGCGTGAAGGGAGAAAGACGGGTCTGTACCCCTTTATAAAGGCGAAGAATATCGACCGCCTCCTCATGGGCCTTAAAGCTCGCCTATTCCCAAGGGATCGCCAACAACACGGTTGGGTTACCCACGTCCATATTAATGAGAATCCCGTGATAAGAGGACACGATCTCTGCTTCGACAAGACGTGCCAATGGAAACCGCCTCTCGAAACGCGGAGCGGGAGGCTAAAAGTGGTTCGAAATAATGACCGGGCGGAGACGTGGCGTCTCACTACAGAAGATGCCAGTAGATGGGACATGTTAAATATTATATTCTTTGCGGAGCTTGTTTTGCAGAACCGGACACGTTCTCTGTGTTCGAGGACTACTTTGAAATATTCGGAGGAAGAACCCGCCTTGCAATGCCGAAGACAAGCTGTGCGCCGGACACATCGTCATTTAAGCCTGGTTCAGGGGCTACGAAGGGAGTCCTGGATTAAGGGGTCCTCGGGCGTCTGGCCTATGTGACGTGGGCCGGACTGATGGGCCATGAAGATACAAGACAGAAGACGACACTCCCGTGTTCGGATGGTACTCTCCTTTGCGTGGATGGCAAGCTTGGCGTTCGGATATGAAGATTCCTTCCTCTGTAACCGACTCTGTACAACCCTAGTCCCCTCCGGTGTCTATATAAACCGGAGGGTTTAGTCCATAGAGGCGATCACAATCATACAGGCTAGACATCTAGGGTTTAGCCATTACGATCTCGTGGTAGTTCAATTCTTGTAATCCTCATATTCATCAAGATCAATCAAGCAGGAAGTAGGGTATTACCTCCATCAAGAGGGCCCGAACCTGGGTAAACATCGTGTCCCCCGTCTCCTGCTACCATCGACCTCAGACGCAGAGTTCGGGACCCCCTACCCGAGATCTGCCGGTTTTGACACCGACAGCGGTGGCGGAGCGGGTGATGTCCATGGTGGCCGAAAGTGGGGTGGCGGCCACGACGGCCACCTCCTGCCTTTGGGCCGCGGCGATGGAGCGGGCGATGGCCCTGGCTTTCGAAGGTGGTGTGGCGGCAATGGCGGCCAACAACAGCTGCCGACGGGCAGCGGCGGCGGAGCGTGTGGTGGTTGTTCCGTGCACACCTAACACGGACACAACGCGCAGTACACTACACCGGGGACCGCGCGGCCGCCGCAGTGTAGCCTCCCAGCTGGAGCTGTCCTCTAATGACGGCGGAGTGGCTCAGATATGACGACGGACCGGTGCCATTGGCCATTGTGGGAGAAGCAGACGAGATAAGCTACGGGGGGGGGGGAGGGGAAAATGCGACGCAGGACTCGCCGGACGTGAGGGTTTATATAGTAGGCTGGTAAGCATTGGGATTTTGGGGGATTTCATCGAGTCGGGCAGGAAGCTTGCGCCGGAACGGGCTCACCACCGTTTGGCCAAAAGAACACCCCCACGCGCTACTTAAGCTTGCGCTTGAAGCCGTCTGCGGCAGCAGGGTGGCAAGACGTGCTAGAGGAGGAAGAAAGGACGCGTACGCATACGGTTACTAAAAAAATGTTTACGATTTAATTACCTACTATACCCCCGTCCTGGTTTATAAGTAGGATTTAACTAATAAAATACGAATGCATGTCGCCAAAGATTATATCGTTGGATTCGTATTTGAACATAGTTTCCAGTTATATAATTTTTGTAACATGCGTTAACATTTTGTTGGTTAAATTTAAGGTTATATACCAGCAAGCGTTTGCCCACAACACACACGGCTTATTCCATCACAAACAGCTTGGATGGAATCAACTGTATGCCACGTATTGCACATGCAAATCTAATCTGATATGTGCTTGATGTCTCCGACATCGCTCGCACAGTTCGTCTTATTTGCCACGTATCACTGTGCCGGCCTCTGCTGGCGTCCCTCGGCAAGCTCTGCTCGCCGTTAGGCACTGCGGTGCACTCTGCTCGCGTCCCTCGGCCAGCTCTGCTCACCGTTAGGCGTTGCGGCGCACTCTGCTCGCGTTAGTCGGCGCGCTCGGCTTGTGGACAACTTTTCCTTGCGTGTTCAACTGTTATATGCATATATATGATTGCTCGCTGTTGAGGCGACCGTGGAGCGCTCTGCTCGCGTCCCTCCGCGTGTGCTCTGCCAGCGGTTGGGCCCGCGCACGATCACATCGGGGGCCCCATATGCATGCGGTTGCACCGCGCGTTGGCACGCGATGAAGTTACGCCCGGCACGATGGAGTTACGCGCTGCAAATTAGAACTGCATCAGGGCGTGCCGATATTCCAGGCCGCCTGGCTTCCCCTTTAATTCTCGCAGCCATTATAACCTTAGTCTCTTCAACCTTTCGATCGCGCCCCACAACACAACAAGCACACCCACGACAACACATGGAGAGGGGATGTCTAGCGGCGCTCCAATGGAGTTCTGCGAGCATAAAGTGGACACCCACGCGAGGGAGACAGATCTCTTGGTGGTGTACACCATCGACCCAGCCGTGGAGGACGACTACATCAACACCGTTGAGCAGTTGCTTGCTCGAGAAAAGTACAGGGTGGTTGACATCGACCTCCAGTACACCGCCGGTCGTCCCAACATAGATCAGAAGGTTGTCGTCGCCCAGTTGTGCATGCGCCATCATGTCCTCATCTACCACCACTGCATGGCCATAGAGCCTTCCGACCGTTTCGCCAGGTTTGTCAACGGCACCGCCTACAAGTTCGCTATGGTGGAAACCACCGACGATGTGAAAGCGCTCAGGGTTACAGCTTGGCCTACGAGAACCTTGTCTAAATCTGTGAGCACTGCAAGGTCTGGGGCAGCACAAAGAAGGACTCCCTGGTTGAACTCGCCTCGGCCACCATCGACCCATACTACGAAAAGATGAAGCAAGATTCCAACAGAACACATCCCGTATCCTGGCATGGGGCCTGGATGCGGCAACTGGATGAACCTCACCTCAGGTTCGCGGCCAAGAGCGTGTACACATGCTACAAGATGCATAGGCGGATTGTTGACATGAGGAAGTGCCTCGTTACCCAAATCAACGAGGGCGGATCGAGCCACAAGCAGAGCAAGTGTCACAAAGAAGTAGATGATGATCAGATGATCGTTTATCCTAGTTAATCATGCATGTAATATATAGTTTACTTTGGTGTGTGGAAATGTCATGTGTGTAGTAGCCACCTATGTAATTATGCATGTAATAGTTTACTTTGGTGTGTGCAAATGCCATGGTTGTAGTAGCCACCTATGTAAGTGGATGTTTAATTTGGTTATGCAACCATGTCCTTATAAGTGTGTATATATATATGTTGTTGTTCTGTATGCAATCCCATCGCACAACACACACGTCTTATTAGCAGCAATCGTCTGTGTTATTATCGGTTTACGCACACATTTATGATTACAGACCTATTTGCTGCGTATCACACACATCTTTTTATATTGAACCGTTTCTGTTCTCTTGTCTCAACGCAAATAGTTCATCCGAGTGAACCGCATGCCGTATATCGCACACACCTTGATCTGGCTGACCGTTTCTTTTGTGTTGCCTAATCACAAATAGTTCATCCGGGTGAACCGTATGCTGTATATCGCACACACCTTCATCTAGCTGCCCGTTTCTTTTGTTCCTCCTCATCGCAAATAGTTAATTGAATCGAACCGTATGCCCTGCATCACACACAAAACTAAAATTTGGACCGTGTTTGATGCATCCGTCATCGCAAACGTTTTGCACCTTTTTTGATGTTTTTTACACCACAGTTTGCGATTATTGCATCACACACAGTTTCGTCGAAGGGTCTCTGATCGTAGTGTCACTACAAAAAATACACTTCCGTGATGATACGTGTTTGTCATAGTAGGTGACGTTTTTCGTTATGCATGTACATCCATGACGATTTTATGAAAGAATCAAGATAGTCATACATGTGTTGTCGTGGAAGTGTTCCATGACATTACCAAAATTATCACCACGGAAGTGTCCACTTCCATGACGATAAATCGTGCGTCATAGAAGTGCTTTCATCAAGGGTAACCGACACGTGGCATCCACCGTAACGGGTCACCGTTAAGCTATCGGGTTCTGGTTTGGATCCGATAACCCGTTAACAGCTAGGACCAATGAGGATTTTCCACATGTAAAATTATCATTGGCTATAGGAACCATGTGTTAGTACCATGAAAGGACAGATGTCAACCGCCCAATGGACAGGAGGCGCCTATGATACTTCGACACATGGCAAGGCCCAACAGCAGCCATTTAGTTTAAAAAGGCTGGCCCGGTCAAAATTAGCGGGCCGACCCATTAACGGCCTGCTTGCAGACGGCCCATTCGCACTTAAGGCCCGTACGGCTAGTGTCAAATCGGCCCGTCAATGGCCCGTCCTAAACTTGTCATCATCGCGACCCATGGTCACTTCTGGCCTGTTAACATTCTGCTAAGTATTTGGGCTGAATTACGGCCCAGTGTGTTTCCGGCCTGTTAAAGGTCCTGCTTCATTTGGGCCCATTTATAGGCCATTGAAACTTTCAGCCCATAAACGACTGTGAAGGATTTGGGTCATATTCGGCCATGTCTGATATTCGGCCTGTTAGAATCCGACTATAGATTTGGGCCACTTTCAGCCTGTTGTGATTTTCGGCCTGTTAATGTCGGACGAAATTCATGGGCCATATGGCCTATTAACGGCCCATATAAAACTGACACTAATCAAGCCTGACCAAACTTTAGGCCTATTATAGTCCCATGTAGTAGGTCGGCGCATTTACGGCCCGTCTGAATTTTGGCCTGTGAACGATCCGCATTGTAAATGGGCCATCATTTTGGCCTGCTAATGACCAGTGGGTTATTTGGCACAATCAGGGCCCAATCTCACTTTCGGCCTATTAAAGGCCCATGCTTTTTATGGGCTCGAGATATTTACACCTATAAACGGCCTATTGTTACTGAGGGCCCAAATTATGTTAGGCCTATTAAAGGCCCACTGTGGGCACAAGCCTACCAAAAAAATATGAAAGCTTATGCTGATTTAGGCCCAAATATTTTGTGTGGGATACATGCAAATTACAACCCATAATCATTTTTAGCCCAATTGGAACGTGCCTGACGAATGTTGGCACGTTGGGCTCCTACGAAGCTTTCGGCCGAACACATTACTAAGCTAAACCTACACTATAAAAAAATAGCGTCGTAATTACTGAAGCCTTTGGCAGCATCATAAATGTTGTATCACAACAAAATAAATTCCAACCATACAACAAAAGGCCTGTTGGCATAAAGTTTACAGTCCTTGCAGATAAAAGCACCATCAGATGTATAGAAGCACAGATCATTTGACCTGAGTGCTAATGTTTCAAGCTGTAGAATCTGATGGAGCAGCATGATCTTCCCCTTTTTCCGCCATTGCTCTTGAACAACGAAGCAAATGTTTGATAGTCTGGTTTCAAAACCATTCATATCTTGACGACATTTGTCAACCACTATTCTTGTTTCTGAAACGACGTCCATTAGGGATTGGACTTGTGTCTGGAGCACAGATATATCACTCTGTCTAGCCGGAAGATTTTGTTCAGTAGGCGATTTGGACGAGGTTACGTTGACAACCAACCCAGAATTACGCACGAAGGTGCTTTTTGCACTGTTAGTGGAGAGATACTGACGCACTGCGGCAACATGTGACATTGTGCCTGTGGTAGCCTCGTCACCTTCAGGTGGTTATGGCTGTTGAATCATTTGTTCCATAGCTTGCTGAAAGTTTGAACTTGTAGATTAGTGTACCAGATAAGTTACTAATGAGACAAAAACAAACAAAGTAGGTTTCACGTTTATACATAACTTATTTTTGGTGAACTACTGTAATACATTAGCATGTATTGTAGTGCCAACTACATAATAAAATCACTTTCAGAACATATGTCCATGTAGCATGCCTACTGTATTGTCTATTTCCTCACATTCGTTGACATCTAATGATAAAGAGACATGGTTTAAAGTAGGATGAGAATAGTATGACATCATTCATATGATGGGCAAACAGATATAAAACAAACAGTCTATTGTATCATTGTGTGCGCACATGAGCATCACAACTAGATTACAGATCAAGACCAAAAGAATATCCTTCATCTCTTTCAAACCATGTAGGGTGAAATGATACGTTAAGTATAAAAGTGAACAGATTAACTGACATTGGCTGCAAACCAAGCAGTTAAATGAACACCTCACAATACCAATCAGTTCCAAGGCAGGAGGAGTAAGGACTTACAACAATGGCTTGAATTGGTGTGCTCATGCCCTTCATCTTGTTGGTGTGGAAATCCTTGAAGATTTGCATTGCATTCGGTTCAGGTTCTTTTTGGTCCACACGGGCTTTCCTCTGTATTTGGAACAAGTCAATATAGATACGATAATATGGCACAGAAAAAAGAAGGAACTAGCAGCTATTTACAAGAGCCTCGCAGTGTGCAATATAGCTACGAGATCCTGTTGTATGTTGGAAATTCACTTTAGAATGGTTGGTCTTGTTCTTCAAACAGTTAGCCTAGAAGAAGATACACTTGTAAGGCACATACATAAATACAAGTCCAATACGTGGTCTGATCAAATACATATACCCTACCTGATACATTGGATCAGACCAGTGTTTAACAAGGGTCGTCTAGTCTTCATCTGTAATATATTCCACTGGAGATGTTTGGGCGATTTCATTGTTAGCCTTGCCTTCAAAGTGAGCTTTTCTAAGGTGGTACCGATACTGTCGCAGAGCAGACTGAAAAACTTGAGTGCATGCTTGTTTAGTTGCATCATCTTTCGGATCCAACTTGAACCACATCTGTTGAAAAAAGAATGTGAGTCTTATTAGGAGGAAGCTAGAAGGTATGGGACAGAGAAAGACAATATTACAAATTGCGATGAATAACATTACTTATGGATAAATGGTCAAGGAAGGTATTAAACTGGGTATTGTCTCTCTCGTTCCTGTACTGGATCCACGTTGGGAGGATACGTGCATGTCACCTAACGGCAATGGCTGCCTCTGATACTAACTTGGCTGACTCTGTAGCATCATGTGGCCTTCTTAAAACTGCCTCAAAATGATCTCCATTCTTCCTCCTTTAGATTTTGTTAATCTGTCAAGCATTATCCCTGATGTCTGTTTCCGCTTGCGCCGTGGTGCTAGTTCAACAACGAATATGGAAAGTGTTAGTGCACATCAAACTGTAAGAGTACATATAAAGGAGCATGCAACTGCAACTTGACTCGGTCAGGTACTGTCTTGCTGTTGATTCTCATGAGGTTCATCTGATCTTGCCAAGTCCTGTTGTGTTAGCAGTGCTTCAAAAGTAGTGTTAGGTGTGAAGGCAGCTTGGGAACTGGCCAGTTTCGGAGCAAACGAATGAGTAACTCGTTGAGATGCTGGTACAGTTGAAGCGGATGCTGCAGCTGGTGGAGCAGGTGATATTGTGTTTGTAGATTTAGCCAGTGGACTTGGACCTTCTACTGCACTATAAGTACCAGCAGAATCTCGAGGGCAGATCCTTTTCTGTTTCACTCGATGAGTAACACCATTCCCTACTATATTCTTTTCCTTGCTCTTTTTTGACTTTGCCATGTCAAGTTGTACCCACAACACAAAAGAATAAAATCGCTCTTCAGAACTCATTGATGCATGATACAGATAAGCAATACTTTTATGTAACACAATCGTATGAGGATGGAATATGCAAGAAAAACAGGATGACGTGACATATTCACAGCTACGATGTGTAAACTAAGCAGAAGGATTTTCAAGAAAATAGAAGTAATGCAAGCTAGACACCATATGAAAGATGCAACCAATATCACTCCGCCAAGTTAAAAGTGTCTTGTCATAAGTGGCATTTCGAAAAATTAGAAGCAGTACAACATAGAAATCAATGCAAGATGCAACCACTATCAAACTGCCATGTTAAAAGTGTCCAATCATGAGTGACTGATGCGGGTTACACAATAGCAGTACTTTGATTTAAGAACATGGTATGATAGATATATGTAGTGTATTCTAGACACAGAAAGGCATGTCATATGCACATGTATACCGTATAAACTCAGCAGGTGCAATTTAATCAAAATAGAAGAAATACAGGCTAGACAGCATATGCAACATGAAACCAATTATCACACTGTCAACTTAGAGCAAGCATGTGCGATGGTGGAGTACGGGAGATGAACTCATTATGTAGACTTGGGACTTCAACTGCATTAGTAGTAGCAGTGGCAAATCTAGAGAGTCTCTATTTGCATCGGTCCGGAGGACCACCAATATCCCCTAACTTACTCTTTTCCTTCCTCTTTTCTGATATTGCCTTATGAAGTCACCACAAGAAGATGAATATTTAGCTCTGCATAACTGGTTGATGCATGATACAGACGAACACTACTTTGATCTAAGGCAAGCGCATGATAGGAGGATGGAATATATACAAAAATGACAAGATTGCATATTCACACATATGATAGGAGGATGGAATATGTATGAAAAAACAGTAAGCAGAAGGCATTTCAACAAAATTAGAAGAAATGAAAGCTAGGCACCATATGAACATGCAACCAATATCACTATCAGGTAAAAAGTGTCTCATCGTAAGTGCCATTTCACGAAATTTTAAGCAGTACAAGCTAGAAGACAATGCAAGATGCAACCTACATCACACTCCCAAGTTAAATGTGTCTTATGGGTAAGTGATTGTTGCAGGTATAAGTTGTAATCTACGCACATGCAATTCAACAAAATTAGAAGCAATACAAACTAGACATCATACGGAACACACAACCACATATAACAGTTCCAAGTTAGAGCAAGCACCTGTGACGGTGGAGTAGGGGAGATGTGCTCATCATCTACATAGCTACGTTGACTGTCCAACCTTGTGTTGTCTTGCGAATCTTGTTGGGAGGATGGCGGAGGAGAATCTGTAGAGACCCTCTGTTTGTGTTGCTTCGAAGGACCACCATCATCCATTGCCTTACTAATTCCCTTTAGCTGTATTGATTTTGCATTGTGAAGTCAAACCGATAAGGCAAAGGAATAAAATTAGCTCTTCAGAACTCATTCATGCATGATACTGACGAACACTACTCAGATGAAAGGCAAACACATGATACGAGGATGAAATATGTACGAAAAATAGGACGGCGTGACATATTCACACATATGATGTGGTAACTAAGCAGAAGGCATTTCAACAAATTAGAAGCACTGCAAGCTATACACCATATGAAAGATGCAACCAATAGCACTCTGCCAAGTTCAAACTGTCTGGCGTTTCAACAAATTAGAAGCAGTACATGCTAGAAATCATATGCAAGACGCAACCAATATCACAGTGGCGACTTAAATGTGCCTTATCATAAGTGACTGATGCAGGATACACAAGAACAGTAGTCTGATGTAAGAACATGGTGTGATCAGATATAGTATGTTCTAGAAACAAGAACATGTGTCATATTCATAGGCATTATGTGTAAAGTAAGCAGATGCAATTCAACAAATTTAGAAGCAATACAAGCTAGAGATCATACACACCATGCAACCACATATAATAGTGCCAAGTTAGAGCAAACACCTAGGATGGTGGAGTTGGAGAGATGTGCTCATCATCTACACAGCTACGTTGACTGTCTAGCCTTGCGTTGTCTTGCGAATCTTGTTGGGAGGATGGTGGAGTAGAATCTATAGAGACCCTCCGTTTCAGTTGCTCGGAAGGACCACCATCATCCAATGCCTTACCAATTTCCTTCTGTTTTATTGATTTTGCATTGTGAGGTCAAACCGACAAGAACAAGGAATAAAATTTGCTCTTCAGAACTCATTCATGCATGATACTGACGAACACTACTCTGATGAAAGGCAAAGTCATGATACGAGGATGGAATATGTACGAAAAACTGGACGGCTTGACATATTCACACCTATGATGTGGTAACTAAGCAGAAGGCACTTCAACAAATTAGAAGCACTGCAAGCTAGACACCATATGGAAGGTGCAATCAATATCACTCTACCAAGTTAAAACTGTCTCATCATAGGTGGCGTTCGTCAAACTAGAAGCACTACATGCTAGAAATCCTATTCAAGACGCAAACCAATATCACACTGCCAACTTAAAGGTGTCCCATCATAAGTGACTGATGCAGGATACACAAGAAGAGTAGTTTCATGTAAGAATATGGTGTGATAGACAGATATAGTATGTACCAAAAACAGGAAGGCATGTCAAATTCACACGTATCATGTGTAAGCTAAGAAGATGCAGCTTACACTAATTAGAAGCAATACAATCTAGACACCCTAAGCAACATGCAACCAGATATCACACTGCCAAGTTAGAGCAAGCACCTTGGATGGTGGAGTAGGGGAGCGGAGACTTGGAATTTGTAATGCACTAGCAGTCCGAGGAGAATTCCTATAGATGCTCCATTTACGTTGCTGCAGAGGACCACCATCATCGCCTTCCTTACTCTTTTCCTTCCTCTTTTTTGATTTTTCCTTGTCAAGTCAAACCCATAAGTAAAAGGAATAAAATTTGCTCTTCAGAACTCATTGATGCATGATACTGACGAATACTACTTTCATGTAAGGCAGCCACATGCTAGGAGGATGGAATATGTATGAAAAACATGATGGCATGACATATTGACATGTATGATGTATAAAGTGTAAACTAAGCACAAGGTGATTGAACTAGTTAGAAGCAATGCAAGGTAGACACCATATGAAAGATGAAACCAATATCACTCTGCCAAATTAAAGGGTGGCCTCATAAATGTATTTGACCAAACTAGGAGCAATACATGGCAACAGGCTAGAAATAATATGCAATATGCAACGAATAAAGGTGTCTCATTGTAAGTGATTGATGTAGGATATAGAAGAGAGGTAGTTTGATGTAAGAACATGGTTAACAGATAGATGTAGTATGTACCAAAAATAGGAAGCCATGTCATATTCACATGTATAATGTGTAAACTAAGCAGATGCAATTTACCCTAATTAGAAGCATTACAAGCTAGACACCGTATGCAACATGCAACCACATATCACACTATGAAGTTAGAGCAAGCACCCGCGATGGTGGTGTAGGGGAAATGCGGTCTTCAAGTATAGAGCTACGTTCAATATCTTCATTTAGGCTTGTTGTTTCTTGAGAATCATGTGGGGAGGATGAAATTGCACTCTTTATAAGAGTAGCGCGTCTCATACTAACCCACGGGCGTGCCTGTCTCATCATAAGTGTCGTGGTTTTGTCACGGCAGATGTCCTAGTGAAAGGACATAGTCGTGGAGCCATCGCGACGGGTTAGCTTAAAGGGGTTAAAGCGGACAAAGGACGCAGAGAGTTTTATACTGGTTCGGCCCCTTGCGCTGAAGGTAAAGGCCTAATCTAGTTGTTGTGGAATTGCTAGGGTTTCGATGACCAGGGAGCGAATCCGCTATGCCTGGCTCTCGAGTTGTTGTTTGTTGTCCCTAAACCGCCACCGGGTCGTCCCTTTATATACACAGGTTGACGCCCGGCGGTTTACAGAATCCCGAGGCCGGCTCATAAACGTGTCCGGCTCGGTTTCTACCTTTCTTATCTTACAACACAAGTTACATATGCTATGGCGGTTTACGTCTACAGGCCATAACCCGCCTCTTGGCCCTGGGCCTTCGTAAAGCGCCATACTCCTTGTCTTCATGGGCTTCAAATATAAATAACTCATTTTGGGGGTAACCCGGCCTCTCCTGGTCGGTTTATACCTAGTAGTAATATCCCCAACATTAGGCCCCAGGTTGATCACCTTCTTCGCATTCGAAAGCGATCTTGCGGCTCCCATGTACTGTGATGGTCCCCTTATGGCCCAGCATCTTGAGCTGTAGATAAACATAACAGGGCCTTGCCATGAACTTGGCATAAGCCGACCGTCCAAACAGGGCATGATATGGGCTCTTGATCTTTACTACTTCAAAAGTCAATATTTCTGATCTCGAGTCTTGCTCATCTCCAAAAGCCACCTCCAGAGCTATCTTACCAACTGGATACGCCGATTTACTAGGTACCACACCATGAAAAATGGTGTTTGACGGTTTAAGATTTTTATCTGTTAATCCCATGCGACGGAAGGTTTCATAATAAAGGATATCGATACTACTCCCTCCATCCATGAGTACCTTGGTGAACTTATATCCTCCAACCTGAGGTGCCACCACCAATGCCAGATGACCCGGATTATCAACCCGAGGCGGATGATCCTCTCGACTCCACACATGTGCTGTTCAGACCAGCGCAAGTAATGGGGCACCGCCGGTTCAACGGAGTTCAGTGCCCTTTTATGAAGCTTCTGATCGTGCTTGCACAGGCTTGTGGTGAAGACATGGTACTGCCCACTATTCAACTGCTTCGGGTTGCTCTGGTAACCCGACTGCTGCTGTTGCTGCTAACTCCCCTGATGATTATAACCACCTTGGTTGCCCTGATTGCCATGTCTGCTCTGATTACCGTGAAAACCTGAACCGGAACTGCCTCCACCGTAACCCGGCCCATGAGATCCGGGGCCTGAACCGCCGCCCGGTCCATGATCATACCGAAAAAATCTTAATTTTTGAATTCCCGCATAATATAATATCCTTCCAGAGGTGCGTGGCCGGCTTATCCCGCAACCCGTGCTTTGGGCAAGGCTGGTTTAACAGGTGAGACAGGCGCTCCAGATTGGGACTTGGTCCTCCACCATGCGGGGGCGGTTTACCCTTACGACGCAGGCCATTATCCTGCGCGTTGGTGTTAGCCACAAAATCTAAACTGTTATCCGCTTTACGCTTACCGCTTTTCCCTGACCCGCCGGGTTATGCTGCTGCCCTTTGGTGTTGCCGCTCTTCTTTCCCTTCCCTGTCTTATCGTCGTCAGACTCGGGGTCCTTGGTACTATCAGAGTCGGCATATGTAACGCCCCGAGACCGACGCTTCAGAAGACTTCCATATTTTTGTGATCATTGTGTGTTTCATTTGTGCTTGCTCTTTTATTTTTGCATTGCATCATGTCATCATGCCATCATGTCATTAATCTTTGCATCTCAACTCAACTAATAAATTGCATAGATGGTTGATCTATTTAAATCGAGGGAAGGGTGACTTCTCTTTATAACATATCCTCCCAATATTAGGGAGCTATATTAAATATTTCATTAATTTGGAATTCACCATAACACACTTGCAAATTATCCCAATGCCTTTGTTATCTTAATTCTTGGTCTCCAACCTTGCCATATATTCTTTCATCATATTCTGGAGCTCCACCAAAAATCCGAACATTTTTGGACCTTCCCAACCCTCACTTCCTATTCAAATCATTTGAATTAAATTCAAATGCATTTGAATTTATATCTTTCAATCATGCCACTTCTATTTTTCCTGGATCAAGCACATTTTTTGTGAGTCCAGGAAAATTGTCCTCGTGCTCAAATTCTTTTCCCTAACCCCCCTCTGCCTTTTCCTTTCTCTCTAATGATTTCTGTTAAAGAAAATTAAAGAGAGAGAGGAGAGAGCCCAGCCCAGCTGCACCTCCCAGCAGCGCAGCTGGCCACTTGGACCTCCAGCCAGACCGGCCCAACCTCCCCTAGGCCCAGCCACAGCCTCTATCTAATCCTAGCCCGATCGAACCCCTATCGATCCCCATCTCCTTCCCTCCAGCGCCGCCAGTGCCCGACCCCCTCTCCCTCTCCTCGCGCCCGATCCCCATCTTCCTTCACGCACCAGCACCCGACCTCCTCCTCGCTCCCATGGCGTCGCTACCCACACCCACTGCCGGCGCCCTGCAACCGCCGCCGTCTTGCAGCCATGCTGCGCCCCACCTCCATGGCCGCCGCGCCCCACCTCGCAGCCTCGGCCTCGCCAAGCTCGCCTGTCCCCGTTGTCCTTCTCCGTCGCGCGCCTCCTGCCTGCTCACTAGCACCAAGGCGCTCCTCTTCCTCCGCGTCTGACCCCACCAGCTGCCTCGTGCCCCCTCTCCGACCCTCCTCCGTGCCGGCGACCTCCAGCGCCGCCCTTGTCGTCGCGGTGTCCACTGCTTCGTCTGCGCTGACCACCTGAACCCGCTGCTGCTCTGCTGCACCATCACGCACCTCTGCCTCCGCTCCATTCGCCGGAGTCCTTGGTTCGCGTCACCCCCACCGAGTCCCTCTATTGGAGCGCCTCTACCGTGCTGCGCCCATGGATCCACGCGTCGCTGCACTTGTCATTGAATGCCGCGGCCTCTTCTGCTTCAGGCCATGCCCAGCCCCGCGTTGACTTCCCCGACATCTTCTTCCGCGAGCACAACAACTTCAAGCCCTGCTGCCTACGGTTGCAGCCGGTTTGATTTGTCCTGTTGGACACCGACGCCTGCAGATTTTGGACCCGCCAAGTTCCTTTTCAAAATGTTCAACTACATCCGATGTGGATTTCGACAAGTACCACGACGTCCGTCGATCGCCAAGTACCCCTACGCGTGGATACACCAAGTTCCTCTTCGACCTGTGTATCACTACCGTCGCCGAAGACTCGTGTAACGGAACCGTCAAGTTCGACTACCTTCGTGTGTACCACTACTTCCCTCGACGATTTTGAACCGCCCGAAATACACGCTTCAAAGGTATAACCACCGAGAACGACCGCCCGTGAACGAATGCATGTGTTGTATGAGTTGCTTGCGTTTGCACCGTGCCCGACTTGTTCGTCGCATGCTGTCATTCGTTTCCTTGCCACCGTCTTGTGGGACACCCGGTAACCGGGATCACCCCACCATCTTGCATGGCACGCTCACGCCACGCTTCCTTTTGCACCGGTATCTCCATGAGCTACCGGAACCGATATGTTGCCGTGGCATCATTTTCGGATTCGTTGCCGTGGCACCCCTTTCTTCCACCATGGTGACAAATGCCTCGTATCATGCTCATGTCAACATTTCCATAAAATTGCTTAAACCTTGCATATGTCATCCGCATCATGATAACATTTAAAATGTTTAAAATTGTGTTTGCATTAAATTGCTATATGCACATGAGGATTTTCCGGAATTATTGTTTGTTGTTCCGGCCTCATTTAAATTGCCTAGATAGTTAGTTTACTTATGCTTCACCTCTTGCCATGTTAATCAACATTTAATATTGTTGGGTACATAACCGAGAGGACTAAACAATTGATGTGGTCTTTCGTCAATATGCAACTCGTTGCATATTGAGCTCCACTTAACTTGTAGTTTCGTTTGTGCACTTTGCCATGCCATGCCTCTTTAAACCGGACATGCATCATACTTGTTTGTGCATCATGCCATGTGTATGTGGTGGTTGTTTACTATGTTGTTTGTTTCTTTCCGGGTTGCTTCTCTCGTTAGCTTCGGTTTCGTTCCGGAGTTGTGAGGATTCGTTCGACTACATCCGTTTGTCTTCTTCATGGACTCGTTCTTCTTCCTTGCGTGATCTCAGGCAAGATGACCATACCCTCGAAATCACGTCTATCTTTTCTTGCTAGTTGTTCGCTCTATTGCTATGTCGCGCTACCTACCACTTGCTTATCAAGCCTCCCAAATTGCCATGAACCTCTAACCTTTGTCACCCTTCCTAGCAAACCGTTGTTTGGCTATGTTACCGCTCTTGCTCAGCCCCTCTTATAGCGTTGCTAGGTGCAGGTGAAGATGAAGATTGCTCCATGTTGGATTATGTTTATGTTGGGATATCACAATATCTCTTATATTTTAATGCATCTATATACTTGGTAAAGGGTGGAAGGCTCGGCCTTATGCCCGGTGTTTTGTTCCACTCTTGCCGCCCTAGTTTCCGTCATACCGGTGTTATGTTCCTTGATTTTGCGTCCCTTACGCGGTTGGGTGATTTATGGGACCCCCTTGATAGTTCGCTTTGAATAAAACTCTTCCAGCAAGGCCCAACCTTGGTTTTACATTTGCCTCACCTAGCCTTTTTCCCTTGGGAGTCGCGCATCCCGAGGGTCATCTTTATTTTACCCCCCGGGCCAGTGCTTGTCTAAGTGTTGATCCAAACTAGAGCACCGTGTGGGACCATCCCTTGGCAACTTGGGTTACGTCGGTACCTATACGCTTCGCTTATCCGGTGTGTCTGAGAACGAGATACGTGCGACTCCTATCAGGATTGTCGACACATCGGGCGGCTTTGCTGGTTTTGTTTTACCATCGTCGAAATGTCTTGTAACCGGGATTCCGAGACTGATCGGGTCTTCCCGGGAGAAGGAATATCCTCCGTTGACCGTGAGAGCTTATAATGGGCTAAGTTGGGACACCCCTGCAGGGTATTATCTTGCGAAAGCCGTGCCCGTGGTTATGTGGCAGATGGGAATTTGTTAATATCCGGTTGTAGAGAACTTGACACTTGACTTAACTAAAACGCATCAACCGCATGTGTAACCGTGATGGTCTCTTTTCGGCGGAGTCCAGGAAGTGAACACGGTTTCTGGGTTATGTTTGACGTAAGTAGGAGTTCAGGATCACTTCTTGATCATTACTAGTTGACGACCGTTCCGTTGCTCCTCTTCTCGCTCTTATTTGCGTATGTTAGCCACCATATATGCTTAGAGCTTGCTGCAGCTCCACCTCATTACCTCATCCTTCCTATAAGCTTAAATAGTCTTGATCTCGCGGGTGTGAGATTGCTGAGTCCTCGTGACTCACATGTTCTACAAAAACAGTTGCAGGTGCCAACGAGACCAGTGCAGATGATGCAACCGAGCTCAAGTGGGAGCTCGATGAAGCTCTTGTTCGTTGTGTTGTTTCGTTTCCTGTTGATCAGTAGTGGAGCCCAGTTGGGACGATCGGGGATCTAGCATTTGGGGTTGTCTTCTTTGTATTTGGTTTTGACCGTAGTCGGTCTATGTGTGTATCTTGAATGATGTATGATTTTTTTATGTATTGTGTGAAGTGGCGATTGTAAGCCAACTCTTTATCCCATTCTTGTTCATTACATGGGATTGTGGGAAGATGACCCTTCTTGCGACAAAACCACCATGCGGTTATGCCTCTAAGTCGTGCCTCGACACGTGGGAGATATAGCCGCATCGTGGGTGTTACAGCATACTTCACCAGAGCTGCCATAAGTGTTCCCATGTCATTGCAATGACGTTTGAGCCGTCCCAACTTCAACTTCAGAGGTGCAAACCGGCAATTGCCTTCCAACGTTAAAACTGCTGTATCAGCGTTGATGCGGTCTGATGAATGCAAAATCTCCGAAACCCGACGCACCTAATGGGTTGTAGACTCTCCTTTCTCCTGGACACAGGCAGCTAAGTCCACAATTGACATGGGCTGCTTGCATGTATCCTTGAAATTCTGGATAAACCGGGCCCTTAACTCGGCCCATGACCCAATGGAGTTAGCTGGCAGGTTTTTCAACCATGTGCGAGCTGTTCCCTCCAGCATCATGGTGAAGTATTCAGCACACGCCGCATCGTCCACATCCAGCATCTCCATTGTCATCTCATAGCTTTCAACCCACGACTCGGGGGATAAATCGGCAGTGTAATTTGGCACATTTTGTGGGCCCTTGAAATCCTTGGGGAGCCGTACATTGCGCAGCGCTGGGACAAGACACAGTATCCCCAAAGAACTGGAGGTAACCCCTGGTTCCACTGAAGTTGTTGGACGAACCGGAGTAAGCTGGCGGGCTTCATGCTGCGCTGCTAACTCGGCCTCTCGACGTGCCCTAGCACGATCCACCACATCCTGAGCATCACCACCGCCACCCGCCGGGTTATGGCCACGGGGCGGATTACGATTGCGCACACTGCTCGACACGGCCGGTTCATCCATATGCCTGCTATAACTCCGGCTTGGGCGGGGAGTAGAATGAATCCTTTCACGACTGTATGAATAAGCCTGCTGCTGAGTCAAGGCTGTCTGAAGGAGCTCCCTAGCCCGTCGTGTCTCGACCGCCACTAGGGACTCGCCTTCAATCGGGAGAGCTGCCAATCGTGAAGCGGCGGCAACAATGTTATCCAACGGGTTAGAGTAATGACCCGGTGGTGTTGGGATGTGCTGGAACAGGACGTTGTTCTGACGGGGTGGATCTATTGGACGTGGCTGAACCGGCGCCCCCGTTCCAGGTGCCTCCACTTGGTTTACCACTGGCGGATTACTGGTTCCTGCTCCTGGGGTGTCAAAGAGATTCCTGGCCTCATAAACCGGAGGCAGGTGAGACCGGTACCTTCTCCTCATGACATCATTTGACGCGCTCTGATCCAACATAAGCCGGTAATCCTGTGCCTCCAACTCGGCCCATTCTGCAGCCATCCTGGTACCCTCGGCTGCTAGGTCCGCCTTGGCCTGAGTTATCTGATCCTTTACCTTCGCGATCTCCGCATTGTGCTCATCCTGGTTCGCCGGGTTAACTTCCGCCAGCAGTACTGCCAGAGCGTCAAATAAGTCCGATAAAACCTGAGCCGGCGGTCGCACAGGGCCTCCTGCCCCGGCTGCTATCGCCGCTACTGATCCGGAAACCATCGCCGCTGCCGTCGAAGAATGGTGCACTGGCTGTGTACCGGCCATGAAGATCGCAACCCGGTTTGGCGGATCAAAGGGGTCCGGAATACTGTCGCCATCGGAATAGCCCCCAATCCGGCCATCTTGCAACTGGTACAATGACTCGGTCTCTCCGATCGATGACTCGTCATCCGAGTAAATGACGATCTCACCACCAGATGCCGATCTAACCTCAGATTCCGCTCCATGGATGACTCCCACGAAGGCACGCTTCATGGCAGGCTGAAACCAGGCGGATCTCGCACGCTGAGCCGTTTCGACGATGCGGGGCAGATGTCAGGCTCAGGGCCCGTTTCGCCGATCTTGCCAATGAAAACATGAATGCCGCCGAAGGGGACCCAGTACCCATACTCAATTGAGCCGGCCTCGGGGCCCCAGCCTGCGTCATCGATGTAGAGCTTGCCGCGACGACTCTTAGTCATCCGGCCCACAGCGTATCCCTTGAGCCCTTCGAAGCTGCCCTCTAAGAACTCGAAACCATCATGCGATAGCCCCACGGTGGGCGCCAACTGTCGTGGTTTTGTCACGGCAGATGTCCTAGTGAAAGGACTTAGTCGTGGAGCCATCGCGACGGGTTAGCTTAAAGGGGTTAAAGCGGACAAAGGACGCAGAGAGTTTTATACTGGTTCGGCCCCTTGCGGTGAAGGTAAAGGCCTAATCCAGTTGTTGTGGAATTGCTAGGGTTTCGATGACCAGGGAGCGAATCCGCTATGCCTGACTGTCGAGTTGTTGTTTGTTGTCCCTAAACCGCCGCCAGGTCGTCCCTTTATATACACAGGTTGACGCCCGGCGGTTTACAGTATCCCGAGGCTGGCTCATAAACGTGTCCGGCTCGATTTCTACCTTTCTTATCTTACAACACAAGTTACATATGCTATGGCGGTTTATGTCTACAGGCCATAACCCGCCTCTGGGCCCTGGGCCTTCGTAAAGCTCCATACTCCTTGTCTTCATGGGCTTCAAATATAAATAACTCATTTTGGGGGTAACCCGGCCTCTCCTGGCCGGTTTATACCCAGTAGTAATATCCCCAACAATAAGCGATAGATGCAGGATACACAAGAACAATAGTTTGATGTAAGAACATGGTGTGATAGGCAGATGTAGTATGTACCAAAAACAGGAAGGCGTCTCATATTCACATGTATAATGTGTAAGTTAAGGAGATGCAATTTAACAAATTAGGAGCAATACAAGCTAGGCACCACATGCAACCAGATATCACACTGCCATGTTAGAGCAAGCACCTGGGGTTGTGGAGTAGGGGAGATGAGATTTGGAACTTGCACTGCAGTAGGAGTAGCAGGAGAATCTGCAGAGATCATCTGTTTCGGTTGCTCCAGAGGACCACCATCATTCCATAACTTCGTCCTTTTAGATTTTGCCTTGTTAAGTAAACACACAAGAAAAAGGAATGAAAGTCTCACTTCCAAATTCGTTGATGCATGATACTAACGAACACAACTTTTATGTATGGCAACCACATTGTAGGAGGATGGAATATGTACAGAAAATGCTAAGCAGAAGGCATTTCAACAAATTGGAAGCAATGCAATCTAGACAAGATCCAACAAAAATCACTCTACCAAGTTAGATGTATCTCATTATAAGTGGCACTTCAACAAATTAGAGTCAATACATGTTTGAAATGATATGCAAGATGCAACCAATATTACACTTGTCAACTTGAAGGTGTCTCGTTAGAAGTGATTGATGAGGGATACACAAGAAAAGTAGTTTGATGTAAGAGTAGTATGTACCAAAAACAGGAAGGCATGTCATATTCATAGGTATAATGTGTTAACTAAGCAGATGCAATTTACCCTAATTAGAAGCATTACAAGGTAGACACCATATGCAACATGCAACCACATATCACACTGCCAAGTAAGAGCAAGCACCTGCGATGGTGGTGTAGGGGAATTGCGGTCATCAACTAGAGAGCTACGTTGACTATCTTCATTTAGCCTTGCTGTTTCTTGAGAATCATGTGGGGAGGATGACACTGCACTCTTTAAACGAGTAGCGCGTCTCACAGTAACCCACTAGGGTGACTGCCTCATCATAAGTGATTGATGAGGGATACAAAAGAGCATTAGTTTGATGTATGAACATGGTTAATAGACATATGTAGTATGTATCAAAAACAGGAAGGCATGTCATTATCAAAGGTATAATGTGTAAAGTAAGCAGATGCAATTTAACCAAATTGGAAGCAATACAAGCTAGACACCATATGCAACATGCAACCACTCTTGACAGCGCGAAGTTAAAGCAAGCACCTGGGATGGTTGTGTGTGGAAATTGAGATCATCAACTGCAGATCTATGTTTACTGTCTCCATCTGCTGACGCTACACCCTTGAGAGCGCTGAAACGCTTAGTGCTTATCTTCGAATTACACTGGAGTGACTTCTGTCTTTTCTTTTGTGTATTCATCAACACTACGTCAGAGTCTGAAATACCCATGCATAAAAAACAATAGTGTGAGTATGGATGAAGTGTGTGCACAAGTAGTACAGCGTAAAAGTAGCAGATAGCAGGTCGGTGAGAAATAAATCATGGGAGACATATGATAGCTCTACAACATGCATGGCACAGGAAATTACTAGATTCTAGGATTTTGAAATATGAGCACAGGGATGGCTGGGAAATGCAGATGCTCCTCCAGCACACCACAAGGTCTGGTCCTATGAAAATAAGAGTCGACTGAAAACAAATAGGTCAGTCCATTTTTTCCGCATCGTCCGATGTACAAAGAACAGCCAGATCACCTTCATCTACCTCCAGCCAGTCAGTGTTGATGTTCTTCCTCGAAACGCCAGCGGCCACCGGCCCAGTCCCCTGCCTCCGCCCTGCCCTCGACCTCACCGCACCGCCGTGCTTGGCACCGCCCCTAGCCATCCCTTCAAGCCCCGTCGACCTCCAGATCGGGCGCAAGTAGCTCCTGCACCCCACACCCCTATGATAGACACCGATGCGCCGCTTCCCCAGCGAACAGGCCGACTAGGTGCTCCACGTGCCTAAGCAGGTGCTGCTTCTTTTAATTGTGATTCGACTGACCCTGAATTGAAATCCAGGCGGGCTACTGACCTCTAGCAAAGGTGAAATAGTAAATGGGAGGAAACCTTGTGCATTTAGTATCACGAAGAAGATGCAGTACGAAGCGCTCAACTAGCTTCTTTCGTGGGATAAATACGGTGTGAGCAGAGACATAAGATTTGCACGAATAAGGGAAGAGGAGTACCTCTTTCTGCTGGAAGTGTTGTGTCCTCCTTCTTTTTTTTCAATGATGTTCTTGTGGTTCGCTGGAAATGAGAATTTCTGGAGGACGGTGGAGCCTTGGAAGAACCCATGGCCAAGTTGTTGACTGTGGTGCAGTGGCCGTCTGTCGGCGACGGGGAACCAGATCCAAGGCGGCGAACAACGGCATAGCGGGAACTGCTCCGGTGCGGTGGACGGTTGCGACAGTGGAGCGGCAACGATGAGGCGCAGGACGGCGTGGTCGAAGTGGTTACGGTACGGCGCACGTCGGCGTCGGCGTCGTGGAGGCAGCTCTGCCTCGGCTTCAGCTGCTAAGTCCTTGAGGGCGTTGCGGTTGCGGTTGCATTGGACGGCGACCTCAGGGTACCGGCTCTGGCATGATGGAGGAGGGCGGCGGTGGATTGGGCGTGATCGGGTGGAGGACGGAGGAGGTTGGGGTTTCGTGGCTGGCGGAGAGGGCGTTTTGGCGCCCATGGAGTATGAATGGGGAAATGGAGGGAGGCGGTACTAAGGGGGAACAATGTTTCTGTTTGGGACGCGCTTGTTTGAAATTTGGGGAAGTTACAAACTTTGCCCCCATCTAAAATTTTGGACATATTACGGGTTGGGGGTAGGACAGTAATCTCAGGTGTCCCAAATGCTGGGCGGGATAGATTTTGGCCGAGCGCATGGGTGTTTAGGCGCCCATGGCGTATGAATGCTTCTCGGAGGCAGTTGAGACTAGCGTCTTGGTGAAGTTACAAACCTAGCCCAGTTTAGACATTTGGACATTGGGTCGATAGGCTACACGGGCCAGAGTCAGGACAGTAATTTCCTACCACCAAACATTAGTCTCGCGCGGTTTCGGGTAACCAGAGGCTTATTTGGCGCTTCGTTCAATATTTGGGAGCAGAAGCATTAACATTTTCGTTTCTCTTGAATTGAACTTTTAGGATTTGTCAAACTTCACAAATCTTGACTCTTGAAAATCTTAAAACTACGATTATTTTGGAATGGAGGAGGTACATTTGAATATACATTGTACACGAGTATATATTAAAAAATGTCCAACTTACCACAGTTCATGCATGGTTCCAGATATAATCTCCTTGGTTGCAAAAAAATAGTTAGACATGCGTATGAATATATAGCATGTTCAAACGCACAACAAAGATTGATGCCCGCTTTTAGATCTGATTTACAAATGCCATTTCTCGGATTTAAATGGATGAATGCACTTCCTATGAATTCGAATCTTTGAAACCCCCTTTATGTTGAATTCAACATGTATTCTATTTCGTAGCTAGCAATTTGGAATGTATCCATGTAAGTGACAAATGTATAAAGTGCTTCACACTAACAACATGGAGTGCACTAATTAATGTTTATATATGAATTGCAAAAGCAATGCATTGTGTGCATTTCAAACCGCTCTCACTCTATGGATCGATAATATGAAATAGACACATGCACATGCTAGACTTCAATAGAGTATGGGTGTCTGATAGACCGATTTTCGTTCATACGCAAATTGCAAAATTCATGATCTCATCCAAAAATAATAATGCCATTTATATTTTAATTTAATGCGTAGAACCGCCTTTTACACGTACATGCACTATGCCTCGGCCCGTTCTCACACACGCGCTATATATCTCTCTATCTAACGCATAAGTGCACACACTTTATATACATCGGCGTTTCTCTTTCATACATGCTCACAATCTCTCCCAGGGTGTCGGGGTGTCTCACGCAGACACTCTCTATATATCTCCCTCTCTCTTTCTGACTACTATGTACCACTCTTTTCACTAATCTCAGTTGGAAAACACTATTTCTCTCACATGCATATATACACACGCACGGTCTCTACTAGCCCTCTATACGCACATATATGTGCCTACATGTCTCCCGCACACACATTATCTTTAGGCCTCTCTCGCACACATTGCACCCCCCCACAAACACACCTCTCTCTTAGTAGTTGGCAGATATGATTCCATCAGGTCATTCAGTAGGATATCCCTGACTGTTAGGCTGGATGGTAAAACGAGGCAAAGTTTTACACAAGTCCGGGCCCTTGCAGTTGAGGAAAAAGCCTACTCCTGGTACTGTATATTAGTGATAGGGGTGTGTACAAAGTACACGTGAATACCAGGCATTGTGCGTGTGCGTATACTATCGACGAACTAGCCCCCGGGCTTCTATAACATACTCGGGGCCTATGGTTACAAATCATAATAGTCGGCTTATCATCAGTGGGGTTAGAGTCCTCCACGACTCTGGTAGCTTCGTCTTGTACGTCGAGTCGTCCACATGGGTCTTCGTATAATGCATCTCGGTCCAACCTATCTGGCGCGGGACGGAACCGACCCACGAGTCCTCATGTTGACCCACCACAACTATAAACGATGTGCCCACCACAACTAGAAATGATGTGCCCACCACACCACACACGCAATCGGCCACTAAGAAAATAAGCATATACAATAGTACAATGTTATACATGAAATTTAATTGCATGGTGCATCCAAAAAAATGTTCTGCATTGTGAATGTTTATATTTTCTCCTAAAATATTAGTCACGGGAAAGAGAAACGAAGGGCATATCTCTCCTTGTCTCCACCGGAGACCCCCTCTTTCTACACCACTTTCACGTACGCACAGAAACTATCTCCCAGCCCTCTAAAAGTATGCATGTCCCTGACACATCCACTCGTGACAGTCACTGTATTTCAAGCTAAAGCACTATACGATCACTGGACTTCAGAATATGCTCATTACGGTCACCGTATACATTCTCATGGTGATCATACGGTATCTAGCTCACAATACGTCTCCATATTTTTTTGATGACACTGACGAACATTGTATTTGATGCGTGCTCCATATTTTGTTGACGACACTTACGGTCATTGTATTTGAAGCAAAAGCACGATATGGTCACTGGACTTCAGAATAAGCTCATCACAGTCACCACATACATTTTGTGGTGCTAACCAACCTGTAGTTGCATGGTTAGGAGGATAGTGGTTTCCCGAGCCCACCAGGGTTAAATTCCTGGTGGTCGCATTTATCCTGGATTAATTTCAGTATTTTCCGGCGATGTGCGTTGAGTGGAAGGAGACGTTCCCCTCGACTACGAGGCACCTATGGTGACTTCGTAAAATCTCAAGATCATATGCTGGCTCACTCTCTCGAAGGTGCTCATAGGGGTAGGGTCTGCGTGTGTGCACTTATAGCGGTGAGTGCTTGCGCGTATATATGAGCGCTTGCGTCTGTACTGTGTTAAAAAATTACATGTCGTGATTATACGGTCACTGGCTCACCCGTACAACTCCGTATTTTTTTGATGACACGATCAATTGACCAGTCAAACGTTCCACGTGGCGCAACTAGTGTTGCATCATCGGCGCGCATAACCATGGGGCCCACCTGTCAGCGCGTATATGAAAGAAAGAAATGGTAGTTCGAGTCTGTACTGTGTTAATAAAATACATTTTATGGTGATCATACGGTCACTGGCTCACCATAGAGCTCCGTAATTTGTTGATGACACGATCAATTGACCAGTCAAACGGTCCACATTCAGCAGCGCACATTACCATAGGGCCCAACCATCAGCGCGTATATGAAAGATAGAAATGGTAATAAATTAGTGGTCGGTGGGGATTTGAAGTCGTGTGACCTCTTGTTGGCAGTCGCCGGCGGTGGGGGTGCGGGGATTGGGCGGTGGTGTGGGGATCGCCGGAGAAAAAGCTTGGCGCTGGGGGGCCTAGAGGGATGGCCGAGGCGGCGGCGGACCGGTGGTGGGGAGGTGTTTTGAGGCAGGCGGGCAGCGAGGCGGTGGGGCCGGCGGTTTGGCCGGTGTTGGCTGGCGGCTCAAGGGGGTGGAGGTTGAAGATGAACTGCAGGCCCTTGATTTCGTATCCAACGGCTGGAAAATTGACTAACTAGAGATGAAAAAGTCAGTCAACTGACGTGTAGCCTCACCCCGCACGTACACATGCAGGCACGCAACAATCGCACCAACACACGCACGCCTACAGGTGAGCCACACTGACACGTACACATGCACTCACGAACACACACACGCATGCAGGAGTGCAACACTGACACGTACACATGCACTCATGAACACATGCATGCATGCACACATGCATGCAACACTGAAACATACACATGCATGCACCCAACACTCGCACGCCTGCATGCACACAACACACGACGCAAGACACGCGCTCAACCTATACGTGCATGCACCCTTTGTTAAGGACATGGATTGTTATGGGTATTAATCAATCTTATCTGTGATAAGCAGAACATTGATGTTTGCAGCGGTCTTTATGAATCACAATGTATCGTACGGGCTATCAACGTATATATGGAAGTTTTAAAATTCTCTCACATTATATAGTAGGCTTATCTACATGAAATAGATGACGTCACACTCAATGAACAATCATCGGTTTATGAAATGCCCGCTTCTGACCGCCCTAGCCCACCAAAAGCTCCTCTGCCGTGTGCTACCTGCGTTGGGTCACTGACATGTAGGCCAGGTACCCAAAGAGCCCACACGTCAGTGGAAGAACGATGCGGTGTCGTACGTCAGAGTCGAGGGTGCCACTCGCTGCACGCCCGGTTGAACATGCCTCCTTGCCGCATTCAAACGCCTCCATGAAACCCGTGTGGAAGCCGATAAACCCACTGTGGACACACGTCCGTTCATGACCGGGCCAGCATTAAACGCAACGCCGACCGAGCTCCTCCCGTCTGCCATCTATTTAATATCCTATTTAAATGAGGCCAGACACCAGCCAAGAATCGCACACCTCCGCCGCCCCCCTATCTCCTCCTTCACCATTTTGTCCACTCTTACAATGGCTTACGAAGAGTAGTTATCCCGCATCCAAGTCGGCTGGGTGGCCCACCGAGCCCGCTGGATACAAGCTATGCAGCTCACTAATCCACCTCGCTCCCCTCGCCCGACGGAGCCAGTTGCCGCCCCAAGCCGGCGCGCGGTTCAGCAACTCGCCGCTCCAGGCCAGCTCGACGAGGAGCGGAGCTGCCAGCGGCACGGCGCACGGTCGTCGCTGCCGTCCACGCGCCGCCTCGTACCGCGCCTCCCGTGTCTGCGACCGTGTCTCCCGTTTCTGTGGCCGAGACTCCCATGCCGGCGGCCGCCATGCAAGCAGAGACAGAAGCCGGGTGCGCGAGAGCGACGAGTCGGTGGCCAGCGCCTGCGTCCGCCGCCATCATCGAGGAGAAGTAGAACACGGGAGGCCCCGCCGCTTGGGTCCCATGAAGGCCACCGCGGAGGCGACGCCGGCGTACACAGCAGGTGTCTTGCCGGATCCTTTTGTTGAGGACCTTCGTCGACCCCGCATGGGCTCCACGGAAGCGGAGAAGCCCCCTTCACTCCATCTTGGGCATCAGCCAACGATCAGTTGGGCAGTGGGGAAGCGAGCCGTCCTTTGCGCTGAAGCATATACCTCCGGGCTCCCGGCAGTCCGATGATCATGCTGCCGGACATGAGGAACACAAATGGATCGGCGGGAGACCATTTAGGCCAGGTATTATTATACATGTGCTGTCGAGAACTAGCACTGCTTAGTTGATTTGAATGTAATGAAATCTGTCATGTTTCTATGAAAATCCAGTATTTATATGAATTACGTCATTGTTTATATGAAATATCGTCGTGTTTGCATGAATGTGTGCGGCTACGGTTGGATGTCGTAATTTGCAGGTCGTCGGTCGGTCTTCGGCCGGCTCGGGCGGCGTGGTCAGACAAAAACGCACATCTCGTGCGAGCTCGTCTCCAACGCACGCGCTGGAAGATGCATGAGCACCCGAGCTATTCCTCGTTCATCGGTGGCAAAGGCACCGATGGACAAAAGGGTCGCCAATATTTTTCCTACCCCGGGCAAGATCCAAACAGCCCCTCCCAACACATTCAAATTTTGCCATGTGTTGCTTTCATGGACTAGCAAGATGCCCGTGCATTGCACGGAACATCAAGATGCATTTTTTTACAAAACACATGTTGTGATTGACCCATGCAGGAGTAATCCCATGTGTAAAACTAATGATATCTCGAGAATTTTATTGGAAAAATGGTATCTCGAGAATTTTATCGGAAAAATGGTATCTCAAGAATTTCATCGAAAAAATGATATCTCGAGAAAGATGAGAGATAAGGTGAGGAGGAGTGGGGCGTGGTGGTGACTGGTGGTCGGACTGGGCGGAGGCATGGGGATGGGCGGCGCCCGCAGGCGGCAACGGCCACCATGCTAGATTGTTCTAGAGACTTTCTTTTTTAATTGCTCAGCAATGAGGTTGTGGGAGATAAGGATGAACGAGGCAAGGCCTTATCTACAAATTTGGAGAGAGGTGCGGGTATATTTTGTACAATTGTCATAGTTTGCTTTCTATCCGTCAGATATAGATCGGACGGTCTATATTACAAGATGGCAGGCACACCATCATCACCAACTCGGTTTTTTGTAAGAGTAGAGAGTAGAAATAGAGATATTCGTTGTGTGAAAACAAATTTAAATATGAAAGAATAATCGGTGTCCGCGGTCTTCTGCCGGGAGCCCGGGACACTGTTGGATGGCCTCATAGTAGTAGTGTAGAGTACTACTTGTACTACTAGATAGTGAGTGTTTACTATTGTATCTATGTACTAATTGCAACACATGCATGTGTTAGCAGTATAATGACCACGTATGGATTTGATGGTAAGATTTGTGTAAGTTGGATGTCATATTATTGCTCTAACATGTGGTCAAAGTTAGCCTCCAAAACGTATTTTATACCCTATATGGATTGAGGGAGTACATGCATTGTCGAGGTTTCTCTTAATCCTCGCGTGCAAAGTTTTTATTGAAGCTTGAAATGTGAACATGTGAATGGGAGGGACTACTACAACCCTTCCAAAAGAACTGTAGTACTAATGGTATCGTACTCCCTCCGTTCACCATCTCACATGCTCAATTTTTTCATTTGATAAGAGGCAAACCATGTGGGGCCTACCTTAGAGGAAAGGCTCTATACACTGGAGATGCTCTGTACTTTTGATGCGTCCCGTCAACTTGAAGAACGACGAGAAGCTTGCTTAGTATGCTGTCTCCCCTGCCCACTAGCACGGTGGCTCAGAGAGTCGTAGGATGAGGAGAAGCTTTCTTACTACGCCTACGCCCGCTCCCTCACCCACGCGTGCGGTGGCTCGCGGGACGAGGAGAAAATATTACTACTCCCTCCGTTTACTCCTCGTTCCTACCTTGGTTAGAGAGATTATCATATTTTTTGAAATATGTCTTTTAGTAATAGGAGTAGTACAGTGGTACATAGGAGTAGTACTACAACAATTTCCATTGAGTCTGTGGTGCAGCAAGCTATCCTAGGCTATCTTACTACTCCCTCCTTTCCGGTTTATGGCTCAATTTCATAATCTCTTCAACCAAGGTAGACGGTGAGTGGTGGAATTAATTTCGTAGTTTGCACAAGTAATTAGTACGCTCATTTTTCTCAAGAAGTTATGTTTACCGATGCATTAATTACAACAAATGCATGCATGACCACTAAATTTCCATGAACTTCTACATGCATTGGTGAGTTTTCTCTTGACACTGCTTGCATTGGGTGATTTAACGCACCTCGAAATCCAAACATGTGATGGTACTACTACTAGTAGAATTGAGACTTATAAATCGGAAAAACGATTTTTTTAGATGAGCCCTATAAACCGGAAAGGAGGGAGTAGTAAGTAGTACTACCTCCATAGTGGGTACGTACTCCGTAAAATAGATTTTCCCAAAACTAAGTCGCTCAACTTTATTTGCTTGTTTCCCTTCCTACCTCGTTGCCTCGAACAGACTATGCCAACTCCCCTGCCTGCCGCGCGGGAAAAGACCCGCCCTCGCCTTTTTTAGTCCGGGTTTGTATCGATGGATCGCGTGAAGCAGCAAAAACCAAGTCGTGTCTTGTACTCCTCCGTCGATGCTCGCTTTTATGAATTATGTACTTACTCTTGCCGACATGTGGGACATATAGAAACCGCGTCGATGTGTCATGCACCAAATAACAGTGCAGAACAGCAGGGGGCGCTCCCTAGTCGTAGCACCCTAGTAGTAGTAATGAGCAATGAGACATCAAATCACAATGCCGCACCTTCCGGACAGACGAAGCAACCATTATTTCACACTTTGCTGAAATTCGCTTCACCATCATCTCCTTCAAGAAAACCACGTATTGCTTCTGCCATTGTTCTGCCTCAAGAGGGACGCACGTCGCCTTGGTACATCATGACATGTGGGACCGCATGACAGGCCATGCTCCCCCGCCCACCGCTCGGTAAAATCACCTCATTTTTACTACTTCCTCCATATCGGTTTATAGGGCATGCACTTCGTTCTAGGTTGAGAATTTAACTGGCTATATATGTGATGAACAGTACTCCCTCCTTTTTGGTTTATAGGGCTCAATTCAAAAATCTCACCAACCAAGGTAGATGGTGAGTGGTGGAATATTTTTTGTAGTTTGCAAAAGCACCTAATTAATGCTCCTGTTTTCCTCAAAAAATTATGTTTATCAATGCATTAATTGCAATGCATGCATGCATGCATAAAGCACATGCATTGGTCAATTTTCTCTTAATACTTGCATGCAATGATTTAATGCACCTTGGAATCTGAACATGTGATGGGGAACAACCAAATTGACTCTTATAAAATGGAAAGACAATAATTTTGAGATAAGCCCTATAAACCGGAAAGGAGAGAGTATATGTTTAGAAACTACATCCGCTTAAGAATCCAATGATATACTATTTGTGACATGTAACTCATATTTAGTTAGTCAAATGGATGACCTAGAACTACGTGCACGCCCTATAAACCAAGACGGAGGGAGTAGTATCTTTTTAGATCACTATAGTCGGGATTCACCAAGGAGCAAAACCAAGTGGTAGGCTGCTCCTGTCGTGTTGGCGTAGCAACTTAAGCAGGGTCAGTCCGCACACGAAATGGCAACACACTTTAACAGGACCCCTTTGGCCGACACGTGCCTCATCCACCATCTTGTTCCACGTGAGATGCACCAAATTATAGTTCGGAGCAGCGGTTGGACTTGGAGGCACCCCGGTCATAGCGCCGCAGTAGTAGTAAATGAGCGATGAGGGGTCAAATCACGAAGCCCCACCTTTCCCGCATTAAGCTGGACGGACAAAGCAACCATCATTTCACTCTAGGGCGCAAGAGCATAAAGAAAAGAGAAAACCAATGATGCGTGCGACAGCTACCTAGGGCACCCTAGGGTAGGAGCCTCGACTACAAATCCTTTTTTTTGAAAGCGCCTCCACCACAAATCCGCTTCTCCCTCGTCCTCTTGAAGAAAAATGATGATGCGCGCGACGGTAGGGTTTGTAGGAGTACGACAACATGCGGGGCCACGTCGTAGTAAACGGGAGAGGGATTGAGTTCGAGTCGACGCCTTAATATGTGTGGGCCGCTTGGTTTTACGGGAACGAGGAAACATTTTGGGTTCGGGGACCAGTGGAGATATACGTACAAAACATTGTGGACGTAGGTTCGACCAAAAGGCAATGATGCATGGGCCCTGCATTTTGATATACACGGGGCCGCGTGAAATTTGCTACTCTACTCAAAATAATTCATAAAAGTTCCTCCACAAACATCTATAACTAATGGGAAGTGAATGTATGCTTAAAATGAAAATGTAATACTCCCTCCGTCTAGGTGTATAAGTCATCTTAGGTTTTTTTGCTAGTTAATAGCATTGAATGCAATGAATTAACCACTGCATGTCATGTTTGAAAGTGTCAAGCCATTGAAAGCATGCACGGCCCACATCTCTTATTGGTTGATATGTCACGAAACAAGAAACGAGGAGGGAGTTAATGTACCGTGCCTAAGTGTTTTGGGATTATTTGGTTTTTGGAAGATGACTTACACACCTAGACGGAGGGTGTACAAAGAGAAAAAAATGAATTGCAGTTAAAAGAATGACATTTCTAACAAAAATGTGAATGTGAACTACATATGTGTGCATGTGACCAACACATACATTGTCAATAAAAAATCTAATGCAAGAAGTAACTTATGAGTAACATGCACGAATTGATGATGTGGTGCTTGCATGCATAGAGTACAAAAACAATGTGATTTATGACTTGCATGCATGACGTGTTCTTGTGCCATAGTTGCATGTCTAGGAAAAAAGCTACTAGTGGGTTGTACTAGCGATTTAGGAATAGAAGATGTATACATGGAAGTTGTAGGGAAAGAGATGACATGTATCTCAATTCCTATGAGTAGCGATCGGAAAAGAGATGTCATTTGGTTCACATCATACGAACTTTTCTATTGAATATACGCTCATGTTTATTTTCCTTTGAAATTGTGGGAGTATAGGAATCCATTCATATGAACCAAGTGGCTCTAAAGCTAAAAAAATGATATCATGTTTTTTTCCTTTGAAGTGTGGAGTATATGAATCTATTCCTATGAACCAATTGGCACTAAAGGAAAAAATCCTATAAAAATCATATCATATAGAGTTCCTATGATATTCCTCCACACCAAAGGATGGTTGAAATTGCTGGAGGTGATACGACGGTCTTTCTTTGTACACTCCTCCCCCATCTTTATAGTTACCTCTTGAAGATGAATGAAATGATATATACTGGGTATTCTATATGTGCATTTTGGTACACGAAAACTCGGTAAAAGTTTGCGAGGTTCGAATATTCAATAAAGCTATATGCACTGCATTTTGGAACGGAGGGAGGAGCATACGGCAGTTGCTAACAATCACGTGGATGATTTGTGTGTCGGAGGAGTGGCTGTTCTGTTAAATGACATGGCAAAACTGACACTGTCGGATGCCGATCTAATGGTTCTTACGGCGTTCGTCAGGAAACGGTTTGTGGCGAACGTTTGTCAGATATGATTTACGGACACATGCATTGCATTGATACGTGCCCCCTCTCTCTCATGCACACACGCACCCTCACGAGTCACGACTCTCCCGAGTCCTCTCGCACCCACCGTCTATCTGCAGGTAGACGTCTCACACATATGTGCTATTCACACCCTATCCTCAGAACTTCTAAAAAACAAAAGACATCGCGCACCTTTTATTTTAACTCACACATCACGCACTTATACTATTACTCTTGTGGCGAACGTTCTTTGGGCACAGTATATTGTACTCTCACGAAGAGAAGCGGTGCACGCACGCACTAGTTCTCTCACACCCACTCATGGCTACTCATAAGAGCGCATTTTTTTGAAGCTGGTACAACAAAATCACTCCACTATATATATAAGCAGGAGTCTTAGCGTTTTCTTTACTAGGGTTCCTCTCTTTCACTCTCTCATGCTCTCCAGATCTATGCAAGACATAGGTGGCCACTCTCTCTCTCTCTCTCTCTCTCTCTCTGCTCACGGCTGGTCACAAATCCGGCCGGACCACCTCGACCGGGGCAGGGGTGTAGGTGGATCGTTCACGCTGTCGTCGGCGGCAAGGGAGGAGACCAACAGCTCCCCGTGCGTCCCGATCGGCGGCCGTGCCGTTCTCTCCGAGAGAGCGCCGGCTCAGGAGGGCCTCCGACCCCTTCTTCCTCCCTGCGGTATTGTGGCCAAGATGCGGCCTCCCGACACCGTCTTTGCCACATGCCGACGACCCTTGGGTATATTCCTTTGAAACCTGCCTTGCTCTACTGCCCTAGCTCCCCACATGGCCGCGTGTGGATCTTCTTCTACTTCCGTCGGCTGTTCCAAAGCCACCTGGACTTTTACTATTCTTAGAGGTAAAGCTAGTTCATACAGTCGAATCTAAGAGTTGGTTCAAACAGGGAAGAAAGTGGGAAAGCTGTAGCATGAATCTAGGACTTGGTACTAAGAGGAAACGGGGAAAGTAGTAGATACTGGCTACCCAACCAGTCTCTTGGTTGAAAAGGCGAAGAAACCATGGTGGAGGGCGAAGGGTGGGGGGAAGTGGACCTATCTCTTGGTCGAAAAAGGAAACAAAGTGAGGGGTGTTGGGGGACAACGCAAATTTGAATGAGTAGGTCTAGATTTCCTGTGCTCACATAGGAAAGTGTCGCCGAGGAGATAAAAAATGGGGCAAATGCAGACATGCTGCCTGAGTGTTTGCCGCTCTCGGCAACCACATCTGCCTCACCACTTTATGCCCCTGTTGTCCCTACGCCCATATCGCTACCTTTAATGTAAAATCACAAGAAGCATTAAGCAATGCCACCTAATGTCACTATAAGTAATGGTCTTGTTCCATCGATAAATTGAAGCAATGCCACCCCCATTTTATGACGTGCTTCCGTCTTGCTTTATTTCCCATGAATTGTGTTTTTGCAGTTACACTTAAATCTCACACCGCTAACATTGTTTCATCCCAGTGGAACTGCACAAATTTGATTGCACATTTACTGACCATGTGCTACTCTCATGACAGTAATACTAATGCTACTGTTCTCCATGTTAATCCAGTGGAAGTGTTGATGTGATGTGATGTGATGCTACTTACTTAAGGGCACTTTCATACTGTCAATGTAGTGCCAGTTATAACACAATAGATGCTCTTGTTAATCATATGCCACTGCAAATAACTGTCACTGTTTAAAAAACCGTATTTCGTATTTGTGCAAATAGGGATGTCAGTCTCCATATCGTTTCTATCTGCGCAATCGAAAGTACACACCTCAGTTTTAGTAGAACTGCACAAAATGAGATGGCTATTCCTAGCAGCCGTCCTCTAACCACTCGCCTTCTAGGTATTCATACATTGGTAGTAACTAGGTAGAATGACCAACGCAATCTAAAAGAAGCTGATTTGTACGTTTTACTTCCTGATTGCAGTGCAGGGACGAGCGAAAATAACTCCATCCTAGTCCGGAATGCACTTTCTACCAGTTCATCCATGGACCGAGGACTAGCTGGCACGACTGCACGGAGGTTTTTGGGACAGTTGCGCGGACAAGAGGCATTGTGGTCTGCTTATTTCTGCAAATAGCAGTGCTTAAATTTAGTGGAATGCACAACAATTTCATATGGTCAGTACACTACATGGTTCAGTTCAGCATTCCAGCTGAGAACACAATTATAATTGGTTATTCTGGAATGAGAGAACCTAACCCTGGATGGTGGCAATTAGAAAAAGCCAGAGTGAACTCTAGGGAATTAAAGCCTGCCTAGGGAGGCCCTTTGCTCAGAGAAGCCTTGCTTGATTTTTCCTGATTTGTAAACCTTCTCACAACTTTGTCTTTTGCTGTGAACTAGTATACGTTGTTATGTTCTATGAATCATGGAGATGTATAAAATTGCTTAACTTATGCTTTTCAAGTTTTTTGTGAAGCCGAGTTTAATGTGAGTGTTCCACATGAACGCTGGACTAGCGTGTGAATGTTTGGAATTTACATTGTGGCCTCAGTTAACTGCATGACCCACTGTAACAAGATACATAGTTGCTTATATGTCAGACAACAGATTATTGATTGTTAGCTGGTCAATAGCCTAGTGTTGAAGTGAGCTGAGCCAATGTGCCATGTTTTGCACAACTGCTTACAAGTGGGGTAGCACCAACAGTGTTTACAAGTACTTAACCAACCTTACGTACCCTATGTATACGTCGGCGCATAGTTCTCGAACGAGTACTCTATTTCATCAAACACACACTGCTCGTATGATAAACCATGACAACTTATGTCTTACCATGCCATATTCATGAAAAAACTAGTGAGGACGCATCTGTTTCGGCAACAATTACGATGGTTCTCACATGATTCACGGGCACACAAAAGTAGCAGCAGTTCCCATAGACGGATTCAAATAGAGTACTAGCCCCAGAGGGCTCGATAATAGGCAAGGTTCATATAATTAGACACAATCCAAACTACTATTAAACACTAGCCGGGGCAAATATTTCATGCCTCGATCTAATTTGGGATGGACACAAGACGGATTTTGCCATGAACATCATCGAGGACGTCTGACAGCAGCTCAATCCTGTGAACCTTCCTGAAGATAACCTTGTGGCCTTGCCACTCATAAACTTGTTTGTGGAGGCATGCCATGTCATCTTCCTGCGTAACCTTGACAAGAACAGTATGCCTCACAAATGAAGGAGTAGCTTTGAGCTTCTTGTGCTTCAGTACACCCTGGACAACACGCCTGCCAACAGTGAGGCTGGAATACAACTCGACATTGGTATAAGCGCAAATGGCTTCCAGGATCCAACAGCCTAAGAACTCTATTTTCCCAGTGCGTATATTCAGGTTATCCGCCTCATAGCGAGTGACATGTACAACTACACAATCCTTGTCTACATCAGGGCTCTAATTGAAACAGAAACAAATTCTGAATTACTTTCCAGTATAAGAAACACAAGTTATTTAAACCACTATGTATAGCATGGCATCGAAGCTAATAAATTTTTGCATGATTCATCACCACATACTTAGATGAAATTCCACAATCGAGATCGGCAAAGAAGAAAATCACCTTGGGCAGCTCAGCGGGGGGGGGGGGGTTACATCCTCGAAGGGGGAAAACTGCTCCTGCAGGGCCACGGGGGTTGTACCCTCAAACGGGGCGTTGACCATCTCAGTAGTGGCCGTGAGCGTATCTGGGGTCAGCTCGGTGGCTGCTTTCATCTTCTTGGAGCTCTCTGTCTCGTGGGGATCAGCCTCCCGCGTCTGCTCCAATATCGGCGGATCTTTGCCTGGTTCTCCTGGGTCCATCATGAAACTGATGAATACTAGAAGACCACTGAAAGGAAAACACAATCGCAATGACAATGAAACAAGAAAGAGAGTGAGGATCGATTATTGCTTTGCAAAAGTTCTTTTATTCTCTGAACGAAAATATACCAACATCACGGATCCGCTTACCTTCCCTTCGTTGGGAGAAAAGAACAGTGGCGGATGCGAGTGTTGGCTTTCTTGAAGACGATGAGGGAGAAGGGGATTCAGCGAAGAGTGAAATGGTTTCTTCGTCTGTCAAACTTAGACTGCGGGAAGGTGGGGTTTTGTGATACGACGGCTCATTACTGCCGCGCTACGACCGGGGTGACTCTCCGCCTACATACTGCCTTCTAATTTGGTGGATGGAATTTGGGCCCGCACGCTGCATGGCCTGCATGTCGGTGAACAAAAGTAAAACGACATTCAGTAGAGGGAGACGTTTCGATGACCTCAGAGGAGCAGAAGCGGTCGTGTATCCACTGTACTAGTAGTAATTGTTTTTCTGGGTAGTTGTAGAGTGTCTCCACTGTACTGGTAGTAATTGTTCCTCTAGGCCCAAGACAAAATAGCCCATCCACCCTAGCAAATAATAAAATCAATTCAAAAGCCCAGATATTTACTTAATGAGAGGCGCTACCCACACCCAACACACCGCCCCCCAAAAAAACCTGGGTGCTCTTCTTCCTCCTCACTCCCACCCACCTCACGTCAACTCGCTCCACTCGTACCCCCAAATTCCTCACCTCACTCCTACAGAAAACCCCAGCTCCCCTTCTTCCTCACTACTACAGAAAAACCCCAGTTCCCCTTCTTCTTCACTCGCACTACAACTAGGCTCGTCATTCGTTACTCTTCTCAAATCGTCAACAATCGTCATGGCACTATGCAAGCAAGTGCCTCGTTATTACAAGCCCCAAAAAATGGTTCCTCCTAATGGTTGGACATCTGGGGCTCACACCATTGTCAACGTAGTCAGTAAACAAGAGAATTACACAACGAGCGGCTGACACCAGGGACCCAGTAGGTCGCGCAGTTGTTATTTACTTTTTTAATGAACAAGCAATTGTAATTTATACTAGTTAACAACGGGGCTGTGCGGGGGCTGTGGCCCGTCTAGCTAGGGTTTTATTTATGTTTACCACATCATGAGTCGAGTTGTGTTTTTTTCTTGCTGAAAATGGCTAGCCCAGTTCTACTTTTTTTAAAGAAATACCCAAACGAGGCCTACTTGCTTTGTCAGCCCTGCTGGGCTGCAAATCTTTCAAGACGAGGAGAGTTTCATACGGTTTACCCAGAAAATGGGCTATCAATAATGAGAAATGGGCTGTACATTTTTAAAACACATCACCAGGAATTAGTTTCGATTTTTTTCATTAAGATTTTAAATTCCATTGATTTTCATGCGTGGACAATTATTTGGATTTTATATTTATATAAATTATTTTCCAAAATAGTTTGAATGTGACTCGAAATTTCAGGATTAAAAACAGTTGACCGCACCGAAATATGCAAAATTTCGTATAATTTTTAACGGTGGCCACAATATGGGGTGTAATGCTAACAAAAAGAAGATGGGCTCCAAAAAATCCTTAAGAATTAGCAAATGGGCTGTAAATTATTAGAAATAATGGCAGATGGGCTGTATGCTCTTTTCCACACATTTGAGGCTGACTTGTGCGCCTACTATAGGTTGACGCATACGCTTTCCTAAAAAATGGTTAACGCACACGCAATGCCATGTCAACTTAGTCAACACACGAGAGCAGTGACTGTTGGACGTCCATCCAACGGTCGTCGTGCTTCTTCAATCTCTGCTCTTCTTGCTCCAGCCGCTCAAACAAGCGCCGGCGTGACTGCCTGCTCCCTCCACCCACGGTCGGCTGTGCTGCCGCGCAGACCTCACTGCCTCACCATACTCCCATCGTTGGCCTAGCCATCCCTCTACTCACCCACACCTGCTATTATTCTCCGGCGAGGGCATACGAACCAGTAAACCCTCATACTCCCCTACGCGTGGGAAACAACTACCGAGTCTTCCCTGGCTCCATGTCGTTCCCTTCCTAGGCCCCACCGTCGTCCACCGCCTGGTGCTCTCGGCGCGGCGTGGTCAACGTGGTCAACAAACGACATCCATCAGAAGTGGACTACACGTGGAGAGGTTGACGGCTGGGTCCATGGCCGCACGCAAGGAAATGCCTCCTTGTACGCGCAAAATAATGATTCCTCCACCTGACAGCTGGGACCCACCGGAAGGGCCTCTGTATTTTGCAAAAAAACATTCCTCCCGCTGACAGCTCGGACCCACCAGCTATATCTTCACACGCAAGGAAGTGCCTCCTTATTACGCACAAAAAATGAATACTCCCCCTGCTAGCAGGGACCCATCGTAGTTGGAGGCTGACTTGTGGGCCTACTGACGCGGACAGAGGGCTTTGTCAACTTAGTCAATATGAATGATTCTAGCTCTAGTGACCGTACGATGTCCATCCAACGGCCATAGTGCTTCTTCAACCTCTGTTCTTCTTGCTCCAGCCGCCCAAACCAACACCGGTCGTGCCGCCTGCTCCTGCCTCCCATGGCCGGTTGTGCTGCCGCCGAGGCCTCACCGCCCCCTACTACTCCCGCAGTTGGCCAGGCCATCCCTCTACTCACCCACATCCCCTGTTATTCTGCGGCGACGGCAGCCTCACACCGCAGGCGAACAAGTGAACCCTCGTACTCCTCTCCGTGTGGGCATCCACTTCCACGTCTTCCCCATCTCCACGTCGTCTCCTTCCTAGGCCTTGCCGTCATCCACCGCCTTGGTGCTCTCGGCGCGGCGTGGTCAATGTGGTCAAGGAAAGACTTCCATCAGAAGAGTACTGTATGTTGAGAGGCTGATAGCTAGGTCCACGGCCGCAGCAAGGAAGTGCCTCCTTATTACGGGAAAAATAATGATTCCTCAACCTGACAGCAGGGACCCACCGGACGGGCCACCGTATTTCATGAAAAAAACATTTCCCCCTGACTGCCGGTACCCACCAGCTACATCTTCGCACGCAAAGAGGTGCCTCCTTATCCTCCCTGACAGTCGTGACCCACCTGGTCGAAGCGTACGTAGCGTTGTCATTCTCGTCGCAAACGTGTATGTACATATGATTGGTCTGTCTGCAGGCTGCAGTGATGAACCTTGGCCGTGTAAGGAAGGGTATGTGTCGTAGTAGAGGCACGCACGTAGCATGTACACATACGTACAGCCAGGGTGCAAGAAAGTAAATATGACCACGTACATACATACGGGCGGGGTCTCGAACGCTTACTCGCGTATACGTACGACAAAGGCTCGTGTACATGGTTGGGTCGGAACGGAGAAACTACGTCGTCGTGTTCATCGGGAGGCAACGGAATGCGTCGTGTTCATCGGGAGCCAACCGGCTTGGACGGAACAGCCGAAACGAGGCTTGGCATACCGCAGAACAGAGGAAACGGCCTTGTGTTTGACCGCCTACGGTCGAAACGGGATCCTGTTCACCGAGAGGGGTGTGGCGTACCGCAAACGAACGAAATGAACTTCTCTTTGACCTCCTAAATTCGAAACAGGGTCCTCTTGATCGGGAGGGGTGTGGCGTACCGTAAATCGGAGGAAACAGACTTGTGTTGGAGCTCTACGGTCGAAACGGGGGTCCTGTTCACTGGGAGGGGTGTGGCGTACCGCAAAACGGGACTCCACGGGCTACTGTTCATCTCCACCGTCGACCTCCTCCAGCCTCCACGGGCTATTGTTCATCCACCGTCGACCTCCTCCAGCCTCCACCTGCTCCTGTTCATCCACGGGCTCCTGTTCATCCAGCCTCCACTGCTCCTCCACCGGCTACTGTTCAACCAGCCCTCTCCACGGGGTCCTGTTCAACCACCCCTCCACGGACTATTGTTCATCCAGCCCTCCACCCGCTACTATTCAACCAGCCCTCCACGGGGTCGTCCTGTTCATCCAGCCCTCCATGGGGTCCTGTTCATCCACCCCCAACCGGCTCGATCGATCGGGGTCCTGTTCATCCACCGGCAACAGCCTCTACTACCATGGGGTCCTGTTCATCCAACCCCCCCCCCCAACAACGCTCACTGTTCATCAAGAGGCAGCAGGTTCGATCGGCTTCAGTTAGCAGCAGTAGCGAAGGAATCACTCGATCAGGTTCAGTTAACAGCCATGGATCATCAATCGCTCGGGTTCAGTAACGCCTAACCTGCAGTGCAGTCGCTCGGGTTCAGTAGGCGAACGCCTCGCTCGGGTTCAGTTAGATCCCAATGCCTCGCACCCATGTGCGTACGTGTATGAGAGAAACGCGTATCGCTCAGCCCCCGACCACCCACCGTAACCGGAAACTCCCCGATATTTTCCCCGCCCTCGCTTCTACCACGGTTTTTTTCATCATGGACGGCCCAAAGAATGTCATGCAGCTGTGTCTCTTGCCCGCCCAGGATGAAAAGCCCATTTTCTGTCATGATTTTTTGTCATAGAAGTAGGAGCCCACCACATCTATGATGATACTGGGTTTTGTCACAATAATCATCATAGAAGTGTCATAAGCATGACAGAAAAAGTTCGTTCGGCCCAACATGTCACGGATGTGTCTTTTTTTGTAGTGTGTCGCGTTAGCAGCATCCTGCAGTACTGGATGTCTTTAGACGCTTCGCCAATCGTGCCATGACCAATTATGGTATCAAGATCAAGCACATCAGGAGTGACAATGGCATAGAATTCGAGAACACTGGCCTCGACACTTATCTTGATACATTGGGCAACACACATGAGCTCTCTGCTCCATACACACCTCAGCAGAATTGCGTCGTGGAGCGCAAGAACAAAACCCTCATCGAGATGGCACATACGATGCTTGACGAGTACAAGACTCCGAGAAAGTTCTGGCCTGAAGCCCTTGATACTGCTTGCCACATCATCAACAGAGTTTATCTTCATAAGTTCTTCAAGAAGAAATCCTATCACTACTGCAGGATGCTGCTAACACGACACTACGATGAGAGACCCTTTGACGAAACTGTGTGCAATGCATTAATCGCAAATGGGGATGTAAAAAAACTATCAAAAAAGATGCAAAACGTTTGCGATGGCGGAGACATCAAACACGGTTCAGATTTTAGTTACGTGTGCGATGCGGGGCATACAGTTGATCCAGAAGAACTGTTTGCGATGAGTCAGAACAACAGAAACGGGCAACCATATCAATGTGTGTGCGATATATGGCATACAGTTTGCTCCGATGAACTGTGTGCTATTAGGGAATGCAACAGAAACGGTCAGCCAGATCAAGGTGTGTGTGATATACGGCATAAGGTTCAGTCGGACAAACTATTTTCGATTAGGGAAGAGAACATAAACGGATCAACTTAACAAGATGTGTGTGATACGCGGCATATAGTTCACATAGATGAACTGTTTGTGATGAGCCAAAAGAACACAAACGATTCATGTAAACAAGATGTGTGTGATACACAGCAAACAACCCACTAAGATGAACTGTTTGCAATGAGAAATTATAACACAAATGGTTACTATAGTTAGTTCGTGTGCGATTCTGTTCGTACAAAAAACTTTGAAAAATGCAAACTAGTTGCTTGCGGTGGCTACGAGTATCGCACACGATGCGTCTGCGAGTACTCGTTTGCAATGATTAGTAAGTTACACATACGTTTCCTTATGTTAACACACGTGTGATAAATAACATGTGGCACCGCATACGGTATTCGGGTTCTGTGTGTGCTCCACTTAGTCTTCCCGTGCTCCAGCGAATGCTTCCCTCGCTCCACATTGGTGATTTGTAAAATCCATGCCTCTTCCTCATCGGTTTCTCGCCAGCAGCTAATGGCTTGCTGCATATAACCCAGGTGGCAATGCACCGTCGCGACACTCTACACAAATCTAGTCCTCACCCATCTACGATGAGTTATTCCAAGCATGCTAGGCACGACCAAATCTTCGACTTCGACCCCTACCTGCGTTACATCTTCAGCGAGGAGAACGAGCCGGAGCAGGTTGGGGAGCAAGAGCTTCATCGGCCGGTGTAGCCACCATGGCCCATCGGCAGCGATATCGGCGTGACAGTCCTTGGGCGCACAATCAACACATTGCAGGGGAGGTGTGATGAGCAGTTTGCCATCCATCGTGCAAAAGATCCAGAGCTGCTCGGCGACATGATCGATGACCCACCCAAAAAACCGCCGTCACTAGTGCTCATCGAGAGCCTGATGCCCCTCAAGGAATGGGCAGAGGACCTCTGTGATTCAGTCAAGACACGGGCAACCCGCGGCTTCATCATTGCCCGCGGCGGCCGTGTCAACCTCGATCCCGATGATGTGGTGGCCAGGCTCGAGTGCATCCTTGGCGGAGTTGACATCCCCGACGAAGTAGAACATCGCCAACGTGATATCTTGAGGATTCTGGTGATGGACGGAATTTGCTACCAGGCCAGTGAAATGGAAATGGAGCGGTTCCGCGAAGATATCATGCGCGTGATTGCACGCTGTCAAGCTCTTCTGGAACAGGCCCAGCAGCCCCAAGAGCCTCCCAGCGCCAGTAGCTCCGTAGGCGGAGGCGGGTCGGGACACTTGGAGTGAACGGCCGCAAGGGTGCTATGCTGATCATGGAGTCTGAGAAGACCTTCGTCGGAAGGCCGCCAGCTCAGCCTTTTAGCCTATATTTTATTATAATTGTATGCATATGTAGGTCGTGAGTGTTCCGGGCCTTGCCGCATGTGGCATTTTAAACTATCTTGAATATGTAAGACAATTATTAACCGTTGCCATTGTAAATTTGCCTCAACGGCGAGCAGAGCGCGCGCAGGGATGCCAGAGCGGAGCGCGCCGCGGCCGCCTAAATGGCGAGCAAAACGTGCGGACGGACACGAGCAGAGCACGCTGCGGCCGCCTCAACAAGGAGCGCAGCGTGGCGCGGCTGCCTCAGCGGCGAGCAACCACGTGGTCAACCTTCTGGCACCTCGTGGGAGGCGCGATGGCGCATCCATAGGACACTATGGTGATATCTTGACCGTGTGTGATATTGGGCAGACACGTACACGTACATCCGAGAACGCGGGCCCACATTTCGGGCTTCCGATGCGTGGCATACGGTTGATCCAAAAGAAATGTTTGCGATGAGCCAGAACAACAGACCGGACTTTGTAGGCCCAGAACCATCAATAAATGACCTTGTTTCTCGTCACATTGCAGATTACAACGCAATAAGTAATTTCAACTCTGTTCACACCTATCAAACTAATTTGTGTTCACACTTGATCCTCAAAAAATATGTGTTCACACCTAGCACCAGCCTATAAAAACTACCCACTTGAAAATTACTTCACAGTTCCTCTCCTCATCACCCACAAAACTGGTCTTTCATGTCAAGTCGTTCCACCATGACTGGTAGCAGGAGTTTCGGGTGGACATATAACCAGGCAGCAAAGACCAAGGCCGCAGAAGCACTAGAGAGGTCTCGCCGTGAAGCGGCAGCCGCAGTCGAGATGTCCCGGCGCACCGCGGAGCCCTCTAACAAGCTCTCACGGGCACGCGAGGGCTCTCACAAGCGCACTCGCTGCATCGGCAATCGCAACGAGCTAGCGTTGCTGAAGACCTTGGCCGGCGACGACGACATTCTCGCTAGCCTCATTAAGCAGCAGGAGCTGGTCGACGGCTTGATGAAGCTACTCAAGATCAGCGATGCCTCGGTTGACAAGGCGACCGGCCTCGTCGAGCAACTCATGGGTGACAATGCGAAGCTCCTCAAGGCGCTTGCCGAGAAGGAGGAGGAGGCCGCCGGCTGGAAGATGCTGCATGAGCAGAGCAGTGCCTCGGGGATGGCACTGACAGCGGTCGTCGAGGAACTGATGGGTGACTTGAGGAAGCTCCGGATCGAGCGCGAGCAGGAGGTGGAGGAATCCGTGGCTGCTTTCAAGAAAAGTCGTGAGGAATTGAAGAAGGAGCTGGAGGATGTCATCGCCGGGTGATCCATCGACGAGTAGAGACAGTAGCAACCCAGATCGTTATCTGCGATTTCCTTCTTATCTTGTCCCCGTGTCTTCCGCGCTTTGCTGCATGTGGCATTTTAAATTATCCGGAATATGTAAGACAATTATTATCCGCGCCATTGTAAATTTGTCGTCGTATTATCCATTGCCATTTTATTTGTCGTCGTCGTATTATCCATTGCCCTATGTGGCAATTTAAATTAGGCCAGAATACGAGTTGAAAACATGAAAAACGCAAATGCTGCCATGGGATCACAAGCAAACACCCTCCGTCCAGGTGCTTTAATTAACCCATTAATGGAGAAGTTGTGAGCGAGGCGGGCGGTGGCTGGTGCATGGAGGTCAAAGAGCTCGCTTCGCGATGAGCATGGGCGGCCTTGCTACTCGCACGTGTCCCATCGAGCCGGCGAGGTGGACAGGATGCACGCGTCCCGTCGAGCCTGCTTGGTGGACTGCTCGCACACGTCCCGTCGAGCCTGCACAACGGACTTCTCGCGCTCGTCTCGTCTAATCAGACAGCTGAACGCACGCCATTGAGTATGGTTAAATTTTGACACGGTTCATATAATACAACCGTTTTGCGATATTAACGTGTTAGCTATTTATTTCAAAAAGGACTTCATTGGATATTAATGTGTGCGCCTTGTCTCAAACTGGAGGATTTTTTTACCACGACATATATGTGCCATGTCATGAAACCATGCCAAGTTTCATGTTTTTTGGGTGAGTTTTTCATTTACTGGGATTTAAAAACCGAGATTCTCAATGTTTCAGGATGATGAGAAGTTTCTAATTCATTCCCATTCCATAAATCAGACCTAAACATGCACCCAATGACACATGTACGATTACCCACGCATTTTGCTTCACTGGAGCATGTGCTAGTAGTTCAAATTTGAATTATGGACTACATTAAATGCCTAGAAAACTTAATTAATATATACAATGGCCAAACGAAGCCTGAACAGTTTCAAATTTCAGCACGACACTCCTGTTATTCTATGTTGCCTGTAGAAAACAAAGTTCAAGGCGAGAAGAGGCAACGATTATCGTTTCGCCCACAAGAGGGGCATGTTTATTGCCTATCGGAACCACGAGGGATGCGAGAAGCTTCGGTTTGTAAGAGGCTTGTAATATAGCTTCGCCCAATTTGGACAATTATATGTACCATGTAGTGACACCATGCCAAGTTTCATGATTTCCTGGTGAGTTTTGGATTTACAGAGATTTAAAAACCGAGATTCGCAATGTTTGTGGCTAAGCCTGGATGGCGAGACGGTTGAATTCATTCCCATTCATTCCATGGGACCTAAACATGCACCCCAAGGACACATGTACATTTTTTCTAGCCATTTTGGTGCACTGGAGCATGTATTTGTAGTTCGGATTTTAATTATGGACATTAAATGCCTCGAAAACTCAATTAATGAATAAAAAAGGTCAAACTAACCCTGAATAATTTCAAAGTTCAGCGCGAATCACCCATTGTAATGTGTAGAAGAAAATACGAGGCTAGAAGAGGGAGCGATTATCGTTTGGCCCACAAGGGGACACGTTTCCCTATCGAAACCACAAGGGTTCTTGCGACAGGCTCCGATTTGTAAGAGGTTTGTAATAAAGCTTGGCCCAAATTGGCAATGTTTTTACCTCAACATATATGTGCCATGACGTGACACCATGCCACCTTTGATGACTTTCTGGTGAGTTTTGGATTTATGAGGATTTAAAAACCTAGATTCCAAATGTTTGAGGACGAGCCAAGACGCCGATACAGTTGTAATTCATTCCCATTCCTGGCATGGGACCTAAACATGCACCCAAGGACACATGTATAATTTTTCTAGCCATTTTGGTGAACTGGAGCATGTATTTGAAGTTCAGATTTGAATTATCGACATTAAATGCCTAGGAAACTCAATTAGTGTATAAAAAGGCCAAACGAACCCTGAATAAGATTAAATTTCAGCACGTATATCCTGTCGTTGCATGTTGCCAGTAGAAGAAAATACAAGGCGAAAAGAGGCAGTGATTATCGTTTCGCCCACAAGGGGGACACGTTGCCCTATCGGAACCACGTGGCTTTTCTGAGACAAGCTACGATTTGTAAGAGGCTTGTAATAAAAAATGCGTCAAAATGGACCCAAAAAATCCTCGACATATATGTGCCATGTCGTGACACCATGCAAAGTTTCATGATTTTTGGGTGAGTTTTGGATTTATGGGGATTTAAAAACTAAGATTCTTCTCACGAAATGTTATCAAATAGCACACGGTTCACTCGAAAGCCGTGTGCCTACCAAACCGTGGCCGATCCCCCCCCCCCCGCTGCGTGCGCCATCTGAGTCATGCGTTCTGATTGGCCAGAACCCAAACCCCACGGATTGTACATCTGCATCATTCGATGCTCCCAGATCGAACAGCAACCCTCAGCCCTTTTGACAGCACATGCAGTACATGGGTAAGCACTATGCCCATGCGTCGTGCTAACTCACGCTTCCTTCTCTACTATGTTTTCTAAATAAGCTACCATTTCCCGCCACTCCTCTCATCGGTTTCCCGCCTCTTCTCCCATCATTTTCCCGCTACCAGTGTCAATGCTCATTGAAGGCTAGGCGGTGACACACCGGTCATGTAAATATCGCACACAGTTTCTAAAAGCACAAATGTGCGTGATAGGAGGGAGTAGGTCCCATGGGGTGACCATCGTGAAATGCCTTAAAGGCGAGGAGGCAATTCCTATCAGCAAGGGGCTGCTTCCCATCCGCTAGCCTAGTCGAATAGAACGCAGAAGTTAAGCGTGCTCGGGCTGGAGTAGTCCAAGGATGGGTGACCCGGTGGGAAGTTGCATATCCCAAGCTTCATTTAAATGCTATGACATGGTCATTATAGAGATATATGATATCTCTATAGTGACCTGTCATGGCGATTATATACACCTTGGGATCCTTGTTTTTCTAATTTCTAGACTATGTTTTTATTGATTTTTTTGCTCTAAAAATTAAAGGATGATTGACTCTATAGTGACCTATCATGGTGATTATATAACCCTTTTCAGGTCACATGCAGGGTATAGGGGGTAGGGTGTTCTGATCGAGCATGTCTCCCTTGTGCGGTTTATAGACGCTACACATATCTGTGGGCTCCCGGGGTATATATATTATCCTTTACCGACAATGAGGGGGCCCACACAATCTATCCCTTTGACCCAACAATGAGAAGGGGTTGACCATGATGGTTTCCTATTGATACTAGTAAGGTACACGTGCATTGCACGCATGAGATTTGGTAACCAAATTAAGAATACATACCACACTATAGCATGCAAGCTTTGAGTCATATATGCATGATGTAGATGTTCGTTTAATTCTTATAGTTCATCTCATTCAAAATCAATTAGTTTTATAAAAAAATCTATTTTAAGATTCATGGAATTGTGCATTGTAAAGCATAAAGTAAAAACAAATAGTGACAATTCATTTAGAAAAAAAGTTTGGGCAATTAAGATATGGAAGATTCCAGAACAAAGGAGAAGTGCTTGTGTTTTGAGGTTTGTGCATTATGCTTAAGTTCAGCCATGGAGTCTTCTAGATTGTACATGTGACAGAATCTGGTGGAATGTAGATGATATCCAACGGCCAGTAGTGCTCAGATTTGCCATCTCCGTACCGTCGATTGGCTTCATCCAACGACCAACTTTAAAAGTTATTCGCACACTGTATAGGGGTATAGAAGTGTGCAATGCTAGACCAAATAAAGTTTGAGCGCATGCGTGGGACGACCCCCCCCCCCCCACCGCCTCGAAGTTGGGAAACCGACATCATACATATTGAACCAGGCTTGGAGTCGGGTACGGTGTTCGATTTGTAATGTAGTTGGTGGCCCATCGAAGTTGTGCATTCGGGATTTAGGCACATCACACACCACCGTACCCATACATATTTTCGGGCCGCATGTAGTGTATACGGGGTCTTCTGATCGACCATGTCTCCCTTGTGCGGTTTTTTTGTGACGACACGCATATCTGTGGGCTCCCCGAGTGTATATATATCATCCCTTTGACCGATAACAAGGGGTATGTGTTGGCCATGAATGGATTCCTCCTAGTTCGTGTTTGGGCCGGTCACCGTCACATGTCGCTCAACCAAAGCTCGATCTCATGTGTTGTCAGGATTCCCTCCCACATGCTCGGATTGCTGGGTTCGACCTACATCGTACCCTGCGTATCTCGTCCCTAACTACCTTGCCTTCATGGTTGTTGTCTGTATCGAGAGCTAGGCACCACATCTAAATTATACATTATTCTATATTGAAAACACACATCACCCCTTCCCAACGTACATCATTTTGGGCCGCATGCAAGAGGTGTTGGTTTTGTGGTACCTCTCGTGCGATTTTCATGATGGTTCGATCAATCTATTGGCCCAAGCGGTTTATCGACAACAACAGTTGTCGTTTGACCAAACAATAGATTCATTGGTCCATCTTATGGTAGGTCATGGTGACATGAATGTATGACCAAAGTATCATTACGTGCATCCGCCCCCGCTGACACAAAGTGGGAGGTGGTGGGCCAAGCATCCTAGCTAGCTACGACATTATGTCATTATAGATATATCCAAGGGTGCTTTCGGGTTTGCGAGGCAGGTACCACCAAAGTTGTGCATTGCATATTTAAAGTTTTAAACATCAGACCCAATATTCCTACATATATTTGGCCACTTCCAGGTGGTTCTTAACTTCTGGCCCCTCTCATCGATCTTCGACGACGCGCCCAACCATGCGCCCGCGTGGTCAAAGTTGTGCTTTGGAATGTTGGACATCACATACCACCCTTTTCACTCATATATATTTGGGCCACATGCTGGTGTGGCTGTCTTCTGAACCTCTCTAACGTTTTTTTGCTGCAAAGACTCTGTTGACGCTCAATGGACACGGTTATAATGTCTTAACTGTGTGCGATGCTAGTGCGTTCTGAATCATGAAAACCGCGCAAGCGCGAGCAAAGGTGGAGGCACTGGCTCAACCGTGTGCGATGCAAGTGCGCTGTAAAATCACCACGATTGCGCAAGCGCGAGCAAAAGGGTGGAGGTACTGGCTTAACCGTGTGCGATGCAAGTGCGCTGTAAAATCACCACCTGCGCAAGCTAAAGGCGGGTAAGTTTATTTAGAAATTAGGATGAAATATGTGCGATAGACCAGCTAGCTAGAAATATAAAAACAAACTACCCACCTTGAGCGTTGCAAAAATCGGTGGTTCCGCCACTTTTCCTTATTATCATACACGCATATTCTTATTGGACCATGCGCGATCTTGGGCACTCCCGCCCCGCATCAATTCCTTTACCCAAATTTTAGTAGCCCCCGTACTTCAACCATCGCCCACACACCTCCAACACCGACCTTATAGTAAAATTGCAGCAGCCGAGGCATTTGAACCGTCGCCCTCCGTCATCCACCACCATCTCCACCCACCATTAATAAAATTTTCAGTAGCCACGGCGTATCCTCAACCCCCCTCCCCCCCTCGAACCCTAGCTCGCGGCCGCCGCTGGCGCGGCCGCCAACCCCTGCCGGTTTGCCCGTTCCTCCTAGCTTAGATAATAAAGTTCAGGTTACCCAGCGATTCCCATACTGTTGCCCCACTCCCCTGAGTTTTTAGATGAGGCATGTAGTGTCCCTCCCCACCAGATCCACATCCCCTGCCCTAGAATGTCGCAGCCTAAGCTCGACCACGGATCCCGAGGAGCCCGACGAGCGTTCGGCCAAGAAGAGGTTTATCATGGCCTCTCCGGCGGACGTTGGCGAGGTGGCCGTCGTTCGCCCCGACCTGCCGATCTCGGAGCAACACATCAGCGCGGAAGCCGGCGAAGATGTTGACTACATTGCCATGCCGAAGGCTTCATGTCAGCGGGCTAGCGTATTATTGTATCTCGGGAAAACTAGCTACGACATCAAGCTCGTCGACAGCGACGGCTTCACGTCGGCCATGTCACAGGTTAAGTGGTCCATCCCCAACCCCTGGTTCAACCGCCGTCGATCTCTTCGACGGCCCTGCCGCTGACCTCCTCCGCCAAGCGGTCAAGGATTTGCAATCCTTATACGCCATCGAGCCCATTTTGTCATTTTTGAAGGACACGTTCTACGGCGGCGGCTTAGGATCCTCAATTGCCAAGTCAGATCTCATCGACCAAGACCAAGACCACGAGGAAGGCACCCACAAAGGTTCTTCCAAGGTGAAACATCCCATCTGTGACATCAGAGAGCGCACCATGGATCTGTGCTCTTCCAACTGGAAGGATCCTGTCCATGAAATGTGAGGCAACATCCTATCAGCAAATCTTACCTTTTCTAGCCTGCCATCCCGTACCCTTTGTTGTAGTAGCATTTGTCGTGTGGTGCTTTAACTATGCCGTGTTTAATTATTTCAGTTATGCAAAATGTATTGTTCAATAGGGCTATGTGATGTTTAAGTATGAATTGTCCACTTCAGTTTCACGAAGGGCTATATTTGGTTGTTTACAGTGAGTATATGCCTTGTTTATCTGTATTTGGTTGTTAGGTTGGTTGCAGTGAGCATTTTTCCAGTTATCGAGTAGATGCCTTGTTTATATATATATTTGGTTCTTAGTTGGTTGCAGTGAGCATTTGTCCAGTTATCAAGAAGATGCCTTGTTTATCTGTATTTGGTTGTTAGGTTGCTTTTTTTAGCATTTGTCCAGTTTTCAAGCAGATGCCTTGTTTATCTGTATTTGCTTGTTATGTTGGTTGTAGTGAGCATTTGTCCATTTTTCAAGCATATGCCATGTTTATCTGTATTTGCTTGTTACGTTTGTTGTAGTGAGACTCTGTCCAGTTTTGAATGGCTCTATTGTTGTTATACTGATCATTTATGCCTTGTTTATTTCAATCATTCACAATGTGTTGTTCATTATGTGCAAGTCGGAACTGTGCCACTCGACTGCATCAATACCAGTTTGAACGGCTATATTTGGTTCCAGTTATGCCTAGTGTAGTTAACACATGCCCTTTATTTCAGTTTTACACATTTATCCAGTGTGATGTTTAAGCATTACCTACGTTCTATTCATTTTCAACAATACCAGTTTGAATTGTAATATTTGATGGCTGTTAAGCCTGCTGTCGGTAACATTGCCTTCCATTTTATATCTGCTTTAACAGCATGCTGAAACCGACACATTCAAGCTATCATTTTGAGATGATGTTGTTTACCTTTGATATATTTGTTTGATATTAAGGTTGCTGCACTTAGCATGCCTTTCCACTACTTATGCAAGACAACAACGGGAGTGGCCACCATTTTCCGCCGAGGTTGGCTTCATCCCTCGGCTTGTACTCCCCCCTGTCGTCCCATAATGTAGTGCATATAGATCCAGGCCTGGACACTTGTTAGCTTCTAATATTGACTTTTTGCTTGTAGGTACATATGCCCTTGGCAAGGATCCACCCATCGACCCTTTTTGCGTATGGGGCAATGAGATATTCACGAACAAGCATCAAGTGAGGAAACTGATAAGGATTATTAGCAAAAAAATACGAATGGTGGCAAGCAAATTATTTGTTTATGCTCTATCTAACACAACAATGAGCTGTAGGATGGTAACTACAAACTCTGCAGCCTTCTCTTTTTACTGCCCGTAATGAGTTATTAGACAACAATGTCTGAATCTTTTTCGTTCGCAGTGGTTCACTCAAGATTACCTCGCAAAGTACATGATTGGTGGACACGCAATGAAGGTTAAAGTATTTCATCCAGACTACAATGAGCATCGAGAAGTCGTAATGAAGACAGTGAAGATGGACGGGCAGCCATCACAAGGGGTTGGCCAAGAGTCGTGCACGCATTACGCATGGAGGAGGGCACAATATGGGCATTCCGCTTCACCTTCCCCAATAACCAAAATGTCTTTCTCCTCTCTCTTTACATTCTTTAGTACAACTGTGGTTCATCATTCTTTACTTGGTGCTTCTGTAGTTCTTCAGTATATGTACCTATGCATCGAATTATGCATTCGTGGTTGAACCTATATTTGTAATAAACATGGTTGGATATGAAATAAGTGATTGCCTACTTTCAAATTCAAAACTTGTGATTTTTAAATTAGGGATTAATTAGGGATTACACTGCACACGGTTTGCGAAAGCGAAACGTCTGCGATAGACGTGGAGATCAGACACGTTTTTAGGATCCACTACGTGTGCGATCAATCTCCACTGCACACACAATCACACCCGGCATCCTCTTGAATACTGTTTGCATTAGGCCACCTTGCGCAAACGTTTACCACATAAAAACTCTGTGTGATGGACAACCTTTGCCGCATAGTTTCTTCTATGCACCATGTGTGATGCATTCAATAGCGCAAACGATAAAATTATTAATATCATGTGCAATGGCAACGCTATCACAAAGGATTTAACGGGGAAAATTTGTGTGACGTACCTGCGAACAGAAACGTTTTCCTTGGAGCGACTGTGTGGGATGTACATACGAACGGAAACGTTTTGCATGGACTGACTGTGTGGGATGTACTTATGACCGGAAACGATATCACTTGTATAATTGTATTTTTAGCACTACTGTGCGTATAACCATATTTTAGCGCTCGCCGGTGACACACGGCCTCATTTTGCCAAGCATGTGTGCAGGAGGTCATATCCCCGACGGTTTTTGGGTCGTGTGGGGAAGGACCCCCCTATCGCAGTCACTCACTTGGCGATGGTTCCGAACGCCATCATGGAAAGGGGTTAAAAACCGTTTGTACAGCACCGACATGTACCAGTGTATGCACTTCTGACTGGTAAGAAGCCAAACGTAAGCTATTTCAAAGTCTTCAATGCTGGATGTTGGATCAAGGATCCACATCACACTTCCAAATTTGCACCAAAATCACATGAAGGTTTTATGCTTGGTTACGGAAAGGACTTGCACACCTACGGAGTCTTCAACCTCTTTCACTATAAAGTGGTTGAAACTGTAGATGTGCGGTTCGATGAGACTAACGGCTCACAAAGAGAGCACTTGCCAAATGTGCTAGATGAAGCTTCTCCGAGTGAATCTATCAAGCTAATGGGTACTGGAGAAATCATACCCCACCGAGGAACAGGCTGAAGAGGAAATCATCATTTCAGCACCTAATCAACATGAAGACAATGCTCAGTCTAAAGACAATGCTGAAGCTGAAGATAGAAATCAACAAGAACCAAGTCTTCGTCTAGCTCATCCTCGGGTTGCAAATGAAGTCCAGATTGAGAAGATCATAGAGAGTATCAATGCACCTCGTCCCCTCACTCGATCAAGAGCTACGCAACTAGCAAATTTCTATGGTCACTTTGCATTTGTCACAATATCTGAACCCAAGAAAGTTGATGAAGCCTTCATGGAACCTAGATGGATTCAAGCTATGCAAGAAGAGCTTCAATAGTTTGAGCTGAACAATGTCTGGGAGCTAGTCAAGTGCCCTCATCATCACAAGCACAATATTATTGGCACCAAATGGATCTATCGCAAGAAGCAAGATGAGCATGGTCAAGTTGTATAAAACAAAGCTTGCCTCGTTGCCCAAGGTTACAAAAGTGGAAGGAATTGACTTCGATGAAACCTTTGCTCCTGTGGCTAGGCTTGAAGCCATTCGTATACTGCTAGCCTATGCTAACCACAACAACATTCTTCTGTACCAAATGGATGTGAAGAGTGCCTTCCCCAACGGCAAAATTGAAGAAGAAGTATATGTAGCTCAACCTCCTGGTTTTGAAGATCCAAAGCGTCCTGATATGGTCTACAAACTCGACAAGGCACTCGCACCCTTGCCCTGATGATACAAGAACGCCCTGACTTCAAGACACTCGATCCATCTGACATACTTGAGAGGCTCAACACACATGAGTTCCAGCTATGTGAGAAAAGAGATATCTATGGTCCCAACTATGTCCGAACTCGCGCTTTGAAGGCAAAAGATGTTTCCTCATCTGAAGAAGAATCTGACTGCAGTTCTGGTGATCCTGAAGACATTGGAAAGGAGCTTGCTATGCTTGTGAAGAAGTTCCAGAAGTTCACTAAGAAGAAGGGCTTCAGAAAGTCTTCACGATCCAGCTCAAGAAATGATGAAGCTTCCACTCATGATTACAAGAAGAGAACATGTCACAAGTGCAAGAAACCTGGTCACTACAACTCTGAGTGTCCACAGGGGGACAATGAGAACAACAAGAAGAAGAAGAGCAAGGAATGTGATTCTGATGACAAGAAGAAGAGCAAATCCTCAAAGTCTTCTTCCAAGTCTTCGTCCAAGTCTTCATCACATAAGAAGAGCTCATCTGGCAAGGCTCGTGCTTTTGTTGGCAAGGAGATGGATTCAGAGGAGGAGTCTGCTTTAGAGGAGACGGAGGTGGAGTATGAGGAGGAGTCCGACCCTGGCGTTGCAAGTCTGGCTCTAACTACAGCCTACGTTGCCAAGTCCATCTTCAACACTGAAGACAATGGACCCGTCACCAACGCTGATGCTAATGACAAGGACGACTCTGCTCCCACCTACTGCTTCATGGCACGTGGTGCCAAGGTAAAATCACGCGATGCTTACTTTCAAACATCAAGTGAATATGACTCTGATTGTGAATCCAAACCCAGCTACAAAACACTTGCTAAAATTACAACTGAACAACAGAAAGCTATTGAACACACTCAAAAACTGTTAGACAAAAGCGATGACCTGTTGGACGCGGAAATGACCCAATCTCAGTCCTTAATTGAAGACATAAAAAATCTTCATGTTAAGTACTAGGAACTTGAAAGTCGTCATGAAACGCTCTCAACCACTCATGAAAAGCTTTCCTATGATTATCTTCAAAGGAAGCAAGAGCTTGAGAAATTGAGAGCGGCTCATGAAGATCTTCAAAAAGAGAATGAGTCACTTCACGCTCAACAGATTAGTCCCGCTCAGGAAGGATTTGAACCACCATGTGTACAATGACTTGAGCGTGATAACACTACTTCTGTTGCTGAATGTTCTACTGCTGCTACTATTGCAATATCTTCAGCTGTTGATGTGGTAACTAACCCCTCTGCTGAGGATGCCACCACTATTGCTGATGAAAATGCTAGGTTGAAGACATTGCTTGAAACAGGGATGTACAAAAGTCTCAAAGGGCATCAGACATTGTGCGATGTCCTCAAAAAGCATATTCTGAACCGAAACCCTAGGAAAGAGGGTGTTGGGTTCGAGAGGAAAATGAACGTTGATGGTTCTTACTGGAAGCCTTAGCAGTACCCCAAAACAACATGGGTTGCTGCAAAGGAACCTTTAGTGGATCCATCCACCTTATCTGGCTTCACTTGTGCTAACCCTATTATCATTGATGAATCCTTTGATGCAAACTATAAACTGTTTAAGAATCAGAATGGTGAAGTGTTTGCCAAGTACATTGGTACTAACTGCAGGAATGGACCACCTATGAAGAAGATCTGGGTTCCCAAAAGTTGTCTTGAGAATCTTCTAGTAAATGTAATCATGACACCTCCTAGGAAGAAGACAAAACCCAGACCAAAGACTTCATACGGTCCAAAGGCTTCATACAGACAGATGACTCACCTGAGTCACCCTAACACCAATGTTTTGCAGCGAAATCATACTCCAACTTATGAATATGAGCGTGTTTCTTCAAACCGCTATGTTCATAAAACTAAGAACTTTTCTGCTTATCCATATGAGTATCATTCATCTCCTGCAAAGCTATTCACTAGGGCTCCAAAGCCGAAGTTCTCAGATGCTGCACTTAGACTCATTGCTTCTAAGCCACCCCTGAAGACGTGGGTGGTTAAGAAGAATTAACTTTCTTTTGCAGGGGAAGGTCTCCAGCCGGAAATCAAAGGCATGTGATGCTAATGCTGGGGACCTAAAACATCTTGTAGGGCGCAAGATCAAATGCCCAAATGGTCTTACTATGTATATTGTTCCTGAATCGCTTGCCAATCATCCTATCAGTCCTAATCTTGATCTGAGCTTTGATAATCCTCTTGTGCGTCAAATGTTTATGCTTCACAATACTCTTGGTGAAGCCTATACCCCTAACTGTACTGTAGGGTATGACACCTCATGCTTCAGAATGGATTATGGACAGCGGATGCACTAATCATATGACTGGTGATCGAAGTCTTCTCATGGAATCAACCTTACGTCCATCTGACAAGAGTCACATCACATTTGCTGACACTGGTAAAAGCAAGGTATTGGGTCTAGGTAGAGTTGCAATCTCAAAGGATCAGCAAATGGATAAAGTGATGCTTGTTGAATCCCTTGGTTTCAACTTAATGTCCGTCTCAATGCTTTGTGACTTGAACATGATTGTGATATTTGGAAAATATCGTTGCCTTGTACTAATGGAATCTGACAAGTCTCTAGTCTTTGAAGGGTATCGGAAAGATGATCTGTACATGGTAGATTTCTCAGCAGGACCACAGCTTGCCGTATGTCTTCTAGCAAAAGCTTCAAAGTGTTGGCTCTGGCATCGAAGGCTAGGGAATGCTGGCATGAGGAACTTACACACTCTCTCAAAGAAGAAGCATGTCATAGGCATCGAGGGCGTCAAGTTCAAGAAGGATCACTTATGCGGTGCCTATGAAGTTAGAAAGATGACAAGGGCCAAGCATACCTCGAAGAAAATCATGACGACATCTCAACCCTTCGAGCTGCTACACATGGACTTATTTGGCCCTACTCACTACTCTACTCTCGCAACTACTGCTTGTCTCTATGGCTTCATCATTGTTGATGATTATTCAAGATATACATGGTTGCATATAATTCTCTACAAGACTGAAGTGTTGGATGTCTTCAAACGCTTCGCCAACCGTGCCATGAACAACTATGGCGTCAAGATCAAGCATATCAGAAGTGACAATGGCACAGAGTTCAAGAACACCGGCCTCAACCTTTACTTGGATACATTGGGGATCACTCATGAGTTCTCAGCTCTGTACACACCTCAGCAAAATGGCATCATGGAGCGCAAGAACAGAACACTCATTGAGATGGCTCGGACGATGCTGGATGAATACAAGACTCCAACAAAGTTCTGGCCTGAAGCTATTGGTACTGCATGCCATGTCATCAACCGTGTTTATCTTCACAAGCTTCTGAAGAAGGTATCCTATGAGCTCCTAACTGGTAAAAAGCCAAATGTAAGTTACTTCAGAGTATTTGGTGCTAGGTGCTGGATCAAGGATCCACATCACACTTCAAAATTTGCACCAAAAGCACATGAAGTTTTTATGCTTGGTTACGGAAAGAATTCGCACACCTACGGAGTCTTCAACCTCTTTCACTATAAAGTGGTTGAAACTGTGGATGTGCGGTTCGATGAGACTAACGGCTCGCAAAGAGAGCACCTGCCAAATGTGCTAGATGAAGTTCCGCCTAGTGAATCCATCAAGCTCATGGGAACTGGAGAAATCATACCATCTGAAGCACAGCCTGAAGAGGAACTTATCATTTCTGCACCTAATCAACCTGAAGACAATGCTCAGCCCAAAGACAATCCTCCTAACAATGACAATGATCAACAAGAGCAAAATCTTCGTCCAGTTCACCCTCGTGTTGCAAATGAAGTACAGATTGAGAAGATAATTGATAGCATCAATGCACCTGGTCCACTCACTCGTTCAAGAGCAACACAGCTAGCAAATTTTTGTGGGCACTTTGCATTTGTCTCAATTTTTGAACCCAAGAAAGTTGCAGAAGCCTTCATGGAACCTGAATGGATTCAAGCTATGCAAGAAGAGCTTCAACAGTTCAAGCTGAACAATGTCTGGGAACTTGTCAAGCGTCCTGACCCTTGCAAGCACAACATAATAGGCACAAAATGGATATATCGCAACAAGCAACATGAGCATGGTCAAGTCGTCAGAAACAAGGCACGTCTCGTTGCCCAAGGATACACTCAAGTTGAAGGGATTGACTTCGATGAAACATTTGCTCCTGTAGCTAGGATTGAAGCTATTCGGATACTGCTAGCCTATGCAAATCATCACAACATCCTTCTGTATCAAATGGATGTGAAGAGTGCCTTTCTCAATGGCAAGATTGAAGAAGAAGTGTATGTTGCACAACCTCCTGGCTTTGAAGATCCAAAACATCCTGACATGGTATACAAGCTTAACAAGGCACTGTATGGCCTCAAACAAGCCCCTCACGCTTGGTATGACACACTTAAAGACTTCCTGAAGAGTAAAGGCTTCAAACCTGGTTCCCTGGATCCCACACTCTTCATGAAGACATATGATGGTGAACTGTTTGTGTGCCAAATATATGTGGATGACATTATCTTCGGCTGCACCAACCAAAAATACAGTGATGAGTTTGGACACATGATGCAAGAGCAATACCAGATGTCCATGATGGGTGAGCTGGAGTTCTTCCTTGGTGTTCAAATTCGTCAGCAAAGCAATGGCATTTTCATATGTCAAGAGAAATATCTCAAAGAATTCCTGAAGAAGTTTGGAATGCAAGAGTGCAAAGGTTACACGACGCCAATGCCAACCAAGAGTCATCTGGGTCCTGACGCCAATGGTAAAGAGTTCGATCAAAAGGTATACCGCTCCATGATTGGTTCTTTACTTTATTTATGTGCATCTAGGCCAGATATCATGCTTAGTGTTTGCATGTGTGCTCGATTCCAAGCGGCACCAAAGGAATAGCATCACTTCGCTGTGAAGCGAATTCTTCAATATTTGGCTTACACCCCAACACTAGGATTATGATATCCAAAGGGCTCAGAGTTTGATCTAGTTGGATTCTCAGATGCTGATTATGCTGGTGACAAGGTGGATCACAAGTCTACATCAGGCACATGTCACTTTCTGGGACGATCACTTGTCTGTTGGTCTTCAAAGAAGCAGAACTGTGTATCACTCTCCACTGCTGAATCTGAATACATTGCTGTTGGATCTTGCTGTGCTCAGCTTCTATGGATGAAGCAAACACTCAAGGACTATGGCATCCATCTGAAACAAGTACCACTCTACTGCGACAACAAAAGTGCCATCAAGATTGCCAACAACCCAGTTCAGCACTCAAAGACACAGCACATTGAAATTCGCCATCACTTTCTCAGAGATCATGTTATGAAGGAAGATATTGATATCATTCACGTCAACACTGAAGAGCAATTGGCAGATATCTTCACAAAGCCCTTGGATGAGAAAAGGTTTTGCAAGTTGCGGTGTGAGCTAAATATCTTGGAATCCTCGAATGTCCTGTGATCAGGCACACATCCTAACACTTATGCATGTTGATGACTTAGATGTGCAACACACGAAGTAATGCATGTCTTGAATCAATGAAGACTTACACTCTGAGTGTGAATACATTAGTGCGGAATCTGACTTCGGAGCGCCACGATAATTGTGCGTCGTGTCCGGGTCTAATACTTCCTATACGGTGGGTAACGCCACCACCAAAATCTTGTTTGATGTGTTTCACTTGGCGTTACATTTGCAAAGTCTTCGCATTTGGTTGTCTTCGATACTGTCATGACTTCATGGTTATCTTCACAATGTTGATTTAGTCTTATATATACATATATTAGTGTTCTGTCCTCTACAACATTCACTTATATCTATGTCTTCTCATTTGAATCTTCTGGACTAAGTTAATGTGATCGGACCCTAACCTCTCTATGCTTCTACCTCAAATCTATCTATCCAAATCATATGCATTCTATTGAAACCGTCGAATATCTTCTCTACGTCCTTGTCAGCAGAAGATACAGAGACAAACATTAAATCTGTTTTAAATGCTCAATCCTTATTACTTGAAACCCGGAGAAGCCGGAACGACCACCCGACAGTCCAGGAGCGCGTGGGAACATGGAACAACTTCCAATGTGTTGCATGTTCGCCATGTGTCCCTCAGATGTGAACCGCCAGGGGCACCTGCGTAATTGCGCTGTGTCGTCCCTCTCCCTATAAATGCACATCCCATCGCGGTCAAAATACTTCTTCCACCTCTCCACCTCAGACAAACCCTAGCGCCACCGCTAGCTCTCGACGACGCCGATGACGAAGCGCTTAGCTACCGCGACCTCACTGACATCGTCTTCACGCCGGCCGCGGACATCGTCTTCTCCGCCGCCGCCGTAGGTGTCCTCCGTCGCCAAGTTAGGGCACGGAAGATCAAACTGCTCGGCCTCATCTTATACTCCGTCTAGCAGTTCATCGTGTGGTAAATTAAAACTCTCTTTTACTGTCTTTTTGACCCGATAGATTCATCCTTCCTACCAAAAGTGGTTTTTGCCTCCACAAATTTGGATCTATCCTGTTCTGCATCTCATATTATGCCTAGTATATTCACTTATGCTTCATACATAGTTAGATTCCTCACTTGTACCTATTCTTGGATTCGTACAAATCTGGAACCAACTCTCAACATATAAGTGAATGTCTTCGCGCTATGAGGTCAATGTCTTCTAAACTGATTTATCTTCAAAATCTTCTGAGAATGCATATGACCTCTTCCCCTTCCCTCGCATCTCTAATGCTGTCACAAGTACATGTCCGTGGGAGAATCCCTTGGTTCTCATAGTCTGCATTCATTTGCAGAATTCTTACAGCATCATATCAACTCTCCCGAAGCAAGTTCCTCTCTGACCAGCAGACGGAAGCATTTGCAGAACTTCATGGCAACAGATAAGTCAGCAAGGAAGGGAGGCAGACAGCGCCGTGGGGGGACATCAAGAGATTTGCCACCCGACCTCTATGAGTTTTACAAGACAGATCCAGAAGAGGATTACAATCAGCGCAAAACACGAATCCAATGGATTCAAAGATATTGGGCAGAGCAATGGTTCAAGTACAGGCTCGTGACCCAGGAATATGCTGAAAAGAATGCCATGAAGCGACCCTGGGGAGACATCTTGTACAAAAATCTTCCACCCAGGTCCAGATCTGAAGCTATTGATCAAGGTTTCTACCCTTGCATGGTCCATGGACCACAACCTGCTGATGCCGACCCATCTTCTCTGCTGTGGTGTCGTGAAGACAATCTGCTCAAGCGCAACTTCCAATTTGCCAAGAACTCAGCCAAAGAGAACAAGAAGTCGCGGGGATTAGACTTCAACCCTGGTCCCTCTGCTCCTCGTGCCGATGGCACACGCGATGCTGAACCCAATATTGTTGGCCCCTTCTACAACCTTGAAAGTCTCATAACTCACATTATGGTTCAAGGGACAACCGTGGATCACTCTGCAGATTGCGCTGATTCTGACGAAGCGCCTGCACCACCGAAGCCGAAGAAGCTGAAGAAACCCAAGGCTTCTAAGCCTTCTACTGCACCAAGTGCTTCGCGAGCGAAGCCTTTGGCCACTGCTCCTCCTGCACCAAGTGTGCACTCTGAAGATCTCTCACGCATCTCCAAGACCGAGAAGAAGAAGAAGCCCATGCACACCACTGGTCAAGCACTGACCCCTGCTACTGTTCTAAGAAATGAGAACGACGCCATTGATCTGTCGAGTGACGACGATCTTGCTGATGATGCTCTTGAGCTGCTGATAGAGAGCAAGCAAGAGGCGGAAATCTTCAATGATTTGCCTCTCTTTGACGTGGAAGTATTGGACAACTTCATTGATGAGTGGTTTGACACCCCAAATCTCAGCTTTGATGATCTTCAACTTCCAATTGGCCTCAGCGTCTCCTTCCATGGTGCCATTGCTCCTGAGCTGGCTCTTGCTCAGAAAATCATTGAACTGAAGCACAAAATTGACTATGAGAAGGCTCAGTTCAAGAAGCATATGGCCCAGCTCAGTGTGACAGACGTCCAAAACTTCAAGACAATGATGCATGAGCTCAAGGAGGCGTTTCACAAGAAACGAGATGAAGCCAAAGGTTCTCGAGAGCGCATGAAGCACTTGGCTGCCAAATGTGTTCAAGCCTACAATGAAGCTGAGAAGCGCAAGGCACTTGGGCGTCCTGGCATCGATCCCAAGATGGCTGCCAAGCAGAAGAAGCCGTCTGTGGACCAAGCTGAAGCATCCGGGAGGGAAGAACCTCTCATTGTCTTCCCCGCTAGTATGACATGCGTGAAGCCTAAGGTCCCCACAGTGGCTTCAGAGCTCATGAAAACAAGGGCAGCTGAAGCCAAAGCCAGAAAGCGCAAGACCAAGAACACAACTGATGAAGCTCCTCCAACCAAGAAAAGAAAAACCAAGAAGGAAGATCGGGCTGCTCCCACAAAGCCCCTTGTCATCGAGCCAATTTTTGTTGCTCGTCCTGCATCTGCACAACAAGCGCGTTGTTTGATAGTTCATGAGCCTGCTTCCCCAAAGGCTCCTGAAGCTGAAGACATTCCAGCTGTCAACCCCACCACAGCTAAAGACATTGGTCCCCAAGACAATGTAGAAGATGATGAAGTCCTTCCTCAGATCGAGCACAATGTGGTATCATCGCCTGTTCTCACGAACAACGAACTCATCAGCATTGGTCGTCCATTGACACCAATCGCTCAGGATGATTCCTGGGCTGATCACCCTCAAGACTCTCCCCGTCAAGAAGAAACACCAGCTACTCCCCCAACTCAAGTCACCACTCCGGTGCTTGAAGATGATGACTTTGAGGCCCAACCTACTCCATCTCCACACGTGTCGCCAGCATTCCGCAAGCTTCGTAAAGGACCAAGGCCACAAGTCACTCTGTCGAGTGTTCCAGAAGGAGAAGAGCACCAATCAGTATCACGCCCAACCAACCTTGAAGTTGTTCTCGAGGAGCCTCTCCTACTGTGAACAACTCCGAGTCTGAAGCCAAAGCGGCTAAAGATATTCCGGCTGCATCAGTCGATGAACAAGAAGAACCAAGAGATGAAGAAGAATGTGTTGCTACACCCCCAACCAACCCTGAAGTTGTTCTCGAGGAGAACGTGTCCGACCCTCCAGGTACTCGAGTGGAGGTTGATAACATTGAGGCGACCACCAACACCAATACTGATGCCAATGACATTGTCATGGACGAAGCTAATGTGGTGCCAGAAGTTCATGCACCTGAAGCCAAAGCTGCACCTAACGCAAATCTGCAGCCTGAAGTCAATACCACTGCCACTGCCACTGCTCCTGTACCGCCTCCACGGCCACACACCATCAAGCAAGCATATGATCATGGTCAGCTGGTCACTGTTAGATGGCCCATTCTGGTTCCTCCACCTGCTGCTGGTCTGCAATTTGACTATCATATCGAGCACGGGCCTCAGGTCCAGAAGCCGAAGCCAAGGTTGCCCAGGTTTCCAGGTACAGCAACTTCACCAGGGTCGTTCAACGCAAATGGCTTCTTTGCGCACAACACTTTCTTTGATAGTGCCAAGAACCCCTATTCCAAGCCAAGGATTTCATCTGATCGGTTCTGGAGCTATCAGCAGCGCAATTACTATTCTTGTGTTCTCTATGACCAAGGGCTTATCTTCCCACATATGCGTCTAGACTGTGAAGCCATTGCTGGACTGCCCTGCCTTGAAGAAGCCCTTGACTGCTTCTGTGATGCTGGACTTCTGAACTTTGTGACTGATAAGGAGCATTGGAATGAAGAGCTTCTGCTACAATTTTATGCTACCCTCCACATTCGCGGCTACAACAGGGATCCGAAGACTTGGGTCCTTGAGTGGATGACAGGAAATGTCCATCATGAAGCCAAAGCTCTTGATATCATAGAGCTAACTGGCCTGCCCACTCCAGGTGAACTCTTCGGGCCTGGTTGTCAGCTTCACCGCAATGCATTGGAGAGCATCTTTCAGAAGCCAGAGCCCAACATGAGCCAAATGCTAAGCATGATGAAGCCTCTGCCACGCGACGCCGAATACCCAAGAGTGTTCTTTGTTGAAGACCTAGAGTATCTTCCCCGAACGATCTATCATATCATAAGGCAAACTCTATGGCCCATCAAGGGACATTCTTCTGCAGCAAAGCTTGAAGGAGCGATGAAGACATTGGTCTTTTATATCTTCAATGGCATCAGCTTCAATGCTCAAGACTTCTTTATCAGGCAATTGGCTGCATCAGGCTCTGATCTCTTTGGTCTGAAGTTCTACGCTCCATGGGTTATGCGCCTTATCAAGCTTCATTCAGCTGTCAACTATCAGCCTTCTGCTCGCAATCATCTGATCTTTTTGCCAAAGATTGATATGTCAGTTGAAGCCATATACCCAGAGTCTGCCAAGGAGCCCATTTATCTTCACAATGCTGATTACCAAAGCTTCACCCAGCCCATTGAAGGAGTTCAGGCTGTCACGCGTGTTTATCCTTTGGCTGGCAATACTCGTGGCCCTCACCATGCCCATACTGAAGCCACTGAAAGCACTATTGCTCAAAGGCCTCGGAAGCGATCTCGTGTTCTCACTGACTGAGAGCTTCTCGTTGCCCTGCATCAGAAACAGGATAAGCATCACTACTGGCTGAAGCGGCAGATGCAAAGCCTCTTGGTGGACGTCAATCGCATTCGCAATGTTGCCACCAAGAATTCATTTGTCACTCATGAAAACCTGTCGGAGGTCATGGAAGAGTTTGACATTGCTGAGTGCTGAAGCAGATCTTCAAGACGATGGCTACACTGAAAGATTCAAGTTTGACTCCACTCCTCCAAGGAATGTTGTCTTGCGTTGGACTCCCTCTCTTGAAGACTCTGACTATTCCTCCTCAGCTGCAACGATGAATGCCAGAGTCATAGATCACCAAGATGATTCTACTTCACCACCTCCAACTTCAGCGCGTGTCGACAATGCACCAAGTTCTTCTGCTCCGCCAAACGCCAACGACGACCCTGCAGCTTCACCTACTCCTTCTGGGAACGAGTAGAGGCTCTATGTCTTCAAACCTTTTTGGTCCTTACTGACAAAAGGGGGAGAAGCATATGAGTTGATAGTCTTCAAGCGGGTCCATATGGGCGGTTGCTTTATATTTTGCCTAGTGTTTACAACTCTCGCTTTTGATACATTTGGTTCTTTGAGTTGTAACACTTAAACTTGATGGTCGTCTGCTACTTGTTTTCTATTCTATGATGCGATGATAAATTCCGCATGTGCGATGATAAATCCCGTACAAAATCATATTGCAGACGTCCATTTTTCATTTTGCATGTCATTATATTCGTTATATCAAATCATGCATGATGAATTGTCTTCATAAGTTGAAGAGGATCTCCACAAGTACAACCTGCCATGTGCATTTGCATTCCAAAAGCAAATTACTTATATGCACATCTTCAGGGGGAGCCTGTTGTTACTTATGAAGACAATACCTTTAACCTTTACAATTTCACATACTTTTATCCCCGTTGAAAACTTCAACCAGTTTGTCATCAATCACCAAAAAGGGGGAGATTGTAAGTGCACCTAGTGCCACCCCTAGTTGGTTTTGGAGTATTGACGACAAACCTGGTTGAGGGACTAATGTGTTTGTCAGAATCGCAGGATAACACAGGTAGTAGTCCCTCATTGATTCGGTTTACCTACTGGAGATGACCCCTAAAAATGTATGAAGACATTGAAGACAATGGTGGTATGTGAAGATATTCACATTGAAGACTATGACAAGAGAAGACATCACGTGAAGACTATGGAGCGCGAAGACTTAGTCGTTTCGTTGTTTCCTTTTCTTCTTTGTTGAGTCATAGGAACCACCGTACTGTTAAGTGGGGTCCCAGTGAACAAAGTCAGAGTGACTGAAGTGATGCTCAACCAAATCCTATGTCTTCGAGCGAAGACAATGAGAGCAAATCTTATCCAGAGCTGGATGAGTCAGCTTTACTTGTAACCCAAGTCAAGTTGCCGCGTGTGTTTGAAATCTGACCGTTGGAACACGTGTCAGTTCCTTAGTGACCCAGGGTCATTTCGGACAAATCAGGTCGGGTTGCCTAGTGGCTATAAATAGCCCACCCCCTACACCATAAATTGGTGGCTGCTCAGAGTTAGTGCACGACTTTTGTCGTTTGAGAGCAACCCACCTCCGAAGCTTTTGAGAGAGAGAAATCCTTGCGAGGACAAAGCCCAAACACCTAGAGCCAAAGAGTGTCAGGCATCATTGAAGTCTTTCTGTCTGCGTGACCTGAAGACTTGTTACACTTGAGGACTGTGAATCCTCCAGCCGGTTAGGCATCACGTTCTGAGCGTCCAAGAGTCATTATGGATCGCCGGTGAACGAAGTCTGTGAAGGTTTGGAAGTCTACCTTGAAGACTTACCAGAGTGATTGGGCGAGGACTGGGTGTCCTTAGCTCAAGGGGAATAAGGTGAAGACACGGTCTTCTGAGTTAAATCTCAGCCTCCCTAACCAGACGTACAATTGTCACAGCAACTGGAACTGGTCCAACAAATCCTTGTCCTCACCAAGTGACTGGTTCTATCCTCTCCCTCTCTTTACCTATAGTTTGTCTTTGTGAAGTCATTGCATGTTTGCACTACCTGTTTGACTTCACTGTGTGACTACTATTGTTGTTTGGCTTCGTACCATCTTCCATCCTGATCACTACTACCTAGCTGCTATTAGTCTTCGTGCTTTCTATTCATTGAATACTTGTCTATGGCTTGTCTAGTGTAGTCTACCTTCCGCTGCATGTCAATAGGTTCATTTCTATTGTTTGTCTTTGAAACTCCCATGTTTTGAAGACTTCCATAAAAATCGCCTATTCACCCCCCCTCTAGTCGATAACTACCACTTTCACCTGGCACCACCGCTAGCATCTGTCATCGCCGGAGATGAAGCACTTCGTTGCTACGACCTCTCCGACGCCGTCTTCACACCGGCCGCGGACTTCTTCCTTCCGCCGCCGCCATAGGTGTCTTTCGCCACCTAGTTAGGGCGCGGGAGATTGGACTACTCGGTCTCCAACTTTCCCATCTAGCAGTTCTACGTGCGGTAAATATGAGCTCCTTTTTACCGTTTATTCGATCCATTGAAATCTTCACATCTTCCCAAAGTTGTTTCTACACTTCCAAATCTAGATCCTTCTATTTCTGCATCTCGTAACTTGCAAGTATGTTCAGTTATGCATCACAACTAGTTAGATTCCTCAGTTTTACTTATTCATGGATTTGTACAAATCTGGAACCAACTCACATCGATAAGTGAATCTCTTTGCACTATGAGGTCAGTGTCTTCAAAATGATTTATCTTCAAAATCTTCTGAGAATGCATATGACCTCTTCCCCTTCCCTCACATCTTTAATGATGTCACATGTACATGTCTGTGGGAGAATCCCTTGGTTCTCATAGTATGCATTCATCTGCAGAGTTCTTACAGCATCACATTGAATCACCTGAAGCCAGCTCTTATCTGACAAGAAAATTGAAGCCAAACACTGTTGTGAAGCCCTTCATTCTGAATCCAATGGCTGATGGAAATCTGCAAAGAAGGGTGGCAGACAGCGCCGGGACAACACAGCTTTGGACCTTCCACCAGATCTCTATGAACAATACAAGTCTGACCCATAGGAAACCTATGGTGAATGCAAAACTCGAGTCCAATGGATTCGAAGATATTGGGCAGAGCAATGGTTTCAGTACCATTTTGTTACACCTGAGTATGCGAAGAAGAATGTCGCGAGGCCACCATGGGCCGATATTGTGTATAGGAAACTGCACCCCAAGATGAAGGGTGAAGCCATTGCAAGGGGCTTCTTTCCTTGCATGGTCAGAGGACCTCAGCCTGAAGATGCCAACCCATCTAGTCTCCAATGGTGTCGCGTGGATGAATTGTTTGAGAAAAATCTTCAGTTTGCTAGGGCACCTGTAGTGCAGAACAAGAAGGACCTGGGGATTGACTTCAACCCTGGTCCAGCAGCTCCAAGGCCAGATGGCAGTCGTGAAGCTAATCAGAATATCATTGGTCCCTTCAATAGCTTCGATGTGCTTCTCTCCCATATAGCTTCACAACGGGCCACTTTGAAGAAGCTGCTGGTGAAGAGGAACATGCTGAAGTTCCTAAGCCCCCGAAGCCAAAGAAGAAGGCTAAGGCTTCAAAAGCTTCAAGTGTGAAGCCACTGAAATCTGCACCTCCTGAATCTAGTGTGCAGTCCAAGGATCAATCTCGCATCTCCAAGAAGTCCAAGAACCCAAGAAGATTACTGGACATGACCTCACCCCTGCTAGCATTCTACGAAATGAAGAGAATGTTATAAATCTGTCAAGCGATGAAGATCTTGCTGATGATGCTCTGGAAATGCTCATCAAGAGCAAGCAGGAGGCCGAAACCTTCAAGGATTTGCCTCTCTTTGATGCAGATATTCTCAACAATTTCATCGATGAATGGTTTGAAGATCCTACTCTCACCATTGATGATCTGCAGCTGCCCATTGACATCAGTGTCACATTTCAGGGCTACATAGCAAAGGAACTTGCTATAGCTCAGAAGATTGTTGAGCTGAAAAACAAAATTGACTATGAGAAGGCCCAGTTCAAGAAGCATATGGCAAAGCTCAGTGTCGTTGATGTTCAGAACTTCAAGCAAATGATGATTGACCTCAAGGCTGAGTTCAAACAGAAACGTGATGAATCCAAAGGCTCTCGTGAGGGCATGAAGTACTATGCTGAGAAGTGCGTCAAAGCTATGAGGCTGTGAAGAGAAAGGCCCTTGGGCGTCCTAGTATTGACCGCCAAATGGCCGCCAAGAAGCCGAAGAAGCCTGCTGAAGCTGAACCCAAAGCCCCAAGGCAGGAAGGACCAAGCATTATCTTCCCTGCTAGTATGACTGGCTCGAAGCCAAAGGTCCCTTCAGTAGCTTCTGAGCAGAAGAAGACTAAGCTGGCTGAGGCTGAAGCCAAGAAGAGGAAGCATCATGGCACTTCTGATGCTGCTCCATCCAAGAAGAAGCTAAAGACAAAGTCTTCAAAGTCTTCTCGCAAAGATCATGCTGCTCCTTAAGAACCATTGATGGTGGAGCCCACTTCTGTTGCATTGCCTGCTTCCACCAACCGCGAGCGTCGTCTCGTCGTGCATGAGCCTGCTACCACAGAGGGTCATGAGTCTGAAGACATTCCAGCTGCTGACTCCATCGCAGCTGAAGACATTGGTCATCATGACAATGTTGAAGATGATGTAGTCCTTCCTCAACTCATGCCCAATCCGGTATAATCGCCTGCTCCTACGGGCAGTGAACATATCAGCATTGGCGGTCCCACGACGCCAATCACACAAGATGAATTCTGGGAAGAGCAACACCCCAACTCCCCATTACATGAAGTTATTCCTCGCAGTCCACCTGCTCTTGTCACCACTCCGGTGCTTGAGACACTGCAAGAGACTCCCGAAGACATGGAGAAGACCACTTCTTCACCAAAGGCATCGCCATATTTCCGAAGGCTTCACAGAGGCCCTAGGCCCTTGGTTTCCATGTCGAGCATTCCTGAAGAGGATGTGCACACCGCAAGCTCAGTTGCACGTCAAGTGTTTCCTGAAGCCATCCCTTCAGTGACTGCTAATGAATCTGAAGCCAAAGAGGCTGAAGATATTCCGGCTGCATCAGCCGATGACAAGGAAGAAGAAGACCATGAAGTTATCCCCCCTACCATTGATCTCATTGCTCAAAAAGAAGTGATTGTGCCAGACCCCCAATCCCTGAAGCTACTGAAGTTGAGGCAAACACGGCTGCCACCACCACCACCACTGATGAAGCCAATGACACTATCATGGCTGAAGATAATGTGCAGCCCGAAGTCAATGATGCCATGGAAGACAATGCACAACGCCGGGACACACCATGGAACGCGCATTCTATCGTGGTGAGCTTGTTACTATTAAGTGGCCAATCTTGACGCCCCCAATTGCTCCTGGTCCCCAATACGACTATCATGTGGAGCAAAGGCCTCAGACACAGAAGCGAAAGCCTAGGCTGCCAAGGCTTCCAAGTGCTGTCACTACACAAGGCTCCTTCAGTGTGCTCAGCTTCAGAGAGCACAACACTTTCTTTGACAAGGCCAAGTACCCTTATAAGAAGCCAAAGATTTCATCTGACAGGTTCTGGAGCCACCAGCAATGGAGCTACTATTCTTGCATTCTCTACAATCAAGACATGATTTTTCCTCACAAGCGTCTTGACTGTGATGCCAGCAAGAAGCCCTCGGCTGCTTCTGTGAAGTTGGTCTGCTCCCATTTGTCATCGACAAGGAGCACTGGAATAAAGAGCTTCTTCTGCAATTCTATGCCACTCTACACATATTAGGCTACAACAGGGATCTGAAGACATGGGTCCTTGAGTGGATGACAGGGGATGTCCATCATGAAGCTAAAGCTCAAGATATCATCGAGCTCACTTCCCTGCCCACTCCTGGTGATCTGTATGAGCCAGGTTGTCAGCGCCATGTGCAAGAATTGCAGAGTGTCTTCCAGAAGCTTGAGCCCAATATGAGTCAAATGCTCAGCGTGATGAAGTCTTTGTCAATTGATGCTAAATACCCCAAGGAGTTCTATGTCAAGGACCTCGAGTACCTGCCCCGCACCATATATCACGTTCTGAGGCGTACTCTGTGGCCTATCAAAGGGCATTCTCCTGACGCCAAGCTTGAAGGCACCATGAAGACATTGGTCTTATACATCATCAATGGCATCAGATTCAACACTCAAGACTTCTTCATCCGACAGTTGGCAGCTTCTGGCATTGATCTATTTGGCCTCAAGTTTTATGCCCCTTGGGTCATGCGGCTGATAAAGCTTCACTCAACCATCAACTATCAAGCTTCAGCGCACACTCATGTTGTATTCTTGCCTGAAGTGGACTTATCCTGTGCTTGCAAAGGAGCCCATATGCGAAGACAATGTCGCCTTTCAATGCTTCACTCAACCTATTGAAGGCGTTCATGTGTCGAATCCTCCTGCTCGTGCTGGTCCTCTTGTTGGTAAACTTCGTCTAACGCATCATGCAAACACTGATGCCACAGCCAGCACGGTAGCTCAAAGGCCTTAGAAGTGTGCTCGTGTCCTCAATGACAGAGAGATTCTTGTATCACTTCACCAGAAGTAGGATAGGCATCATGACTGGCTGAAGCGCCAGATGCAGAGTCTTCTTGTTGATGTCAATCATATATGCAATCTTGCAACCAAGAACTCATTTGTTGCACATGAAGCCTGTCAGCGATCCTGGAAGAGCCTCACAATGCTCTGTTCTGAAGACGATCTTCGAGTAGATGGCTTCACTGAACGTTTCAAGTTTGACTCCAGGCCTCCCCAATCAGCAAGTTGGCGTCCAACTCCTTCCCTTGAAGATTCTGAATATTCATCTTTGGCTCCAACTGTTGTTGCGCGAGTCATAGATGATGAGGAGGACGCCACTTCACCATCAATGGCTTCACTGCACCACGATTCTGCATCAGGCCCCTCTGCACCGCCCAACTCCAACGTCGACCCTGCTGCCCCAACATCTTCACCGCCTGGGAACGAGTAGACACTCTATGTCTTCAAACCTTTTTGGTCACTACTGACAAAAGGGGGAGAAGCATATGAGCTGATAGTCTTCAAGCGGGTCCATATGGGTCGGGTGCTTTTTTTTGCCTAAGTTTTTACAACTCTCGTTCTTGAACTGTTGGCTTTTGAGTTGTAACACTTAAACTTGATGGTCGTCTGCCACTTTTGCTGCTACCTTATGATGCTATGATAAGTCCCGCATGAAGTCATTCTACAAACGCCCATTTCTCATTATGCATTTAATTATCTTCATTACATTTGTGTATGCATGATGAATTGTCTTCATGTGTTGAAGAAGAACTCCACAAAGCAAAACCTGCCATGTGCATTTGCATTCCAAAGCCAAAACATTTATATGCACATCTTCAGGGGGAGCCTCTTTCAACCTATGAAGACAATGCCCATGTACTTTAACTTTCACATGCTTTTATCCCCATTGAAAACTTACACCAGTTTGTCATCAATCACAAAAAGGGGGAGATTGTAAGTGCATCTAGTGCCACCCCTAGTTGGTTTTGGAGTATTGATGACAAACGTGGTTGTGGGACTAATGTGTTTCTGAGAATTGCAGGATAACACAGGTAGAAGTCCCTCATTGATTCGATTTTCCTACCAGAGATGACCCTTAAAAATGTAAGAACACATTGAAGACAATGGTGGTTCGTGAATACATTCACATGAAGATAATGACCTCTGAAGACATTCACTTGAAGACTATGGAGTGCGAAGACATAGTTTCTTTCGTAGTTTCATTTTCTTATTTCTTGAGTCATAGGAACCACCGTACTGTTAAGTGGGGTCCAAGTGAACAAAGTCAGATGACTGATATGATGCTCAACCAAAATCCTATGTCTTCGAGCGAAGACAATGAGAGCAAATCTTATCCAGAGTTGGATGAATCAGTTTTGCTTGTAGCCCAAGCTAAGCTGCCGCATGTGTTTGAAATCCGACCGTTAGACACGTGTCGGTTCCTTAGTAACCCAGGGTCATTTCGGACATATCATGTCGGGTTGCCTCCTGGCTATAAATAGCCCACCCCCTACACCATAAATTGGTGGCTGCTCAAAGTTTGTGCACGGCTTTTGTCGTTTAAGAGCAACCCACCTCCGAAGCCTTTGAGAGAGAGATCCTTGCGAGGATAAAGCCCAAAACACCCAGGGCCAAAGAGTGTTAGGCATCATTGAAGTCTTTCTGTCCGCGTGACCTGAAGACTTGTTACACTTGAGGATTGTGCATCCTCCAGCCGGTTAGGCGTCACGTTCTGAGGATCCAAGAGTCATTGTGGATCGCCAGTGAATGGAGTCTGTGAAGGTTTGGAAGTCTACCTTGAAGACTTACCTTGGAAGACAATGAAATCTACGGGCACATAATTCCTATTTGCAACAATAAGAACATCATTAATTCTTCCCATAGGTTTCTTAATCGTGGAATCCGCAAGGTGCAAGTTTAAAGAACAATCATCAAAATCACGGAAACCTAACATATCACACAAAGTTTTTGGAATTGTGGAAACACTAGCACCCAAATCACACAAAGCATATCATTCATGATCTTTAATTTTAATTTTAATAGTAGGTTCTCACTCATCATAAAGTTTCCTAGGGATAGAAACTTCCAGTTCAAGCTTTTCTTCATAAGATTGCATTAAAGCATCAACAATATGTTTGGCAAAAGCCTTATTTTGACTATAAGCATGCGGAGAATTTAGCATGGATTGCAACAAGGAAATACAATCTATTAAAGAACAATTATCATAACTAAATTCCTTGAAATCCAAAATAACGGGTTCATTGCTATGTAAAGTTTTGACCTCTTCCATCCCACTTTTACCAATTTTTGCATCAAGATCTACAAACTCCGAATCATTGGGACGCCTTTTAACTAAAGTTGACTCATATCCGGTCCCATCATTATCAAGATTCATATTGCAAAACAAAGATTTAATAGATGAAACATCAATCACTTTTAGATCTTCATCTTTATTATCATGAAAACTAGAAGAACACACTTTCACAAAGCAATCTTTCTTAGCACGCATCCTAGTGGTTCTTTCTTTGCACTCATCAATGGAAATTCTCATAGCTTTGAGTGACTCATTGATATCATGCTTAGGTGGAATATATCTAAGTTTCAAAGAAGCAACATCACGAGAAATTCTATCCACGTTCCTAGCCAACTCATCAATCTTAGGCAATTTTTCTTCAAGCAAAGCATTGAAATTCTTTTGAGAAATCATAAATTATTTAACACTAGTCTCAAAATCAGAGGGCATCTTATTAAAATTTCCATAAGAGTTGTTGTAGGAATTACCATCATTATTAGAGGAATTACTAGGATACGGCCTAGGATTAAAGTTTCCTCTATAAGCGTTATTACCAAAATTGTTCCTACCAACAAAATTCACATCCATAGATTCATTATTATTCTCAATCAAAGTAGACAAAGGCATATCATTAGGATCAGAAGAAACACTCTTATTAGTAAACAACTTCATAAGTTCATCCATCTTTCCACTCAAAACATTAATCTCTTCAATTGCATGTACTTTTTTACTAGTAGATCTTTCAGTGTGCCATTGAGAATAATTAACCATAATATTATCTAGGATTTTAGTAGCTTCTCCTAAGGTGATTTCCATAAAAGTGCCTCCCGCGGCCGAATCTAAAAGATTTCTAGAAGCAAAATTCAATCCGGCATAAATTTTTTGTATAATCATCCATAAATTCAAACAATGTGCAGGGCAATTACGTATCATTAATTTCATCCTCTCCCAAGCTTGTGCAACATGTTCATGATCAAGGTGCTTAAAATTCATAATATCATTTCTAAGAGAGATGATCTTAGCGGGAGGAAAATATTTAGAGATAAAAGCATCTTTGCACTTATTCCATGAATCAATACTATTTTTAGGCAAAGACGAAAACCAAGTGTTAGCACGATCTCTAAGCGAAAAAGGAAATAGCTTCAATTTAACAATATCATTGTCCACATCTTTCTTCTTTTGCATATCGCACAAATCAACAAAGCTATTTAGATGGGTAGCGGCATCTTCACTAGGAAGGCCGGCGAATTGATCTTTCATGACAAGATTCAGCAAAGCAGCATTAATTTCACAATATTCAGCAACGGTAAGAGGAGCAATCGGAGTGCTAAGAAAATCATTGTTATTGGTATTGGCAAAGTCACACAATTTAGTATTATCTTGAGCCATCGTGACAAGCAAGCAATCCAACACACAAGCAAACAAGGAGCAAGCGAAAGGAAAAGCGAACGGAAAAAGAGGGCGAATAAAACGGCAAGGGTGAAGTGGGGGAGAGGAAAACGAGAGGCAAATGGCAAATAATGTAATGTGAGGGATAAGAGTTTGTGATGGGTACTTGGTATGTCTTGACTTGTGCGTAAACTCCCCGACAACGGCACCAGAAATCCTTCTTGCTACCTCTTGAGCATGCGTTGGTTTTCCCTTGAAGAGGAAAGGGTGATGCAGCAAAGCAGCGTAAGTATTTCCCTTAGTTTTTGAGAACCAAGGTATCAATCCAGTAGGAAGCCACACGCAAGTCCCTCGTACCTACACAAACAAATAAAAACCTTGCAACCAACGCGATAAGGGGGTTGTCAATTCCTTTCACGGCCACTTGCAAAAGTGAGATCTGATAGAGATGATAAGATAATATTTTTGGTATTTTTATGATAAAGATTGAAAGTAAAGATTGCAAAATAAATGGCGCCAGAAATCGCTAGTTGTTGGGAGATTAATATGATGGAAAATAGACCCGGGGGCCATAGGTTTCACTAGTGGCTTCTCTCAAGATAGCATAAGTATTACGGTGGGTGAACAAATTACTGTCGAGCAATTGATAGAATAGTGCATAGTTATGAGAATATCTAGGCATGATCATGTATATAGGCATCACGTCCGTAACAAGTAGACCGACTCCTGGCTGCATCTACTACTATTACTCCACACATCGACCGCTATCCAGCATGCATCTAGAGTATTAAGTTCATAAGAACAGAGTAACGCAGTAGGCAAGATGACATGATGTAGAGGAATAAACTCAAGCAATATGATATAAACCCCATCTTTTTATCCTCGATGGCAACAATATAATAAATGTCGTTTCCCCTTCTGTCACTACGATCGAGCACCGCATGATTGAACCCAAAGCTAAGCACTTCTCCCATTGCAAGAAAGATCAATCTAGTAGGCCAAACCAAACTGATAATTCGAAGAGACTTGCAAAGATAACTAATCATACATAAAAGAATTCAGAGAAGATTCAAATATTGTTCATAGATAATCTTGATCATAAACCAACAATTCATCGGATCTCGACAAACACACCACAAAAAAGAGTTACACCGAATAGATCTCCAAGAAGATCAAGGAGAACTTTGTATTGAGATCCAAAGAGAGAGAAGAAGCCATCTAGCTAATAACTATGGACCCGAAGGTCTGTGGTAAACTACTCACACATCATCAGAGAGAGTATGGTGTTGATGTAGAAGCCCTCCGTGATCGATTCCCCCTCCGGCGGAGCACCAGAAAAGGCCCCAAGATGGGATCTCACGGGTACAGAAGGTTGCGGTAGTGGAAATAGGGTTTCGTGGTGCTCCTCGATGGTTTCGGGGTACGTAGGTATATATAGGAGGAAGAAGTAGGTCGGTGGAGCCACGAGGGGCCCACAAGGATGGGGTCCCGCCCAGGGGGGTAGGCGCGCCTCCCTGCCTCATGGCCTCCTCGTTCGTTTCTTGACGTCCACTCCAAGTCCTCTGGATCACGTTTGTTCCAAAAATCACGCTCCCGAAGGTTTCATTCCGTTTGGACTCCGTTTGATATTCCTTTTCTGCGAAACACTAAAATAGGCAAAAAACAGCAATTTGCACTGGGCGTTGGGTTAATAGGTTAGTCCCAAAAATAATATAAAAGTGTATAATAAAGCCCATTAAACATCCAAAACAGAATATATAATAGCATGGAACAATCAAAAATTATAGATACGTTGGAGACGTATCAGGGCCCCCTGCCAGGTCTCCGGTGCCCATCTTGTGCTATATGGAGGGTTTTGACCTGAAAAAATCGTAAGGAAGCTTTCGGGATGAAGCGCCGCCGTCTCGAGGCTGAACCCGGGCAGAAGCAATCTAGGGCTCCGGCGGAGCTGTTTTGCCAGGGAAACTTCCCTTCGGGAGGGGGAAATCGAAGCCATCGTCATCACCAACGATCCTCTCATCGAGAGGGGGTAAATCTCCATCAACATCTTCACCAGCACCATCTCCTCTCAAACGCTAGGTCATCTCTTGTATCCGATCTTTTTCTCAAAACCTCAGATTGGTACCTGTGGGTTGCTAGTAGTGTTGATTACTCCTTTGTTTGACTATAGGCAGCGGGTGTCATCCGCGAAGTCCGGTACACTGAGTGGCTGGCAAAATCCGTCATCGTGCCCAAGAAGGGCGGGAAGGAATGCATGTGCGTCGACTTCACCAACCTCAACAAGGCCTGCCCTCAGGACCCGTTCCCGCTCCCGCGCATTGATCAGATCGTCGACTCCACCGCCAAGTACGACTTGTTATGTTTCCTAGATGCTTTCTCGGGTTACCACCAGATCAAGATGGCGGTGGAGGATGTGGAGAAGATGGCCTTCTTGACCCCGTGTGGGGTGGACGGCTACACTTGCATGCCGTTCGGGCTGCGCAACGCTAGGGCGACCTTCCAGCGACTGATGCACATCACTCTGGGCTAGCATCTCGGGAGGAACGCTGAGGCCTACGTCGATGACATTGTGGTAAAATCTCGGGAGACAAAGACCCTTATTCAAGACCTGGAGGAGACTTTCGTCAGCCTGCACAAGGTTGACCTGCGGCTCAACCCGGAGAAGTGTGTGTTCGGTGTCCCCTCCTGCAAGCTGCTCGGTTTCCTCGTGTCGCACAGGGGCGTCGAGGCGAACCCGGAGAAAGTCAAGGCAATAGAATACATGAGCCTGCCGCAAACTCTCAAGGAAATGCAAAAGCTCGCGGGCTGCGTGACCTCGCTGGGGCACTTTATCTCCAAGCTGGAATAGCGCGCTCTACCGTTCTTCAAGCTGATGAAGAAGAAGGGCCCGTTCGAGTGGACCCCGGAGGCCGACCTGGCATTTCAAGACCTCAAGAGATACCTGACCAGCCCACATGTGATGGTAGCGCCTCGTCCCCTCGAGCCCCTGGTGCTTTACCTAGCCGCCATGCCTCATTCCGCCAGCACAGCGCTGGTGGCCGTCCTGGAGGAGCGCCAGGCCAAGGGCCCGCCGCACAATGCCGTACCTTCGGCTGGGATGGTGCGGCACCAAGACGGCGCCTCTGAAGCCACAGTGGTGCCAGCAGATGACTAGCCTCCACAAGACGGCGCTCCTGAGACTGCGGTGGACCCGATGGGTAACCAAGCTCCTGAGGTCCCCCGGCCTCAGGAGGCACCCCAACCTCCGGAGGCCTCGGACTCCATCGACGCTCCCGTCCTCATCGAGCACCCGGTGTACTTCGTCGGCACCGTGTTACGGGATGCGAGGGCATGCTGTCCCATGCCGTAGAAGTTCTACTCGCGCTCCTCGTGGCCTCGCGCAAGCTGCGTCACTACTTCCAGGGTCACCCCATTAAGGTCGTCTCAACCTTCCCACTAGAGAGGGTACTCCAGAGCCCCAATGGAGCGGGGAGGGTCGCCGAGTGGAACATCGAGCTGCAGGCATTCCAGCTGGAGTTCAGCACCACTAGGGACATCAAGGGAGCTGCGCTCACCGACTTTGTGGCGGAATGGACTGGTGCCCCAGCGCCCGAAGCAGGCGGGGACCGGTCTCTCTCGCCGGGGAGCGAAGCGCCAGACGGCCGAGTCATGTACTTCGACAGTGCCTTTGCGCGCCAGGGCGCGGGGGCTGGAGCCGTGCTCATCTCGCCCACTCTGGACAAGCTCTATTACGCCGTGCAGCTCTGCTTCCAATGGGGCGAGAAGGTCTCCAAAAACATCACGGAGTACAAAGGACTGATCGCCGGCCTCAAGGCCGCTGCAGCCTTGGGGATAAGGCGCCTCACCATCAAGGGCGACTCTCAACTCCTCGTCAACTTTTCCAACAAGGTGTACGAGCCGAAGGACGAGCCCATGGAGGCATACCTCGCGGAGGTACGCAGAATGGAGAAGCAATTCTTGGGCCTGGAACTGCAGCATGTGCCCCGTGACACAAACAAGGAGGCTGACGACATCGCCAAGAGGGCGTCAAGGCATCAGCCCCAGGATCCCAGTGTCTTCGAGGAGCGGCTCTTCAAGCCTTCAGCAGCCCCTCCGGCTGCGGAACCTACGACGCCTCAAGAGGAGCTTCCCTTGCCGCCAACCTCAGGAGCTCCCGCCTATGGCCCGACCTCAGGATCATGCCTGCTCCTCGCGATCGAACCCCAGGAGGGGTGCTGGACCAAAGAATTCAAGGCGTACCTGCTGCAAGGGACCCTGCCGGAGAAGGAGGAGGACGCAGAACACGTGGCACGCCAAGCTACAACCTACTGCATCTGGGACGGTGAGCTATACCAAAGGCGACCGAATGATGTTTCCTTGCGATGCATCTCCAGGGAGCAAGGGTGCGAACTGCTAGCTGACATACACGGCGGAGACTGCAAGCATCATTCGTCGTCGCGCACCTTGGTGGGCAAGGCGTTCCGCAGCGGGTTCTACTGGCCCACGGCACTCAACGACTCAACCGAGCTGGTGAGATCCTGCGAGGCCTGCTAGTTCCATGCCAAGAAAATCCACCAGCCTGCTCAGAGCCTCCAGACTATCCCACTCTCGTGGCCGTTTGCGGTTTGGGGGCTGGACATCCTGGGCCCATTCCCTCGAGCGCCCGGGGGCTACCGCTACCTCTAAGTCGCCATCAACAAGTTCACCAAGTGGGCAGAGGTGGAAGCTGTCCGCACCATCCCAGCCGGCTCCGCAGTCAAGTTCATCAAGGGTCTTGTGAGCCGGTTCGGAGTCCCTAATCGCATCATCACCGACAATGGCTTGCAGTTCACTAGCAATCTCTTCAAAACATATTGTGCTAACCTTGGAACGCAGATATGCTAGGCCTCAGTGGCACACCCCAGAAGCAACGACCAAGCTAAGCACGCTAACGCGGAGGACCTGAGAGGCCTCGAGACAAGGACCGTCAAGAAGAAGCTCGAGGCCTGCGGCAGGGGCTGGCATGATGAGCTCCAGTCCGTGCTGCGGTCCATCCGCACCACCGCCACCAAGCCAACGGGCGAGACTCCGTTCTTCCTCGTCTACGGAGCCGAAGTGGTTCTCCCTCATGAGGTCAAGCATCACTCCGGGAAGGTCTTGCCGTTTGACGATGAACGTCAGGACGCCATGCGAGGGATGGATCTCGTGCTGGGGGAGGAACGCCGCCGCCTAGCCTCGTTCCGAGCGGCAAGGTACCAGCAGGCGCTGCGGTGGTACCACTGCTGCAGCGTCCGCTCTAGGACGCTCGAGGTGCGCGATCTCATCCTAAGGCGGGTGCTCTCCAGGGAAGGGCTGCATAAGCTTACACCCATGTGGGAGGGCCCGTTTACGATTGCCCGCGTCTCCAGGCCTGGCGCCGTGCGCCTGGAGACGCAGGACGGGATACCCATCCAGAACGCCTGGAACATCCAACACCTCCGAAAGTTCTACCCATGAAGCAAGGCCCAGTGCCTGTGAAGGTCTCCGCTCGTGACACTCTCACGTAATAATGAGTGGGGTTGTACACGCCCCGGAGTCTCCGGAGTGCCGCCCTCGGGCCTCGGGGGCTCCCTCCCACATCCTAGTGGCAGCACTTAGCTCCGCGCTAGTGAGAAGACTAGACTAGGTGCCGGACGCGGCTGTTCATTTGCTTTCTGTAGCTGATATGCGACCTTTTTAATGGAATTAGGAGTTCTGGCATTTTTCGATTGCTTGGTTGAGTCCCTTTGTTTTTCTCTACTTCTTCGCTCGCCTCTTTGTTTTGCGCCAGGGAGGACAGCAGTTGCATGATGCTCTCCCTTGTGCACCTCGCGCGGGGGGCTGGGCTGGTGTGTGCGTGCGCTGGGCTAGCCTAAACCACGGACACACCTCACCAAAGCCCTGTCGCTCCAGGGCTTCGGCTCCCCTAATCTTCGTGAGGCGCCCTCGATTGAGCTCGTGATTGGCGCATCCATCTAAGTCCGTGCCCCACGGGTACCGCGACATGGTGCACTAGGCCATGATTAGCCCATGCTTGAGGGCTCGCGCAAGGAAGAACAGGGCACCCGACGTATGTCCTAACAAATTCTGCAGCTTCGTGGCGACTCCCGAGGTCAACGGCTCCCGAGCCGGCAACAAGGAGGCCTCACGAGACGCCACAAGACGCGCCCTCACGAGACATGAAACCGCCCCGAGCATATCAAGCTAGGCTACCCCCCCCCCCTCTTTTACATCTACGAGGAGCACGAACAACATCGGAGCAGTATGTATAACATAGCGACATAAGGACCATAGTTCATTACACGCCCCAGCAGGGCCATCTAATTTTTTTGAAATGCAGGAAGGAAGGAAATGCCAAACAAAAGCGGCCCGCACGACCGCAGCAACTCACGAGGCCCGGCTCCAAGGGTCCCCCGGACTCAGCTCGGTCTGAGCCCCTCTCACGCTTCACCGCTGCAAGGCAATGGGACGACCCGCCGCCATCCTCGGAGCGAGCCCGGCGGTGCGGCGGCTAGTCGTAGCCGCCGCCGCTGGAGCTCTCGGTGGTGGAGAAGCTACCGCCGCTGAGCGAACCACGGCTGTCGCCAAGGGCAAGATCGCCCCTAGCCTCGTCACGGCCGTCGCCCGGGCTGAGCTCATCATCGCCACCGCCGTCTTCGGGGCAACACCTTGCGCGGAGACCATCTTCCCCAAACACCCTCACAAAGAGGGTCGCGGCGCCATTGTACTTGAAGTGGAGGGTACACCGCCTGCTCAGGCCACCCGTGGGGGCGAACGTCTGCCAGCCGCGGGCCAGGGCCACGTTGCCCGCGATGGAGACCTCCACCACGACCCACGAGGCCTTGCTGCTGCAGCCGTCGGCTTGCAGCCAGAGGCCGTCAAGACCCCCAGCCGGCAGTTCACTGGCAAAGGAGCACGAAAGCTGAAGTCAGGTGCCCGCCGGACTCTCCGACCACACGACGACTTCCGGAAGCACCTCCGCCGAATGGAAGCATGGCCGGGGAGGCCGGGCGACCACAGCACGCCTCCCCTCGACACAAGGGCTGCTCCGCCTAGAGCGGCCCTCGCCATGGGAAGAGGCACCGCTGTGGCCGCCAAGGGTGGCGCCGGTCCCCAAAGGAGTACGACCACGCCCCCGAGGAGCCACAACAGGGGTTGCGGCGTGCTTGCGGGGGCGGCCACGCCCCCTCTTGGGCAGCGGTGAGCCGGGCCCCTCCTGGCGAGCCTTCCCTTTCTCCACAGCGGAGAACCTCTTCGTCGGTGCCATGGGTGTCGCGGCAAGACGGCGAAGCAAGAAAGAAGAAGAAGGGGAGGGCATCAAGAATAAGGAGACGTGCAACGAAGGCTCCGCTCCCCGCTTCATTTATAGCCAGAAGGAGGGCAACCGTCGACCCCCACGATTGCGCGCAATGATGGTTTTCTTCAGCATGTAGCAGGGTCTCGTCAAGTCAAAAATGGTTGCCGAGGCAGTGTGGGGAAGCGGAGGCGCCCACGTCCCGTCAATCGCCATGCGTCAACCAAGGCCGCAGGCGGTTGGGGCCCGCGGCGCTCCGCACTTACCCTTTGGCTTCGCCTCGAAGCCAAGTTCGAGCACGCCTTGGGCCCGGGGGCTACTATCGGCGTCCTGGGAATGAGGTACCCAGACTTGCCTGCCTGCGGCCCGCGAGCATGGCTCCACCAACGGCCTAGTATGGCCCAGCTTCGGCAACAACAGCTCAAGACCCTCGCGAGGCGGGCGATGCCAAGACCTCCCTGGGGGCGGCCTCACTAGGCTGGCTCCCGAGGAGCGGAGATATCTATGCGGGGGCACCTCATGAGGTTCGCGTGACGTGAGCCATGACGACCAAGCCCAGGCGGGCGCCAGCGGGCGTAGTGTACCAATTTCCTCTTTGGTGCTAAAGAGGCAAGCGCTGGAGAGGAGTCCCGAGGCATCGGGCAAAGGCTTCCATATCGGTGCAACAAGACAAAGACCAGCAGGATGGCAGGACAGAGGTCATCGCGGAGCCCACAGCAGCGTCACCACCAGAGCCTTTGGCAGGCGAAGACTACTTTTGTCAGGATAGCTTGTACTAGTTGTCTCCCTTCAAAATTGGCCGTTGTGGGATCCCTTCCCGCCTACATTTGGGAAGAGGACCAGGGCCTCTATAAATAGGACTAGCCACCACCATAGGAGGCAACTCATCTTGGATTGGATCCATTCCACCAAGGCCATCTCACCAGCTCATCGAGCCCAGGAACACCTCTCCTCCTGAGGTTGTTCATCCATTTTACTAGTTCATCCTTAGCCCTCGAGACAATCCACCACCACCACACTGGAGTAGGGTATTACACCACAACGGTGGTCCGAACCAGTATAAACCTCTGTGTCTCGTGTTCTTCGGGTTCATCGAGCTAGGCCGTGGAATCGTTGGGTAGGCAGGCTAGGGAGAAAGAGTCCTTCGTGCACACCCCAGAGTTCGAACCTCTCAAGGGTCCGCAGAACCCTGAACCCGACACTTACTTATAGAAAGGACTACGATAGATCCCCTATACTTGTTGGTCATCACTATCCCTACAAAATCATATAGTCTTGTCATGCTCCATCTTCTTAACACAAAGTATTTATCATGCACAACCCCGATGACAAGTCGAGCAATTGGTTCATACTTTTTAACGCGTTTCAGCTTTTTCAACCCCCACGCAATACATGAGGGCAAGCCATGGATATAGCACTATGGGTGGAACAGAGTATGATGATAGGGGTAAACATAGAGAAGACAGAAAATTAAGAAAGTCTCACATCAACGTGGCTAATCAACGGGCTATGGAGATGCCCATCAATTGATATCGATGCGAGGATTAGGGATTGCCATGCGATGGATGCACTAAGAGCTATAAGTGTAGGAATGCTCAAACTGAAAACGAAGTGGTGTGCATCTAACTCTATAATGAAAAATTCCCACTAGTATATGGAAGTGACTACATAGGAGACTCTCTACATGAAAAACATGGTGCTACTCTGAAGCACAAGTGTGGTATTTGCATGCCCCTTCTCTCTTTTTCTCTCTTTTTTTCTTTTTTTTCTTGGGCTCTTTTTGGCATCCCTTTTTTTCATTTTTCCTTTTTTTTTGTCCGGAGTCTCATCCCGACTTCTGGGGGAATCGTAGTCTCCATCATCCTTTCCTCACTTGGACATGCTCAAATAATGAATAATGATGATCATCACACTTCTATTTACTTACAACTCAATATTACAGCTTGATACCTAGAACAAATTATGACTCTATATGAATGCCTCTGGCAGTGTACCAGGATCTGCAATGATCTAGCGTAGCAAGGATATCAAAAAGGGACAAGCCATGGGAATATCGTGCTAGCTTTCTTACGATCATGCAAAGCAATATGACAATGAATGCTCAAGTCATCAAAATGGAAGCGGTGGAAGTTGCATGAAAATATATCTCGGAATGGCCATGGAAATGCCATAATAGGTAGGTATGGTGGCTGTTTTGAAGAAGATATAATAAGGCTTATGTGTGATAGGGTGTATCATATCTTGGGGTTTGGATGCACCGGTAAAGTTTGCACCACGTCTCGAGGTGAGAAAGGGAAATGCATGGTACCGAAGAGGCTAGCAAATTGCGAAATGGTAAGAGTGCGTATAATCCATGGACTCACATTAGTCATAAAGAACTCACATACTTATTGCAAAATTTTATTAGCCCTCGAAGCAAAGTACTACTACGCATGCACCTAGGGGCATAGATTGGTAGGAAAAGACCATCGCTCGTCCCCGACTGCCACTCATAAGGAAGATAATCAATAATAAATCATGCTCCAGTTTCATAGCATAACGAGAGACTATACGTGCATGTTTCGGGAATCACAAACCTTAGCACCAATATTCCTACTAACCACAACCATTTACTAGTACCTCCCACATATTCCATCTCTATATCGCAAAACTATCGCAAGGAATCAAACATGTCATATTCAGGGATCCACAAGTTTTATATAGGATTTTATGACTAACCATGCAAATGACCAATTCCTGTTGACTCTCTAAATAGATACTCCAACCCATAATATAAGAGCGTTTTTGACACTAGACTAGTGTAAAAAATGTTGTTATATTATGGGACAGAGGGAGTATATGTGAAGCATGAGAGTTTAATTCTTTCTAAAAAGATCATGCTCTAACAAATATAAGTGAAGCAAAAGAGCATTCTACAAATAAGGGTTTTCTATGTGAAGAGAAACATGCAATCCAGACTACAAATGATATAAGTGAAGCACATGAAGCATTCTATAAAGCCATACTCAAAAGATATAAGTGAAGTGCAATGAGCTTTCTATCAATCAACCAAGGACTATCTCATACCAGCATGGTGCATTATTAAAATAAAAAATAAAAAGCACACGACGCTCCAAGATTTACACATATCACGTGAACAAAACGAAAACCGAAACATACTGATACTTGTTGAAGAAAGATAGGATGCCTTCCGGGGCATCCCCAAGCTTAGACGCTCGAGTCTCCTTGAATATTTACTTGGGGTGCCTTGGGAATCCCCAAGCTTGAACTCTTGCCACCCCTCCTTATCCTCATATCAAGACCTCCTCGATCTTCGAACACTTCATCCACACAAAACTTTAGATAAAACTCGTGAGATTCATTAGTATAATAATCCAAATCACTACTTTAAGTACTGTTGCAAACCCATTCAAATTTTGTTTTTGCATTATAGTTGTATTATAACTTACCATGGCTTATACCACCGATACAATCCATAGTTCCATAAAAACAAGCAAAACAATGCATCAAAAACAGAATCTATCAAAAACAAGACAGTCAGTAGCAATCTGAACATTGATCATACTTCCGTAATTCCAAAAATTCTGAAAAATTAGGACACAATAAGAAATTTGCATAGCAATACTGTGTAAAAAATTTAGAAATTTTTGACGTTCGAGTAGAAAATGAAAATCCACGCACTACAGCCAAAGTTTCGATTTTTGCACTGCACATTGATGACCCACAAGTAGAGGGGCTCTATCGTAGTCCTTTCGATAAGTAAGAGTGTCGAACCCAATGAGGAGCAGAAGGAAATGATACGCGGTTTTGAGCAGGGTATTCTCTGCAAGTACTGAAATAAGTGGTAACAGATAGTTTTGTGATAGGATAATTTATAACGAGCAACAAGTAACAAAAGTAAATAAAGTGCAGCAAGGTGGCCCAATCCTTTTTGTAGCAAAGGACAAGCCTGGACAAACTCTTATATAGAGAAAAGCGCTCCCGAGGACACATGATAATTTGATATGTGGGTGGACCGGTGCTTGGGTGTTATTCTTACTTGAACAAGCATCGCACTTATGATTAACCTCTATTGCAAGCATCCGCAACTACAACAAAAGTATTAAGGTAAACCTAACCATAGCATGAAACATATGGCTCCAAATCAGCCCCTTATGAAGCAACGCATAAACTAGGGTTTAAGCTTCTGTCACTCTAGCAACCCATCATCTACTTATTACTTCCCAATGCCTTCCTCTAGGCCCAAATAATGGTGAAATGTTATGTAGTCGACGTTCACATAACACCACTAGAGGATAGACAACATACATCTCATCAAAATATCGAACGAATACCAAATTCACATGACTACTAATAGCAAGACTTCTCCCATGTCCTCAGGAACAAACGTAACTACTCACAAAGCATATTCATGTTCATAATCAGAGGGGTATTAATATGCATATAGGATCTGAACATATGATCTTCCACCAAATAAACCAACTAGCATCAACTACAAGGAGTAATCAACACTACTAGCAACCTACTAGTACCAATCCCGGACTTGGAGACAAGAATTGGATACAAGAGATGAACTAGGGTTTTGAGAGGAGATGGTGCCGGTGAAGATGTTGATGGAGATTGCCCTCTCCCGATGAGAGTAGCGTTGGTGATGACGATGGCGATGATTTCCCCCTCCCGGAGGGAAGTGTCCCCGGCAGAACAGCTCTGCCGGAGCCCTAGATTGGTTCCGCCAAGTTTCCGCCTCGTGGCGGCGGAGTCTCGTCCCGAAAGGTTGCTTATGATTTTTTCCTCGACAAAAGACTTCATATAGTAGAAGATGGCCACCGGAGAGCCAACAGGGGGCCCACGAGGCAGGGGGCGCGCCTTGGGGGGTAGGGCGCGCCCCCCACCCTCGTGGACAAGTGGTGGCCCCCTGACGTATTTCTTCCGCTCAGTATTTTTTATTATTTCCAAAAATGACTTTCGTGGAGTTTCAGGACTTTTGGAGTTGTGCAGAATAGGTCTCTAATATTTGCTCCTTTTCCAGCCCAGAATTCCAGCTGCCGGCATTCTCCCTCCTTATGCAAACCTTGTAAAATATTCTTCTTCTTCCATAGTTTCCTATAAAATATTATTCTCTTCTTGGACAGCGGAGGCTTTCTCAAGAAATACATCAATATTGGAATTGTATTTATAATTCTCATAGCCATATTTAAGTATTGCAAAAAATTACGTCTATAAACAACATCATCATAATCTTCGTACTTTTCAAACATAGATTCAATTTCATAAGCACCCTTAAAAGCAACAAATTCTTCTATTCGTTCACATCATAGTAATCATATCTACCATTAGCATAAGAAGCTAAGGTTTCATTATCGTTAAATTTGCATGAAAGGGAAAGGTGTGGAGCCTTCATCCTAGAGCAATAAGTATAATCATATCTCAAGCATAGATCCCGAGCATACCAATGCAACATATGAATTTGATCCCATAACAGTTTCCATTTTGAGTCAAGCGATAATCCCTAAAGTATTCACTTTGATCCAACGTGTCTCCAATTATCAAGTTGAATGGGGTTTTCTCAGGATTATCAAAGTAGTGTTTAATATTTTCCACATAACGAGCATCGAGGGTTTTAGGAGGTGCCCCATCTCCATGAGTAGCAAGTACAAATAATTTTTTTGGTATTTCGTATTCCATATCCATAACTAAAGATAGAGAACAACTTAGAACAGAAAATAAAAACTACCTAGTGATAAAGCAAACAAGCACACATGAGAACATTCACCCCACGCTATAGCTCCCCCGCAACGGCTCCAGAAAAAGGTCTTGATAACCCACAAGTATAGGGGATCGTCTGTAGCCTTTTTCAAATAATAAGAGTTTTGAACCCAACGAGGAGCTAAAGGTAGAACAAATATTCCCTCAAGTTCAATCGACCACCGATACAACTCTATGCACACTTAACGTTTGCTTTATCTAGAACAAGAATAAAACTAGAAGTACTTTGCGAGAATAAAATTCCGGATCAATTGCAGGATAATAAAATTAGATAGCTTTTGTCACACAAGAAAGTTATTTGTCCCTAGGCGATCGATAACTAAACCAGTAATCATTATTGCAAATTTATATGAGGGAGACGCATGAGCTAACATACTTTCCGTACTTGGATCATATGCACTTATGATTGGAACTCTAGCAAGCATCCGCAACAACCAAAGATTATTAAGGTAAAACCCAACCATAGCATTAAGTATCAAGTCCTCTTTACTCCCATACGCAACAACCCCCTTACTAGGGCATAAGCTTCCGTCTCTCTAGCCACCCACCATAAGTGAATCATGAATGTATTGCAACACCCTACAGCGGGGATCCCTCACATTTGCGCGACATGGATGGCACCATAGGAAAACATCAAAATAAAATATACAACTCAAACCAATCACGATCATCAATCAGCCCATAGGACAAAACGAATCTACTCAAACATCATAGGATAACCACATATAATAATATATAGTGTTGTGCACCATGTTTAAGTAGAGAATTGCAGCAGGAATAGAGAGGTTACACCGCTGCATAGAGGGGGAGAAAGTCGGTGTTGACGGTAGCAAGGTTGTTGATGTAGATCATTGTCACGATCCTTGCCCCGGCGACACTCCAGCGCAACCGGGAGCGCGGGGGAGAGAGCCCCCCTCCTCCTCCTTCTTCTTCTTCTTCTTCTTCTTCTTCTTCCTTGGCCTCCCCCCAAGATGGGAGGAGGGTTCCCCTTCTGGTCCATGGCCTCCAAGGCGGCGGAGGGGCAGGAGCCCCTCCGCGATTGGATTTCCCTCTCTGTTCTCTTTTGTTTCACATTCCCCAGATCTGGCATTTCACCGTTTCTTAAATATCCGGAGATCCGTAACTTCGATTGTGCTGAAATTTTAACATGATTTTTTTCTTCGAATATAAGCTTCCTTGCGCCCGAAGTAGAGCCCCAACCAACTTATGGGGTGCCCACAAGGCACCACTGCGCGCCAGGAGGCCGTACCCTGGTGTCCTGTGGATTTCGTGAGCCTCCGTTTGCGTTGATTCCACCTCCCAAAAATCACATATATTCCAAAATAATTCTTCATAAATTTTTATCGTGTTTGGACTTCCTTTGATATGGATATTCTGCAAAACAAAAAACATACAACAAACAGGAACTGGCACTGGGCACTAGATCAATATGTTGGTCCCAAAAAATAATATAAAATGTTGCCAAAAGTTTATAAATTTTGTGTAATATCGGTGAACAATCAAAATTATAGATACGATGGAAACGTATCAACCACCTGCAACCATGCTGCCCGAGCAGCCATGGCCGCCCGCTCGCACTCGAGCCACGCGATCCGCCCACGACCATCGTGCCTCCCCTCGCTGGGCCACTGCCCTGCAGCTAGACCACGAAGAGAACAACCAAAGGACACGCCTTTGACTAGATCAGTGACCCAAGACCAGCACCCACTGTGCCGGCGACTGGCAGCTCGATCACATAAGAGCAACCGTTCCTCATTTTTTTGACAAAGGGTGGAACTTATTACTCAAAATGAAGTATCAAGCGAATACAATCAAAATGAGCACACACTTGACCTCTACATAGATAGGATGAACACAGCCAACACAAACCCACACACACACACACAAAAAGCCGGAAAATACCAAAGTCATATAAGGCGAAAGCTATGCCTAAGCAAGCACCCCAAAAATCCGAAGCGATCAAATCCGCTATCGGCAACCTACAACTGTTCCCCCTACTAGCCTCCCCACCAGAACACCCTTGTTCAGCTCCACCATAGCCGCTGGCCTTGGTCCAAGGGCCGCATCCAGTCCTGAGTAACTCGGCTCGCGCCGAATCCCCCGCATGTGGAGACAAAGAGACCTTGATGGCTGCCGAGCCGATCGGACTTCGAGGGAAGAGGGAGGGGAGGAGGGGTTCCGGCGGCGGCGCTAGGTTTTGCCTCCCGCGACGCTTCCGAGGAAGCCCCGTCAGTCTTAGGTCTTGCCTCATTGCTATGAATATCCAACGGTTCTTGTACTATAGTATTCATTAGTGGTTAATTTCTTACAACTTATTGCCACCAAATGTCACATGGTGATTGTAGTGTAGTACTTCCTCCTCTTAAATTTATTAGCCCTCTTAGTGTTTTTGTTTAAACATTAACCATAAATTTGGCAATATTATTGGATTCATATTCAGAATAAGTTTCCAATGAAAACACTTGGGACCTTTTTGATTATTGGATTCATACTCATATTCCCAAAAATTACATTATTGGATTCATATTCATATTCATATTGATTTACTTTTTTCTCGGACTTTTTACCTTTTGCTATGCCCATCCTAATTATGCAGCAGCCATAATGTCACTCATGATGATTTGTATCCGCTCGTTGCTTCATTTTGAGTTAGTACAAACGCCCTTTATCGAGGAAAAAGAGTTATCCTGTCGTTACCCATAAAAGAATCCACACTAGGATAAGCAATATGTACCAAGAAATGGGATGCCTAGGTTCCTTGTGGTGGAACCAACCCACGAGAGTTCAAACCCTAGACTTAGCACTTGTGGTCATATTTTCCTGGATTTATTTCAGGCCTTCCGGCGATGTGCGTTCAGTGGCAGGAGACGTTCTCGTCGACTACGAAGACGTCCATGACGATTTTGGTAATCTCAATATGTTGTGCCAGCTCAGTATCGCAGGGGTGCTCATAAAGGTTGGATGTGCGTGCGTGCATTCATAGGGTTAAGTGTATGTGTGTGTATGCGAGAGTATACAATTGTACCGTGTTAAAAAAAGGACGTCATTAAATAGAATTAGCGACTGGATCACAACCCAAGATTTTTTTTAAAAACACCTCATATATTAATAAACTTCAAATGTTCGTACAATCATTCATTACAGCATACGCCACGCAGAGCGAAACACTATAGAAAAATAAACCATCTGAGCGTCTATCCTATTGTCAAAACTAAACTTAGCAATCTCATGAGCCGCCTTGTTTGCCCACCAACTGATCTTCAAGATCATGAAATTCCATGTAAGCTTCATAACGCTAAGCGCTTCTCGTTTTAGATCAACAAATGGGGACCTGTCTAGAATTTTATTTGCAAGATAGGAGATCATAAGTCATGATTTTTACATATTAAACAAATCGTTTCTTATACTATCTGCAAAATCTTCCAGAACTATCAGCCAGCGTGATTAGATCATCGGATGAACCAAAATTATTCATAATCATTCATAGTCAGTTTCAAATGTCATTTTATGCTTAATTGAGTAGAACAATGCTTCATGTTGGAAGAAACCTGCGTTTACATTCGCTTAGGCTTTTCTCGCAGGATCTTCCTTTAGCGCGTTGATTTAGACAATCATGCATCACTGGTAGAAAAAAGGCCTTTAGTCCCGGTTCGCAAAGGCCTTTAGTCCCGGCTGTGCAACCGGGACTAAATATGCGCGACTAAAGACCCCCCCCCTTTAGTCGCGCCTCTTACGAACCGCGACTAAAGGCTTTAGTCCCGGTTCTCGTGGCTAACCGGGACTAAAGGCCCGTCCACGTGGGCGCCAGGGGTCCGTCGGGGCGGAGGACCTTTAGTCCCGGTTCTCGTGGCTAACCGGGACTAAAGGCCTCCTCCGCAGGTTTAGGGTTTTAGCCCCCCTAAACTTGGTTTCTTTTTAATTTGTAGTGTTTTATTTCTTTTATATTTTATTTTGTGTTTTATTTTAATTTTGATGAAGTTTCAGTACACATATTCTACGCTACTATATACATGCATATGAAATTTCAAACAAGAAGAATTCAAGAGGAATATATAATATATATTCAATCTCGGGTGACCATATACAACTTCGAACAAGTTTCCATACACAATTAGGATGGATGACCATATACAACTTCGAACAAGTTTCAATCTCGGGTATGCATATAAATTTCTTCGTCCTCGGTATAGTGTTCTCCTTTAGGATTGATGACTTCCCTCATGAAAAATCCTGCTAATTCATCTTGAATTGGTCGGAAGCGAGCTTCTGGACTAAGCCTCCTCCGCAAGTTATCCGTCGCCTTCCGCACGCTATCCGATGCCTTCCGCTCAGAGGTGTGTCTCCGGATGTTCTCACAAACATAGTATCCACATAGATTGGTCCCCGGTGGCTGCTTATCCACATTAACTAACCTTCTAAAATCTAGCTCATGTTTGAATTCACCGACAATTTCTTCTGAGAACCGTCTCCAAACCCTACAGGGCAAAGAAAATTAAATGAACAAGGGAGTTATTAGTTACTTGATATTAGGAAATGAACGAAAGAGACCGATCGATATAGAGCTCAAATGATTGAAAATAATTACTTTTGCAGCATTTTTCTCATGTCGGCCCAACGCTTTGGATCCGAATCCATAGAGTCCATGATTAGAACTCTGGAGGTGTGAAGTTCAATATTTAGCAGAATCCAGTGGAACCTGCGGACACGTTACATGCACAGTCATGCATAACTCATCGATTAGACATACCATGCATGGAGTAAACAAAAGAGAATGGGCACAAGAGAGAAACACTCACCCAAAATGGTAAGGAAATAGAATATGACTTTTGAGTTGATGCTTTCTAAGAAACTTGTACAAGTCTTTCTCCACGTCTTCGGGGTGATTTTGTAACACATGTCCATTAACGATATGTGGGTCAATGAACCCAACATCATGGATGTTTCTTATTTTGCATTCCCAAATCTTCAATCTGCATAATAGCGTACGCAACAATATAGTTAGGACAATATATATATATATATATATATATATATATATATATATATATATAGTGCAGGCAATGAAGAACGAGATGAGGTAGAAATAAATCACTTACAGAACGTAGCAACTCAGCATAGATTTGTCGAGGTCGCGCAGATTGAACAGCTGGAACAATTCACTCATATGAACTTGTACAGAGTACCGTTTGGTGTGATGCTCCTCTGTAACATCCGCATAAACATATTCTTTGTCGGCCCATGTTATGAATTGCTTGTACCAACGTAGCAGATTTCGCATTTGTGGTGGTAGACTCTTTTCCCGCGCAGGCTCGACGAGAGGCCCATTCCGCACATATTGTAATGCTATCTCACATACTGGCGCATCCTCAAGGCCTAAGAAGGCACGAAGAGTCAAACCCATCTCGGACGCTTGTTTCATGGCACTCGCTACAGTCAATCCAAGTGCTGCCGCAGCTGCTATGATCTCGGGGTCCTCTTCCGGACCGGCTTTCACTATGAGCGGGGGGATCGATTGTTTCTTCTGCATCCCGAGCTGGTCAACTTGTTTCCCGCTTTTTTTACTTTCTTCTTTCTCCTCCTTCAATATTTTTGCTTGCCTACGAAGTTCATGTCCATAGTCGTCAGGCATATTCAGCTCGGCTTGGGACGGTGTCGTCAAAAAATCCTTAGCCCACTTCTTTTGCTTCTCAGTGAATACTTGCTTGGGCTCAGGCTCTTTTATCGCCTTCATATCCGCCTTCCATTTCTCATAATCAGCAGACGCGGCCAATTTGGTTTCAGCTTCACTAAGTTCCCAAGGCCTTGGGAGGAGAGGCTTCAGTGATGGCTCCGGTACCCTTGTGGTCTTAGGTACATAAGGGTCCGGGTTAATAGTCCAGGAGCGGGTTTCCTTGCTGTCCGCCTGCTTCTGCTTCTTCGCCGGAGGTGGATTGGGGGGCGTCGTACCCGCCGGAGGAGGATTGGGGGGCGTCGTACCCGCCGGAGGTTGTGGATCGGGGGACGGCGTCGAATGGCGTGAAGGAGGTGTAGGTGAACCACCACGACCACCACCACCGCCACCACCACCACCACCACCATCGGAGGGGGGTGGACTTGCTAGCCTTGGCGCCTCGCCTGGAAACACTATGTACTTCTTTTTCCATAGAATGATCTGGCGCTTGACATCTCCAAGTCTTCTCTCCCCTTCGGGTGTAGCTTTGTCAATCTCCAGGTCCTCAAACCCTTGGACTATGTCTTCCACCGTGACACGAGCATAGCCATATGCAATGGGGTTGTTGTGGTGGAGTGCTCCAGGTGTACAGGGTAAAGCACTGCCGCTAGCTACCTTCGTGGAAACGTTCCCCACGGGATAATGCAGATCACATTCTTTCATCTCCTTTACATCATCCACGGGGTAGTGAGGCTCCGGTGCACGAATCTCGATCATCGGTGCACTAGCACCAGGCGGGGCATCCGTGGAAGCCACGCTGCTTCTCCGCTGCTGGCTTCCGCGATCCGCTTCATGATCTTCATGCGGCCCTGCAGCCGATTTTTCTTTTACTAGTTCATGCACGGTCTGCTTCAACTCATGGAGTTCCGATGCAAACTTCGCCATAAGATCTGCATCCCGGTCCGTCTTTCTCTTACGGCTTCTGTAACAGTACGGGTCATTGTCCTGGGAAAACCCTACTTTCCACGGAACTTTGCCTTTGCCTCGTACACGTCCTCCGTGTTCATCATTCCCGAGGGCTGTTGTCAGTGCGTCTTTCTCTCTGTTGAACTTGATCAAGCCCTCTTGAGCTTGGGTCATTGCGTCAATAAGGGCTTGGGTGGGAGCAAACTTTTTCTTCCGGTGAACACACACCCCTGTCTCCGGGTCTAGCGATCCCCCATGCCCGTACCACCAGCTTTTGGCCCTTGGGTCCCATCCCTCTGTACCTAGAGGGATTCCTCGCACCCTCAGGTCCTCCTCCATCTTCTGCCACCTAGGCTCCGAAAGGCGGTATCCTCCTGGCCCCATAATATGATGGAACTTTTTCTTACTCGCATTATCCTTATTTTTTTCGATATTTCCTTGAAATGCTCCGATTGCTTTTGCCTCACAAATTCTGGCCAATCATCTTTCAGTTTCTCATGTTGTCCATTGAAATCCGGAGTCTTGCCCTTGTTGACATAGTCACGGGTTAAATTTTTCTTGAAGTTCCGGAATGCTTCGCCCATCTTCTGAAGAGCGAACTCTTTAACTAGCCTCCTCCTCTCACGTCCACCCGGAACCTCGTTACCGAATTCATCGACTTTGTTGTATTCCGGAGGTAGAATGAAATGTTCCATAAGCTTTCTCCAGCAATCCTTTTTCGTTCTCTTGTCGACAAAACTGAAACCAAGACGTGCCTTCTTTGGCTCCTTCCATTCCTGGACGGTGATCGGGACGTTGTCTCTAACAACGACTCCGCATTGGTTGATAAACTTTGAGGTGTGCTGTAGGGGCTTGCCGGTTTCACTGACAAACTCAATGGCATATGTTTCTCCTGTTTTCATCGCCTTGGATTTGCCACGCTTTGTCGTACTCGATCCGGCCGAGGGCTAAAAAAAGAAAGAGAGTCGCGCGCGTTAATACATATGTATTCACATTTCAGTAAGTTTGTATCACAAGAGGCTCAATGTATATATATACCTCGCCGGAGGTGGTTGCTACTTGCAATTCGAGATCATCGTTTGTTGACGGTTGACCTCCGTCGACAATGTCCGTTCCTTCACCTTCTTGATTATCGCCTTCTTGATCACCGTCAAGGTTCAGAAAAGAAGAGACTACATCCTCTTCTTGCTCATATTCTGAGCCCGGCACATAAGGAATCTCGTTGTTGATGATGCCCATTAAATAACGTTCAGCCTCCGGATCCCTAAGCGGCTCGGCTCTATCGTCCGCCATATGTCACTCCTGCATGTAGTAAAAATTCTTTAAGTATAAAGGAATTAAAAATAAGATTAAGGGGACATAGAGGAGGAGGAATTAAAAAATAAGATTATTGAGCACTAATTTGCATAGAAGTTTTTGTTTAGCACTGCCAAGTATTTTGTTTTTCCTTTTCTTTTTTCTTTTCTTCTTCCTTTTTTGTTTCCTTTTCTTCTTCCTTTTCTTATTTTGTTTTTCTTGGTTTTCATTGGTTTTCTTTGTTTCTTTCTCGATTTTCTTGATTTCATTCCTTTGCATTCCTTTGCATTGGTTTGTTTTGTTTTGTTTTCTTTGTTTTCCTTTTTGTTTTGTTTTGTTTTGTTTTGTTTTTCTTTTGTTTTGTTTTGTTTTCTTTGTTTTTCTTTTGTTTTTTGTTTTCTTTTGTTTTTCTTTTGTTTTTGTTTTGTTTTCTTTGTTTTTCTTTTGTTTTTCTTTGTTTTGTTTTCTTTGTTTTTCTTTTGTTTTTCTTTGTTTTGTTTTGTTTTTCTATTGTTTTTCTATTGTTTTTGTTTTGTTTTCTTTGTTTTTCTTTTCTTTTCTTTTGTTTTTGTTTTCTTTTGTTTTGTTTTCTTTGTTTTTCTTTGTTTTGTTTTCTTTGTTTTTCTTTTGTTTTTCTTTGTTTTCTTTTGTTTTTCTTTTGTTTTTGTTTTGTTTTCTTTGTTTTTCTTTTGTTTTTCTTTGTTTTTCTTTGTTTTGTTTTCTTTGTTTTTCTTTTGTTTTTCTTTGTTTTCTTCTGTTTTTCTTTTGTTTTTGTTTTGTTTTGTTTTCTTTGTTTTTCTTTTCTTTTCTTCTGTTTTTCTTTTGTTTTCTTCTGTTTTTTCTTTTGTTTTTTGTTTTGTTTTCTTTGTTTTCTTCTGTTTTTCTTTTGTTTTCTTTGTTTTTCTTCTGTTTTTCTTTTGTTTTTGTTTTGTTTTCTTTGTTTTCTTCTGTTTTTCTTTCGTTTTTGTTTTGTTTTCTTTGTTTTTCTTCTGTTTTCTTTTGTTTTTCTTTTGTTTTGTTTTTCTTTGTTTTCTTCTGTTTTTCTTTTGTTTTTCTTTGTTTTCTTTGTTTTTCTTTTCTTTTGTTTTTTCCTTCGTTTGTGGCGGCGGCGACGGGAGGCGGAGGACGGCAGGCGGCGGCGGGAGGCGGAGGACGGCAGGCGGCGGCGGGAGGCGGAGGACGGCAGGCAGGCGGCGGGCAGGGCAGGGGCAGCGGGCGGCGGGCAGGGGCAGGGGCAGCGCGTCGGGCGGCGGGCAGGGGCAGGGCAGGGCAGGGGCGGCGGCGAGGCGCAGGGGCAAGGCGGGGGCGGCGGCGGAGCTCACTGGGGCAGGGCAGGGGCGGCGGCGAGGCGCAGGGGCAGGGCAGGGGCGGCGGCGGAGCTCACTGGGGCAGGGGCGGCGGCGCGCAGGGCAGGGGAAGTGTGGGGCGGCGGAGCTCACTGGGGCAGGGGCGGCGGCGTCGGGGCAGCGCGTCGGCGTCGAACGGCGTCGGGGCAGCAGCCTGGCGGCGTCGGCGTCGATCGGCGTCGGGGCAGGGCTTCGGCGTCGAGAGGAGAATGGGAGGTGGCGGAAACTGCTAAGTGCTATATATATAGACAGAGCTTTAGTCCCGGTTGGGGAGGCGGACCGCGACTAAAGGTACCCTTTAGTCCCGGTTGGGGACACCCACCGCGACTAAAGGGTACCTTTAGTCGCGGTCCGCCTCCCCAACCGGGACTAAAGGTTTTTCGCGCCGCTTTCGTTCCCGCGCAGAAAGAGCCTTTAGTCGCGGTTCGTGTCACGAACCGCGACTAAAGGTCCTTTTTCATATAAAATAAAACTAATTCATTTTAAAATCTTAAAAATACAATTATATATCAAAAAAATCAGAAAAATAAAACTAATTCATTTTAAAATCTTAAAAATACAAATAATATATCAAAAAATCAGAAAATAAAACTAATTCATTTTAAAATCTTGAAAATACAAATAATATATCAAAAAAATCAGAAAAATAAAACTAATTCATTTTAAAATCTTAAAAATACAATTATATATCAAAAAAATCAGAAAAATAAAACTAATTCATTTTAAAATCTTAAAAATACAATTATATATAAAAAAATCAGAAAAATAAAACTAATTCATTTTAAAATCTTAAAAATACAAATAATATATCAAAAAAATCAGAAAAATAAAACTAATTCATTTTAAAATCTTAAAAATACAAATAATATATCAAAAAAATCAAAAAAATAAAACTAATTCATTTTAAAATCTTAAAAATACAATTATATATCAAAAAATCAGAAAAATAAAACTAATTCATTTTAAAATCTTAAAAATAAAAATAATATATCAAAAAAATCAGAAATATAAAACTAATTCATTTTAAAATCTTAAAAATACAAATAATATATCAAAAAATTCAGTTCATCGATCCCTTGAAGGTTTGACAAAAGGTTTGATACATCATTCAGTTCATCGACCAAATACAAATCATCCGGATTCGCCATCGTACGTTTTAATTCACATGATCCATTCAACAAAGTTTGGTACAATAAATTATTACACATCAATTCTTCCCTTGTGTCCCTGCTTGCTTACGATTGTGCCATATCCATGGAGCATCCTCATCATTTAACTTAATGCTTGGGTCAGTGTTCACTTTGAAGGGCGGAATTTCACCAAACATATTATAATCTTCTGACATGTCTGTCTTGTCCTCCACTCCCACGATGTTTCTTTTCCCTGAAAGAACAATGTGGCGCTTTGGATCATCGCATGATGTACTGATCGTTTTCTTATCTTTCCGTTTCCTCGGTTTGCTACTCATGTCCTTCAAATAAAAAACCTGAGCGACATCTTTGGCAAGGACGAATGGTTCGTCAAGGTAACCAAGATTGTTGAAATCCACCATTGTCATTCCGTATTGCTCGTCCACCTTTACCCCACCTCCTGTTAGCTTGAACCATTTGCACCGGAACAAAGGGACCTTAAAGGAGGGTCCATAGTCAAGTTCCCATATCTCCTCTATGTAACCATAATATGTGACCTTTCGCCCATTCTCGGTTGCTGCATCAAAGCGGACACCACTGTTTTGGTTGGTGCTCTTTTTATCTTGGGCGATGGTGTAAAATGTATTCCCATTTATCTCGTACCCTTGGAAAATCGTTATAGTCGAAGATGGTTTCTTGGCCAACATGTACAGCTGATCTCCAACATCATCATTGTCATTCATTAAATGTTTTCGCAACCAACTGCCGAAAGTCTCCATGTGGGCCTTTCTAATCCAGGATTCAGGCTTCCCCGGGTTGTCCGAGCGTAAAATATTCTTGTGTTGCTCGAAGTACGGAGCCACCAAGCTGGAATTTTGCAGAACTGTGTGGTGTGCTTCAGTCATAGAATGACCGTCCATACATATCGTGGATTTCCTTCCGATCTTGCCTTTTCCACTTAGTCTCCCCTCGTGCCGCGATTGAGGAATACCAATCGGCTTAAGGTCAGGAACATAGTCAATACAGAACTCAATTACCTCCTCATTTCCATAGCCCTTGACGATGCTTCCTTCTGGCCTAGCACGGTTACGAACATATTTCTTTAATACTCCCATGAACCTCTCAAAGGGGAACATATTGTGTAGAAATACAGGACCGAGAATGGAAATCTCTTCGACTAGGTGGAGCAGGAGGTGCGTCATAATATCGAAGAAGGATGGTGGGAACACCAACTCGAAACTGACAAGGCATTGGACCACATCGTTCTGTAACCGTGGTAGATCTTCTGGATTGATTACCTTCTGAGAGATTGCATTGAGGAATGCACATAGCTTCACAATGGCTACTCGAACATTTTCCGGTAGGAGCCCCCTCAAAGCAATCGGAAGCAATTGCGTCATAATCACGTGGCAGTCGTGAGACTTCAGGTTTTGGAACTTTTTCTCCGCCATGTTTATTATTCCCTTTATATTCGACGAGAAGCCAGACGGGACCTTCATACTGCTCAGGCATTCAAAAAAAATGACCTTCTCTTCTTTGGTAAGAGCGTAGCTGGCACGACCTTGAAACCATTCCGGATGCCGGTCATCTGGGTCTTTCAAAAGTTGCTGGTCCTGCCGTGCTTCCTTTGTATCATTTGTCTTCCCATACACGCCCAAGAAGCTTAGCAGGTTCACGCAAATATTCTTCGTAACATGCATCACGTCGATTGCAGAGCGGACATCTAGGACTTTCCAATATTCTAGCTCCCAAAATATAGATTTCTTCTTCCACATGGGTGCGTGCCCGTCAACTCCCCGCGGAACTGATTGTCCGCCAGGACCCTTTCCAAAGATGACTTTCAAATCCTTGACCATATCAAATATCTCAGCACCAGTACGTTCCGCAGGCTTCGGCCGGTGATCTGCCTTGCCGTTGAAATGCTTGCCTTTCTTTCTTACGTTATGATTTCGGGGAAGAAATCGACGATGACCCAGGTACACGTTCTTCTTACAATTAACCAAACGTACACTTTCAGTCTCATGTAAGCAGTGCGTGCATGCATTGTATCCCTTATTTGTCTGTCCCGAAAGGTTACTGAGAGCAGGCCAATCGTTGATGGTTACAAAAAGCAACGCTCGTAGGTCAAATTCCTCTCCTTTGTGCTCATCCCAGACACGTACACCAGGTCTGGCCCACAACTGTAAAAGTTCATCAACTAATGGCCTTAGGTACACATCGATGTCGTTCCCGGGTTGCTTTGGACCTTGGATGAGCACTGGCATCATAATGAACTTCCGCTTCATGCACAACCAAGGAGGAAGGTTGTAGATGCATAGAGTCACGGGCCAGGTGCTATGGCTGGAGCTCTGCTCGCCAAAAGGATTCATGCCATCAGTACTTAGACCAAATCTTATGTTCCTTGCGTCAGCTGCAAAATCTTTGAACACTCTGTCGATCTTTCTCCATTGCGTTCCATCAGCGGTGTGTCTCAACTCCCCGTCGGACTTACGGTCCTCTTTGTGCCATCGCAACGACTTGGCATGCTTTTTGTTCCTGAACAGACGTTTCAACCGTGGTATTATAGGAGCATACCACATCACCTTGGCGGGAACCCTCTTCCTGGGTTTCTCGCCCTCAACATCGTCACCAGGGTCATCGCCTCTGATCTTATAACGCAATGCAGTGCATACAGGGCATTCATTCAAATTCTCGTATTCACCGCGGTAGAGGATGCAGTCGTTAATGCATGCATGTATCTTCAGAACCTCTAAACCTAGAGGGCAGACAACCTTCTTTGCTTCGTACGTACTGGCGGGCAACTCGTTATTCTTCGGAAACATATTCTTCAACATTTTCAGCAAATTTTCAAATGATGAGTCACCTACACCTTCCTGTGCCTTCCATTTTAGCAAATCCAGTGTGCAGCCCAGCTTTTTCAGACTATTATCGCATCCTGGATACAACGACTTTTTGTGATCCTCTAACATGCGATCCAAATTCTCCCTATCCTTGTCAGTTTCGCAGCGTCTCCGTGCATCAGCAATGGTCCGACCAAGATCATCAGCGGGCTCATCATGTGCCTCTTCTTCACCTTCACCTAACCCTTCCCCACCTTCAGCATCATCCTCCATGAAAGTATCACCGAAATGATCATGATAGTTGTCATCGATATCATCCCCTTCTTCATCTTCTTCCATTCTAACCCCTCTTTCTCCATGCTTGGTCCAACAATTATAGCTTCGCATGAAACCGTGCCGAAGCAGGTGCATGTGAACGTCTCTTGAGGAGGAGTAACCCTTCTGATTCTTACAGACAGCACATGGACAGATAATAAAACCTTGCTGCTTGTTCGCATTTGCCACTACGAGGAAATCTTTCAAACCCGTAGTGAACTCGCCGGAGAGTCGGGGACCGTACATCCATTGCCGATTCATCTGCATTATTATTATATAAAGTATATAATTAACCATCATGCATTTGTTAAACTAACTAGCTAGAAATAATACAAATTAAACAATGAACTACACACATGCATATTTTATCAATGACACATGAAAGGTTCAAGTTGCTAACCGCGATCGCGGAGGAAAAATAAATGAGAAAGCTCAAGTGTGGCTCGGACACTTCATATCATGTTTGTTTCAGGCTCTCGGGCATTTCATCGAACACCTTGTGTGCATAGGAGGAACAAAAAGCAAACCCACCACCCCCTTCTGAATATTGTGAAGTGAGCTGAGTGAAGTGAAGTGAGCTGAGTCCTATATATAGGGATGGGCCTTTAGTCCCGGTTGGCCTGACCAACCGCGACTAAAGGCCTTCGGGGACCTTTAGTCCCGGTTGGCCAGGCCAACCTGGACTAAAGCCCCTCCCGTCCGCCAGCTGGATGGGCCTTTAGTCCCGGTTGGCCTGGCCAACCGCGACTAAAGGCCTTCGGGGACCTTTAGTCCCGGTTGGCCAGGCCAACCGGGACTAAATTCCCTCCCGTCCGCCAGCTGTCGACCGAGCTCGCTAGACCCAGATAGTTGGTCGCGGGTCTCCTCCCGAACCGCGACTAAAGACCCCTTTTGTCGCGGTTCGATTATTTTGGGGACTAATGGGGGCGTATGGAAGCCTCTTTTTCTACTAGTGCATGGTGCAAAAATTAGGTATCTGCATGCAAGTCTGGCAGTGACAGCATGTTGGATTAAAAAAAAACAATCTGCATGTCGTGCATTAGTGTTATATCGACGACCACCTTAGGCCACTTATTTAGTCGATGATTGCATGATAAAAAAATCTGCATTGCGGGTACATTTCTTACTTTTCTACGGAATTAGCCGGCAAACCAATCTTGTATTTTGTCAGATATTTTTTTGTTGGTACAGAAAGACACGTCATCACAGTGTTAGCACTAGCTCATCCATTGGTCATAATCACAGCGAATCAAGAGAAATGCACGAAACACGACATCGTAATTCCAAGACAGCAATTGAGCAAGGTCGATGCATATTCAGCTTTTTTTGTGTGTGTGTGTGTAGACGCATGTTTAGTTTGTAACCTGCTAAAGTCCTAAATTATGATATGTTTCTTCGCGCCAGATAAGTCTTGATGCAATCCAGTCAGCTGGATACATCACAATTAATAATAACTCAAGGTACCGCAAGAAAAACCAAGTGGTCAGCTTGGTAAACTACCAACAAAAATTGCAATGAAAGGTGCCTCAAGAAAAAAAATTAGAAGTGATGAAACAATCCAAACTGACAGCAACCAGGTTGAGAATTGAATATAAATATTCATTTATTCATGATAGTATATATGTTTTGTTACATATATATGAAACTGGTATGCCTTTCTGACATATTCTCGAACAGAAAAAAAAAAGATACAAATCAAGGCAGTACGATTGAAGAGCATGATGCGCTTTTCATGGTTACATGTATATGTTTTGTTTAACCTAAGTAGCTAATCTTTGTGGCTACAGCTAGCTAGCCAATATGTTGGACGTCATATGCACCATTCATATAGATCGATATGTGTGAAACGTAGAGAAAATATATTCACTTGATTAGAGGATCGACGAGCTAGTGATGGCCGACGCCGGGGCTCGGAACGGACCCCTGAACGACCTGGCTAGCACGCCTACGCTTGGCACCGGTGATCTCGATGCTGCCGGCAAACGTAACAGGCATTGGCGGTGGTGGCGCCATGAACACTTGAAGCAAATCTGGAGATGACGAGTATGGAGGTGGACCGATCGTATTCTCGGCGAGCATCTGTGGTTGATCATTTGGCATCATCCTAGCCTGCACAACAGAGTGCGGCAATGCCAACACAAACAAGGAAAGTATCATAATGGCACTCGAGGAAGCCATGTCAATAAAATGGATCGAGCTAAGTCCGAAGAGTCTAATGTGAGTGTATATCTGTACGAAATTCTTTGTGTAAGAGGAACTGAATGGGTTTGTCTAGTGTGTGCAGATATGCGATGAGGTGAATGTGAGCAGCCTGGGCATGTATTTATAGGTGACGAGAGGAGAGGTAGGAGTTGCAGCTGGCCACCAAGTATGTACGACTGTGTGTGGAGTGGCGGTGATGATGGAGTTCGTGGCTTAGTCAACTTAGTGAAAACACATCACTATCACGTTTTCTTTGGACCGACACAAATCATAGAGCTTTTTTGTCAAGTTCATTTTATCGAGCACTTGGTAAAGATGAAAAAAGCCGATTACATAGGCAAAAACCACTGGAAAAAATAACGCGCTATAGCGCCGCTAATAGCAATGCTATTGTATGCTGAGAAATGGCTCGCTAAATAATGCAGTGTACAATGCCTCGCTAATAGCACGCTCTAGCACGATGTAGCATTGCTAATAGGCCGGCGCTATTTTGCTATACCACACTTTTTTTATTGGAAAAAACATAGCAAAGACAAAGAACTCGGCAAAAAGAGCATTGCTGAGTGCAACACTATGCAAAAACCTAAAACTCGGCAAATGGCTGGACACGTGTCCCAAGTGACCGCAGCTGAGGGAGCGTTGACGTTGTCATGGTGTTTGATGAGTTTGGTCCTCGGCAAATATTTTGCGATGATAGTGCTCTTTTACTTTATTTCTTTTTTTGTTTTATTATTCTTTCTATTTGCCGAGCGGATTAAGTACTAGACAAATGTATTATTATTATTTTACTGTTTTATTTTCTTCTCTTTGTACTTTTTGTAAAAGAATCTTTGCCGAGTGAGTTTCTGTCATTTTTTCCTGTTATTTTGCCATTTTATTTTCTTTGTTTGCATTTTTATCTAGTGAGGTATTTGTCAAAAGTATTTTATTAGTTTACTATTTTTTCTCTTGTTTTATTTTTTATCTACACTTTCCCAAGTGGTGCACTCGGCAAAGCCTTTTAAATGTTTTACCCTTTTATTTTCTTGGGTTTTTAGTTTTTATTTTCCCAGTGGTGTACTCACCAGAATCCTTTTTTACTTTTGTACTTTGTTTTTATTTCTTATTTTCCAAGTGTTGTACTCAGCGAAAGCCTTTGTTTTGTTTTTTCTTTGTTCTTATTACCCCCTTCAATGTTTCTCTAACCCCATAGGGAAACAACTCTCAGTTTTTTTACTGTACACTGTATGGCAACCTCTCCACAACAATTTTTATTAATTAACCAAAAGTTACAAGGCTTGAGCTAAGCCAAAAGAAGAAGAAAAAAAGAAAAGAGAAAAGAATAAAACAGAAGAAGAATAACAAAAGAATAAGGAAAAAGACAAAATTACAACTGTAGTGAATCTAGCCAACTGTTGTATTCTCTAGCACAACTCTGTTTAGTTTTGTGCCTGAATAACTGAAGCTCGTCCCCGTAAGTATGTCTCCATCTGATAATAGTTGGTTTAATGTTTTGGAATAAGAGATTGTTCCTTGTGATCCAAATGGCCCATGATGCCAATGTTATAATCTCCATGAAGAATGCCACCTGTAGATTCTCCTTCAAATCTGCAAATGCTTCCATTATAAAGATTCCTCTGTCTATGAGGGGCAGATGAGATCCCAGCACTGTGAAGCAAAAGGGCAAGCCCAGAAAAGGTGATGCAAAGTTTCCTCCTGCTGGCAATTGAGTGTAGCACAATTGTAATCATCCAAGTGAAAATATTTTCTTCTTAGCAGATTTCTTGTATTAAGTCTGTCATGCAATAATCTCTAGAAGACCACTTTTTGTTTTGGTTGGCAAGAAGAGTTCCATATCCATTGGAACTGTTGAAGTACCATTTTTACTCCAATTAAAAGTCTGTATGCTTTGGCCACCGATTTTTTTTCATTTCCCCAAATGTAACTCCAAGTATCACTATCTTCCCTAAATCCTGATATTCTTAAAATGTCACAAATATCTTCCATAGCTTCAAATTCCTCCAAAGCTTGTGATGTAAGTGGCAGGAGGAATAGGTCCTCCAGATATTCATATTGTAAAACTCTATTCACAGTGATAGTTTGGTCCTTCAGAAAGGAGGACAAATGGGGAAACAGTTGATTAAGACATGTTGTGTGCCAAAGATCAAACCAGAAGAAAAAAACACTTTTCCAATCTCCTACATTCCACCTTGCCAATGTTTTGAATTTATCTACCAGTCTCAGATTAGCTTTCCACCAAAAGGATCCTTCCCAACTAGTTCTAGGCAGTCTTCCATTAGCATAATATGATTCCCAAATTAGGCTGACCCATTGAATATCTACTCTATTGTAGAATTTTTGTAGGTTTTTTAGAAGCAGAGCTTGATTCTGCACAAAAATATTCATGACCCCTAGGCCTCCATGATTTTTTGGCCAGGAAACAGCGGACCATGCTACTAAGGTAGGTCTGTGATCCTCCAGACCAGGGCCTCTCTAGAGACAATGTCTTAGGTATTTGATGATTTAATATTTGATGGTTACTCGCACATCAAGGCACCCCATAAATTAAATAATCAGAGAGCTGAGCACAGATTTAACCAAAAGCAGCCTCCCAGCAAGAGTCATGAAAGCAGACAGACCCACCAGCTTGTCGGACACCTTATTGACTAAAGGGAGACACTGCTCAACAGTTGGCTTCTCGAGGCCCAAAGGCATACCAAGACAGCTCAATGGGAATGCACCTTTCTTGCAATTCAAAGTGTTTGTCAAGATATCCGTTTTATCTTCTCATACATTGATGGGAATGAGGTTTCGTTTGGAGTAGTTAACTTTAAGCCTAGTGGCATCAGCAAAAGTATTGAGGAGAGCCTTAAGACAATATAATTGTTTAGCATCCACCTATAGGAGAACCAAAGTATCATTTGCATATGCACAACTAGAAAGTCAGGGCACGAATTCACTTGTAGAGGGGAAGTCAGAAGTCCCAGGTTCCTGGCTCTATTCAAGATAGTTTATAGTAGACCAGCAGCCAAGAGAAATGGTAAAGGAGATAAAGGATCTCCTTGAATCACTCCTCTTATGCAATATTTTTTTTGCCTAGTACTCCATTCAACATAACAGCAGAAGATGCAAAAGTGAAGAGCATTTTTATCCATCCAATCGATCTCTCCCAAAACCTTTAGCTATGAGAATGTCCAAAATTGCTTGTTGTTCAGTAATATCAAAAGCCTTTTCAAAGTCCAGTTTTAATACCACCACCTCCTTTGTTTGATTTATGGCGTTGATGAAGATACTCAAAAGCCCAGCCCAAACAGTCATGGATAGATCTTTGTTTCAAAAACCCATACTGATTTATATAGATCACCTTGTGAAGTCTATTTGCCAGGAGCTTGGTAATAATCTTGAGGCAACAATTGAGAAGTGAAATAGGTCTAAAATCATTTGCAGTCATGGGAGTTGGTCCTTTAGGAATGAGGGTGATGTAGGAGGAATTAATGCTCTCTATAGAAATTTGACCTTCATAGAAAGCATGAATCAATCTTATCACATCAACTCTTATGATATCCGAGCATACCTTGAAGAATTCATTGTTAAACCCATCAGGTCCTGGGGATTTGTCATTAGGCAGTTCTTTGATTACCTCATTGACCTCATCTTCTAAAAAAGGTTGTTCCAGACTTTCAAAAACAGAAGCATCAATGTGAAATCATATAAAGAATTGAGGTCAAGGTGCATAGTGCTTTTTTCATATGTGCCCATCCTTTTCTTGAAAGCTTCCCATAATATTCTTGCCTATCCAAGATGATCAGAAATCTACACTTGATCCTCATTTTTTAGAATGGCAATATGATTGTGCTTGTGATTTTTAGATGCCTTGGTATGAAAGAACTTCGTATTCTCATCACCAAATTTACCCCTTTAATTTTTCCTCTTTGCTTCCAATAGATCTTTTGGTTTTTAAGCAGAATAAGTAAATACCCTTTGAGAATCAGCCTGCAATTCCATTCAAATTCTCCCAAGTCTCTAAATTCCTCAAAAATATCCAAGAGAGGAAGATCACTTTATTAATAGTTGCAATCTGTGTTTTGAGACATGATAAGCTTCTGGCCCATAGCTTTAGAGCTCTTCTAAGATTTTTAAACTTGGCAGTAATGCTTTTTGCACAATCCAAATCACCTAGAGGAATATTCCAAGCAGCTAAGACCACTTCTTTGAAAGTGGGGTGATGCAACCAATAATTTCCAAATCTGAAAAACCTAGCTTGTGGAAAGTGATCAGAAACAGGTCTAGCTAGAAGAAGAGCAGTGGTGTCTGGGAAAATGATAACCCACAAGTATAGGGGATTGTTTGTAGCCTTTTTCGATAAATAAGAGTGTCGAACCCAACAAGGAGCTAAAGGTACAACAAATATTCCCTCAATTTCTATCGACCACCGATACAACTCTACGCACACTTGACGTTTGCTTTACCTAAAACAAGTATGAAACTAATTTGTAGGAATTATGCTATAACTACTTGGCAAGAATAAAACTAGGAGTACTTTGTGAGATAATAAAAGTTAGTTGTTTAGTAAAAAGCTTTTGTCACACAAGAAAGTTATTTGTCCCTAGGTGATCGATAACTAAACCGGTAATTATCATTGCAATTTTATATGAGTGAGAGGCATGAGCTAACATACTTTCCGTACTTAGATCATATGCACTTATGATTGGAACTCTAGCAAGTATCTGCAACTACCAAAGATCATTAAGGTAAGACCCAACCATAGCATTAAGTATCAAGTCATCTTTATCCCATACGCAACAACCCCCTTACTCGACCATAAACTTTTGTCACTCTAGCCACCCACCATAAGTGAATCATGAGCGTATTGCAACACCCTACAGCGGGGATCCCTCACGTTTCCGCGAAACAGAGGGCACCGTAGGACAACACCAAAATAAAATATACAACTCAAACCAATCATGATCATCAATCAACCCATAGGACAAAACAGATCTACTCAAACATCGTAGGATAACCACATATCGTTGGATAATAATATATAGTGTTGAGCACCATGTTTAAGTAGAGAATTGCAGTGGGAATAGGGAGGTTACACTACTGCATAGAGGGGGAGAAATTTGGTATTGATGGTAGCAAGATTGTTGATGTATATCGCTGTCACGATCCTTGCCCCGACGGCACTCCAGCGTCACCGAGTGTGATGCCCCCGATTCAATCATACACTAATCATGCACGCAAACGTGTACGATCAAGACCAGGGAGTCACGGGAAGATATCACAACACAACTCTAAAAATAAAATAAGTCATACAAGCATCATAATACAAGCCAGGGGCCTCGAGGGCTCGAATACAAGTGCTCAATCATAGACGAGTCAGCGGAAGCAACAATATCTGAGTACAGACATAAAGTTAAACAAGGTGTCATAAGATGGCTAGCACAAAATGGGATACAGATCGAAAGAGGTGCAGGCCTCCTGCCTGGGATCCTCCTAAACTACTCCTGGTCGTCGGCGGCCTGCACGTAGTAGTTGGCACCCTCGGTGTAGTAGCGGTCGTCATCGACGGTGGTATCTGGCTCCTGGGCTCCAACATCTAGTTGCGACGTATGAGAAAAATGGAAAGGGGGGGGGGGGGGAAGAGGGAATGAAGCAACCGTGAGTACTCATCCAAAGTACTCACAAGCAAGAATCTACACTGCATATGCATTGGTATCTGTGTAAAGGGGTAATATCTATGGGCTAATCTGCAGAATGCCAGAATATGAGGGGGAAAGCTAGTCCTATCGAAGACTACACTTCTGGCAGCCTCCATCTTGAAGCATGTAGAAGAGAGTAGATGGTAAGTTCACCAAGTATCATCGTATAACATAATCCTACCCGGCAATCCTTTCCTCGTCGCCCTGTGTGAGAGAGAGATCACCGGGTGTATCTGGCACTTGAAAGGGTGTGTTTTATTAAGTATCCGGTTCTAGTTGTCATAAGGTCAAGGTACAACTCCGGGTCATCCGTTTACCAAGGGACATGGCTATTCGAATAGATAAACTTCCCTGCCGTGGTGCACCACATTGCCCAACACGCTTGATCCCTCTGGCCGGACACAGTTTCCTGGGTCTTGCCCGGCCTCGGAAGATCAACATGTTGCAGCCCCACCTAGACTCAACAGAGAGGTTAGCACGCCGGTCTAAATCATAAGCGCGCAGGGGTCTGGGCCCATCGCCCACTACACTGCTGCACGTTGTGAGGGCGGCTGGAAGTAGACCTAGCCCCCTTAATACAAGCGTAGACTTACGGTCCAATCCGGCGCATGCCGCTTCGTCGCTGACGTCAAAAGAGCTTCGGCTGATACCACGACGTCGAGTGCCAATAACTGTTACCCCGTAGTTGGTTAGTGCGTATAGGCTCGTAACCAGACTCAGATCAAATACCAAGATCTCGTTCAGCGTGTTATTCAGAAGTAACCGCGGATGCCGACCAGGGACCAGGCCCGCCTGTCTCCTAGGTGGTCACAACCTGCCCTGTCGCTCCGCCACAAAGATCCACACAGAGGACCGTCGGGAAGTATGTCCTTTCATCCCCCAATCTGTGAATCAACCGCGGGTACTCAACGAGCCGACCCGACTTTAGTCACAACATGTATCATGTGTAATTTGTATAGTATATACCCGCGATCACCTCCCGAGTGATCACGGCCCGAAAGTATAGCATAGCAGACGGACAAGAATGTAGGGCCACCGATGGAATACTAGCATCCTATACTAAGCATTTAGGATTTCAGGTAAGGGTAACAACTGTAGCAACAATGTCAGGCTATGCAGCAGAATAGGATTAACCGAAAGCAGTAACATGCTACACTACTCTAATGCAAGCAGTAGAGAAAAGGAATAGGCAATATCGGGTTGATAAAGGGGGGGCTTGCCTGGTTGCTCTGGCAAGGAGGGGTCGTCAACAACGTAGTCGATCGGGGCAACAACGACGTCCGCCTAGTAGTCTACCGGAGAGAAGAGGGGGAAGAAACAATGAATACAATGCAAACAGATGCATATCGATGCATGACATGACATTAAGCGGTGCTAGGTGTGCCCTAACGCGGTAGTAGGTGATACTGGCGAAGGGGGAACATTCGGGAAAGTATCCCCGATGTTTGACGTTTTTGGACAGGTGAACCGGAGGTGGATTGTTGCACGTCCGCTATGCTAGGGACATGTGGTCAATGAACGGACTGCTTATTCAGATTCGCATCGTCGTTCTGAGCAACTTTCATGTACAACGTATTTTCATTCGAGCTACGGATTATTTTATATTAATTTTTAAAGTTTTAATTCATTTTTAGAATTAACAGAATTAATTAAATCAAAAATCATTTATGACATCATCATGACACCAGCATGACGTCAACGGTCAACTCTGATTGTTGACTGGTCAAAGTGACACGTGGATCCTACTATCATTGACTAAGACTAACTAAGCAGAGTTAATTAGTTTAACTAGTGATTAGGCTAATCTAAACAGAATTGATTAAGTTAATTAACTCTTCAATTAATTAATTAATATTTTTACTTTTATTATATATATATATATTTTTAATTTCTAAATGTTGAGGGGCTAGGCCCACCAGTCATTGACACATGGGGCAGGGCCCAGCTGTCATAGGCCCATATGGCCGTAGCGGGTCAGCTGCCGGGCATGCAGGCGCGGGCGCCCGTTTGCGTGCACCGCGACACTCAGAGGGGCGCCGACGGGCACGGCGCCGGCCAGGGTAGGGTGAGGCCGGGCCGGGGCACCAGAGGCAACGGGCGGCACAAGCGCGTGGTGCCAGGGGTGGGTGAGCGGCGCGGGATGGCGTGCAACGAGTGGCGGAGTAGAGGCCGTGGGTGGGGGCGAGGCCACGGCAGATGCGGGCGACGACGAAGGTAGCAGGGAGGCTGCGGCGGAGGGAGGCAGTAGCCGCAGTAGGCGGCAGCGGGCGAGGCGGGGCTCATGGCGGCGGGCGCGGCGGACGCGAGCCCATCCGAAGCTCAGGCGCGGGGCGCACGGGGGGGAAGGGGGGCGCGCTGCGCGGGCGCCTGCGGGGGTGCGGCCAAGGAGGCGGGGCCAGGCACTGCCAGGCGTTGTGGAGATGGCGACTACGGGCACGGGCGATAGCAGGCGAGCGAGGGCGACTCGTGCGCGGGCAGATGGTGGGGCGCGCGTTGCGTGACACGGGGGTGTGGGTCGATGGCGCGCGGGGGGGGGGGGGAGTAGTCGAGGACAGGCGCGTGCTCACACGAGCGCGAGCATGCAGGGGAGGCGCGTGACGGCAGGAAGCCATGGCAAGGGAGTAGAGAGAGAGAGCGAGGCCGGGGGCCTCACCGAGGGGTCGTAGGGCAACGACAGCGGGTGTCGAGGAGGAGAACGGGGACGAGGCGGGCGACAATGGAGAGGACGGCGTGCAGTCCGGCGGGGAGGCCCAGCGAACGCCGGGCTCCGGTGGCGGCGACGTCGACGTCCAGGGGGCGGCGAGGCGTTGACGTCGAGGGGATTTTGTCCCTGATCCAGATCTGGATCGGGGGAGGGGGAAGGAGAGCGAGTGGAGGGGGGAAGTGGGGCGGTTGGGTTAGGATTTTCCCCCGGGTGGGGGGATATGGAGGAGGGGATGTTGGGAATCGTAGCATAATTTAAAATTTTCCTACGCTCACCAAGATGCATCTATGGAGTCTACTAGCAACGAGGGGAAAGGAGTGGATCTACATACCCTTGTAGATCGCGAGCGGAAGCGTTCCAATGAACGTGGATGACGGAGTCGTACTCGCCGTGATCCAAATCACCGATGACCGAGTGCCGAACGGACGGCACCTCCGCGTTCAACACACGTACGGTGCAGCGACGTCTCCTCCTTTCTTGATCCAGCAAGGGGGGAGGAGAGGTTGATGGAGATCCAACAGCACGACGGCGTGGTGGTGGATGTAGCGGCTCTCCGGCAAGGCTTCGCCGAGCTTCTGCGCGCGAGAGAGAGGTGTTGCAGGGGAGGAGGGAGGCGCCAAAGGCTGTAGTGTGCTGCCCTCCCTCCCCCCCCTTTATATAGGCCCCCAAGGGGGGTGCGCAGCCCTTGGAGATGGGATCTCCAAGGGGGGGGGGGCGGCGGCCAAGGGGGAAGGGGTTGCCTTGCCCCCCAAGGCAAGGGGAAACTCCCCCCCTAGGGTTCCCAACCCTAGGCGCATGGGGGGGAGGCCCAAAGTGGCGCCCCAGCCCATTAGGGGCTGGTTCCCCTCCACTTTCAGCCCACGGGGCCCTCCGGGACAGGTGGCCCCACCCGGTGGACCCCCGGGACCCTTCCGGTGGTCCCGGTACAATACCGATAACCCCCGAAACTTTCCCGGTGGCCAAAACTGGACTTCCTATATATAATTCTTCACCTCCGGACCATTCCGGAACCTCTCGTGACGTCCGGGATCTCATCCGGGACTCCGAACAACTTTCGGGTTTCCGCATACATATATCTCTACAACCCTAGCGTCACCGGACCTTAAGTGTGTAGACCCTACGGGTTCGGGAGACATGCAGACATGACCGAGACGCCTCTCCGGTCAATAACCAACAGCGGGATCTGGATACCCATGTTGGCTCCCACATGTTCCACGATGATATCATCGGGTGAACCACGGTGTCGAGGATTCAATCAATCCGTATGCAATTCCCTTTGTCAATCGGTATGTTACTTGCCCGAGATTCGATCGTCGGTATCCCAATACCTTGTTCAATCTCGTTACCGGCAAGTCTCTTTACTCGTACCGCAATGCATGATCCCGTGACTAACGCCTTAGTCACATTGAGCTCATTATGATGATGCATTACCGAGTGGGCCCAGAGATACCTCTCCGTTTACACGGAGTGACAAATCCCAGTCTCGATCCGTGCCAACCCAACAGACACTTTCGGAGATACCCGTAATGCACCTTTATAGTCACCCAGTTACGTTGTGACGTTTGGCACACCCAAAGCACTCCTACGGTATCCGGGAGTTGCACGATCTCATGGTCTAAGGAAAAGATACTTGACATTGGAAAAGCTCTAGCAAACGAAACTACACGATCTTTTATGCTATGCTTAAGTTGGGTCTTGTCCATCACATCATTCTCCTAATGATGTGATCCCGTTATCAATGACATCCTATGTCCATAGTCAGGAAACCATGACTATCTGTTGATCAACGAGCTAGTCAACTAGAGGCTTACTAGGGACAGGTTGTGGTCTATGTATTCACACATGTATTACGATTTCCGGACAATACAATTATAGCATGAATAATAGACTATTATCATGAACACAGAAATATAATAATAACCATTTATTATTGCCTCTAGGGCATATTTCCAACAGTCTCCCACTTGCACTAGAGTCAATAATCTAGTTACATTGTGATGAATCGAACACCCATTGCGTCCTGGTGTTGATCATGTTTTGCCCTAGGGAGAGGTTTAGTCAACGGATCTGCTACATTCAGGTCCGTGTGTACTTTACAAATATCTATGTCTCCATTTTGAACACTTTCACGAATGGAGTTGAAGCGACGCTTGATATGCCTGGTCTTCCTGTGAAACCTGGGCTCCTTCGCAAGGGCAATAGCTCCAGTGTTGTCACAGAAGAGAGTCATTGGGCCCGACGCATTGGGAATCACCCCTAGGTCGGTAATGAACTCCTTCATCCAGACTGCTTCCTGTGCTGCCTCCGAGGCTGCCATGTATTCCGCTTCACATGTAGATCCCGCCACGACGCTTTGCTTGCAACTGCACCAGCTTACTGCTCCTCTATTCAAAATATACACGTATCCGGTCTGTGACTTTGAGTCATCCGGATCTGTGTCGAAGCTAGCGTCGACGTAACCCTTTACGACGAGCTCTTCGTCACCTCCATAGACGAGAAACATATCCTTAGTCCTCTTCAGGTACTTCAGGATATTCTTGACCGCTGTCCAGTGTTCCTTGCCGGGATTACTTTGGTACCTTCCTACCAAACTTACGGCAAGGTTTACATCAGGTCTGGTACACAGCATGGCATACATAATAGACCCTATGGCCGAGGCATAGGGGATGACACTCATCTCTTCTATATCTTCTGCCGTGGTCGGGCATTGAGCCGTGCTCAATTGCACACCTTGCAATACAGGCAAGAACCCCTTCTTGGACTGATCCATACTGAACTTCTTCAATATCTTGTCAAGGTATGTACTCTGTGAAAGACCAATGAGGCGTCTTGATCTATCTCTATAGATCTTGATGCCTAATATATAAGCAGCTTCTCCAAGGTCCTTCATTGAAAAACATTTATTCAAATAGGCCTTTATACTTTCCAAGAATTCTATATCATTTCCCATCAATAATATGTCATCCACATATAATATGAGAAATGCTACAGAGCTCCCACTCACTTTCTTGTAAACACAGGCTTCTCCATAAGTCTGTGTAAACCCAAACGCTTTGATCATCTCATCAAAGCGAACGTTCCAACTCCGAGATGCTTGCACCAGCCCATAGATTGAGCGCTGGAGCTTGCATACTTTGTTAGCATTCTTAGGATCGACAAAACCTTCCGGCTGCATCATATACAACTCTTCCTTAAGGAAGCCGTTAAGGAATGCCGTTTTGACGTCCATCTGCCATATCTCATAATCATAGTATGCGGCAATTGCTAACATGATTCGGACGGACTTCAGCTTCGCTACGGGTGAGAAAGTCTCATCGTAGTCAACCCCTTGAACTTGTCGATAACCCTTAGCGACAAGTCGAGCTTTGTAGATGGTCACATTACCATCTGCGTCCGTCTTCTTCTTAAAGATCCATTTGTTTTCTATGGCTCGCCGCTCATCGGGCAAGTCAGTCAAAGTCCATACTTTGTTTTCATACATGGATTCTATCTCGGATTTCATGGCTTCTAGCCATTTGTCGGAATCCGGGCCCGCCATCGCTTCTTCATAGTTCGAAGGTTCACCGTTGTCTAACAACATGATTTCCAGGACAGGGTTGCCGTACCACTCTGGTGCGGAACGTGTCCTTGTGGACCTACGAAGTTCAGTAACTTGATCTGAAGCTTCATGATCATCATCATTAACTTCCTCCCCAGTCGGTGTAGGCACCACAGGAACATTTTCCCGCGCTGCGCTACTTTCCGGTTCGGAAGGGGTGACTATCACCTCATCAAGTTCCACTTTCCTCCCACTCAATTCTTTCGAGAGAAACTCCTTCTCTAGAAAGGACCCGTTCTTGGCAACGAAGATCTTGCCTTCGGATCTGAGGTAGAAGGTATACCCAATAGTTTCCTTAGGGTATCCTATGAAGACGCATTTTTCCGATTTGGGTTCGAGCTTTTCAGGTTGAAGTTTCTTGACATAAGCATCGCATCCCCAAACTTTTAGAAACGACAGCTTAGGTTTCTTCCCAAACCATAATTCATACGGTGTCGTCTCAACGGATTTAGACGGTGCCCTATTTAAAGTGAATGCGGCAGTCTCTAAAGCATAACCCCAAAATGAGAGCGGTAAATCGGTAAGAGACATCATAGATCGCACCATATCCAATAGAGTGCGATTACGACGTTCGGACACACCATTTCTCTGAGGTGTTCCAGGCGGCGTGAGTTGTGAAACTATTCCACATTTCCTTAAGTGTGTACCAAATTCGTGACTTAAATATTCTCCACCACGATCTGATCGTAAGAATTTTATTTTCCTGTCACGTTGATTCTCGACTTCACTCTGAAATTCCTTGAACTTTTCAAAGGTTTCAGACTTGTGTTTCATTAGGTAGACATACCCATATCTACTTAAATCATCAGTGAGAGTGAGAACATAACGATATCCTCCGCGAGCCTCAACGCTCATTGGACCGCACACATCGGTATGTATGATTTCCAATAAGTTGGTCGCTCGCTCCATTGTTCCGGAGAACGGAGTCTTGGTCATCTTACCCATGAGGCATGGTTCGCACGTGTCAAATGATTCGTAATCAAGAGACTCCAAAAGTCCATCTGCATGGAGCTTCTTCATGCGCTTGACACCAATGTGACCAAGGCGGCAGTGCCACAAGTATGTGGGACTATCGTTATCAACTTTACATCTTTTGGTATTCACACTATGAACATGTGTAGCATCACGTTCGAGATTCATCAAGAATAAACCATTGACCAGCGGGGCATGACCATAAAACATATCTCTCAAATAAATAGAACAACCATTATTCTCAGATTTAAATGAGTAGCCATCTCGAATTAAACGAGATCCAGATACAATGTTCATGCTCAAAGCTGGCACTAAATAACAATTATTGAGGTTTATAACTAATCCCGTGGGTAGATGCAGAGGTAGCGTGCCGACGGCGATCACATCGACCTTGGAACCATTCCCGACGCGCATCGTCACCTCGTCTTTTGCCAGTCTCCGTTTATTCCGTAGTTCCTGATTTGAGTTACAAATATGAGCAACCGCACCGGTATCAAATACCCAGGAGCTACTGCGAGTACTGGTAAGGTACACATCAATTACTTGTATATCACATATACCTTGGGTGTTGCCGGCCTTCTTCTTGTCCGCTAAATATTTGGGGCAGTTCCGCTTCCAGTGACCACTTCCCTTGCAATAAAAGCACTCAGTCTCGGGCTTGGGTCCATTCTTTGACTTCTTCCCGGTAACTGGCTTACCGGGCGCGGCAACTCCCTTGCCGTCCTTCTTGAAGTTCTTCTTACCCTTGCCCTTCTTGAACTTAGTGGTTTTATTCACCATCAACACTTGATGTTCTTTTCTGATCTCTACCTCAGCTGATTTCAGCATTGAATACACCTCGGGAATGGTCTTTTCCATCCCCTGCATATTGTAGTTCATCACAAAGCTCTTGTAGCTTGGTGGAAGCGACTGGAGGATTCTGTCAATGACCGCGTCATCCGGGAGATTAACTCCCAGCTGAGACAAGCGGTTGTGCAACCCAGACATTCTGAGTATGTGCTCACTAACAGAACTGTTCTCCTCCATTTTACAGCTGAAGAACTTGTCGGAGACATCATATCTCTCGACCCGGGCATGAGCTTGAAAAACCAGTTTCAGCTCCTCGAACATCTCATATGCTCCATGTTTCTCAAAACGCTTTTGGAGACCCGGTTCTAAGCTGTAAAGCATGCCGCACTGAACGAGGGAGTAATCATCAGCACGCTGCTGCCAAGCGTTCATAACGTCTTGGTTCTCAGGGATTGGTGCTTCACCTAGCGGTGCTTCTAAGACATAATCTTTCTTGGCTGCTATGAGGATGATCCTCAGGTTCCGGACCCAGTCCGTATAGTTGCTGCCATCATCTTTCAGCTTGGTTTTCTCTAGGAACGCGTTGAAATTGAGGACAACGTGGGCCATTTGATCTACAATACATAGTGTAAAGATTTAGACTAAGTTCATGATAATTAAGTTCATATAATCAAATTATTTAATGAACTCCCACTCAGATAGACATCCCTCTAGTTATCTAAGTGAAACATGATCCGAACTCAACTAGGCCGTGTCCGATCATCACGTGAGACGGACTAGTCAAGATCGGTGAACATCTCCATGTTGATCGTATCTTCTATACGACTCATGCTCGACCTTTCGGTCCTCCGTGTTCCGAGGCCATGTCTGTACATGCTAGGCTCGTCAAGTCAACCTAAGTGTATTGCGTGTGTTCCGAGGCCATGTCTGTACATGCTAGGCTCGTCAACACCCGTTGTATGCGAACGTAAGAATCTATCACACCCGATCATCACGTGGTGCTTCGAAACGACGAACCTTCGCAACGGTGCACAGTTAGGGTGAACACTTTCTTGAAATTATTATAAGGGATCATCCTACTTGCTACCGTCGTTCTAAGCAAATAAGATGCAAAAACATGATAAACATCACATGCAATCGAATAGTGACATGATATGGCCAATATCATCATGCTCCTTTGATCTCCATCTTCGGGGCACCATGATCATCTTCGTCACCGGCATGACACCATGATCTCCATCATCATGATCTCCATCATTGTGTCTTCATGAAGTTGTCACGCCAACGATTACTTCTACTTCTATGGCTAACCGTTTAGCAACAAAGTAAAGTAAATTACATGGCGTTATTCAATGACACGCAGGTCATGCAAAATAATAAAGACAACTCCTATGGCTCCTGCCGGTTGTCATACTCATCGACATGCAAGTCGTGATTCCTATTACAAGAATATGATCAATCTCATACATCACATATATCATTCATCACATCTTCTGGCCATATCATATCACATATATCACTTGCTGCAAAAACAAGTTAGACGTCCTCTAATTGTTGTTGCAAGTTTTTACGTGGTTTGTAGGTTTCTAGCAAGAACGATTTCTTACCTACGTATGACCACAACGTGATTTGCCAATTTCTATTTACCCTTCATAAGGACCCTTTTCATCGAATCCGTTCCGACTAAAGTAGGAGAGACAGACACCCGCTAGCCACCTTATGCAACTAGTGCATGTCAGTCGGTGGAACCTGTCTCACGTAAGCGTACGTGTAAGGTCGGTCCGGGCCGCTTCATCCTACAATGCCGCCGAAACAAGAAACGACTAGTAGCGGCAAGAAGAATTGGCAACATCAACGCCCACAACTTCTTTGTGTTCTACTCGTGCATAGTAACTACGCATAGGCCTGGCTCATGATGCCACTGTTGGGAATCGTAGCATAATTTAAAATTTTCCTACGCTCACCAAGATGCATCTATGGAGTCTACTAGCAACGAGGGGAAAGGAGTGGATCTACATACCCTTGTAGATCGCGAGCGGAAGCGTTCCAATGAACGTGGATGACGGAGTCGTACTCGCCGTGATCCAAATCACCGATGACCGAGTGCCGAACGGACGGCACCTCCGCGTTCAACACACGTACGGTGCAGCGACGTCTCCTCCTTTCTTGATCCAGCAAGGGGGAGGAGAGGTTGATGGAGATCCAACAGCACGACGGCGTGGTGGTGGATGTAGCGGCTCTCCGGCAAGGCTTCGCCGAGCTTCTGCGCGCGAGAGAGAGGTGTTGCAGGGGAGGAGGGAGGCGCCAAAGGCTGTAGTGTACTGCCCTCCCTCCCCCCCTTTATATAGGCCCCCAAGGGGGGGTGCGCAGCCCTTGGAGATGGGATCTCCAAGGGGGGGGGGGGCGGCGGCCAAGGGGGAAGGGGTTGCCTTGCCCCCCAAGGCAAGGGGAAACTCCCCCCCTAGGGTTCCCAACCCTAGGCGCATGGGGGGGAGGCCCAAAGTGGCGCCCCAGCCCATTAGGGGCTGGTTCCCCTCCACTTTCAGCCCACGGGGCCCTCCGGGACAGGTGGCCCCACCCGGTGGACCCCCGGGACCCTTCCGGTGGTCCCGGTACAATACCGATAACCCCCGAAACTTTCCCGGTGGCCAAAACTGGACTTCCTATATATAATTCTTCACCTCCGGACCATTCCGGAACCTCTCGTGACGTCCGGGATCTCATCCGGGACTCCGAACAACTTTCGGGTTTCCGCATACATATATCTCTACAACCCTAGCGTCACCGGACCTTAAGTGTGTAGACCCTACGGGTTCGGGAGACATGCAGACATGACCGAGACGCCTCTCCGGTCAATAACCAACAGCGGGATCTGGATACCCATGTTGGCTCCCACATGTTCCACGATGATATCATCGGGTGAACCACGGTGTCGAGGATTCAATCAATCCGTATGCAATTCCCTTTGTCAATCGGTATGTTACTTGCCCGAGATTCGATCGTCGGTATCCCAATACCTTGTTCAATCTCGTTACCGGCAAGTCTCTTTACTCGTACCGCAATGCATGATCCCGTGACTAACGCCTTAGTCACATTGAGCTCATTATGATGATGCATTACCGAGTGGGCCCAGAGATACCTCTCCGTTTACACGGAGTGACAAATCCCAGTCTCGATCCGTGCCAACCCAACAGACACTTTCGGAGATACCCGTAATGCACCTTTATAGTCACCCAGTTACGTTGTGACGTTTGGCACACCCAAAGCACTCCTACGGTATCCGGGAGTTGCACGATCTCATGGTCTAAGGAAAAGATACTTGACATTGGAAAAGCTCTAGCAAACGAAACTACACGATCTTTTATGCTATGCTTAAGTTGGGTCTTGTCCATCACATCATTCTCCTAATGATGTGATCCCGTTATCAATGACATCCTATGTCCATAGTCAGGAAACCATGACTATCTGTTGATCAACGAGCTAGTCAACTAGAGGCTTACTAGGGACAGGTTGTGGTCTATGTATTCACACATGTATTACGATTTCCGGACAATACAATTATAGCATGAATAATAGACTATTATCATGAACACAGAAATATAATAATAACCATTTATTATTGCCTCTAGGGCATATTTCCAACAGGGGAGTGGGGCGCCGGCGGGGCCGGTAGGCTGGCCTGGCTGGCAGATGGGCCGGTTGGCCCAGTGGGGTGGGGGGCTCCTTTTTCTTTTCTTTTGTTTTGTGTCTTGTTCTTTTCGTTTAATTTATTTTCTTACTTTACTATTTTCTCTAATTTTCAACATACTATAGTTTTAGTAAAATACAAAGTTGTACCTAATTTAGTATAGGACATTTAAGTTTTAATATTTGGAAACTTTTGTTGTTTGCCATATTTTGAATTTGAATTTGAATCGGTTTTGAACTAACGCGATATTAGCAACAGTAATGGAGGTGACATGGCATCATTAGCACAGGTTCACTATGGCATAATTATCCGGGGGTTACAATTCTCCTCCACTTCAAGAAATCTCGTCCCGAGATTTAGGAGGTGGAAGGAAACGGTGCGTGGTATTCTTCGCGTAGACGATCCTCGCGTTCCCAAGTGGCTTCGTCTTCAGAGTGATGTGACCACTGCACTTTGAGGAACTTGATCGCCTTTTGATGTGTCCGGCGTTCAGCTTGGTCGAGAATGCGGACCGGATGCTCTTTATAGGAGAGGTCCTATTGCAATTCGAGCACTTCATGATCCACTGCTCGGATTTGGTCCTTGAAGCAGCGGCGGAGCTGTGACACGTGGAACACATCCTGAACTTGAGAAAGGTTCGACGGAAGCTCCAGTTGGTATGCCACTTTTCCACGCCTTTCCAGAATAGTGAATGGACCAATATAGCAAGGAGCTAGCTTGCCCTTGATCCCGAAGCTGTGAGAACCCTTCATTGGTGTAACTCGAAGATAAGCCTTTTCACCAGGTTGATAGACCATGTCTTAAAGATGACGGTCATACTGACTCTTCTGATGTGACTGAGCAGTCTTCAGGTTCTCGTGAATAATGTGGACTTGTTCTTCAGCCTGTTGGATAATATCCGGACTAAAGAGTGGACGTTCCTGAGTTTCTTACCAGTTCAGAGGGGTTCGGCACTTTCGTCCATATAACACTTTGACGGGGGCCATCTTCAGACTAGCTTGATAGCTATTATTATAAGAGAACTAAGCATACGGGAGAGATTCCTCCCATTTCTTGCCGAAGGAGATAACACAAGCTCGAAGCATGTCTTCAAGAACTTGGTTGATGCGTTCAACTTGCCCTTGTGACTGAGGATGAAATGCAGTACTGAATGATAAGTGAGTCCCCATAGCTTCTTGGAAACTTGCGCAGATTCTTGAAGTGAATAAGCTACCATGGCCCGAACTGATTACCAGTGGAATACCGTGAAGTGAAACAATTCTGGACAAGTAGAGAGTTGCCAGTTGACTAGCAGTGATAGTTTCTTTGACGGCCAGAAAATGTGCAACTTTAGAAAGCTGGTCAATGACAACAAGAATAGCACCATTACCTTTCTATGACTTGGGAAATCCAGTGACGAAGTCCATTTCAACATGGTCCCATTTCCATTCAGGAATAGAGATAGGTTGTAGAGTTCCAGCAGGCCTTTGATGCTCTACTTTGATACGACGGCAAACGTCACACTCAGCAACATAACGAGCAATGTCTTGCTTCATATTAGACGACCAGAATCTCTGACGTATGTCTTGGTACATCTTTGTACTACCAGGATGGATAGACAGATGCGTATCATGAGCTTCTTTCATAACCCTTGGAGTCAAATCTAGGTTTTTCCTCTTACTCGGAACCACTAGGCGACCTTTGAAGAACAAAGTGCTAGCGTCATCAATAGTGAAGAATGAGGGCTTTCCTTCTGCGAGATAACGTTTAATCCTCTCCACTTCATCGTCACATTTCTGTATCCATTTGATGGTGTCCGTAATATCTGGTTTAGCAACCAGGGTATTGAGAGAACCCTCAGGAACAACATGGAGGTTCAGTTTGGGGAAATCTTTGGGAGGGGGAGCGAGTGCACCAGGAGGAACAATATGGAGGTTCAGCTTTCTGAATTCTTCAACCAGCGAGGGCTGAACTTTGTGAACCTGGAGGTGGTTGCAATATGACTTCCGGCTCAAGGCATTAGACATTACATTAGCCTTGCCTGGGGTATACGAATACCCAAGTTAAAATCTGCTACAGTCTCCATCCATCTCTGCTGATGAAGGTTCAGGTCTGGCTGAGTAAACAGATACTTCAGACTTTGGTGGTCAGTGAAGATCTCGCAACGATTATCGAGAAGGTAATGTCGCCACTTTTTAATTGCATGTATAACAGCAGCAAGCTCGAGGTCATGAAATGGATAGTTCTCTTCGTGAGGGCGTAGTTGACGAGAGGCATAAACAATCACTCTGCGCTCTTGCATTAGGCCGCTGCCTAAGCCTTGACGAGAAGCATCGCAATAAATGATGAAGTCCTTCTTAGTATCTGGAGGAGCTAGCACTGGGGCAGAGGTCAGCTTGTCTTTGAGCGCCTGGAAACTTTCCTGACATTTGTCTGTCCATTGGAACTTGAGACCCTTATGCAATAGGTTAGTCAGAGGCCTGACAATCTTGGAGAAATTCTCGACGAATCGATAGCAATAGCTGGTGAGTCCAAGAAAACTTCTAACTTGCTTGACATTCTTTGGAGGAGTCCAATCGAGAATAGCCTGGATTCGTTCAGGGTTGACGGCAATACCATCCTTAGAGATGACATGCCCAACATAGGTTACTTCGGGTAGCCAGAATTCACAGTTGGAGAACTTGGCATATAGTTGATGCTCTCGTAGTTTTTCCAGCACAAGACGAAGATGTTCAACATGCTCTTCTTTGTTCTTGGAAAATACCAGGATATCATCTAGATAAACCACAACGAACTTGTCGAGGTATTCCATGAATATATAGTTCATCAGACAAGTGAAGGTGGCTGGAGCAATGGTTAAGCCGAATGACATGATGGTGTACTCGTATGAACCATATCGAGTCATGAAGGCGGTCTTTGGGATATCCTCTTCACGAACACGGATCTGGTGGTAACCCAACCTCAAGTCGAGTTTAGAGAACACTAATGAACCAGCTAGTTGATCATACAGATCATTGATCCGAGGAAGAGGATATTTGTTCTGAATGGTAGCTTGGTTAATAGGACGGTAGTCTTGGACCAATCGGTTTGTCCCATCCTTCTTCTTGACAAAGAGAGAAGGTGCTCCCCAAGGAGAGCAACTTGGGCGAATGAAACCTTTGCGAAGAGATTTGTCGATTTCCACCTTAAGCTAAATGAGTTCATGCGGCGGCATCTTGTAGGGTCACTTGGCTATAGGAGTGGTGCCTGGTTTCAAGTCGATGATGAATTCCACAGCTCTAGCAGGGGGAATCGTTGGAAGTTCTTCAGGAAAGACGTCAAGGCATTCGCACACGACGGGAATGTTTTCAATGCCCTCGACTGGTGCAACATTCAATGCATTCAACGCATAAAGCCTTGCCTCGGCATTCTGAACCAGACGAGCATTGTAGCTTATTATTTCATCGGAAGGGTGTGGTAGATGGACGGTCTTAGTGGCACAAACTATAGAAGTAGTATGCGCTTTCAACCAATCCATTCCTAGAATGAGATCAATGCTATAGGACTTCAGTAGGATGGGAGAGACAAGGAATTCCAGTCTTTTGATTTCAACGGGGACGTCGTTGCAAATCATGGAGGTTCTACATTGGCCCGCAAGGGTGTGTACTAATAGCGAGGCGTTCATGTCTTCACTTGTAATGCCATGCATGAATGCAAAATCCTCTGACATGAATGAATGCGATGCACATGTATCAAATAAAACGGATGCTGGTACTGAATTTACGAGGAGTGTACCCATCACAGTAGTAGGCTGGTCTTGAGCTTCATTGAGATCAACGTGGTTGGCATGAACACGACCATATGACTTGGCATTGGTGTTGCGGGGCTGGTTGTTTCCACGGCCAGCTGCAGGAAGGGCTAGTTGATTCTGATTCTGATAGCAGTCCCTGGCACGGTGACCTGGTTGACCACACTTGTAGCACAGACCATTATTGGGAGTGGGAACACGAGCTCAGGGTGGTGGAGCTGGAAGCCTTGGTTGTCTAGATGGTGGAGGAGGCAGACGTGGTGCAGCATAAGACTACCTTGGAGCAGGTGCAGTTGGCTGGTACATGCTGTTGGGAATCCATATCCTACGCTTCTGCGAGGGCGGGCCCGAAGATGAGCCCGTGTCACGGTTGCGCCTGTGAGAGCTCTGGTGTTCCTGCAGACCAGTCTCGACATTGATGGCCTTGTTCACCAAGGTGGTGAAGTCGGCAAATTCATGCACTAGCAGTGCGAGCTTGATGTCATCTTGTAGTCCATCACGAAACTTCTCCTGCCTACGAACATCAGTTGCAATATCCTCTTCAGCATAGTGGGATAAGTCTAGAAACTCCCGCTGATAAGCTTCCACAGTTTTGTTGCCCTGGGTGAGGCTGCGGAACTCACGCTTCTTTCGGTCCATAACTCCCCGAGGAATGAAGCAGGCACGAAAATCAGCTTGGAAGTTTGGCCAGGTGATGATTGTTCCAGCTAGCAGAGTACGCCTATGTCTGTCCAACCATTGAGATGCGGGTCCCTTCAGGAAGAAGGAAGCAAAGGTGACATAGCTGGTAGGGGCTACATCAGCAGACTCCATCTCATAGGTGATGTCATGGAGCCAGTCATCAGCATCCAGAGGCTGAGTTGAGCTGCGGTAGATGGTTGGGTTGAGACGCTGATGACCCAAAAGTATAGGGGATCTACCGTAGTCCTTTCGATAAGTAAGAGTGTCGAACCCAACGAGGAGCAGAAGGAAAGGACAAGCGGTTTTCAGTAAGATTTTCTCTGCAAGCACTTAAATTATCGGTAACAGATAGTTTTGTGATAAGGTAATTTGTAACGGGTAACAAGTAACAAAAGTAAACAAGGTGCAGCAAGGTGGCCCAATCCTTTTTGTAGCAAAGGACAAGCCTGGACAAACTCTTATATAGAGGAAAACGCTCCCGAGGACACATGGGAATTATCGTCAAGCTAGTTTTCATCACGCTCATATGATTCACGTTCGTTACTTTGATAATTTGATATGTGGGTGGACCGGTGCTTGGGTACTACACTTCCTTGGACAAGCATCCCACTTATGATTAACCCATATTGCTAGAATTCCCAACTACAAAAGAAGTATTAAGGTAAACCTAACCATATCATGAAACATATGGATCCAAATCAGCCCCTTACGAAGCAACGCATAAACTAGGGTTTAAGCTTCTGTCACTCTAGCAACCCATCATCTACTTATTACTTCCCAATGCCTTCCTCTAGGCCCAAACAATGGTGAAGTTTCATGTAGTCGACGTTCACATAACACCACTAGAGGAAAGACAACATACATCTCATCAAAATATCGAACGAATACCAAATTCACATGACTACTTATAGCAAGACTTCTCCCATGTCCTCAGGAACAAACGTAACTACTCACAAATCATATTCATGTTCATAATCAGAGGGGTATTAATATGCATAAAGGATCTGAACATATGATCTTCCACCAAATAAACCAACTAGCATCAACTACAAGGAGCAATCAACACTACTAGCAACCCACAGGTACCAATCTGAGGTTTTGGGACAAAGATTGGATACAAGAGATGAACTAGGGTTTGAGAGGAGATGGTGCTAGTTAAGATGTTGATGGAGATTGACCCCCTCCCGATGAGAGGATCGATGGTAATGACGATGGTGATGATTCCCCCCTCCCTGAGGGATGTTTCCTCGGCAGAACAGCCCGCCGGAGCCCTAGATTGGTTTCGCCAGGTTCCGCCTCGAGACGGCGGCGCTTCGTCCCGAAATGTTCCTTCTGATTTTTTTTCAGGGCAAAAGACTTCATATAGCCAACGATGGGCACCGGAGGCCTGCCTGGGGGCCCACGAGGCAGGGGCGCGCCCCCCACCCTCGTGGATGGTGGGTGGCCCCCCTCTGGTACTTTCTTCGCCCAATATTTTCTATATATTCCAAAACTAACTTTCGTGGATTTTCAGGACTTTTGGAGTTGTGCATAATAGGTCTCTAATATTTGCTCCTTTTCCAGCCCAGAATTCCAGTTACCGGCATTCTCCCTCTTCGTGTAAACCTTGTAAAATAAGAGAGAATAGGCATAAGTATTGTGACATAATGTGTAATAACAGCCCATAATGCAATAAATATCGATATGAAAGCATGATGCAAAATGGACGTATCAACTCCCCCAAGCTTAGACCTCGCTTGTCCACAAGCGGAAGCCGATAACGAAAAATATGTCCACATGTTTAGAGATAGAGGTGTCGATAAAATAAAATACGGACATGAGGGCATCATGATCATTCTTATAACAACAACATATATATATATATATATATATATATATATATATTGTCATATGATTTCTTATGCTAAAGTAACAATCTATTCACCATGTCAAGTATGAATCAGAAACTTCGTTGAAAACTAACAAACTATGATCTTGATCATTGAAGCAATTGCAATTTATCATAACATCGGAAAGAGTCAATATAAGAGCTTTTCAGCAAGTCCACATACTCAACTATCATTTAGTCTTTCACAATTGCTAACACTCACGCAATACTTATGGGTATAGAGTTTTAATCGGACACAGAGAATGATAGGGGCTTATAGTGTTGCCTCCCAACCTTTTACCTCAAGGGTAATGTCAACAATAATAGTTCATGATAACTTACATCCAATTGGATATATATATATATATATATATATATATTTATATATATATATATATATATATATATATATATATATATCAGGATCTTTCCAAGACAATGTGCTTGCCAAAGGATAAAGTGTAAAAAAAGAAAGGTGAAGATCACCGCGACTCTTGCATAAGGTATAAAGCAAAATAAAAGATAGGCCCTTCGCAGAGGGAAGCAGAGGTTGTCATGTGCTTTTATGGTTGGATGCGCAAAATCCTAATGCGAAAGAACGTCACTTTATATTGCCACTCGTGATATGGACCTTTATTATGCTGTCCATCGCTTTTATTGCTTCCATATCACAAGATTGTATAAAGATTATTTTCTCCACACTAATAGATCATACATATTTAGAGAGCAATTTTTATTGCATGCAACAATGACAACTTACTTGAAGGATCTTACTCAATCCATAGGTAGATATGGTGGACACTCATGGCAAAACTGGGTTTAAGGATGTTCGGAAGCACAAGTAGTATCTCTACTTGGTGCAAGGAATTTGGCTAGCATGAGGAGGAAAGGCAAGCTCAACATGTTGGATGATCCAAGACAATATACTTTATTTCGGTTATAAGAAAACATAACCCATTACGTTGTCTTCCTTGTCCAACATCAAGTTTTAGCATGTCATATTTTAATGAGTGCTCACAATCATCAAAGATGTCCAAGATAGTATATTTATATGTATAAACCTCTCTTTCTTTATTACTTCCTATTAATTGCAACGATGACCAAAACTATGTTTGTCAACTCTAAACAACTTTTATTCATCATACTCTTTTATATGTGAAGTCATTACTGTCCATAAGATCAATATGATCTCTTTAATTCTTTTTATTCTTTCTCTTCTCTTTTATTTTTATTCCCTCAAGATCATAGCAAGCTAATCAAGCCCTTGACTCAAAACTAATCTTTATATATATAGCTCACGGACTCAATTACATAGAAGGATCATAAAGCATAACTCAAAACTAGCTCATACTAAAACTTTATTCTACTAGATCAAGATATTACTGTCGGTGTCAAAACCGAGGGATCTCGGGTAGGGGGTCCCGAACTGTGCGTCTAAGGTCGATGGTAATAGGAGACAGGGGACACAATGTTTACCCAGGTTCGGGCCCTCTCTATGGATGTAATACCCTACTTCCTGCTTGATTGATCTTGATGAATATGAGTATTACAAGAGTAGATCTACCACGAGATCGTAATGGCTAAAACCCTAGAAGTCTAGCCTTTATGACTATGGTTATGATTCTATCCTTTACGGACTAAGCCCTCCAATTTATATAGACACCGGAGGGGACTAGGGTTGTACAAAGTCGGTTATAGAGAAAGGAATCTCCATATTGGGACGCCAAGCTTGCCTTCCACGCCAAGGAGAGTCCCATCTGAACATGGGAGAGAGTCTTCGGTCTTGTATCTTCAAAGCCCATCAGTCTGGCCTACGTACCATAGTCCGGACACCCGAGGACCCCTTAATCCCGGACTCCTTCTGTAGCCCCTGAACCAGGCTTCAATGACGATGTGTCCGGCGCGCAAATTGTCTTCGGCATTGCAAGGCGGGTTCCTTCTCCGAATACTCCAACACAGTCTTCGGACACAACGAACGTGTCCGGCTCTGCAAAACAAATTCCACACACAACCGCAGAGAGTATAATATTTCACGAGTCCAATTTGCTGACAACTTTCGGTAACGTGATATCACGTCATCGCCCGGTCATTATTTCGAATGGTTTTTCGGCCTGACGCTTCGAGATGCGTTCTCATTGGCACGTCTTGTCAAAGCAGAGATCGTGTCCCCTTATTGCGGGATTCTCATCAATACGGGCGTGGGTAATCCAACCGTGTCGTCTGCATGACCCTTGGGAACAAGCGAGTTTTAAGGCGAGTGGTGAGGCGCTTGATATTCACTACCTTTATAAGGAGATAAGGATTCCCTTCTTTCATCCACGCCTTCTCTCTCTCTGCCCTCCCATTCTCGAGCTCCAGCACCCAAGTCCTCATATTTTCCGCCTCAAGAAAGCACTCGACCATGTCCGGATCTGGAGCGCAAGGCAAGTGGATGGCCTCCTCCGTCAAGGAGAAGGACATCACAATGCTTCGGGAGGCCGGGTACCTGGCGAAAGAAACCGCCCATCGGCTCCCGGCCAAGGGACAAATCGTCCCCACACCGAAACCCAATGAAAGGGTGGTTATCATGCCCCACTTCATCCGCGGGTTAGGGTTTCCTCTCCACCCTTTCGTCCGCGGACTCATGTTCTATTACGGGCTAGATTTCCATGATCTAGCCCCAAACTACTTCCTCAACATCTCGGCATTCATTGTCGTGTGCGAGGCCTTCCTCCGCATTCCACCCCGCTTCGCTCTGTGGCTTAAGATATTCAACGTGAAGCTGAAGGTGGTGGATGGCCAACACGCAGAGTGCGGAGGTGCCATGGTGAGCAAGATGCCCAATTTCACATGGCCCAAAGGTACTTTTGTGGAGATCGTCAAAGAGTGGCAGAAATTGTGGTTCTATATCACAGAGCCCCGTGACGCCACCTGGGCCCCGGCTCCCGAATTCAAGTCCGGAGTTCCAATGCGGCTCACCTCCTGGCTAGAGAAGGGCCCGAATTGGTCTTCATCGGACGAGCTGATAGTGCTGCAAACGCGCATCCAAAGCATGGTGGACAAAAACATTAAGCTCGTCAACGTGATCCAGGTGATGCTAGTTCGCCGGATCCTTCCATGCCAGAGCTAGACTTGCCCTTTATGGGAATTCAATCCGGATGAGCACCAAACCTTGGAAATGCTCTTCGGGACCACGCACGAAGATATCTGGAAGGTGCTCTTCAAGGGCAACGAGACGCCACCAGAGATAACCGAAGACCGCGAGCACGCCCTGGCCCATCCCGCCAGTGCGGTAAGTATTTCATGTTTCAAGGCGCATACTTTTCTTGCTTAGTCAGGGAAGATATCTAAACCTCACTATTTATTTTTCCAGGGCTGGACAAAGAAGGCGGAGCGGATTCGGTGTCCGGCTCCGCTGCCTGAGGAACCAGCAATTCCGCTTCTGATGAAGATGCTGGTTACGGCGCCCTACCAGGCGCCGGAGAAGAAGGCCAAGAAAAAGGCCAAGGGGGTCCGGAGTGGCCCCCGCCGCAAAGGAGCTTCGGACATGACGTCCGAAGACAACGAGACTCACTCCTCCGCCGACGAAGACGACGACGAGGAGGAGGAAAGCAACTCTCCCCCTGAGGGGGGAAGGAAGAAGAGGGCGGCCTCCACAAATCTGGAGGCAGAGGTGTCCAAGAGGGGGAAGGGCTCCCTCGCGGATAACTCTGCGTGGGATGTTGACAGCAGCCCAGAGCCGCGCCCCCGAAACAAGCCCCTGGCCGCATCGTAAGTACTAATAAACTCTTATGCGTCCATATATCTGGCCTCTCTACTTCATAGTTTTTACAAGATTAATTATGCAATTGCAGTCCGGCCCGCGACGGCTCCCTACAGTCCTCATCGGGGGATTCGCTGGATTCAAATGCGATGGCCAGCGAGTCACCACCGGCGGCTCACTCTCCCAAGGCCAAGGGCGACGCCGAGGTGCTATCCCGAAGGACCTTCCCCGGCCAGGGAGAGGTTCAGGAGGCCGTCCGGGTGGCGCCACAGGATGACCCCTCGGCCGCCGGACACCTCGGGGAGAAAACCCCCATGGAGACTGGCGATGGGGCCATATCCAATTCGGCCCCCAGCCGGATACCATCCCAGAGACCTACACGGCTCCGGAATGAAGTGAGCAGCCTCCTTCGAAGGGAGGAGGTGTTTCTATTCTGCCGGTGACCTCTGTCCATCCAGAGGCACCGGATAATCTGCTGGAAGCGCTACGAGGCGCTTCCATTGTGGAGGAGCACCGTATCCTTATGGGTACGGTGGTTGAGAGGGTTCAGTCCATCAAGAGCGGACTGACTGAAGCCTGCACCAGCCTACTGACAGGCTTTGAGGTAAGCGACGTAAAAGAGAAAGTCATAGTATAGACAGTAGCCCCTGAGACACTGTCCGGTGTTCGGGAAGAAAAGTCGGACAGCGGATCAAGTAAATTTCGCAGGAAACTAACTAAATATGTTTTATGTGAATAACCAGGCATCGTTGGTGGCCGCAACCTCTCATGCTGCTGAGGTCTCTGGACTAAAGCAGCGTCTGGAGCGGGCCGAAGAAGAGCTCGGCCTTGTAAAAAGGCAAGTGGAGGACAAGCAAGGTATGTGGTGACCTGCTGTATATTCGGAAAGAATGAATGATGGTTATTGACCATAGTGCCATGATATTTGTAGGAGTGGCGACCGAGGTCGAGGTCCTTAAAAAGGCGCTGGCCGAGGCCGAGGAGAAAGCTGCCAAGGAACAAGCCGCCCGTGAGAAGCATGAGGCCAGGCTCGATGAGGTCCAGCAAGAGCTCCATGATGCCGTGAAGAAATGCGAGTCCTTGAAGCGTGATGTTTTGGCTCAAGAGACCGAACTCGCCAAGGCTCGCCAAAGCGCAGAAGAGGCCCGGGTTGAAAGCCAGGGCGCCCTCTAGGAAATCCAGGAGGCCATGAAAATCGCAGCGGGTAAGGCTTTTAGTATGCAAAGCAAGTATGTGAAGAAGAGGTATCTCTTACTAACCCGGATTTGGAGTTATCCAGGGGCGTTTGTGGATCTGCAGCGTAGTATTCTTCTGAGCCGAAGAAGGGAGCTCAATGGAGAAGCTGTTTGGTCGCAATACCTTGCGCCAGAACATCCGGTGCCCTTTAGCGATCAGCTGAAACAGCTGGTCGAACTGCATAGGGTGGCCGAACTAGCCATGAAGGACTTGATAATCCGGCTGTGGCCTGCCGAAGCCATACCCAGCAGCTACTTCGGGCTCATGAAGCAGCTGGTCAGTGCCTGCCCCCGGCTTGACACCATCAAGCGGTCGGTCTGTATCGAAGGTGCGCGGATGTCCTTCGCCCGTGACAAAGTGCAGTGGGCGAAGATGAATGCCGTCAAGCTCGCGACCGAGGGACCGCCCGAGGGCAAGGAGCACCGCACGCCCGAGCGATATTTTAGTGATGTCCTGGAGGGATCCCGCCTTGTAGCGGAGCAATGTGCGAAAGATGTAATCTTTGAATGAATACATTTATGTTATCTCGCCCTGTATTATGAAACAAGTTCGGCTATGTAATATAATGCTTGTTAATATTTTACCTCCTGTGCGGCTGTGTGTATGAAATTTTGAGAGTTGGCCAGTCGTCGGCTTCAGCCCCCACGTAGGTAGTACGGGGATGTTCGGGATGGAATCTAAACACTCTTGATCCAATTTTTTGGTCCTTGAAGGAGGTGTTTAGCGCAACGAACCAGGCAATCAGACTATGAGTCTTTATCACCCTCACTTAGCCATAGGAGTTTGACAATGAAAATTTAGGCGCAGCCCCTAGTATCCGAACTAGGGTGCTGTAAACACCTGATTGGGTAAGAGCCGATTCATCGCGTAATGCGGAAAAAATTGCTAACGATTTGAGACCTCCGAAGAGCTGACTGGCTCACGCCGCATCATGACAGTCAGTTTTCGACTTTCTCTACTAAGGTGCTCACCCGGATAAACCAGGACACAATCGCAGTAGTTCTCCCTTTACTACCCTAGCCGATATAGCGGAACGTAAGGTAGTAAGCACAGGAGTCGGGCAACCCAACTATTGACCAAAGACATGATTCAGAGCCAATGCATATAATGCTAAATTCCGCGTGCCGAACTATACTGTAAAAAGTGTTTGGACTTTGTTGCCGTATTATGGGGTGCAATGAAGCCCCTGGCAGATTAAAGTGTACCAAAATGTACGGGTGCAATTTGATAAGATTATCAGAAAAAAGGAAAAATAAAAGGGGTAGTAAGCTAGTGCCGCAGAAGTTGGGCCGCAAGCTGTTTCCATTATAGTTTGATTAATACGTCAAAGCGTATTTGTACAAGGAGTGCAATAAGCAACAGGCTATTTAGCATGCCACAACCAAGGGAGAGCTGCGTGCGGGTCCTGAAAACAGGTAGAGTGATTATTGAAAGAGACCACCTAGAAATTCCCTTATGCGTCAGTGCTTCTTGCCATCTTGGTGTGTCTATCTTGTCGAGAGGACCGATGATCAGTTGTCAGAAAAAGCCTGTGGAAAAGAAACCTGAAAAGGATAAACAGAAAAAGTGAAAGTATGTGTGTCCAGGAACGGTCGAGCCGTATTATGGATCACAATCTGGTTAAACCTCCGTCTATGTCCATGGTATTTTGAGTGCGTAGTTATGTACACGCGGTACGAACGCAACCACTTGCTCGGGACTGGGACAGAGGCCTAATTGCTAGTCGAGCTCTTGACGAGTTGGGCTGTCCTGCTGCAGAGTAGTCCGGACTCGTTTGACAGTGTCCGGGAGCTCAGCCGCCGAATTAAGGTTCTGCTTGAGAAGGCCGCTCTGTACTTCTGCTGCTAAAGCAGCGGTGTGCTCCTCGGTACAGAGGGAGCGTTCCGTGTTTCCATTGACTGTTATGACGCCTCGTGGTCCGGGCATCTTGAGCTTGAGATAAGCATAGTGTGGCACTGCGTTGAATCGAGCAAATGCGGTTCGTCCAAGTAGTGTGTGATAGCCACTGCGAAAGGGGACGATGTCGAAGATCAATTCTTCGCTTCGGAAGTTGTCCGGGGATCCGAAGACAACCTCTAGTGTGATTGAGCCCGTACAGCGGGCCTCTACACCTGGTATGACTCCTTTAAAGGTAGTCTTTGTGGGCTTGATTCTCGAGGGATTAATGCCCATTTTGTGTGTTGTATCCTGATAGAGCAGGTTCAGGCTGCTACCACCTTCCATGAGGACTCGCGTGAGGTGGAATCCATCAATGATTGGGTCGAGGACCAGTGCGGCTGAACCGCCATGACGGATACTGGTCGGATGGTCCCTGCGATCGAAAGTGATCAGACATGAAGACCATGGGTTGAACTTTGGGGCGACTGGCTCCATCGCGTAGACGTCCCTGAGTGCGCATTTGCGCTCCCTCTTGGGGATATGGGTAGCATATATCATGTTCACTATTTTAACTTGGGGGGGGGGGACTTCTTCTGTCCCCCTGTGTTCGGTGGCCGGGGCTCCTCGTCATCGTCCTCGCTTTGCGACCCTTTCTCCTTGTTCTCGGCATTTAACTTGCCGGCCTGTTTAAAAACCCAACAGTCTCTATTGGTATGATTGCCTGGTTTGTCTAGGGTGCCATGAATCTGGCATGGACGGTCGAGTATTCGGTCCAAGCTGGATGGCCCCGAATTGTTTCTTTTATATGGCTTCTTCCGCTGACCGGACTTGGAGCCACTGAATCCGGCGTTGACTGCCGTGTCATCGGTATTATCACTGTTGTTCCGATGCTTGTGTCTGTTGCGTCGGGGCTTGCCGTTGCTATTTCTGGCTTCCGCAGTGCCAGGTTCGCTTGCATTGTTATTGCTACGGGCTAGCCAGCTATCTTCGCCCGTGCAAAAGCGAGTTAAGTGCCGTAAGGGCTGCCATGGACTTCAGCTTTTCATGGCCGAGGTGTCGGGCGAGCCATTCGTCCCGGATGCTATGTTTAAAGGCCGCCAGGGCTTCGACATCTGGGCAGTCGATGATCTGGTTCTTTTTAGTTAAGAACCTAGTCCAGAGTTTCCTGGCTGACTCTCCGGGCTGTTGAATTATGTGACTTAAGTCGTCGCCATCCGGAGGTCGAACATATGTACCTTGGAAGTTGTCAAGGAAGGCCTCTTCCTAGTCCTCCTAGCTGCCGATGGAGTTTTCGGGCAGGCTGTTCAACTACTGCCGGGCTGGTCCTTTGAGTTTTAGTGGGAGGTATTTGATGGCATGGAGATCATCGCCGCGGGCCATATGAATGTGAAGAAGAAAATCCTCGATCCATACTGCGGGGTCTGTTGTCCCATCATATGATTCGATGTTTACGGGTTTAAACCCTTCTGGGAATTCGTGCTCCATTACCTCGTCAGCGAAGCAAAGCGGGTGTGCGGCGCCTCTATATCGGGCCACGTCATGACGTAGCTCGGAGGGAGTCCGTCTGCGGTTCTCGGCCCGGGCGTGAGTATGATTATTGCGTCCGGCTAGGTAGCCGTTGTCGCGTGTCGCGGCACGTCCCCGTGATCCATAGATCGATCTGTTCTGACCTGCTCTACTCTCCAAGTCCTGCCGCAGGTCGTATGTATGTCCCCGAGCTGTTTTATCTCTGCCTTTACGGTGAGGTTGGGCGGGCTAGTGTTCGGCTTGAGTTGCCGCTTTATCCCGACCACGTGGTGGTCGGTCAGCCGCATTGCACGATGATGGTACGGGCTCCAGCGCCTCATCATCGAACTGAGGTAGCAATTTGCGCTTCGGGTAACTTTTGGCTGGGCGCTTAAGGCCATATTCCTCGGCTGCCAGGAAATCAGTCCATCTATCATTGAGCAGATCTTGATCAGCTTGAAGCTGCTGCTGCTTCTTTTTCAGGCTCCTTGCAGTGGCTATTAGCCGACGCTTAAAGCGCTCCTGCTCGAGAGGTTCCTCAGGCACGATAAAATCCTCGTTGCCAAGGCTCACCTCATCCTTGGAGAGTGGAAGATAATTACTGTCCTCCGAGTCTTCGTGTATGGCCTATTCATCAGGGCTAAATTGCCCGTCTTCCCATTCGTCCTATTCGGAAGTTGCCTCAACGGGGTCTTCATTGTCTTCGGCATCGTCCGGAGTATTGTTTTCTCCTGTGCCGGTATTGCTGTCTTTTCCACGGCGTGACTTGGAGCGGCGGCGCTGATGTCGGCGCTTTGGTTGTATCTCAGGAGGTTTATCCTTGACTGGGTCTTCCTTGTCGTCCCTGTTATTCTCTTTGGGTATGTCCACCATGTATACGTCATACGAGGAAGTGGCCGTCCAACGTCCGGTAAACAGCGGGTTTTGGGCCTCCTCTTCTCTGGCATCGTCGTCCATACCGTCGATGTCTTCGGAGCCGTAATCTAGCATGTCGGTTAGGTCCTCGACAGTGGCTATGAAGTGGGCGGTGGGTGGGAAGTGAAATTCTCCGTCATCAGCCTCCAGTTCGAACCGGATATAATTCGGCTGTGAGTCCCCCTCTAAGGAGAGTGTTTTTAATGAGTTTAGCGCATCGCCTAAGGGCGAGTGTCGGAAGATGTCCGCGGAGCTGAATTTGACGATCGATGTCCGATCAAGCTCGACGTGCGCAAACGCACATGGTTCAGAACCTGTAGCCGGAAACAAGTCCGAGGTTCCAGTGACACAGATCCCACTCGAGGTTGGGTCTGTGTGCGGCTCCGACGCTGCTGAGTCTGCGGCTTCCGTGGCGGGGTTGAGCCTCTCGTCCTCGGATGGCGCGGTCTGCTCCTGATCTAGGGCCAGAGCAGTTACAGGCGCTACCTCCTGGGTATGGTCCGATGACAGATTTAACACATGTTCATCGCGGTGACAGGGAGCGGCTGCCGTGGTCTCGAATCCGTCAAAGATCAAGTCTCCGCGGATATCTGCGACGTAGTTCAAGCTTCCAAATCTGACCTGATGGCCAGGGGCGTTGCTGTCGATCTGCTCTAGCTGGCCAAGGGAGTTGACCCGCAGTGCAAAGCCGCTGAATACAAAGATCTGTCCAAGGAGGAAGACTTCTGCCTGGACAACATTGTTGTAGATGATTGACGGGGCCATCGAACCTCTTGAGGACGACATAGTGGAACTCTCAATGAAAGCACCAATGTCAGTGTCAAAACCGGCAGATCTCGGGTAGGGGGTCCCGAACTGTGCGTCTAAGGTCGATGGTAATAGGAGACAGGGGACACGATGTTTACCCAGGTTCGGGCCCTCTCTATGGAGGTAATACCCTACTTCCTGCTTGATTGATCTTGATGAATATGTGTATTACAAGAGTAGATCTACCACGAGGCCGTAATGGATAAAACCCTAGAGTCTAGACTGTATGACTATGGTTATGATTCTTATCCTTACGGACTAAGCCCTCCGGTTTATATAGACACTGGAGGGGACTAGGGTTGTACAAAGTCGGTTACAGAGAAAGGAATATTCATATTGGGACACCAAGCTTGCCTTCCACGCCAAGGAGAGTCCCATCCGGACACGGGAGAGAGTCTTCGGTCTTGTATCTTCAAAGCCCATCAGTCCGGCCTACGTACCATAGTCTGGACGCCCGAGGGCCCCTTAATCTAGGACTCCCTCAATTACCAAAAGGATCGAACTAAGAAAAATGGTAAAGATAGAAGTGTGATGGTGATACGATACCGGGGCACCTCCCCCAAGCTTGGGAGTTGCCAAGGGGAGTGCCCATACCCATGTATTTATGTCTCTTTCCTCGGAGGTGGTGATGATGCAGTTGTTGATGATGTAGGCTTATCGTCCAATCGAGCATAGGAGGTGCTCCAACTTACAAATAATGCCCTTGAGTGCGGTGATATGCTCTTGCAACAGAATATTTTCACGAGTTAGATGCTTGTTCTGCACCCGAACCGTTTCAATCATCTTGAAAGCTTCAATTTGAGTAGGGGTAAGAAGATTGTAATGAGGTTGAAGGATGTCTTCTTCTTCTGTTGCCTGAGCTTGATTCTCCAAGGCCTTCTTGATCCTATCATCCTTGTTGATCTTCCCGGGTTCTTCTTTCTTCAGCTCTATCTTCATTAGCGAAGCATCGTTGCCCTCATTGTTGGAGGAGGGGGACGACATGATGCCTGGCCTTGACAACTCTGGCAGAAAAAGGTTGAAACAAAAACAGAGGATATTTGCGTGGTACGGTGGTCAAAACCTTCGGGAGATTATATAATGATTTTTTACCGACCAAAAGAAGTCTCGTGCAAAAAACGGAGTCCGGAGGGCACACGAGGTGCCCACGAGGCGGGGGGCGCGCCCAGGGGGTAGGGTGCTCCCTCCACCCTCGTGGATGCCTCGTGTCCCTTTCGGACTACTTATTTTCCTATTTTCTTAAATATTCCCAAACGGAGAAAATTGCCATTAGAACTGTTTTGGAGTCGGTTTACTTACCGTACCACATACCTATTCCTTTTCGGAGTTTAAAACGTTCTGGAAAGTGTCCCTTATGTATTCCTCCGGGGTTACGGTTTCAATAACCTTAGTTTCAATATTTATGGGATTACCTGAGATATAATGTTTGATTCTTTGACCATTCACCACCTTCGGATTTGTGCCTTCGAAGTTGTTGATTTTTATGGCACCGGAATGATAGACCTCCTCAATAACATAAGGACCTTCCCATTTAGAGAGGAGTTTTCCTGCAAAAATTCTTAAATGAGAGTTGTATAGCAAGACATAGTCACCTACATTAAACTCACGCTTTTGTATGCTTTTGGCATGCCATGTTTTAACCTTTTCTTTAAACAGTTTGGCATTCTCATAGGCCTGGGTTCTCCATTCATCAAGTGAGCTAATGTCAAATAGTCTCTTCTCACCGGCAAGTTTGAAATCATAACTGAGCTCTTTAATGGCCCAATATGCCTTATGTTCTAGTTCGAGAGGTAAATGACATGCTTTTCCATAAACCATTTTATACGGAAACATACCCATAGTATTTTTATATGCAGTTCTATAGGCCCACAATGCATCATCAAGTTTCTTGGACCAATTATTTCTAGATCTATTAATAGTCTTTTGCAAAATTAATTTAATATCTCTATTGCTCAGTTCTACTTAACCACTAGACTGTGGGTGGTATGGAGATGCAATTCTATGATTAACATCATACTTAGCAAGCATTTTACGAAAGGCACCATGAATAAAATGTGAACCACCATCAGTCATTAAATATCTAGGGACTCCAAACCTCGGAAAAATAACTTCTTTAAGCATCTTAATAGAGGTGTTATGATCAGCACTACTAGTTGGAATAGCTTCTACCTACTTAGTAACGTAATCAACAGCAACTAAAATATGTGTATACCCATTAGAGAAAGGAAACAGTCCCATATAATCAAAGCCCCAAACATCAAATGGTTTAATAACAAGTGAATAGTTCATAGGCATTTCTTGACGTCTACTAATATTACCAATTCTTTGACATTCATCACAAGACAAGGCAAACTTACGGGCGTCCTTGAAGAGAGTAGGCCAATAAAAACCGGATTGCAATACCTTATGTGCAGTTCTATCTCCAGCATGGTGTCCTCCATAAGCCTCGGAGTGACACTTGCGTAGGATCTGTTCCTGTTCATGCTCAGGTACACAACGTCTAATGACACCATCTACTCCTTCTTTATAAAGGTGTGAGTCATCCCAGAAGTAATGTCTTAAATCATAGAAAAACTTTTTCTTTTGCTGGTATGTGAAACTAGGTGGTATAAATTTAGCAACAATGTAATTAGCATAATTAGCATACCATGGAGCAGTACGAGAAGCATTTATGACAGCTAATTGTTCATCAGGAAAGCTATCATGAATAGGTAGTGGGTCATCAAGAACATTCTCTAACCTAGATAAGTTGTCTGCAACGTTGTTCTCAGCTCCCTTTCTATCAATAATATGCAAATCAAATTCTTGTAGCAAGAGAACCCATCTAATAAGTCTATGTTTAGCATCTTTCTTTTCCATAAGATATTTAATAGCAGCATGATCAGCGTGGCCAGTTACTTTAGAATCAACAATGTAAGGTCTGAACTTATCACAAGCAAATACAACTGCTAAAAATTCCTTTTCAGCAGTAGCATAATTTCTTTGGGCACTGTCTAGAGTTTTACTAGCATATTGGATAACATTTAATTTCTTATCAACTCTTTGTCCTAGAACAGCACCTACAGCATAATCACTAGCATCACACATAATTTCAAAGGGTAAATTCCAATCAGGTGGCTGAACAATAGGTGCAGAAATCAAGGCTTTCTGAAGTATTTCAAATGCTTCTACACAATCAACATCAAAGACAAAAGGAACACCTTTTTGTAAGAGATTAGTCAGAGGCCTAGAAATTTTTGAGAAGTCTTTAATGAACCTCCTATAAAAACTGGCATGACCAAGGAAACTTCTTATACCTTTGATGTCCTTAGGACACGACATCTTTTCAATAGCATCAACTTTAGCCTTATCAACTTCAATACCTCTTTCAGAAATTTTATGTCCCAATACAATACCTTCATTAACCATAAAGTGGCACTTCTCCCAATTCAAGACAAGATTAGTTTCTTCACATCTCTCCGAAACTCGATCAAGGTTTCTTAAGCAATCATCAAAAGAAGTTCCATACATGGAGAAATCATCCATGAGAACCTCAACAATCTTTTCACAAAAGTCAGAGAATATAGCAGTCATACATCTTTGAAAGGTAGCAGGTGCATTGCATAAACCAAAAGGCATACGTCTATAAGCAAAGGTACCAAAAGGGAAAGTAAAGGTGGTCTTTTCTTGATCCTCTTTTGACACGGGTATTTGAGAGAAACCAGAATAACCGTCCAGAAAGCAAAAATGTGTATGTTTGGATAATCTTTCTAGAATTTGATCAATAAAAGGTAAAGGGTAATGATCCTTTTTAGTAGCTTTACTTATTTTGCAGAAACCAATTACCATTCTATAACCTGTAACAATTCTTTGTGGGATCAATTCATCTTTATCATTAGGAACAACAGTAATACCTCCCTTCTTAGGGACACAATGGACAGGACCTACCCACTGACTGTCAGCAATAGGATAAATTGTACCTGCCTCTAGAAGCATTAGTATTTCTTTTTCTTACCACTTCTTTCATCTTAGGATTTTACCGTCGTTGGTGATCAATAACCGGTTTAGCGTCTTTCTCCAATTTTATTTTGTGCTGGCATAGAGTGGGACTAATGCCCTTAAGATCATCCAGAGTATATCCAATAGCAGCACTGTGCTTCTTCAGATTTTTCAATAATTTCTCTTCTTCCTGCTCTGAAAGGTTAGCACTAATAATAACATGATATATCTTCTTTTCATCAAGATAAGCATACTTAAGAGTATCAGGTAATGGTTTAAGCTCAAACACGGGATCACCCTTGGGTGGAGGAGGATTCCCTAGGATTTCAACAGGCAAGTTGTGTTTCAAAATAGGTCCCTGTTTAAAGAATACTTCATCTATTTTCCTTCTTTCATTCATAAACATATCATTTTCATGGTCTAACAAATATTGTTCTAAAGGATCATTAGGAGGCACGGCAATAGAAGCAAGACCAATAATTTCATCTTTACTAGGCAATTCTTTATCATGGGGTTGTCTACGAAATTTAGCAAAATTAAAATCATGAGACATATCCCCTAAACCAATAGTAACAACAGTATTCAAGAAGGGTCTGCCAAATATAATGGGACAAAAGTCATCTTGTGGGGAACCAAGAACAAGAAAATCAGTAGGATACTTAACTTTCCCACACAAGACTTCAACATCTCTAACAATCCCAACTGGTGAAATATTATCTCTATTGGCAAGCTTAATTGTAACATTAATATCTTCTATCTTAGCAGGTGCAATATCATGCGTAATTTCTCCATATAAAGAATGAGGTATTGCACTCACACTAGCACCCATATCACATAAGCCATGATAGCAATATCTCCTATTTTAATAGAAATAACAGGCATGCCTACAACATGTCTATGTTTATTTTTAGTATCGGGTCTAGCAATTCTAGCAGCTTCATCACAGAAGTAAATAACATGCCCATCAATATTATCGACCAAGAGATTTTTAACCATAGCAATACTAGGTTCAACTTTAATTTGCTCAGGGGGTGTAGGTGTTCTAGTATTACTCTTACGAACCACAGTTGAAGCTTTAGCATGATCCTTTATTCTAGTAGGGAAAGGTGGTTTCTCAATATAAGCGGTAGGAACAATAGGATCAACATTAGAAGTGATAGTCTTTTCTTCAACTTTAATAGGTTCAACTACTTTTACTTCAATGGGAGGATTATATTTAAACCACTTCTCCTTAGGGAGATCAACATGAGTAGCAAAGGATTCACAAAAAGAAGCTACTATCTCAGAGTCAAGTCCATATTTAGTGCTAAATTCACGGAAAACATCGGTATCCATAAAAGATTTAACACAATCAAACTTAGGTGTTATACCTGACTCCTTACCTTCGTCGAGTTCCCAATCTTCAGAGTTGCGTTTAATTCTTTCCAATAAATCCCATCTGAATTCAATAGTCTTCATCATAAAAGAACCAGTACAAGAAGTATCGAGCATGGAGCGATTATTGAGAGAAAGCCGAGCATAAATTTTTTGAATAATAATTTCTCTTGAGAGCTCATGATTGGGGCATGAATATAACATTGACTTAAGCCTCCCCCAAGCTTGAGCGATGCTTTCTCCTTTGCGAGGCCAAAAGTTATATATATAATTACGATCACGATGAACCAAATGCATAGGATAAAACTTCTGATGAAATTCCAATTTCAATCGGTTGTAATTCCATGATCCAATATCATCACATAGCCTAAACCATGTCAATGCATTTCCCTTCAAAGATAAAGGGAAGACCTTCTTCTTGATAACATCCTCGGGCATACCTGCAAGCTTAAATAACCCATAAACTTCATCCACATAGATAAGGTGCAAGTCGGGATGTAATGTTCCATCTCCTGTAAAAGGATTAGCTAGCAGTTTCTCTATCATACACGAAGGAATTTCAAAGTAAAATTTTTCAGTCGGTTCAGTAGGTTGAGGATCAACTCTTTGCTCTACTGGTCGGGGTGAAGATACCCCGAACAAGCCCCTCAAAGGATTACTTTCCATAGTAATAAGTGATAGTAAATTTCAGCACACTATATAAATTTTTACTTACCAAAGGCGCTTCACTCCCCGGCAACGGCGCCAGAAAAGAGTCTTGATGACCCACAAGTATAGGGGATCTATCGTAGTCCTTTTGATAAGTAAGAGTGTCAAACCCAACGAGGAGCAGAAGGAAATGACAAGCGGTTTTCAGTAAGATATTCTCTTCAAGCACTGAAATTATCGGTAACAGATAGTTTTGTGATAAGGTAATTTGTAATGGGTAACAAGTAACAAAAGTAAACAAGGTGCAACAAGGTGGCCCAATCCTTTTTGTAGCAAAGGACAAGCCTGGACAAACTCTTATATAGAGGAAAACGCTCCCGAGGACACATGGGAATTATCGCCAACCTAGTTTTCATCACGCTCATATTATTCGCGTTCGTTACTTTGATAATTTGATATGTGGGTGGAACGGTGCTTGGGTACTGCCCTTCCTTGGACAAGCATACCACTTATGATTAACCCCTATTGCAAGCATCCGCAACTACAAAAGAAGTATTAAGGTAAACCTAACCATAGCATGAAACATATGGATCCAAATCAGCCCCTTACGAAGCAACGCATAAACTAGGCTTTAAGCTTCTGTCACTCTAGCAACCCATCATCTACTTATTACTTCCCAATGCCTTCCTCTAGGCCCAAACAATGGTGAAGTTTCATGTAGTCGACGTTCACATAACACCACTAGAGGAAAGACAACATACATCTCATCAAAATATCGAACAAATACCAAATTCACATGACTACTTATAGCAAGACTTCTCCCATATCCTCAGGAACAAATGTAACTACTCACAAATCATATTCATGTTCATAATCAGAGGGGTATTAATATGCATAAAGGATCTGAACATATGATCTTCCACCAAATAAACCAACTAGCATCAACTACAAGGAGTAATCAACACTACTAGCAACCCACAGGTACCAATTTGAGGTTTTGGGACAAATATTTGATACAAGAGATGAACTAGGGTTTGAGAGGAGATGGTGCTGGTGAAGATGTTGATGGAGATTGACCCCCTCCCGATGAGAGGATCGATGGTGATGATGATGGTGATGATTTCCCCCTCCCGGAGGGATGTGTCCCCGGCAGAACAGCTCCGCCGGAGCCCTAGATTGGTTTCGCCATGTTCCGCCTCGAGACAGCGGCGCTTCGTTCCGAAAGCTTCCTTCTGATTTTTTTCAGGGCAAAAGACTTCATATAGCCAAAGATGGGCACCGGAGGCCTGCCAGGGGGCCCACGAGACAGGGGGAACGGCCAGGGGGTAGGGCGCGCCCCCACCCTCGTGGATGGTGGGTGGCCCCCCTCTGGTACTTTCTTCACCCAATATTTTTTTTATATTCCAAAACTGACTTTCGTGGAGTTTCAGGACTTTTGGAGTTGTGCAGAACAGCTCTCTAATATTTGCTCCTTTTCTAGCCCAGAATTCCAGCTGCCGGCATTCTCCCTCTTCGTGCAAACCTTGTAAAATAAGAGAAAATAGGCATAAGTATTGTGACATAATGTGTAATAACAGCCCATAATGCAATAAATATCGATATAAAAGCATGATGCAAAATGGACGTATCAGATGCATGAAATCCTGCAGAGTTACTAGGGTTGGCTACTGGTTCATATTGGGGCGAGGAAACTAAGCCATCATATTCTCCATGAATTGGCGGTTCAGTTCGAACTATTGGATCATACCAGCCATGTAATCAGGCGGTGGTGGGGCGTCGCCACCACGACCACGACCACCTGGTCTAACCATCCTGCTAAGATATAACAGGGGTAGTTCAGCATTGAGAAATTTTCAAAGACAAGCATCATTCGTGATGAAGCATGCACAATGAAAGAAGCACGATAGATACTACATAGTAGTAGACATAACTTACAAAAGGGGTCATGCATAGAGTTCAGTACATTGACTAAAGACATCATAGGCGGCATGCAGGCTCGCGGCGAATGCATCTAATACTAATAAGGAAGACTACATCAGTCCCAAGAGGAGCTGTGGAGGTAGGTGTAGCCTGACAGCTGGTAGTGTCGCATCGGGAACTCCATGTCAGTATCCTAGGGTCCACGGATACTCTGGTGCAGAACCCGATGCTCAGATGGCAGAAGAGGACCAAGTGCGGGAGAGTAGCCTCCCACATCTGGCCAATCGACACCGTGGGGCATCACGGTCCTGGCTGGGTAGATCGCAGAACGTGGCAGATCACCAGATCAGACTAAGGGGTGCAACAGCGTCAGAGCACTGTAAAGGTGCTGACGGGTGGTGTATAACTCATGGCGAAGAGCTCGATTAACTCGATCTAGCCCGTCAGCATGCAGAACCAGGTTATGATGGTGGAAGGGCTCTCGGGTGACGGTGGAGTAGGCAGCAGTGTAGTATCCCCCCCGCACCAACGTCGGATGCGATAGCAATGTGCCTAAAAGGGGAAGTGTCCAACGCCTGATAATCTCCACGAAGATGTGTCAGAGCAGCATAAGCAGCATCGTGGACTACCATATCGATGGTCACTCCAACACCATGAGCGGTGTGCAGCACAGTAGTGCAGTCATACTCCGGAGAGTAGAGGTGGACGATGGCACGGTACTGCTCCTAGTTAAAGTCCTGGTACTGCTCATACACGGTGTACTCAGGGTGCCAGCGATAACCCAGATAAGTCATCAACTCAGCTAACACAGCAGGTGGACCTGGGACACCAATGGCCGTTGTGTGGCGCACAACCTGCCTCGTGGGTTCCATCTGTAAACAAAGATGTTTCAAAGGAGTCAAATGACAGTGTGGGTATTTGTTCAAGATACTATTCTGAGGAATAACTATGGCTTATCCAACTTTGGGGTGAATGTGGTCACGGGATCCTAATGTTAGAGTTAGTAAATTCGTTTAACCCGAGTAGAAGAGAGTTCAGAGCCTCGGAGTAAAGATCGAGGAGTAAAAGATCCTAATACCACCCAATGGCAACGTGGGACCGTAAGACACACGACCATGTTAGTAAAAGTTTTGTAGTGACTAGACTCGACTTCGGCCAAGGAGTGTGGAAGGGGGATTCCTACAGGCAGTCAGCTCTGATACCAACTTGTGACACCCCCGATTCCATCATACACTAATCATGCATGCAAACGTGTACGATCAAGATCAGGGACTCATGGGAAGATATCACAACACAACTCTAAAAATAAAATAAGTCATACAAGCATCATAATACAAGCCAGGGGCCTCGAGGGCTCGAATACAAGTGCTCGATCATAGACGAGTAAGCGGAAGCAACAATATCTAAGTATAGACATAAAGTTAAACAAGGTGTCATAAGATAGCTAGCACAAACTGGGATACAGATCGAAAGAGGCGCAGGCCTCCTGCCTGGGATCCTCCTAAACTACTCCTGGTTGTCGGCGGCCTGCACATAGTAGTTGGCACCCTCGGTGTAGTAGGGGTCGTCGTCGACGGTGGCGTCTGGCTCCTGGGCTCCAACATCTGGTTGCGACGTCCTAGAAAAATGGAAAGGGGGGAAAGAGGGAGCAAAGCAACCGTGAGTACTCATACAAATTACTCGCAAGCAAGGATATACACTACATATGCATTGGTATCTATGTAAAGGGGTAATATCTATGGGTAAACTGTAGAATGCTAGAATATGAGGGGGAAAGCTAGTCCTATCGAAGACTACGCTTCTGGCGGCCTCCATCTTGAAGGATGTAGAAGAGAGTAGATGGTAAGTTCACCAAGTATCATCGTATAGCATAATCCTACCCGACGATCCTCTCCTCGTCGCCCTGTGAGAGAGAGAGATCACCGGGTGTATCTAACACTTGAAAGGGTGTGTTTTATTAAGTATCCGGTTCTAGTTGTCATAAGTTCAAGGGACAACTCTGGGTCATCCTTTTACCACGGGACATGGCTATTCGAATAGATAAACTTCCATGCAGGGGTGCTCCACATTGCCCAACACGCTTGATCCCTCTGGCCGGACACACTTTCCTGGGTCATGCCCGGCCTCGGAAGATCAACACGTCGCAGCCCCACATAGACTCGACAGAGAGGTTAGCACCCCAGTCTAAATCCTAAGCACGCAGGGGTCTTGCACTCCTGCAAGTTGCGAGGGCGGCCAGAAGCAGACCTAGCCCCCTTAATACAAGCGTAGGCTTACGGTCCAATCAGGCACGCGCCGCTCGGTAGTTGATGTCAAAAGAGCTTCTGCTGATACCACGATGTTGAGTGCCCATAACCGTTCCCGCGTACTAGGTTAGTGTGTATAGGCTCGTAGCCAGACTCAGATCAAATACCAAGATCTCGTTAAGCATGTTATTCAGAAGTAACCGCGGACGCCGACCAGGGACCAGCCCCACCTGTCTCCTAGGTGGTTGAGGGAGTCCTGGATTCAGGGGTCCTCAGGTGTCCAGCCCAGGAGTATGGGCCGGGTTGGATGGGTCGTACGAGATCAAGGTGAAGACCATCCAACGTGTCCGGGTGGGACTTCTCCATACGTGAACAGCGAGATTAGAGTCCGGGTGTATCATTTCCTTCCCTGGTGAACTGACCTTGTACAAATCCTAGGCCCCTCCGGTGTGTATATAAAATGGAGGGGTTAGTCCGTAGAGGCTATCCTCATCACCGTCATCGGAATATTCATAGGCTAGACATCTAGGGTTTAGCCTCCATGATCTCGAGGTAGATCAACTCTTGTAATCTCTAAAATCTTTGAATATAATCAAGCAGGAGTAGGGTTTTACCTCCTTTAAGAGGGCCCAAACCTGGGTAAAAATTGTGTCCCTTGGTCCCCTGTTACCATCGATCCCTAGATGCACAGCTTGGGCCCCCTACCCAAGATCTGTCGGTTTTGACACCGACATTGGTGCTTTCATTGAGAGCTCCGCCATGCTGTCTACAAAAGAGATCTATGGCTCGCCTAGTCCTCACTGACAATATCACTTCTGGAAGGAGCATGGCTTCTGGGCAGACCCTCCAGCTCGATGGTTTCATCGTAGGAGCTTGTACGGTCGTCAAGCCCGTGGCACCCCCTATGGCCACTGAACACCGTCTTCGCATTGGCCTCGAGTACTTCGAAAAGATGGATCCGGCAAATGTCTCGTCTTTAAACAAACTACTGGACAACATCGCCGCCCTGGGGGTCTTAACTAACTATGATCGGATCGGGCTCAAGCCTGACCAGAAGGAAATTAATCAACCGGCGATCACCCACCTCGTAGCGGTCCTTGAGGAACCGGCCGAAGACACTTCCCTCCCTATGTTGAAGACCAAGTATGTTCGGATGTCTGAATCCCCTGAGCCGGATACTCTTCCTTCAGGCGGCACTTCACGCCCTCCGTACTCTGGCTCAGCTATAGGATCGCAGAAGCCCTTGGACCGCCCCGGACCTGAATCGGTCGCCTTGGAGATCTTTCAAGCTCCAAATGCAGATGTGGGACTGGATCTAAATTTTAAACCACCCACCCACCACAATCAATATTCTCCAAGCAACCCAGGTTCTCCAGATATATACGACCTGATGTATGTGCGGCAGCAACCTCACGAAACGGTCCACCACTTTTGGGCCAGATTCCTGCTTGTTAAAAACAGGATCAAAGACTGCCCAGACGACGACGTAGTTTCGGTCTTTCATCGTAATTGCACCGACGAGGGAATATTGAATGCCCTCGACCGTCGCCACATACAGAGCTTTACGGAAATATCATAGAGAGTGCAAAAGTATTGTGCGATGGAAAACACATGGAGGGCCCAGAAAACTCAACTGGAGCCTGTTGCCTTTAAGTAGTGTGCGGCCCGGACTAAACATATACATCTTGGGTGGTCATCCGACCACCAGTTGATGGGCAGGAAAAATAAACCCTTCACGGGGCACAGGTCTGTTCTTGACGAACTCCTTGACCATCCCTGTCCGATACACGCCACTCCACGCACAGACCCAACCCATAGCCTTCGAGCATGTTGGGTACTCCGACAAGTAGCAAAAAGTGGAGAGGCCATCCTCACCACCACTCCAGAGAAATACTCTACAGAGAGGGACGACTTTAATGTCCTCACGGTCTTCAAGACCATTTCTTCGAATAATCGGCCCAAAAGGGCACTCTGCTACCTCGCCGGAGTCCCCCAAGTTACCGCACTGAGCCCATGCGACACGGCAATAACCTTAACAACCGAAGATGAACCAAAGGCTTGGTCAGTCCGAGCACCCGCTGCCCTAGTACTAAAACCCATTGTACATGGTTTTTGGCTTACTAAAGTGCTCATGGACAGCGGCAGTGGGCTTAACCTCATTTATGAAGACACGCTCAATAAAATGCAGATGGATAGATCACGCATCGAGCAAAGCAATACCACCTTTCGAGGCATTATCCCCAGTCGAGAAGCACGGTGCTCTGGGAGAATTAAACTGGATGTGGTATTCGGCACGCCCGAAAACTACAGATCCGAAGAGTTTCTCTTTCATGTGGTTGATACGTCTCCAACGTATCTATAATTTTTGATTGTTGTTTATTATCAATCTTGGATGTTTTATAATCACTTTATAGTCATTTTATATCATTTTTTGGTACTAACCTATTGACATAGTGCCAAGTGTCAGTTGCTGTTTTTTTCCATGTTTTTTACATCGTAGGAAATCAATATCAAATGGAGTCCAAATGCCACGAAACTTCACGATGGGTTATTATGGGCCAAAAGGAAGCAGATGGGCCCTGGTTGCACCTAGGGGGAGTCCCGAGGAGGGGACACCCCACCAGGGCACACTAGGAGGCCCTGGCGCGCCCTGGTGGGTTGCGCCCACCTCGGGTGCCCCCCGGACTGGCTCTTTGCTCTATAAATACCCCAAAAATACCAGAATCCTAGGGGAGTCGATGAAATATTCATCCAGCCGCCACAGAGTCTAGAACCACCGGATCCAATCTAGACACCATCACGGAGGGGTTCACCACTTCCATGGGTGCCTCTCCGATGGTGCGTGAGTAGTTCCTTGTAGACCTTCGGGTCCGTAGTTAGTAGCTAGATGGCTTTCTCTCTCTCTCTCTCTCTCTCTCTCTCTCTCTCTCTCTCGCTGAATTCTCAATACAATGGTCTCTTGGAGATCCATATGATGTAAATCTTTTGCGGTGTGTGTTGGAGAACGTAGTATTTCAAAAAAAATCCTACGATCACGTAAGATCTATCTAGGTGACGCATAGCAATGAGCAGGGAGAGTGTGTCCACGTACCCTCGTAGACCGAAAGCGGAAGCGTTTAGTAACGCGGTTGATGTAGTCGAACGTCTTCGCGATCCAACCGATCAAGTACCAAACGCACGGCACCTCCGTGATCTGCACATGTTTAGCTCGGTGACGTCCCTCGAACTCTAGATCCATATGAGGCCGAGGGAGAGTTCCGTCAGCACGACGGTGTGGTGACGGTGATGATGGAGTTACCGGTGCAGGGCTTCGCCTAAGCACTACGACGGTATGACCGAGGTGTAAAACTGTGGGGGGGGGCACCGCACACGGCTAAAGATCAACTTGTGTCTCTATGGGGTGCCCTCTCCCCCGTATATAAAGGAGGGGAGGAGGAGGCGGGCGGGCGACAGGGGCGCGCCAAGGGGGGAGGAATCCTATATATGAATCTTTACCTCTCGACCATTTCAAGACTCCTCGTCAAACCGGTCAATAACCAATAGCAGAACCTGGATGCTCATATTGGCTCCTACATATTCTACGAAGATCTTTATCGCTCAAACCGCATAACAACATACGTCATTCCCTTTGTTAGTATTTTACTTGCCGGAGATTCGATCATCGGTATCATCATACCTAGTTCAATCTCGTTACCGGCAAGTCTCTTTACTCATTCCGTGATGCAGCATCCCATCACTAACTCATTAGTCACATTGCTTGAAAGGCTTATAGTGATGTGCATTACCGAGAGGGCCTAGAGATACCTCTCCGATACACGGAGTGAAAAATCCTAATCTCGATCTATGCCAACCCAACAAACACCTTGGGAGACATCTATAGAGCATCTTTATAACCACCCAGTTACGTGACGTTTGATAGCACACAAGGTGTCCTCCGGTATTCGGGAGTTGCATAATCTCATAGTCAGAGGAACATGTATAAGTCATGATGAAAGCAATAACAATAAAACTAAAATGATCATTATGCTAAGCTAACGGATGGGTCTTGTCCATCACATCATTCTCTAATGATGTGATCCCATTCATCAAATGACAACACATGTCTATGGTCAGGAAACATAACCATCTTTGATTAACGAGCTAGTCAAGTAGAGGCATACTAGGGACACTCTGTTTTGTCTATGTATTCACACATGTACTAAGTTTCCGGTTAATACAATTCTAGCATGAAGAATAAACATTTATCATGATATAAGGAAATATAAATAACAACTTTATTATTGCCTCTAGGGCATATTTCCTTCGGTCTCCCACTTGCACTAGAGTCAATAATCTAGTTCACATCGCCATGTGATTTAACACCAATAGTTCACATCACCATGTGATTAGTTCACATCGCCATGTGACTAATACCCAAAGGGTTTTACTAGAGTCAATAATCTAGTTCACATCGCTATGTGATCAACACCCAATGAGTACTAAGGTGTGATCATGTTTTGCTTGTGAGAGAAGCTTAGTCAATGGGTCTGTCACATTCAGAGTCGTATGTATTTTGCAAATTTTCTATGTCTACAATGCTCTGCATGGAGCTAGTCTAGCTAACTGCTCCCACTTTCAATATGTATCCAGATTGAGACTCAGAGTCATCCAGATTGCTGTAAAAGATTGCATCGGCGTAACTCTTTACGACGAACTCTTTATCACCTCCATAACCGAGAAATATCTCCTTAGTCTTCTAAGGATAATTTTGACCGCTGTCAAGTGATCCACTCCTGGATCAATATCGTACCCCCTTGTCAAACTCATGGCAAGGTACACAATAGGTTTGGTACACAACATAGCATACATTACAGAACCTATGGCTGAAGCATAGGGAATGACTTTCATTCTCTTTCTATTTTCTGCCGTGGTTGTGTTTTGAGTCTTACTCAGCTTTACACCTTGCAATAGAGGCAAGAACTACTTCTTTGACTGTTCCATTTTGAACTACTTCAAAAATCTTGTCAAGGTATGTACTCATTGAAAAATCTTATCAAGCGTCTTGATCTATCTCTATAGATCTTGATGCCCAATATGTAAGCAGCTTCACCGAGGTCTTTCTTTGAAAAACTCCTTTCAAACACTCCTTTATGCTTTCCAGAAAATTCTACATCATTTCCGATCAACAATATGTCACTCACATATACTTATCAAAAAGGCTGTAGTGCTCCCACTCACTTTCTTGTAAATACAGGCTTCACCACAAGTCTGTATAAAACTATATGCTTTGATCAACTTATCAAAGCGTATATTCCAACTCCGAGATGCTTGCACCAGTCCATAGATGGATTGCTGGAGCTTGTACATTTTGTTAGCACATTTAGGATTGAGAAAACCTTCTGGTTGTATCATATACAACTCTTCTTTAATAAATCCATTAAGGAATGCAGTTTTGATACCCATTTGTCAGATTTCATAAAATGTGGCCATTGCTAACATGATTCGGATAGACTTTAAGTATCGATACGAGTGAGAAAATCTCATCATAGTCAACATCTTGAACTTGTCAAAAACCCTTTTCGACAAGTCGAGCTTTGTAGATAGTAACACTACTATTAGCGTCCGTCTTCCTCTTGAAGATCCATTTATTCTCAATGGATTGCCGATCATCGGGCAAGTCCACCAAAGTCCACACTTTGTTCTCATACATGGATTCTATCTTAGATTTCATGGCCTCAAGCCATCTGTCGGAATCTGGGCTCATCATCGCTTCCTCATAGTTCGTAGGTTCATCATGGTCTAGTAACATGACTTCCAGAATAGGATTACCGTACCACTCTGGTGCGGATGGTACTCTGGTTGACCTATGAGGTTTGGTAGTAACTTGATCTGAAGTTTCATGATCATCATCATTAACTTCCTCACTAATTGGTGTAGGCATCACTGGAACTGATTTCAATGATGAGCTACTTTCCAATTCGAGAGAAGGTACAATTACCTCATCAAGTTCTACTTTCCTCCCACTCACTTATTTCGAGAGAAACTCCTTCTCTAGAAAGGATCCACTCTTAGCAACAAAGATCTTGCCTTCGAAACTGTGATAGAAGGTGTACCCAACAGTTTCTTTTGGGTATCCTATGAAGACGCACTTCTGCGATTTGGGTTTGAGCTTATCAGGCTGAAACTTTTTCACATAAGCATCACAACCCCAAACTTTAAGAAATGACAGCTTAGGTTTCTTGCTAAACGACAGTTCATACGGTGTCGTCTCAACGGATTTTTAGACGGTGCCCTATTTAACGTGAATGCAACTGTCTCTAATGCATAACCCCCAAACGATAGTAGTAAATCAGTAAGAAACATCATAGATCACACCATATCTAATAAAGTACGGTTACGACGTTCGGACACACCATTACGCTGTGGTGTTCCAGGTGGCGTGAGTTGCGAAACTATTCCATATTTTTTCATATGAAAGCCAAACTCGTAACTCAAATATTCGCCTCCATGATCAGATCATAGAAACTTTATTTTCTTGTTACGATGATTCTCAACTTCACTCTGAAATTCTTTGAACTTTTCAAATGTTTCAGACTTGTGTTTCACTAAGTAGATATACCCATATCTGCTCAAATCATCTGTGAAGGTGAGAAAATAACGATACCCGCCGCGAGCTTCAACACTCATCGGGCCGCATACATCGGTATGTATTATTTCCAATAAGTCGGTGGCTCGCTCCATTGTTCCGGAGAACGGAGTCTTAGTCATCTTGCCCATGAGGCATGGTTCGCCAGCATCAAATGATTCATAATCAAGTGATTCCAAAAGTCCATCCGCATGGAGTTTCTTCGTGCGCTTTACACCAATATGACCTAAACGGCAGTGCCACTAGTATGTTGCACTATCATTATCAACTTTGCATCTTTTGGCATCAATATTATGAATATGTGTATCACTACGATCGAGATTCAATAAACCATTCACCTTGGGTGTATGACCACATAAGGTTTTATTCATGTAAACAGAATAACAATTATTCTTTGACTTAAATGAATAACCGTATTGCAATAAACATGATCCAATCATATTATGCTCAACGCAAACACCAAATAACATTTATTTTAGGTTCAACACTAATCCCGAAGGTAAAGGGAGTGTGCGATGGTGATCTTATCAACCTTTGGAACCATTTCCAACACACATCATCACCTCGTCCTCAACTAGTCTTTGTTCATTTTGTAACTGCTGTTTCGAGTTACTAATCATAGCAACTGAACCAGTATCAAATACCCAGGGGCTACTATGTAACGCCCACGATGCGGCTATATCTCCCACGTGTCGGGGCACGATTTGGAGGCATAACCGCATGGTGGTTTTGTCGCAAGAAGGGTCATCTTCACACAATCCCATGTAATGAACAAGAATGGGATAAAGAGGTTGCTTACAATCGCCACTTCACGCAATACATAAATCAAACATACATCATTCAGAGTACAAACAAGGTCCGACTACGGAACCAAAATAAAAGAAGACAACCCCAAATGCTAGATCCCCGATTGTCCCAACTGGGCCCCACTACTGATCACCAGGAAACGAAACATAGTAACGATCAAGTCCTCGTCAAACTCCCACTTGAGTTCGGTAGCAGCACCTGCACTGGTATCATCGGCACCTGCAACTGTTGTTGTAGTAATCTGTGAGCCACGAGTAATCTGTGAACCATGGGTATCAAGACTAGCAAAGCTTAATGGGTAAGGAAGGGGAAAGTGGTGAGGTTGCAGCAGCGACTAAGCATATATGGTGGCTAATATACGCAAATAAGAGCGAGAAGAGAAGCAACGGAACGGTCGTCAACTAGTAATGATCAAGAAGTGATCCTGAACTCATACTTACGTCAAAAATAACCCAAAAACCGTGTTCACTTCCCGGACTCCACCGGAAAGAGACCATCACGGCTACACACGCGGTTGATGCGTTTTAGTTATGTCAAGTGTCAAGTTCTCTACAACCGGACATTAACAAATTCCCATCTGCCACATAACCGCGGGGACGGCTCTCAAAAGTTTATAACCTGCAGGGGTGTCCCAACTTAGCCCATTATAATCTCTCACGGTCAACGAAGGATATTCCTTCTCCCGGGAAGACCCGATCTGTCTCGGAATCCCGGTTTACAAGACATTTCGACATTGGTAAAACAAGACCAGCAAAGCCGCCCGATGTGCCGACAAATCCCAATAGGAGCTGCACATATCTCGTTCTCAGGGCACACCGGATGGGACATCCTACGAGTAAAACCAGCCCTCATGTTTCCCCGAGGTGGCCCAGCAGTCTACTCGGTTCGGACCAACACTCGAAGGAGCACTGGCCCGGGGGGGTTAAATAAAGATGACCCTCGGGCTCCGGAAACCCAAGGGAAAAAGGCTTAGGTAGGAAAATGGTAAAACCAAGGTTGGGCCTTGCTGGAGGAGTTTTATTCAAAGCGAATTGTCAAGGGGGTCCCATAAATCACCCAACCGCGTAAGGAACGCAAAATCAAGGAACATAACACCGGTATGACGAAAACTAGGGCGGCAAGAGTGGAACAAAACACCAGGCATAAGGCCGAGCCTTCCACCCTTTACCAAGTATATAGATGCATTAATTAAATAAGAGATATTGTGATATCCCAACATAAACATGATCCAACATGAAGCAAACTTCATCTTCACCTGCAACTAGCAACGCTATAAGAGGGGCTGAGCAAAAGCGGTAACATAGCCAAACAACGGTTTGCTAGGAAGGGTGAAAAGGTTAGAGGCTGACATGGCAAATTTGGGAGGCATGGTAAACAAGTGATAGGTAGCGCAGCGTAGCGATAGAACGAAGCAACTAGCAAGCAAAGATAGAAGTGATATCGAGGGTAATGGTCATCTTGCCTGAGATCCCGCAAGGAAGAAGAACGAGTCCATTAAGAAGACAAACGGACGTAGTCGAATGAATCCTCACAATCGCAAAGTAACCGGAACTATCAAGGAGAAGCACAACCGGAAAGAAGCAAACATCATGGTAAACAACCATCACATAAACATGGAATGATGCACAACCAAGTATGATGCATGTCCGGTTTAAATATGCATAGCATAGCAAAGTGCAACAAACAATACTACAAGTTAAGTGCAACAAACTCTCGGTTATGTACCCAAAGATATTAAATGTTAATCAACATGGCAAGGGGTGAAGCATAAGAAAACTACCTATCTAGGCAAGTTTAAATGAGGCTGGAAATAACAAACAACAAGTCCGGAAAATCCCCATGTGCATATTGCAATTTAAATGCAAACACAATTTTAAACATTTAAATGTTGTTATCATGATGCGAATGACATATGCAAGTTTTAAGCAATTTTATGAAAATGTTGACATGAGCATGATATGAGACATTTGTCGCCATGGAGGAAGGGAAAGGGTGCCACGGCGGCGAAACGGAAATGGATCCACGGCAACATCCCAATGATCCGACAACTCATCGAGATGTCGGTGCGAACGAAAGTGTGGATGTGCAGAACATGCAAAAGATGGTGGGGTGATCCCGATTACCGGGTTCCCATGGGTCGAGGCATGGCAACTGAGGAGGACCGTGCAAGCGACAAATTCGAACACGGTGCAAATGCGAGCATCTCATACAACATGATGCATCCGTTCACGGGCGTCGTCTCGGGGTTATACCTTCGAAGCGTGCATTTTGGAACGGATCAAGTTCGGTACGATGTAGAGGAAGTAGTCATTCACGGGTCGTCGTGGGAAGTAGTTGTTCACGTCGCGACGGTATTGGAAGTAGTCGTTCTCGCGATGGTAGTGGAAGTTGTGGTACACGGCCGTGGTGGAAGTAGTCGGGTTCCTTGTTGTACTTGCGTTTCGGTGCGGTACTTAGCGATTCCAGGATGTAGAGGTACACTTGTCGTAGCCGTGTAGTCGTTCACGTATCACCGTGGTGTAGTCGTACTTGGCATCCGCATCAACATGTCCATGATGGCCAAACAAACCAATAGCGACCGAAGGCAGCAGGGTGCGAGGCAAAGCTTGAGCGGTGGGAATGGCATGGGCGTGCAACAAAGCAAAGGGGACGTAAGGGCTCATGGGCGGCATGGACGGGCAGAAGGCGCTCGGGATCGAGCTCCTCTCGATCCAGAGCACGGATGCGGGCACGAGACGGAGGTGGAGGCCCGACGAGGTCGGCGGCTTAGGCCTCCATGGGGCGGCGAAGGACGAAGTGGCCGGCGTCGGCCTTGGCACGAAGCAGGGGAGGCGGAGCTCCTGCTCGGGGAGGTGCGGCGAGGGGAACCCCGTGGACGAGGACGAGACGCAGATCTGGGCGGCGGGAGCCCATCTCCGACGATAGTGGCGGCGCTGGAGCGGCTTGCGCGAGGGCGGAGATCAACCGAGGCGCTGCAGAAGCGGCGTCAGGGGACGAGCATGACGGCGATCGGGTGCGAGCGCTCCTTCTCTCTTCTTGGTGGCATGGGAGGGCACGAGAGGGTGAGAGCGAGGGGTCAGAGAGAGATGGCGGCGCTGCGGGGAAGCAAGAGGGAGAGATCGAGAGGAGGGAGAGTGGCTAGTGAGCGACGGGTTCGGGCGCTGCGTGTGTGAGTGGCGGCGGTGTGGGAGGACGAGAGGGAGAGGAGGAGATCGGGTGAGGGCATCGGGCTAGGGTTAGCAGCGGGGGCTTGGCCTCTAGGAGCAAATGGTCGGTCTGCTGGGAGGACCAAGTGGCCAGCTGGGCTTCTCTTCTCTCTCTCTTATTTCCTTTTAGCAGAAAAGTATTAGAGAAGAAAAAGCAAGATAGGGTTAGGGAAAGAATTTGCGCATGCGGGTAATTTTCCTGGACTCACAAAAATGTGCTTGTTCCGAGAAAATAGAAAAGGCCATGGTTGAAATATTTAAATTCAAACTCATTTGATTTAAATACAAATGATTTGAACTAGGACAAGGTTTAGGAGTGGCCAAAATGTTGAGATTTTTGGTGGAGCTCCGGGAAGTGAAGAAAGAATTTAGGGCAAAGTTTGGAGACCAAACTTGAAGCAGAAAAGGCACGGAATTATTTTGCAAGTGTGTTATGGTTAATTCCAAAGTTAATGGAATATTTTAATATAGCTCCCTAATAATATTGGGAGATTTTTATATGTTGGGAAGAGAAATCACGATGTGCATTTCCCTCGATTTAAATGGATCGAAGATCCATGCAATTTATTTAGTTGAGTTTTTAAAAAGGGTTGCATGATGACATGATGCAATGCAAGAGATGCAACAAACAAAACAAATCACACGACGAAACTCAGAGCATTTGGAAGTCTTCTGGAGCGTCGGTCTCGGGGCGTTACATACTATGAACACTAGTAAAGTACACATCAATAACATGTATATCATATATACTTTTGTTCACTTTGCCATCCTTCTTATCCGCCAAGTATTTGGGGCAGTCCGCTTCTAGTGACCATGTCCTTTGCAGTAGAAGCACTCAGTTTCAGGCTTGGGTCTAGCTTTGGACTTCTCCATGGGAGTGGAAACTTGCTTGCCATTCTTCTTGAAGTTCCCTTTCTTTCTGTTGCCCTTTTACTTGAAACTAGTGGTCTTGTCAACCATCAACATTTGATGCTTTTCTTGATTTCTACCTTCGTCGATTTCAGCATCACGAAGAGCTTGGGAATTGCTTTCGTCATCCCTTGCATATTATAGTTCATCACGAAGTTCCAGTAACTTGGTGATAGTGACTAGAGAACTCTGTCAATCACTATCTTACATGGAAGATTAACTCCCACTTGATTCAAGCGATTCTAGTACTCAAACATTCTGAGCACATGCTCACTGGTTGAGCTATTCTCCTCCATCTTGTAGGCAACGTAGTTGTCAGAGGTCTCATACCTCTCGACATGATTCTGAAATACCAATTTCAGCTCTTGGAACATCTTATATGCTCTGTGGAATTCAAAACGTTTTTGAAGTCCTGGTTCTAAGCCGTAAAGCATAGCACACTAAACTATCAAGAAGTCATCATACTGAGCTTGCCAAACATTCATAGCGTTTGCATCGGCTCCTGCAATAGGTCTGTCACCTAGCGGTGCATCAAGGACATAATTCTTCCGTGCAGCAATGAGGATAATCCTCAAGTCACTATCATCTTTCAACCTAATTTTCTCTAGGAACATATCAAAAATAAAACAGGGGAGTTATACGCGAGCTATTGATGTACAACATAGATATGCAAAAACTATCAGGACTAAGTTCATGATAAATTAAAGTTCAATTAATCATATTACTTCAGGACTCCCACTTAGATAGACATCCCTCTAGTCATCTAAATGATCACGTGATCCATATCAACTAAACCATGTCCGATCAACACATGAGATGGAGTAGTTTTCAATGGTGAACATCACTACGTTGATCATATCTACTGTATGATCCATGCTCGACCTTTCGGTCTCAGTGTTCCGAGGCCAGATCTGCATATGCTAGGCTCGTCAAGTTTAACCCGAGTATTCTGCGTGTGCAAAACTGGCTTCTACCCATTGTATGTGAACGTAGAGCTTATCACACCCAATCATCACGTGGTGTCTCGGCACGACGAACTGTAGCAACGGTGCATACTCAGGGAGAACACTTATACCTTGAAATTTAGTGAGGGATCATCTTATAATGCTACCGCCATACTAAGCAAAATAAGATGCATAAAGGATAAACATCACATCCAATCAAAATATGTGACATGATATGGCCATCATCATCTTGTGCCTTTGATCTCCCTCTCCAAAGCACCGTCATGATTTCCATTGTCACTGGCTTGACACCTTGATCTCCATCGTAGCATCGTTGTCGTCACGCCAACTATTGCTTCTACAACTATCGCTATCGCTTAGTGATAAAGTAAAGCAATTACATGGAGGTTGCATTTCATACAATAAAGCGGCAACCATATGGCTCCTGCCAGTTGACGATAACTTTTACAAAACATGATCATCTCATACAAAAAATTATATATCATCACGTCTTGACCATATCACATCACAACAAGCCCTGCAAAAAAAAGTTAGACGTCCTCTACTTTGTTGTTGCAAGTTTTACGTGGCTGCTACGGGCTTAGCAAGAACTGTTCTTACCTATGCATCAATACCACAATGATTTTTCGTCAAGTGTGTTGTTTTAACCTTCAACAAGGATCGGGTGTAGTCACACTCGATTCAAATAAAGTGGGAGAAACAGACACCCACTAGCCACCTGTGTGCGTCATGAACGCGGTCTTGTAATGTCGGTCTGGGCCGCTTCATCCAACAATACCGCCGAATCAAAGTATGACATGCTGGTAAGCAGTATGACTATTATCGCCGACAACTCTTTGTGTTCTACTCGTGCATATAACATCTACGCATAGACCTGGCTCAGATGCCAGTGTTGGGGAATGTAGTATTTCAAAAAAATCCTACAATCACGCAAGATCTATCTAGGAGAAGCATAGAAACAAGCGGGGAGAGTGTGTCCACGTACCCTCGCAGACCGAAAGCGGAAGCGTTTAGTAACACGGTTGATGTAGTCGAACGTCTTCGCGATCCAACCGATCAAGTAACGAACGCACGGCACCTCCGTGATCTGCACACGTTCAGCTCGGTGACGTCCCTCGAACTCTAGATCCAGCTGAGGCCGAGGGGGAGTTCCGTCAGCACGACGGTGTGGTGACGGTGATGATGAATTTACCGGCGCAGGGCTTCGCCTAAGCACTACGACGATATGACCGAGGTGTAAAACTGTGGGGGGGGGGGGGGCTCCGCACACGGCTAAAGATCAACTTGTGTGTCTATGGGGTGCCTGTGACGCCCCCGATTCGACCGTACACTAATCATACATGCAAACGTGTAATATCAAGATCAGGGACTCACGGGAAGATATCACAACACAACTCTAGACAGAAATCAAAACATCCGGGAAAACATCCATCCGGAGATTTGTATTATGCCTTTCTTGAATGGGGGGCCAAGAACTGCTTCACATTGTTCACTGACCGCAGGATCCTTTTATCGCGGGCACCCTGCGTCATCACTTGTAAATTCCTTGCTCCAGAGGTTTTTGAACACCGGGGATACTTTCCCGGATGTTTTCTCCCTTCGCCGGTATCATGTAGCAGCGTCTTAGAACACCCCTAGCCCTGCGTGTTATCGCCTTCATGCATCTATGTTGCATCTGTTTGCATTATATTTACTGTTTCTTCCCCCTCTTATCTCCGGTAGACCCCGAGACCGCTGCTGATGCCCCTGTGATCGACTACGTCGACGACGACCCTTCTTCCCTTTCAGTGGAGCTTCCAGGCAAGCCCCCCTTTGATCATCCCGATATCGCCCATTCCATTCTCTCATGCTTGCATTAGATTTTGCTACTGTATTTGATTGCTCCTATTCTGATGCATAGCCTGCTTTTGTACCTGCTATTGTTACCTACCTGCTTATCCTAAACTGCTTAGTATAGGTTGGTTAGTGATCCATCAGTGACCCCCACCTTGTCCTTTTTGCCCCTCCTTCATCATCGACGACTCGATCAACGTGATCGACGACCAGAGCCCGACACCTCACATCACATCACGCCCCTTTTTGTTGCTTGACTCTGCAGAGTTACCATCGAGTGCCGAGGGTGGAACCTCATACATCACTCCTGACGAGATCTCTGTAGTGTAGCTATTCGGTCGTGGTCAATGATGGTGATTTCCTCGTTCAACATTCCGATATGGATCTGACATGCAACACCTCAAGTGTGAACCTCGAGGGTGGTCCCTCTTACGTTCACCTTGATGATTACATTGCACTACAAAAAAAGACACCTACGTGATGATACGTGTTTGTCACAGTAGGTCGGGTTTTTTGTCATGCATGTACATCCATGATGATTTTATGACAGAATCAAGATAGTCATACCTGTGCTTTCGTAGAAGTGTTCCATGACATTACCAAAATTATCATCACGGAAGTGTCCACTTCCATGACGATAAATCGCGCGTCACAGAAGTGCTTTCTTCAAGGGTGACCGACACGTGGCATCCACCGTAACGGAACGCCGTTAAGCTATCGGTTCCGGTTTTGGATCCGATAACCCGTTAACAGCCCGGACCAATGAGGATTTTCCAAGTGTAAAATCATCATTGGCCGGAGGAAACACGTGTTTCCTCACCGTTGGGACAGATGTCATCCACTCATTGGACAGGAGGCGCCTATGATAGGTCGACACGTGGCACGGCCCAATAGTGGTCCATTCTGGTGAAAAAGGCCGGCCTAGTAAAAATTAGCAGGCCGGCCCATATAAGGCCTGCAAATATGGTGTTTCCAAGAAATGCCACTGCAATTTCCAAACTTTAAAAAATGCCATTTCATGCCATTTCCAGTGGCATTTTTCGAAGTCTGGAGTGGCGCTTTTAAAGTTTGCAAATTGCAGTGGCGTTTTCCAAAGTTTGCAAAAATTGCAGTGGCATTTTTTCAAAGTTTGGAAATTGCAGTGGCATTTTTATGAATCGCCATAATTGGAGTGGCATTTATCTAATTTGTTTTTGAGACAGAAGCAAGGTGTCAACTAGGCTGTGCGGGGCACTCTGGCCTGTCTAGACAGCCTTCTCTTTTATGTTTACCACAGACCAGCCCAGCAGTTTTTCTTCTTTCTGAAAATGGCTAGCCCAGTTTTTTTGTGATTTGCCAAGTAAGTCGCTTTGTCAGGCCTGTTGGGCTGCAAATCTTTCGAGAGGAGGAGAGCTTCATTCGGCTAGCCGAGAAAATGGCCTATCAGTAATGAGAAATGGGTTGTACATTTGTAAAACACATCAAACTGACAATTAGTTTCAAATTTCTTTTTTTCATTTCAAGATTTTAAATTGCATTGATTTTTATGTGTGGACAATTTGTTGGATTTTATATTGATATACATTTATTTTTAAAATTAGTTTGAACGTGACTCGAAATTTCGGGATTAAAAACAGTTCGGACCGCACCGAAATATGCAAAATTTCGTACAATTTTTTAACTGTGGCCACAATATGGGTTGTAATGCTAACAAAAAGAATATGGGCTCCACAAAAAACCATAAGAATTAGAAAATGGGCTGTAAATTACTAGAAATAATGGCAGATGGTCCGTATGCCATTTTCCACAGATTTGAGGCTTTCCTAAAAAAAGGATGACGCACAAGCAGTGACTGTTGGATGTCCATCCAACGGCTGTCGTGCTTCTTCAATCTCTGCTCTTCCTGCTCCACCCGCTCAAACAAGCGCCGGCGGGACGGCCTGCTCCCTCCTCCCCGTGGTCGGCTGTGCTACCGCACACGCCTCACCGCCCCATCGTACTCCCATCGCTGGCCATCCAATGGACGTAGTGCTTCTTCAACCTCTGGTCTTCTTGCTCCAGCTGCCCAAACCAGCGCTGGTCGTGCCTCGTGCTCCTGCCTCCCGTGGCCGGCTGCGATGCCGCGGAGGCCTCACCGCCCCCTACTACTCCCACCGCTGGCCAGGCCATTCCTCTACTCACCCACACCTGCTGTTATTCTCCGGCGATGGTAGACGAACCAGTAAACCCTCGTACAATCGTACTCCCCTCCGCGTGGGAAACAACTGTCGAGTCTTCCCTGGCTCCGTGTCATTCCCTTCCTAGGCCTCGCCGTCGTCCACCGCCCTGGTGTTCTTGGCGCGGCCTCGTCAACATGGTGAACAACCGACATGCATCTGAAGTGGACTGTACATGGAAAGGCTGGCAGCTGGGTCCACCGCCGCACGCAAGGAAATGCCTCCTTATTACGCACAAAATAATGATCCCTCCACCTGACATCTGGGACCCACCGGAAGGGCCTCCGTATTTCATGAAAAAAACGTTACCGCCGCTGACAGCTCGGACCCACCAGCTATATCTTCGCACGCAAGGAAGTGCCTCCTTATTACGCACAAAAAAATGAATACTCCCCCGACTAGCTGGGAACCAGTATAGTGGCAGGCTGACTTGTGGGCCTACTAAGTTGACGGGGACGGGGGGCTTTGTCAACATAGTCAATATGCACGATTCTAGCTCCAGTGACCGTACGATGTCCATCCAACGGCCGTAGTGCTTCTTCAACCTCTTGTCTTCTTGCTCCAGCCGCCCAAACTAGCGCCGGTCGTGCCTCGTGCTCCTGCCTCCCATGGCCGGCTGCGATGCGACGGAGGCCTCACCGCCCCCTACTACTCCCACCGCTGGCCAGGCCATCCCTCTACTCACCCACACCCCCTGTTATTCTGCGCCGAGGACAGCCTCACACCGCAGGGAACCAGTGAACCCTCATACTCCTCTATGCATGGGCATCCACTACCGCGTCTTCTCCGGCTCCGCGTCGTCCCCTTCCTAGGCCTCGCCGTCGTCCACCGCCCTGGTGCTCTCGGCGCGGCATGGTCAACGTGGTCAAGGAATGGCTTCCATCGGACATGGACTGTACGTGGAGAGGCTGACAGCTGGGTCCACGACCGCAGCAAGGAAGTGCCACCTTATTACGCGCAAAATAATTATTCCTCCACCTGACAGTGGGGACACACCGGACGGGCCACCGTATTTCTCGAAAAAAACGTTTCCCCCTGACTGCTAGGACCCACCAGCTACACCTTCGCACGCAAGGAAGGGCGTCCGGAAAAAAAAACGATTCACCCCCCTGACTGCTGGGACCCACCAGCTACATCTTCACACGCAAGGAAGTGTGTGATAGTCGGGACCCACCTGGTCGAAGCGTAAGTAGTGTTGTCATTTAGGTTGCGAACGTGTACGTACATACTGGTCGATGTAGAGGTGCGCACGTGTCGTAGTAGAGGCGCACACGTAGCATGTACACATACGTACAGTGGCCAGTGTGCAAGAAAGAAAATACGGCCACGTACGTACATACGGGCGGGGTCTCGAACGCCTACTCGCGCATACGTATGGCCAGGGCTCATGTACATGGTTGGGTCGGAACGAGGAAACTCCGCCGTCGTCATGTTCATGGGGAGCCAACCGGCTGGGTCGGAACAAAATGCGTCGTCGTGTTCATCGGGAGGGCTTGGACGGAACAGCCGATGGAAACGAGGCCTGGCATACTACAGAACGGAGGAAACGGCCTTGTGTTCGACTTGCCACGTTCGAAATGGGATCCTGTTCATCGGGAGGGGTCTGGCGTACCGCAAAACGGAGGAAATGGACCTCCTACGGTTGAAACGGGGGTCCTGTTGATGGGACAGGTGTGGCATACCGCAAAACAGAGGAAACAGACTTGTGTTGGAGCGCTACGGTCGAAACGGGGGTCCTATTCATCGGGAGGGGTGTGGCGTACCGCAAAACGGGACTCCACGGGATATTGTTCATCTCCACCGTCGACCCCCTCCAGCCTCCACGGGCTACTGTTCATCCACCGTCGACCTCCTCTAGCCTCCACCTTCGATTGTTCATCCATGGGCTCCTGTTCATCCAGCCTCCACCGCGCGCTACTCCACCGGCTACTATTCAACCAGCCCTCTCCACGGGCTCCTGTTCAACCACCCCTCCACGGGCTACTGTTCATCCAGCCCTCCACGGGGCGGTCATGTTCATCCAGCCCTCCACGGGGTCCTGTTCATCCAGCCCCAACCGGCTCAATCGATCGGGGTCCTGTTCATCCAAAGGCAACACCACGGTGTCCTGTTCATCCACCCCCACCGGGAACTGTTCATACAAACCCCTCCAGCAACACTCACTGTTCATCTAGAGGCAGCATCGATCGGCTTCAGTTAGCAGCAGTAGCTAAGGAATCGCTCGATCGGGTTCAGTTAATAGCCATCGATCGATCGCTCGGGTTCAGTGACGCGTGGCCTGCAGTGTAATTGCTCGGGTTCAGTTAGAGCCCAACGCCTCGCTCGGGTTCAGTTAGAGCCCAACGCCTCACATCCATGCGCGTGCGTGTACGAGAGAAACGCGCATCGCTCGGCCCCGACCACCCACCGTAACCGGGAACACCCGATATTTTCCTCGCCCTCGCTTCTACCTCGGTTTTTTCCGTCATGGGCGGCCCAAAGAATGTCATGCAGCTGTGTCTCCGGCCCGCCCAGGACGAAAAGCCCATTTTCTGTCATGATTTTTTGTCATAGAAATAGGAGCCCACTACATCCATGATGATACCGGGTTTTGTCACAATTATCGTCATAGAAGTGTCATAAGTATGATAGAAAAAACTTTCGTTCGGCCCAAAATGTCACGAATGTGTCTTTTTTTGTAGTGTTGAGTGGACACACAGTTACCTTGACTTTACTTGAGACTGTTGTGAAAGCCGGGCAGGCCCGGGGAGCACCCGTGCGATGTGACGGTGGCGGCTGGCTGTTTAGCGGTATCACCCAGGAGGGGGTGATAGCTCCGGACTTATCCCGACAGCCGTCACTACTTTAATTGTTAATGCACTAACAGGTTTGGGTATTTGTTCTGAGTTGGCCTTTGGCCTTTATGCACTAACCACCACGCGAGAATGGTTATGGGCCTCGAAGTCGCAGTATCAGCCGAATCTTTGTCAGACGTCCAGTTCAGCATTGAGGCATGGCTGGGCCGGCACCATCCTGTAGTGGTGGAGCCTGGTCCGCCCTGCTCGCAATGACCCAGAGTGCAACGGGCGATGGGCCCAGACCCTGGAGTACTTAGGATGTTGTTGGCGTTCTGGGAACGGGGGTCCCCAGACTTGCCTGCCTGCGGTCCACGGCGTGGCTGTGCTTTAGGACTGTACGACCCATCTTCATCAGCGAAGAATTCAAGGCCCTCGTGAGGGGCCAAGCCTCGCGAGGCGGACGACGCAAGACCTCCTCAGGAGCGGCCTCACCAAGCTGCCTCGCGAGGAGCGGAGAAATCAAGGTGGGGCAAACCTCGCGAGGCTCTCGTGATGTGAGCCATGACGATCAAGACCAGGCGGGCGCCAGGCGGGGGCCAGCGCGCGCAGCGTCCTTGTTTCCTCTTTGGTGCAAAGGGGGCAAGCGTAGGCGCGGAGTACCGAGGCATCAGGCAAAGGTTTCCGTATCGGTGCAACAAGACCAAGACCAGCAGGACGGCAGGACGGAGGTCACCATGGTGCCCAAGACGGCGTCATACCAGAGCCTTTTGCAGGCGAAGACCGCTTTTGTCAGGATAAGCTGTACTAGCTGTCCCCTTCCAAATTGGCCACCGTTGTTGGCTCCCTTCCTGCTCAATATTTGGGGAGAGGACCAGGGCCTATATAAGTAGAACTAGCCACCGCAGTACAGGCATCTAGTCTTGAGCCAATCCTTAGCCACACACCGAGCACAAGAACACCTCAACCTCAGGAGGCTGTTCTTCCCCTTGTACTCTTCATCATCAGCCCAAGAGGCAATCCACCACCACCACACTGGAGTAGGGTATTACACCACAACTGTGGCCCAAACCAGTATAAATCTTGTGCCTTTGTGCTGTGAGTTCGTCGAGTTCTTCCACGAGATCTTAGCGAGCTAGGGCGTAGATCGGTAGGGAGGAAATCTTCGTGCGCACCCCAGTGTTCGAACCTTAAGGGTTTTGCCGGAACCCGTGATCCGATAGATGTAGACCGGCAGGGATCTCTCTGCTGAGCCTAGGTAGGGCTATGACGTGTTGATCTTCCGAGGCTGGGCATGACGCAGGAAAGTGTGTCCGGCCAGAGTGATCGAGCGTGTTGGGTAACGTGGTGCACCCCTGCAGGGAAGATATATATTTGAATACCGTGTCCACGGTAATGTATGCTCAGACTTGTACCCTGATCTTATACAACTAGAAATGGGCACTTGATATGTGATGGATATGTGGCCCCAGGATTGCTTTCTCGTAGGGAGTCGAGGAAGGATCTCTGGGCATTAATGTTACAACATGCTTGTCAATTATAACTGCTATTCTTTACTCTTCTACATGCTGTAAGATGCTTGGAGCTGCTTGAACATGCTAGTCTTTGATAGGCTAGGCCTTCCCCCTCTATTCTGGCATTCTGCAGTTTAGTCCACAGATACATCCCTTCCTTTGATACCAATGCATACTTAGTATAGATCTGATGCTTGCGAGTACTTTGTATGAGTACTCACGGTTGCTTTGCTCCCCCTTTTCACCCTTCTTTCTTCTTTCTAATTGTTGCAACCAGATGGTGGATCCCAGGAGCCAGATGCCACCCAGTCGACTACTACTACCACCCCGAGGGTGCCTACTACTATGTGGAGCCTGCCGACTACCAGGAGTAGTTAGGAGGTCCCAGGCAGGAGGCCTTGCCTCTTCGATCGTTGCTTCGTTTGTGCTAGCCTTCTTAAGACAAAACTTGTTTAACTTATGTCTGTACTCAGATATTGTTGCTTCCGCTGACTCGCTTATGTATCGAGCTATGTATTCAAGCCCTCGAGGCCCCTGGCTTGTAATATGGAGCTTGTATGACTTTTATTTGTGTTTAGAGTTGTGTTGTGATATCTTCCCGTGAGTCCCTGATCTTGATCGTACACGTTTGCGTGTACGATTAGTGTACGATTGAATCGGGGGCATCACAAGTTGGTAACAGAGCCGACTGCCTGTAGGAACCCCCTTTCCAACTCCTTGGCTGAAGTTGAATCTAGACTTTGAAAAACAGTTTTACTAACATGGCTTGGTGGCTTACGGGCCCACGTCGCCATTGGTGGTATTAGGATCTTTTACTCCTCGTCTATACTCTGGGATTCTGATCTCTCTTCTACTCGGGTTAAATGATTTTACTAACTCCCACATTAGGATCTCGTAATCACATTCACCCGGAGAGCTGGATTATCTACAACTATTCCTCTGAATTGTATTTTGAATAATACTCACATCGTCATTTGACATCCTTGAAGTTCCTTATTTCAGCTGCGCCCCGCAACATAGATCGTCCGCCAGATCATGGCGGTCGGCACGCCTGGGTTCCCGGCCATTCTGGTCGAACTCTTGACCCTGCTGGGATATCGCTGGTATCCTGAGTACACTGTGTACGAGATCTACCGCGAGTTCAACCAGGAGATGTATCACGCTAAGGTTGATATCTATGATCGGCAGAACTACTCCACTCACGAGTTGCATACCTTTGAGGGTATTGGAGTGACTGTTGATATGGCAGTACAGGAGGTTGCCTATGTTGCTATCACCAGCCTCCGTAGAGAGCATCCACGCTTGGAGGAGACTGGGTTCAGATACTTCCCATACCCACCAGCTGGGGATGATACTAGGCGCTACACTACTGTGTGTACCCCCTACGTGAGCCGTCGTTACGACCCTCAGTATATGGTTCGATACATTGAGGTTCTGGATCGCACTGTTCGAGCTTTGACTGTTGAGCTATACGCCACGCATGCACACCACTACGACACTCTGCAACAGATGCGTCCAGTAGGCACCACAACGGTTCTTCCTCCGTTCATTACTTACCTGCGCCGGACGGAGATGCCACCAGGTCTTGTGTGGCCTGAGGTTGAGGGTGATACACCTGCTCGTGGACCTCTTCTTCTGCTTGGAGATCAGCTGGTACACCAGAGCCGCCACGGCATGCAGCCTCCTTCCCTCGAGCACCGCCATGCTTTCCTTCACCGACAGCTGCCTGACTTCAGAGGTTTTTCCCCGACGTTGATGTAGCATACTGCTATGTCGCGTTGTTGTATCCTTCCACCGCGTGCCTGCACGCCGCCTAGTTGGTCTAGACTACCTTTCCTTTTCTGAACTCGTACTTATGGCTTGTAACCAAACTTATGTATCGATCTGTGTGTTGTGTTTGGCTACTATATTGTATCCATCGAACTTCTTTTAGTATGTATGTTTCATCATGAATGATTCCTTGTCTTTGCAAAATTTCGTCATGTTGAACTACCCCTGTTACATGTTAGCAGGATGGTTAGACCCGCTGGTCGTGGTCGTGGTGGCAACGCCCCACCACCGCCTGAGTACATGGCTGGTATGATCCAACAGTTTGAGCTGAACCACCAGTTCATGGAAGGAGTGATAGCTCAGTTTCCTCGCCCCAACTTGAACCAACAGCCAGCCACTGTGACACTGAATGACTTTGCACATCTCAAACCAAGCATCTACCGCAGCTCAACTCAGCCACTTGATGCTGATGACTGGCTTCGTGACATCACTTTCGAGCTAGAGTCTGCTGGTGTAGCCCCTGCCAGCTATGTCACCTTTGCAGCATATTATCTGAAGGGTCCCACTGCTCAATGGTGGGACAGCCACAGGCGTTCAAGACCTGCTGGAACGGTCATCACTTGGCCGTGTTTCCAAGCTGTTTTCCGTGCCCGCTTCATTCCTCAGGGAATTATGGACAGGAAGAAGCGCGAGTTTCGCAACCTCACCCAAGGCAACAAGACTATGGATGCCTATCAATGGGAGTTCCTTGACATGTCCCACTATGCTGAAGATGACATTGCCACTGATGCACGTAAACAGGAAAAGTTTCATGATGGACTTCAAGCTGATATCAAACTGGCGCTCCTAGTGCATGACTTTGCTGATTTCGCCACCTTGGTGAACAAGGCCATTCATGTCGAAACTGGTCTTCAGGAACACCTCGGATCCCTCAGGCGCAACCGTGATGTGGGTTCATCTTCGGGCCCATCATCGCAGAAGCGTAAGATATGGATCCCTCACAGCATGTATCCACCAGCTACCCCTACACCAACATAGTCCCCTACTGCATCTCGCCTGCCTCCTCCACCGCCTGGACAGCCAAGACTTCAAGCTGCACCACCCCGAGCTCCTGCTCCCCATCCCAATGACGGGCTATGCTTCAGGTGTGGTCAACCAGGTCACCGTGCCCGGGACTGCTCTCAGAATCAGTACCAGCTTGCACCTCCTCCAACTGGCCATGGTAACAACTAGCCCCGCAACAACAATGTCAGGCCTTATGGTCGTGGTCAGGCCAACCACATTGATCTGAATGAAGCTCAAGACCAGCCTGCTACTGTGTTGGGTACTTTCTTGTTAACTCAATACCAGCTTCTGTTTTATTCGATTCAGGAGCATCACATTCATTCATATCATAAGATTTTGCATCCATGCATGGCCTTAAGTTCGAAGAGATGAAAAATCCGCTAGTGGTACACACCCCTACAGGCCAATGTCCAACCACCATGGTTAGCCTCAATGTCCCTGTTGAAATTGAAGGGCTGGAATTCCATGTTTCCCCCATTGTTCTGAAGTCGTCCAATATCGACCTCATTCTGGGAATGGAATGGTTGAAAACACATACCGCTTCTATCATTTGCGCCACTAAAACCGTGCATCTACTACATCCATCAAGTGAGATAGTGAGCTACCATGCTCACCTTGTTCGGAATGTCGAAGCACGGATTTATTCCTGGGATGCGTGAAAAACACTACTTCGAAGCCTGAAGTATATGTTCGGTCCGCGTCCTCGGTCAAATTGAACATCGCACCGTCAAAGGGCTTTCAAAATTCTAAAAAGTTCAGTGGTCAAATCCTTCTGAAGATGAACCCACTTGGGAACTCGAGGATCGTCTTTGAGATGATACCTCGCTTTTGTTTCCTTCTACCTCGTAAATCTCGGGACGAGATTTCTTGCAGTGGGGGAGATTTGTAATGCCCGGATAATTATGCTACAGTAATCCTCTGCTAATGACGCCACGTCACCATGATTATTGTTGTTAAACTCCCATTGATTCAAAAATGATTCAAATTTAAAAGGTAAAGTCAAAAATAAAAGTTTTCAAATGTCAAAACTAAAATGTGCAAGCTATGGTAAATAAATGCTAAATATTGTTGGTGCAGAAACCAAAATTTTATAAAATTCTTAAGTGCTCAAAATGATTAAAACAGTGGCTTGAACAATCACTTAAATGCCTTTTATAATTTCTAAAAATGTTAAACTATTTTATTTGTGAGTGAAACTTTTGTGGCAGAGGTATAAATGTTATTACTACTTTAGAAACTAGTTTTGTATTTTACTTAAACTAAAATATTGTGGAAATTGAATAAAACATTTAAAGGTTAAAGATAAAAGTTTAATAAATAAAAGGATGAAATTAAACTAAACAACCCCCTCCCCCTGGGACACTTGGCCCATTTAACAACCAGGCCGGCCCACTTCCCCGCTACCCCTCCCTCCCTGTTCACGGGGGAATCGTGGGTAGTGCCAATGCCTGCCACGGCACCAGACGTCGCCGTGGCGCCCATCCGCCACCCCCCGGCGCCTACTTAACCGGCGCCCCCTCTCCACGCGAACCCTAATCCCCACTTCCCCCCTTGCGCCCCCAACCGCTCGAGCTCGAGCTCGAGCCTGCCCGTGGACGCCCGGAGCCGCGTCGCCGTTGGTCCTTGCCTCCCCGTCGCCTCGTTGTCCCCTACGTCCACTACGACCATCAGCTCGTATTGGGCGTCACTACATCGACGCCGTTGACACGTCTTCCTCCGCCACAGACACCGCACACTCGTCGTCGATTCGCTCCACCACGAGTCCCTCCTGCATCACCGAGCAGCTCCTTGTCAACGATGTGAGCAGGCGCCCGAAACCCCTCTGTTTCACCATCTAATCCGTGCCCGTAGCCTAGCTAGATGTCACGTCCGAAGCTCACCGTCGCAATTCATGTCGCCACCGCGGCCACTGCTCGCGAAGCTCGCAACGAGCTCCGCCTCGTGTTCCTGGAGTTCTCAGGAACCCATAGCACCTAACCCCGCCGCTTCCCGTGTCCTACATCGCCGCCTTGAGTTTGCCACGACCGCCATAGAAGCACTGCGTGCTCGTGCCCGCCGCAGCCTCGCCTCGCCATTGCCCCACGCACGGCCTCGCTCCCCCTGCCGACTGCTGCTGCTGCTGCACTTGCTCTGCCGCGACCGCGCTCGTCCCTCGCATCGCCGGCGCGACGCCGCCACCAGCCACCGCTGCCCGTCGGCGCCCCGCCGTCCTCACCCCGCTCGCCACCACCCGCTCGTGCCGCCCTGCCCGCGTTGTCCTCCACCGCAGCCCATCACCGCGCCCGCGACCTCCTAGGCGTGCGCCCGCCTCGTCATTGCCGCACCCCTCCTGGGCTCTCGCCGCTGCTGCTCCGCCGGCGACCGCCCTCGCCGGTGCCGAGCCAGGCCGCCGCGGCCCACCGCTGCCCTCTGCTCGTCCGGCCGGGCGAGCTCACGCCCGTGGCCGCACGCCCGCCCGCGCGGCTGTTTCGCCCGCTATGCTGCGCCGGATTGGCCCCTATGCCACTGCACGTGGGACCCACCCCCTGTAATAAATAAAAAGGAAGATTAAAAAAAGTTATATTAAAATAATAATAATTAATAATTAATTAGACTAATACTGTTTAATTAGGCTAATTACCTAGTTTAACTAATTGACTGGTCAACTGGGTCCCCCTGGCCCGCATGTCACCCTCTGGTACACCTCAGTGTAGACAGTTCTGGGTGCACATAGCATTTTAGCTATTTAATGTCGAATTAATAACAAATTCAGAATATTGTTTAAATCTTTGAAAAATTATAGAAAATAATCTCTAACTCGGATGAAAAGGTATTATACATGAAAGTTGCTCAGAATGTCGAGACGCTTTGGAATATGCTCTCCGTTCATCTGTCACATGCCCCTAGCACAGCGAACATGGAACTTTCCCCCTCTGGTCCGCCTGTGCGAAAATGCCAAACACCGGGGATACTTTCCCGGATGTTTTCCCCCTTCGCCGGTATCATGTAGCACCATGTTAGAACACCCCTAGCCCTTCGTGTTATCGCCGTCATGCATCTGTGTTGCATCTGTTTGCATTATATTTACTGTTTCTTCCCCCTCTTCTCTCCGGTAGACCCCGAGACCGCTGCGGATGCCCCTATGATTAACTACTTCGACGACGACCCTTCTTCCATTTCAGTGGAGCTTCCAGGCAAGCCCCCCCTTTGATCATCCCGATATCGCCCATTCCATTCTCTCATGCTTACATTTGATTTTGCTACTTTATTTGATTGTTCCTATTCTGATTCATAGCCTGCTTTTGTACCTGCTATTGTTACCTACCTGCTTATCCTAAACTGCTTAGTATAGGTTGGTTAGTGATCCATCAGTGACCCCCACCTTGTCCTTGTTGCCCCTGCTTCATCATCGACGACTCGATCAACGTGATCGACGACCAGAGCCCGACACCTCACATCACATCATGCCCCTTTTTGTCGATCGACTCGGCAAAGTTACCATGGAGTGCCGAGGGTGGAACCTCATACATCACTCCTGACGAGATCTCTGTAGTGTAGCTATTCGGTCGTGGTCAATGAGGGTGATTTCCTCCTTCACCATTCCGATACGGCTCTGACGTGCAACACCTCAAGTGTGAACCTCGAGGGTGGTCCCTCTTACGTTCACCTTGATGATTACATTGGGTGGAATCCACCGGGGGTGATTCCTCGGGTTTTCCCCTTGATGTCTGGACACACAGTTACCTTGACTTTACTTAAGACCGTTGTGAAAGCCGGGCGGGCCCGGAGAGCACCCGTGCGATGTGACGGTGGCGGCTGGCTGTTTAGAGGTATCACCAGGAGGGGGTGATAGCTCCGGACTTGTCCCGACAGCCGTCACTACTTTAATTGTTAATGCACTAACAGGTTTCGGTATTTGTTCTGAGTTGGCCTTTGGCCTTTATGCACTAACCACCACGCGAGAATAGTTATGGGCCTCGACGTCGTAGTATCAGCCAAAGCTTTGTCAGACGTCCAATTTAGCATTGTGGCACGGCTGGGCCGGCACCATCCTATAGTGGTGGAGCCTGGTCCACCCTGCTCGCAACGACCCGGAGTGCAACGGGCGATGGGCCCAGACTTCGGAGTGCTTAGGATGTAGACCGGCGGGGACCTCTCTGCTGAGCCTAGGTAGGGCTACGACGTGTTGATCTTCCGAGGCCGGGCATGACCCAGGAAAGTGTGTCCAGCCAGAGTGATCGAGCGTGTTGGGTAACGTGGTGCACCCCTGCAGGGAAGATATATATTCGAATACCGTGTCCACGGTAATGGACGTTCAGACTTGTATCCTGAACTTATACAACTAGAAATGGACACTTGATATGTGATGGATATGTGGCCCCGGGATTGCCTTCTCGCAGGGCGAGGAAGGATCTTTGGGCATTAATGTTACAACATGCTTGTTAATTATAAACTGCTATTCTTTACTCTTCTACATGCTGCAAGATGCTTGGAGCTGCTTGAACATGCTAGTCTTCGATAGGCTAGGCCTTCCCCCTCTATTCTGGCATTCTGAAGTTTAGTCCACAGATACATCCCTTCCTTTGATACCAATGCATACTTAGTATAGATCTGATGCTTGCGAGTACTTTGGATGAGTACTCACGGTTGCTTTGCTCCCCCTTTTCCCCCTTCTTTCTTCTTTCTGGTTGTTGCAACCAGATGGTGGATCCCAGGAGCCAGATGCCACCCCAGTCGACTACTATTACCACCCCGAGGGTGCCTACTACTACGTGGATCCCGCCGACGACCAGGAGTAGTTAGGAGGTCCCAGGTAGGAGGCCTTGCCTCTTCGATTGTTGCTTCATTTGTGCTAGCCTTCTTAAGACAAAACTTGTTTAACTTATGTCTATACTCAGATACTGTTGCTTCCGCTAACTCGCTTATGTATCGAGCTATGTATTCAAGCCCTCGAGGCCCCTGGCTTGTAATATGGAGCTTGTATGACTTTTATTTGTGTTTAGAGTTGTGATGTGATATCTTCCCGTGAGTTCCTGATCTTGATAGTACACGTTTGCGTGTGCGATTAGTGTACGATTGAATCGGGGGCTTCACAGTGCCCCCTCCCCCGTATATATAGGAGGGGAGGAGGCGGCCGGCCGGCCACAAGGGGCGCGCCAAGGGGGGAGGAGTCCTATATATGAATCTTTACCTCTCGACCATTTCGAGACTCCTCGTCATGTCCGTGATCTCATCCGGGACTCCGAACAAACTTCAGTCATCAAATCACATAACTCATAATACAAATCGTCATCGAACGATAAGCGTGTGGACCCTACGGGTTCGAGAACTATGTAGACATGACCGAGACACATCTCCGGTCAATAACCAATAGCGGAACCTGGATGCTCATATTGGCTCCTACATATTCTACGAAGATCTTTGTCGGTCAAACCGCATAACAACATACTTCATTCCCTTTGTTATCGGTATTTTACTTGCCCGAGATTCGATCGTCGGTATCATCATACCTAGTTCAATCTCGTTTCCGGCAAGTCGCTTTACTCGTTCCGTAATGCATCATCCCGTGACTAACTCATTAGTCACATTTCTTGCAAGGCTTATAGTGATGTGCATTACCGAGAGGGCCCAGAGATACCTCTCCGATACATGGAGTGACAAATCCTAATCTCGATCTATGCCAACCCAACAAACACCTTTGGAGACATCTGTAGAGCATCTTTATAATCACCCAGTTATGTTGTGACATTTGATAGCACACAAGGTGTTCCTACGGTATTCGGGAGTTGCATAATCTCATAGTCAGAGGAACATGTATAAGTCATGATGAAAGCAATAGCAATAAAACTAAATGATCATTATGCTAAGCTAACGGATGGGTCTTGTCCATCACATCATTCTCTAATGATGTGATCCCGTTCATCAAGTGACAACACATGTCTATGGTCAGGAAACATAACCATCTTTGATTAACAAGCTAGTCAAGTAGAGGCATACTAGGGACACTCTGTTTTGTCTATGTATTCACACATGTACTAAGTTTCCGGTTACTACAATTCTAGCATGATTAATAAAAATTTATCATGATATAAGGAAATATAAATAACAACTTTATTATTGCATCTAGGGCATATTTACTTCAGTGTGTTTGTTGGGATTTGATGAACTTTGAGTTTATGATCAGTTATATCTTTTTATATCCATGGAAGTTATTTCAGTTTCTTTGATCTCTTATATGCATGATCTCTCACTACTGCAGGAGACTGCTAAAGCGACACTACGATCAGAGACCCTTTGCCGAAACTGTGTGCGATGCAATAATCGCAAACGGTGGTGTAAAAAACCCGTCAAAAAAGGTGCAAAACGTTTGCGATGATGTATGCATCAAACACGGTTTAGGTTTTAGTTGCGTGTGCGATGCAGGGCATACGGTTAATCCATTCAAACTGTCTGCGATGAGGCAGAACAACAGAAGCGGGCAGCCATAACAATGTGTGTGCGATGCAGGACACACAGTTAATCAATTCGAACTGTTTGCGATGAGGTAGAACAACAGAAATGGGCAGCCATATCAATGTGTGTGCGATATACGGCATACGGTTAACTCAGACGAACTATTTTCGATTAGGGAACACAACAGAAACGGTTCAACTTAACAAGATGTGTGTGATATGCAGCATACAGTTCACATGGATGAACTGTTTGCGATGAGCCAAAAGAACACAAACGAGTCGTGTAAACAAGATGTGTGTGATACGTGGCAAACAACCGACTCGGATGACCTGCTTGCGATGAGAAATTACAACACAGACGGTCAATACAGTTACTTCGTGTGTGATTCTGTGTGTACAAAAAACTTTGAAAAATGCAAACTAGTTGCTTGCGGTGGCTAGGAGTATCGCACACGATGCGTCTGCGAGTACTCGTGTGCGATGATTAGTATGTTACACATACGTTTCCTTATGTGAACATGTGTGTGAATTTGCAATATGGACAGTTAATATGCAAATGCCTTCTGGACATCGGGCACACGCTTAAACTCAATGAACTGTGTACGATACTAATACTTTCCATGAAAATTTATGAACTTGGGTAACAGCATTTGAGTAACATATATATAGTGGTTACACTATTCGACAAAAGGAGGATCTTCGTAACACGGTTTTGACAACCATATGGTCCATATCTACATACTTAACATAGTAACAACTATCACATTTTAAGAGGCTAAGGGCCAACAACCATATGGTCCATATCTACATACTTAACATATATAGTAACAGCTAGCACATTTTAAGAGGCTGAGGGCCAACAACCACAACTATCCACTGGAAGCAGCTTGATCACGGCGACTCGGCATCTCGTCAATGAAAAGGAAGAGCCCTCCTGTGCCTTGGTAGAGCAGGAGTAGAACAGTGTCTCCAATTTTCCAATATGGATGCATTGCCACGAGAAGCGAGAACTTGTTAATTTGAATGGTTCCATTTTTGCGGGAAATGCAGTACCTTGCAATCACTTTGGCGTTATTAGCAGGCACAAGTGTAATTCGACCACGCCGGGAAATCGATCCAGGAACGGCTACAGGGGGCAATTTCTGTTGACATGTAGAATAAAAAACAATTGTAACATATCGTTGAAGATATATATATAGTTTATGAGCATCAACATTAAAATAAGACTTTTTACCAGCGCTTTGTGCACACAATTGGTCTTGTTCAGTGTGTGCACCATAGGTCTAATTAATCCCATCCAAAATCCAGCGTTCATACGCTGTGCTATCTCTGTCAGATTATCAACAAAGTTTATGACATGCTTCAAGTCCTTCCAGTGAAATTTGGTACGCTTAGTAACATACAGATCGTTCACTATGCATCCAACATATCCTGCTTAAAAGGTGGAAAGGTATTATTTATTCAGAACATGGCAGAAGAATATATAGTGCGCATAAATTGGTAAACAGAATTTGTTACTGCCTAGGAACGGAGTCAGAATATGATATCACAATTGGTTGCTTAAATAGTGATCAATTGGTTGCTTAAATAGTAATATGACAGCATGGAGAAAGTTGAAAGGACACTAACCTCGATCAGACTTTGATCGGCTGATGACGTTGGGGAAGTAAACATCCATGTTAATTAGACCAGGCTGTGGTGCACGCACTAGAATTTTATTGCCAGCTTTCAGTTCATAACACTTAGACATTTTTCTCCAAAGGTCCGCATTAAAATAGGAGTGACCATCTTTATCAAGTATTACGCTAACCGTCATTGTAAACCCATGTTGCGTTGTCAATATGACATCCTGGGAGTCATCAGCAAAGTAAAGCCCAAGATTTCCTTCTACTCCTGTTCTTGCAAAGCAAGGGATGTACTGCTTGAAATGAAAATTAAGATCGTAAATTAGATATATTGAAATAACCGAGCAAGATGCAAATATGGGAGTAACTGATAGAACATATCCATATATAGATGCAAGCAAAGTACAAAAATATAGAATTAAAAATAGATAATGTAACAAAGATTTGATGCAAATATATAGATAATGTAGCAACAGACGGTATATGTTCACAAATTTAGGCCATGCCGACCGTGGTAGGTTGAGATTGAACATACCGAGCGCTCCCTGAAGTCATCCGGAATGGTGAGATAGAACTTCGTTTCCGACTGGCCACGACCACAGTTGCCCGATTTGTGCTCACACTGTGCACACATGAAGGAACACCCACGAATCAGCTAGAACAAAAATGATTCCACGGCGTTTTCCACCGGTTGATTAACAGCGAAGGACGGACTGCGATAAGAGATGAGTGAATATTTTGCTAATTAAGTTGATTACCTTCTCCATGAGAAAAATCCCCAGCCCAATCCCGCGGAAAACCCCAGTCGACCAGAGTCTAGAATGTCGGTGCAGATAGGCGGCGGAAAGCGGTGGAGGCGAAATCCGGTGCCGTTTGGAGCACGACCTACGGTCGTCACCAACAGCCGTCGAGCTTAGGTTGCAGAGTTGCGGAGGAGTCCGTGGCGAGTGAGTGGGGGACGAAGTGGGTGAGGGTTTTCTTTTCATTTTGCATGTGTGAGTGAACACACACGGTTCGCAGAGGCGACGAAGATGAACCGTGTGCGATAGTAAATCACCGAGATTTAATGGGAATCCAAATTTCCTTTGTCTTTCATCCATGAGTTTTTTTCTACGATGAACATAAACCCTGCTAATCACCGTGTTCAGATTTGACACTTTTCCTGGTTCATTTACAATATTTAGGGGATTATATGCATTTTGTAGGCATTAATGCATGTAATTCAAATTCAAACAATTGCTGCATGAATGGGTGCACAAGAACGGTCTGGAAAAACCATACTCATGGTATTTAGTAATATCTCAAGCCTTTTACAAGGAATGGGCAGAGATTTCAATGGAGTCAACCACAAACGCGTCATTTACTGGGTTATCAACTATAGAACAATGAAATATGTGCTTGAAAAACATGACGGCTGGCATGGTGCCATGGTATGGCCTCACCGTGCCCTGGTTAAGAGCTGAGAAGGTTTGATTTATGTCATCATGCACGCCCTTCATAAATCGAACCATCACCAAGGAAGTTCAATGCTTTCGAGAGGGAAATCACCAAGATTGAAGGGGAATCCAAATTTCCGTCCTAGTTTGTCTTTCAGTTTTTTTCCAACGATCAACATACCGCCTCAAATGAAACGTGTTCAAATTTGACATTTTTCCGAACTCATTTACCATATTTAGGGGATTGTGTGCATTTTCTAGGCATTAATTATGCACATAATTCAAATTCGAACAATCGGTGCATGAAAAGGTGCACAAGAACGGTCTGGAAAACCATGCTCGTGCTATACAAAAAATGAAACACATGGTTGGAAAACATGACGCCTGGTGTGGTGCCATGGTATGGCCTCACCATGCCCTGGTAAAAATTGGAGAATGTTTTCCTTATGTCGTGATGCGCGCCTTTCATAAAATGAACCATCATCCGAGGAAGTTTCATGGTTTCGAGGGGGAAATCACCAAGATTGAAGGGGGATCCAAATTTCCTTTGTCCTTTGTCCACGAGTTTTTTTCTATGATGAGCATACAACCTGCAAATCACCGTGTTCAAATTTGGCACTTTTCCGGGTTCATTTGCCATATTTAGGGGATTATGTGCATTTCCTAGGCATTAATGCGCATAATTCAAGTTCAAACAATCGATGCATGAAAGGGTCCACAAGAACGGCCTAGAAAACCATGCTCGTGCCATTTAGTAAATTCTCATGCCTTTTACAAGGAATGGACAGATATTTCGATGAAATGTGTGGCAATAGTCAACCACAAATGTTTGTTTGTTGGGTTTTCAACTATAGAAAAAATGAAATAAATGCTTAAAAAACATGACGCCTGGCATGGTGCCATGGTATGACCTCACCATGCCCTGGTAAAAATTTGAGAAGGTTTGGCTTATGTCGTCATGCACGCCCTTCATAAATCGAACCATCACCGAGGAAGTTCCATGCTTTCGAGAGGGAAAATCCCCAAGATTGAAGGGGAATCCTAATTTCCGTCCTAGTTTGTCATTCAGTTTTTTCCAACGATCAACATACCGCCTCAAATGCAACGTGTTCAAATTTGACATTTTCCCGGGCTCATTTACAATATTTAGGGGATTATGTGCATTTTCTAGGCATTAATGGACATAATTCAAATTCGAACAATCGGTGCATGAAAAGGTGCACAAGAACGGTCTGGAAAACCATGCTCGTGTTATTTAGCACATTCTCATGCCTTTTACAAGAATGGGCAGATATTTCAAGGAAATGTGTGGCAATAGTCAACCATAAACGCGTCGTTTACTCGGTTAACAACTATACAAAAAATGAAACACATGGTTGGAAAACATGACGCCTGGCTTGGTGCCATGGTATGGCCTCACCATGCCCTGGTAAAAATTGGAGAATGTTTTCCTTATGTTGTGATGCGCGCCTTTCATAAATCGAGCCATCACCGAGGAAGTTTCATGGTTTCAAGGGGGAAATCACCAAGATTGAAGGGGGGTCCAAATTTCCTTTGTCCTTTGTCCACGAGTTTTTTCTACGATGAACATACAACCTGCAAATCACCGTGTTCAAATTTGGCACTTTTCCGGGTTCATTTGCCATATTTAGGGGATTATGTGCATTTCCTAGGCATTAATGCGCACAATTCAAGTTCAAACAATCGATGCATGAAAGGGTCCACAAGAACGGCCTAGAAAACCATGCTCGTGCCATTTAGTAAATTCTCATGCCTTTTACAAGGAATGGACAGATATTTCGATGAAATGTGTGGCAATAGTCAACCACAAATGTCTGTTTGTTGGGTTTTCAACTATAAAAAATGAAATAAATGCTTAAAAAACATGACGCCTGGCATGGTGCCATGGTATGACCTCACCATGCCTTGGTAAAAATTTGAGAAGGTTTGGCTTATGTTGTCATGCACGCCCTTCATAAATCGAACCATCACCGAGGAAGTTCCATCCTTTCGAAAGGGAAATCCTCAAGATTGAAGGGGAATCCAAATTTTCTTCGTTCTTTGCCCTGGAGTTTTTTCTACGACGAACATACACCCTGCAAATCACCGTGTTCAAATTTGGCATTTTTCCGGGCTCATTTACCATATTTAGGGGATTATGTGCATTTTCTAGGCATTAATGGACATAATTCAAATTCGAACAATCGGTGCATGAAAAGGTGCACAAGAACGGTCTGGAAAACCATGCTCGTGTTATTTAGCACATTCTCATGCCTTTTACAAGGAATGGGCAGATATTTCAAGGAAATGTGTGGCAATAGTCAACCATAAACGCGTCGTTTACTCGGTTAACAACTATACAAAAAATGAAACACATGGTTGGAAAACATGACGCCTGGCTTGGTGCCATGGTATGGCCTCACCATGCCCTGGTAAAAATTGGAGAATGTTTTCCTTATGTCGTGATGCGCGCCTTTCATAAATCGAACCATCACCGAGGAAGTTTCATGGTTTCAAGGGGGAAATCACCAAGATTGAAGGGGGGTCCAAATTTCCTTTGTCCTTTGTCCACGAGTTTTTTCTACGATGAACATACAACCTGCAAATCACCGTGTTCAAATTTGGCACTTTTCCGGGTTCATTTGCCATATTTAGGGGATTATGTGCATTTCCTAGGCATTAATGCGCATAATTCAAGTTCAAACAATCGATGCATGAAAGGGTCCACAAGAACGGCCTAGAAAACCATGCTCGTGCCATTTAGTAAATTCTCATGCCTTTTACAAGGAATGGACAGATATTTCGATGAAATGTGTGGCAATAGTCATCCACAAATTTCTGTTTGTTGGGTTTTCAACTATAAAAAATGAAATAAATGCTTAAAAAACATGATGCCTGGCATGGTGCCATGGTATGACCTCACCATGCCTTGGTAAAAATTTGAGAAGGTTCGGCTTATGTTGTCATGCACGCCCTTCGTACATCGAACCATCACCGAGAAAGTTCCATGCTTTCGAAAGGGAAATCCTCAAGATTGAAGGGGAATCCAAATTTTCTTCATTCTTTGCCCTGGAGTTTTTTTTCTACGATGAACATACACCCTGCAAATCACCGTGTTCAAATTTGGCATTTTTCCAGGCTCATTTACCATATTTAAGGGATTATGTGTATTTTCTAGGCATTTAGCGCATATAAATCCAATCCAGCTACAGGTGCACGGGTGTGATGTGAGGGACATGGATTGCCGTTCGATCGCGGCGCATCCAATGGTGCACACGCGTGATCCGCGTGGCCAGGGTTCCGACCAATCATAACGCAACACACAATAGGCTCAGTGCACACTGTTTCCGGAAGCGATGGAGATGAACCGTGTGCGATAATGAACGAGCAAAATTGTAAGGGAAGCCAAATTTCAGTTGTCGTTTGTGGTTGAGCTCTTGAATACCACCGCAGTTTACAGCTGCCCGGCCCGTCCGTCCCAGAGCTCTCTCCAGGCGTCGTCCATGGCACCGCGGCTCACAGTAACTGGTAAGGAAGCGATGGCATCCTGCCGCGCCGCGTTCCTCGCCGCCCGCGACCACGCACATGGTAAGGATGCGACGGCATCTCGCCGCGCCGAGTTCATTGCTGCCGGCAGCCAGACAGTTACATGGGTGGACTTTGAGGCTGCCATGGCCGAATGGGTGGTGGATCTAGAGGTGGCCAAAGCCACACGGAAGGAGCGGAAAAGGCAGAAAGCAGTCAAGAAAAGTGAGTCCCGCCGCCGCAAGAAAAAAGAGGCCGCACGCCATGGTGAGGAGAGCTTGGCGGAGATCGAAGCAGGTGGGCTGCCGCCTACAAGGCCGGGAAGGAGAACGGCGGCGTCTGGCCAGCATGCCCTGATGGCAGCATGTGAGAAGTAGTTTAAGTTTGTAGTATTAGAGCAAATTACCAGTAGTACTTTATGTTTGTAGTATTAACGTACAATGTCGGTAAGGGTATCCTTTGAGGGCTTTTAGCGTTGATTAGCATGTGTGCCCGTGCGCGTTTTTTTGCGTTAATCATTAAAAGATCATAAAACACATGGTTTCTATGCTGTACCTGTCTGCGTTTTTTGTGTTAATGACCCATAAGTCAGTTACCTGTGCGATATTTCCTAATAAACCAGGCGTACCATTGACCACAAAAAATTAAGTACACGTGTACATTTTTTTTGGAGACGGGATCTGCCAACTTTCTTTTTTCTCGCACACAAGTATTTTACGCGCTTCGTGTGTGTTGTGTGTTTCCCCCGCCTAAGTTTCAAATTTCGCACCGATATTTTCATTAGGCGCACGATTTCAGAATTTATTCCTCCTACCACATCCCCTTCCCCTTAGTTTCCCCCGCCCTCGCGCCTCCCCCTACCGGCATCTCAAACCGCCGCCACCGCAACTACAGCTTCAACCACATCTACGTTCTGCTCGGATCCAGTCAGGTAACCCACCGATCTCTATCACGTCCCCGGCCTGATTGCTTAAATGGCGCCTGCGAAACATCCTCATGCCTCAAAATCCCCCCCGCCAGGAGCTGATGGCGGTCCATGGCCGATGGCCGCTGTGCGTGTTAACCCAGAGGAACACCTCGCCTCCGCCGCCGCCGACATGGTGCAGGCTCTAGCCTAGATGAAGTCCCCCAGCGACTACCCCCCAGGACTTAACAGGTAAGATCTGACCAGCTAAATCTTCCAATACCACTTGCAACGGCTATGATTTGTACGGTTGATGTATTAAGCATGTTCGTGCCTTGTTTATTTCAGTACTACACACTGTGTGATGTTCAAATATTACCGTGTCCAGCTCAATTTCACCAATACTAGCAACAAACTTACAATACATGACTCAGGATATCACTATAGATGCTGCCCATTTGCTATTTTTAGTGGATGCTAACCCTGTTGCACTTAACATGCCTATCCATGTACTTACGTAGGGTCATAATGGCCGATGCTTTTGTTTGCCGTCGAGGTGAGCTGCATCCCATGTCTTACAATATTTCACATAATTTGTGCAATTGCAGTTTAACTTCTACCCATTTACTGGTTGCCTGGAGGTACACATGTCAGTGGCACTGATCCACGCTTCGACCCGGAGGAACAGCTCGCCTCCGCCGTCGCTGACTTTGGGCGAGCTCTGGCCAAGATGAAGTGCCCCAGCAACTACCTCTCATGACTTACCAAGTATGTACTCACCAGTTCAATCTTACCAATACCAGTTGCAATTAATGGCTATGTTCTGTACGGTCGATGTATTAAGCATGTTCTAGTAAACATGCCTAACACGTTTTTGCTACTATCCCTACCTTTTTATAGACATCTGGGCCATTCTCTACTCTGGCAGCACTTGCCTTGTGATGTTCAACTATGCCAATTGCATTTTTATCAGTACCGATTTCAATGTCTATTAAGCCAGTTGCAATTAACAGTTCAATCCATTTTTAAACAGTTGCATTTCAATGGCTACAAACTTACAAAACATGACTTGTGACGTTTAACTATGCCATTTGCTATTTTTAGTGGATGCTAACCCTGTTGTACTTAACATGCTTGTCCATGTACTTACGCTGAGTCATAACGGTCGATGCTATTGTTTGCCGTCAAGGTTAGCTGCATCCCATGCGTTACAGTATTTCACATCATTTGTGCAATTGCAGTTTAACTTCTACCATTTACTGGTTGCCTGTAGGTACACATGTTAGTGTTACTGATCAACGCTTCGACCCGGAGGAACAGCTCGCCTGCGCCGCCGCTGACTTTGGGCGGGCTCTGGCCAAGATGAAGTGCCCCAGCAACTACCTCTCAGGACTTAACAAGTATGTACCCACGAGTTCAATCTTACCAATACCAGTTGCAATTAATGGCTATGTTTTGTACTGTCGATGTATTAAGCATGTTGTAGTAAACATGCCTAACACGTTTGAGCTATTTTCCCTACCTTTTTATAGACAACTGGGCCATTATCTGCTGTGGCAGCACCTGCCCTGTGATGTTTAACTCTGCCAATTGCATTTTTATCAGTACCGGTTTCAATGGCCATTAAGCCTGTTGCAACTAACAGTTGTATCCATTTTTAAAGAGTTGTATTTCGCTGGCTACAAACTTACAAAACATGAATTAGGATGTTGTTAAGCCTGTTGCAATTAACAGTTGTATCCATTTTTTAATCCGTCCCTTTGCTACCGTGCTACTCTTTCGAAATGAAGATATCACTACAGATGCTGCCGTTTTATTACCATTTGCTATTTTTGGTGGATGTTAACCCTGTTGTAGTTAACATTGGCTTTCCATGTACTTACACAGGGCTACAATGGGCGATGCTGTTGTTTGCCGTCGAGGTTAGCTGCATCCCATTCTTATACACCATCTATTCCTAAATATAAGTATTTTTAGAGATTCCAATATAGACTACATAAGGAGCAAAATGAGTGAATCTAGATTCTAATCTAAACTATATCTATAATTCTATATACATCCGTATGTAGTTCATATTGAAATCTCAAAAAAAATACTTGTACTTAGGAACATAGGTAGTTGTATTTTACATCATTTGTGCAATCTCAGTTTAGCTTCTAACATTTACTGGTTGCTTGTAGGTACATATATGAGGGGTACTGATCCACGCTTCGATCCCTTTTGCGTCTGGGGCTATGAGATATTCATGAACAAGTGTCAAGTGAGGAAACTGAGAAAAATTGTTAGGCGAAAGAAACGGGTGATTGGAATTAAGCTCTTTATTTACAATTTGACGAAGACAACAGTGAACTTTAGGATGGTAAGTAATGTGTTGCCATTTCCCCTACCCACAACAAGTTACTCTATTAGACCTCAGTATCTGATACTTTTCTCTTTTCAGTGGTTTCCGAAGCTATTTACTGATGATTACCTTGCAAACTACATGACCGGAGTGGAGGCAACTAAGGTTAAAGTATATAATTCATGCTACCATGATAATGCTCTAGAAGTCTTCCTGAAGGCGGTGAAGGATGGGCGGGCGATCGTCACAAGGGGTTGGACAAAAGTGGTTCATGCCTATGGCATGCAGGAAGGCACATTATGGGCATTCCGCTTCTTTAACACCGTCGGCAGTCAAAATGATTTACACTTTTCTCTTCACCCTTACCGCCTTTAAATACTGCGGTTCATCATAGTTAATTGCTGCCTAATCCCATAATTACTGAACATATTGTACTGGCAATTTTATTTATGGATTCATTGTTGAACCATTGTGCTGAGAATTTGAATTGCACGTTTCGTATTTCAAAATTTCCAATTATAATAATAAATTACAGGCAAAAATAAAAATAGAACAGATGGTCATGGACCTTTGCAAACGGTTCTAGCAGTAAAACGCTTGCGATGGATAGCCCAAAGCCACACAGTTTTCGACATCAAATCATGTGTGATGTAGTTAATGAAAGGAAACAGTTAACCAAGGCAGAGCATGTGTGATAGTTACACCTTTCACACACGAGCGTATACATAAAACCGTGTGGGATGTACATCCGAACGGAAACGTTTTCCCTGGATTGACTGTGTGGGATGTACATAAGAACGGAAACGTATTCCTTGGATTGACTGTGTGTGATATACATACGAACGGAAATGTTTTTCTGGGATTCACCGTGTGGGATGTACATACCTACGGAAATGATTTCTGGGATTCACTGTGTGGGATGTACATACCTACCTACAGAAATGATTTCTGGGATTCACCGTGTGGGATGTACATACCTACGAAAATGATTGGGTTTCGATGCCTCACCCGATCGCACAAGGCCCCAGCCTGGGTCCCAAGAGGGCCTATCCCCGATGATTTCTGGGTCGTGTGGGAAGGACACCCTATCGCACACACTCACTTGGCGACGGTTCCAAATGACGTCGCGGAAAGGGGTTTTAAACCATTTGTTTAGGACCGACGCGCACCAGTGTCTTATACCCTCGTACTTCTTCTCCAATATTTGGGTCTTGTTTGGCCAACTTGATCTATTTATCTTGCAATGGGAAGAGGTGCCCGATAGTGGGTTCAATCTTACGGTGCTCGATCCTAGTGACAAGGGAAACAACACGTATGTATCATTGCTACTAAGGATAAAAAGATGAGATCTATATCTACCGCCATATAGATAAACGGTTCCTGTCTACATCATGTTGTCGGATTACGGGTTCCGGCAAACCCTTGAGGTTCGGACACTGGGGTGCGCATGAAGAACTCTCTCTCTCTCTAGCTCGCCCGCACAACGACCTCAAGGCCTAGCTCGACGAACCCAAAGAACAAGAGACACGAGAGTTTATACTGGTTCGGGACATCGTGGTGGTGTAATACCCTACTCTAGTGTGGTGTGGTGGATTGCCTCGCAGGCTGAGGAAGAACAATTACAAGGTAAGAACAGGCTCTGAGGAGAGGTGTTCTTGGGCTCGGTAAGCTGGTTGGATGGCCTTGGTGGAATGGATCCGATCCAAGATGAGTTGCCTCCTGTGGTGGTGGTGGCTAGTCCTATTTATAGAGGCCTTGGTCCTCTTCCCAAATGTTAGGAGGGAAGGGATCCCAGAACGGCCAATTTCGAAGGGAGGCAGCTAGTACAAGCTATCCTGACAAAAGGTGGTCTTCGCCTGCCAAAGACTCTGGTGGTGACGCCGTGGTGGGCTCCGCGGTGACCTCCATCCTGCCGTCCTGCTGGTCTTGGTCTCGTTGAACTGATATGGAAAACTTTGCCTGACGCCTCGGGACTCCTCGCCTGTGGCTGCCTCTTTAGCACCAAAGAGGAAACTGGCACTCTGCGGCCGTTGGCGCCCTCCTGGCCTTGATCGTCATGGCTCACGTCACGTGAACCTTGCGAGGTGCCCCTTGCATAGATATCTCCGCTCCTTGGGAGCTAGCCTAGTGAGGCCGCCCCTAAGGAGGTCTTGGTATGGTCCACCTCATGAGGCTTGGCCCCTCGCGAGGGTCTTGAGTGGTCGCTACTGAAGATGGGCCGTACCAGGCCGTTGGTGGAGCCGCGTCGTGGCCGCAGGCAGGCAGGTCTGGGTACGCCCGTTCCCAGGATGCGACTATAGCCCCCGGGCCCAAGGCGCGCTCGGACTTGGCTTCTAGGCGAAGCCAAAGGGCAAGTGCAGAGTGAGGGAGTCCTGGATTAAGAGGTCCTCGGGCGTCCATGCTATGTGACGTGGGCCCGACTAATGGGCCATGAAGATACAAGATAGAGGACGTCTTCCCGTGTCCGGATGGGACTCTCCTTTGCGTGGAAGGCAAGCTTGGCATTCGGATATGAAGATTCCTTTCTCTGCAAACCAACTCTTTATAACCCTAGGTCCCTCCGGCGTCTATATAAACCGGAGGGTTTAGTCCATAGAGAAATAATCATAATCATACAGGCTAGACAGCTAGGGTTTAGCCATTACGATCTCGAGGTAGATCAACTCTTGTAAACCCCATATTCATCCAAGATAATCAAGCAGGAAGTAGGGTATTACCTCCATCAAGAGGGCCCGAACCTGGGTAAACATCGTGTCCATGTCTCCTGTTACCTTCGATCCTCAGATGCACAGTTCGGGGTCCCCTACCTGAGATCCGCCGGTTTTAACACCAACATTGGTGCTTTCATTGAGAGTTCCGCTGTGTCATCGCTAGAAGGTTCGATGGCTCCATCATTCATCTACAACAATGCTGCCCTGAGGGAGATCTTTCTCCCCGGCCAGATCTTTGTGTTCGGCGGCTTCGCACTGCGGGCCAACTCGCTTGGCCATCTAGAGCAGATCGACAGCCACGCCCCAGGTCACCAGATCAGTTTTGGAAATCTGGATTATGTCGCTGATATCCGAGGAGACTTGATCTTCCAAGGGTTCGCGACCCCAACCTCTGCTCTGGCCTTAGATCCGGAGAGCATCACCAAGTCCGAAGATGGGATTCCCGAGCCCACCGGACTCTCTGCGGCTATCGAGCCTGGTACGGGAGAGCCGGAGGAAGCAGCGCCACCGGCAATCACCATGAAGCCGGACTCTTCTCCGAACACTGGCTCCTAACCCTCAGATCAGCATCGTGTGAGCTCGGCCAAGGAGTTTTCTTCCCGCCGTACTCCACGGACTCTTTTCTCCCTGACCAAACCTCGCCTTTAAATGAGGCTCTAGACTTAATGCGATCCCTCGTCATTACAGCGGGGCAACGTCCGAACTACGCCCAGCCCGGACTAGGGGCTGAGAGCGGGGAATTTTACATCCCACCCACCACCCACTTCATAACCACAGTCGATGACTTAACCAACATGATCGATTATGGCTCCGAAGACATCGACGGTATGGACGACGATGCCGGAGAAGAGCAGGCCCAAAACCCGCCGTTTATCGGATGCTAGACGGCCAGCTCTTTGTATGACGTGTACATGGTGGATACACCTGTAACGCCCACGATGCGGCTATATCTCCCACGTGTCGAGGCACGACTTGGAGGCATAACCGCATGGTGGTTTTGTCGCAAGAAGGGTCATCTTCACACAATCCCATGTAATGAACAAGAATGGGATAAAGAGTTGGCTTACAATCGCCACTTCACACAATACATAAATTAAACATACATCATTCAAGATACACACATAGACCGACTACGGTCAAATCCAGATAAAAAGAAGATAACCCCAAATGCTAGGTCCCCGATCGTCCCAACTGGGCTCCACTACTGATCATCAGGAAACGAAACATAGTAACGACCAAGTTCCTCGTCGAACTCCCACTTGAGCTCGGTGCATCACCTGCACTAGTCTCATCGGCACCTGCAACTGTTTTGGTAGAATCTGTGAGTCACGAGGACTCAGCAATCTCACACCCGCGAGATCAAGACTATTTAAGCTTATTGTTAGGAGAAGGTAGTGAGGTGGAGCTGCAGCAAGCACTAAGCATATATGGTGGCTAACATACGCAAATAAGAGCGAGAAGAGAAGCAACGCAATGGTCGTGAAGCTAGAAGTAATCAAGAAGTGATCCTGAAACTACTTACGCACAACCATAACACAAGAACCGTGTTCACTTCCCGGACTCCGCCGAAAAGAGACCATCACGGCTACACACGCGGTTGATGTATTTTAATTAAGTCAAGTGTCAAGTTCTCTACAACCGGATATTAACAAATTCCCATCTGCCACATAACCGTGGGCACGGCTTTCGAAAGATAATACCCTGCAGGGGTGTCCCAACTTAGCCCATCACAAGCTCTCACGGTCAACGAAGGATATTCCTTCTCGCGGGAAGACCCGATCAGTCTCGGAATCCCGGTTTACAAGACATTTCGACAATGGTAAAACAAGACCAGCAAAGCCGCCTGATGTGCCAAAAAATCCCGATAGGAGCTGCACATATCTCGTTCTCAGGGCACACCGGATAAGTCAAGCTACGAGTAAAACCAGTCCTCAAGTTGCCCCGAGGTGGCCCCGCAGGTTGCTCGGTTCGGACCAACACTCGAAGGAGCACTGGCCCGGGGGGGGGGGGGAGGGGTTAAAATAAAGATAACCGTTGAGTCTGCAGAACCCAAGGGAAAAAGGCTTAGGTGGCAAATGTTCAAACCAAGGTTGGGCCTTGCTGGAAGAGTTTTATTCAAAGCGAACTGTCAAGGGGATCCCATAAATCACCCAACCGCGTAAGGAATGCAAAATCAAGGAACATAACACCGGTATGAAGGAAACTAGGGCGGCAAGAGTGGAACAAAACACCAGGCATAAGGCCGAGCCTTCCACCCTTTTCCAAGTATATAGATGCATTAATTAAAATAAGATATATTGTGATATCCCAACAAAGTTCATGATATCCATGTTCCAACATGGAACAAACTTCATCTTCACCTGCAACTAGCAACGCTATAAGAGGGGCTGAGCAAAAGCGGTAACATAGCCAAACAACGGTTTGCTAGGAAGGGTGAAAAGGTTAGAGGCTAACATGGCAATATGGGAGGCATGATATAGCAAGTGGTAGGTAGCGCGGCATAGCAATAGAACGAACAACTAGCAAGCAAAGATAGAAGTGATATCGAGGGTATGGTCATCTTGCCTGAAATCCCGCTAGGAAGAAGAACGAGTCCATGAAGAAGACAAACGGATGTAGTCGAACGAATCCTCACAACTCCGGAACGAAACCAAAGCTAACGAGAGAAGCAAACCGGAAAGAAGCAAATAACATGGTAAACACACAAGCATAAACATGGCATGATGCACAATCAAGTATGATGCATGTCCGGTTTAAGTAGGCATGGCATGGCAAAGTGCACAAACAATACTACAAATTAAGTGGAGCTCAATATGCAACGAGTTGCATATTGACGAAACACCACATCAATTATTTAGTTCTCTCTCATTTATGTACCCAACAATATTAAATGTTGTTAAACATGGCAAGGGGTGAAGCATATGAAAACTACCTATTTAGGCAAGTTTAAATGAGGCCGGAATAACAAACAACAATTCCGGAAAATCCTCATATGCATATTTCGAATTTGCTACTGTTCTGCCCTAAACCATATTTTAGTGTTGTTATAAAGCAAAATAAAGTGCACCGTGTTAATCTATGCATTTTTCTACCCCATTTACATATAAAGTTCATTAAATTCAGAGCTACGGTTAATTACTTATGAAATAAATCATTTTAACATGGCATTTATGAAAATTAAAGCAAACAGCAAGTTAAACATTTTAAACATGGATGAAAGTTGCATATTATGAAACTAGATGAAATTCTAAGCACTTTACATATATGAAGTTTTTACATATGATGCATGGTTAATTAGTTATTACATGCATGAACATGAGGATTTTTCGGTAAAACTGCACTCTCTGGATAAATAGCAAATCGTCTAGAACTGGAAAAAACGATGCGGGCTGAATCTGGCAGGCGGGCCCAACAGGAAAAATAACAGAGGAAGGGCGCTGGGGTGTGGCCTCACCCAGTGGGCCTTGGCCCGGTCGATGCATGCGGCTGAGGCGCGCTGGGCCTGACGCAGATATGGTACAAGCGGGCGATGGCCGCGGTCAACGGGGCGACCGGCTGCGCGTCCAGGTGATCGAAGCAGAGGGCGGGTCGTCCTTGTTCGTCCCTGAGACAGAGAGACAGCGATTGAGAGAGGGGAAAACAGAGGAGGAGCGGAGGACGGAGAGAAGGGGTCGGTGACCTGCGGGGTCCGGCGGCACGGGAAGCAGTGGGTCGGCGAGCAGGCTTCGGAGATGGCCGGATCGGGCCAGTTCACGTCGGGGAGGCGAGGAGGCAAGGTCGGCTCGTGGCTGGGTCAACGGCGACAAGCGGGCGAAGCAGAGCAGCACGACAGGGGCCAGCAGGCGCGGCGGCGCGATGTAGAGCAGCGCACGAGCTCCGGCGAGCGGGCAAGGCGGAGGGAGAAGGGCGGCTCAGGCCGGCCGGCGCTCCATGCGGATCCTGGCAGAGAAGGCAAACACATGGAGAGGGAGAAGGATTAGAGAAAGAGCATGGGAGAGAAACTAAAGGGAAGGGAGGAGGGTAAAAACGAGACGACGAACTGACGGCGTGCACCGACGAGGCAAGGAGGAGCATGACATAGGGGCTCGGGTGCTGCTGCTCATCGCCGGCGGGGAGGCACGACTGGCTGCGCGAGATGGAGGCGCACGGGAGGAGGTGAGGTGCGGCCAGCGGGCGGAGGAGACGAAGTCGAGCGCTCCTGCTCGGGGTCTCGGGCAGACGGACTGCAGGCGCGCGGGGTGGCTGCGGGATGGATGGATTTGTGGATCTGGAGGTGAGCGCTAGTGGTTGGCTTACTGGTGATCCCGAGGGAAATGGAGAGGGTGACGGCGGCGTGGGAATTTGGAGGAGAAGGTGGAGGCTTGGCTGCGCTGGTTGGAGCGAAGGGGATCTGGGAGGATCCCGAGGAAGGAGGAAGTTGGTCGGCTGGCGGCGGAAACGGGATGGATGGATTGGACTAGGGTTAGGCTGTTTATATGGTAGGTTGATTTTGGGTAGGGGTTAATCTGGTCCGTCCGATAGTAATCGGGCGGTCGAGAATAGATAGGTTAGGGAGTCCAAATAAGAAAACGGAGATGTTTTATAGATGTTAGGAGATGATCTGAATGCAACGGTGATGACTGAGCGGATCGGGATCAGGACACTTTCGGACGCGCGCGAGGGGTCTGAGGGATGTGCAGAGAGGTTAGGAAGCCTGGCAAGAGGGAAACAAAATCTGGTTGGTCACGGAACGTCAACGAAGGCAAAGGGAACGCGGCAACTACGAGCAACTACAAGTTTTATGAAAACATGCGGATGCAATCCGATGATGAATGCAACAAACAAATAAATACACACGATGATAACGAAAAACATGGAAGGCGTCTGGAGCGTCGGTCTCGGGGCGTTACAACACTCCACCACTACAAGAGGATCTCGTCCCGAGATCTAAGGACGGCACCGGAGAAAAGCGAAAGAGGAAGAGAAGAGGTAAAGCTAAGTTGCTTCTTTGACAAACGAGTGAAACCACGAACCTTGAGAGATTGAATGAACGAAAAGAGAGAATACATGGGAGATGAACGAGATTGAAAACACTCCGTTATCAAAGAGGAACAAGGAACATTGCGAGAACCTTTGTAGGTTGAAGAATATGAAACAAGAGCTTAACGGATCAAAAGGAATATGAAAGCACACCGGTAGAAAAGAGAAACAAGGAACACCATGTGAACCTTGGAGTTTGCAAAGCTATGAATGACGAGAACAATGGACGAGAAGTACATGCAAGCACTCTGGATGAAACGAGATGTACAAGGAACGATAAGGATCAATTACGATAACGCTCCGGTTGGAAAATGGAAGGGATAGAATATGAACTTGGCAAAATGAAAGCACTTGGATGAGACTCCGGTTAAAAGAGGAATGATAGACACAACACTCCGGCTAAATGGATAAGTAAGAAAAGAACACGATCCTCACAATTCGAGATGACGAGCGAAGAGAGCAACGTCACAATGCCTCCAGAAGAAAGAATAGAAGATAGATCATTGGAATGAAAGAATGGAGAAGAAAATGCAACTTCTGGCACAAAAGAGCTCGGAGAGCACCCTTCCAAGAAGGTTATAACGGAGTTGTTGGGAAAACCAACAACGAAACGAATAAACTTGTAGTGGGCTTATGGAAAACTTCTCAAAATTTAGGCGAAATACTGCCACTACGGAAACAAAAGATTGGATTGAGGTCAACAAGGAGATGACAACTCCTTTCGCCGAGAGGATAGGTGAAAAAAAACTTGGATCATTGATAGACGCCACAGTAAGCAACATTCCTTAGGGAAGGCTTTAGGTGAAACATGACACAAGATAAATCCAACGAAGAGATTGGTGGATTTAAAATATCTCATTCTTGACAACATGTGAATCATGAAACGTGAACTCAAATTTTCAAGAATGACATAACACTACCTCAAATGATAAGGTAGAACGAATTGCACTTTGGAATGCATGAAGAAGAATATTTGAGCTCTTCCAACAAGAATCTTGAGAACACTTCGAGAATGAATTAAATCCTTGATGAACCACCATGAAGAAACTCCATGAAGAACTCCGGTAATAAAAGGATGATAGAAAGAAAGAGAAGTTGAAAACACAAGGTGAAGCCTTGCAGTGATAAGATGAAGCTTTGAAATGATATAACCGAGAAAACTTGGAACTCCGGAAAGAAAGATGAACAAATGAAAACAAGAATTTTGATGAACCTCCGGAATAAGGAATTGCATTTACTCGATGAAACAAGAATAAGAATTACATTATGCTCATCCTTCACCAATTAAATTGATGACAAGCAATGGATTTGGCATACTACTTATTCTCGTAGAAAGGATTAAGATATATATGGCGCAAACTTGCGAAGGTCTTCAAAGAACCACCGGTAGGATTGGAAAGAACCAATGAATCTATATGATAATGAAGGAAGAGAACTCTTGAACGAACCACCGTAAGAATTGAAAATGAACGAAGAAAAGATAAAGAAACACCGGGAAAAATTAGAAAATGAACGAAGATACTTGAGATAATTTAGATACAAGTGAAACGAAGAGATCATGAACTGATTAGAGAATACTTGAATGATGCACTCGTAAGATTTGGAGAACGAGAGCTGAATGTTGAGAACGAATAAATCTTCTGAAATGACGGCCTTCGGAGAATCAAACTGAAAAGACTCATGAATTGCTCTGGATGGGTGAAACGAATTCTCACAATTGAAAACAATTATGAGAGGATGGCATGACGCTAGAACCATGAATCTTTGGAAGAACGGGTAAGGGTTTAAGAGGAACTCTTCTTCGGTCTTCAAAATCCGAGAATGACGACGGTAAACACCACCATGAATTGTTGAGGCACTCCGAAATGAAGAATAGAAGGTTGAACCAACGATGAAAGAATTTGAAAGATCTTGGAGAAAGACATTTGACTGGTGACAATTCATTCTTACGTCAAACTTTGAAAAGAATTTTTAGAAGCTCGGGAAAATTAGAAGAGTCAGGTAAGATCCTGGGAAAAGACATGTGGGTTAGGGCCCACTCAAAAGAACCACCGTTGAATGATTGCTTGAAAAGAGAGATTGCACCGGTTGAATTAAATGGCTTGAATGAGATAGCATCCTCAAAAGAACTTGAGTGAATTGAGAATGGAAACTTGAATCTTCTGAGATATCTTCAACACTCCGGAACAAATGAATAGTGAGAGGTGAATGATTAATTGGTGCACCGAAATGGGAAAGCATTGTGAAAAGAGGAAAAGGGATAAGATCAACACCAAAATCTTGAATTAAATCCACCGGAGAAGAAAATTAGAATGGAACAATGATAAAGTTGAAGCTTCCTTAGCGTCTTCATGAGAAATCACCGGATAAAAACATTAAAGGAAAAGAATGAAGAAACTTCACTCAATAAAATGGATACTTGGTTAAGAAATCTGAGTCCTTGAAGAAAAGGGTGGGAGGGCGGGGAAAACAAAGACAACTTGGGACGGATGAAGCAAACACCGTTGCAAAGAACTGAGAATTGATCTCGCGAATGTTGAAATGATCGGATCCACTTGAAAAAGAGCACGTCGGTTGGAAAAGAATTGGCATGACAATCTCGATGATGAAGAAGGATTGGTATTCACATAGAAGTATGAGAACACCGCTTAGGAAAGGTAAGGAATCAAGACCTGACAATGAAGCAACTCGAATACCACAACTTAAAACAAAACAAAGGATTGGCTCGCAGAATAAGCCGGAAACAAACATATGATAGAGATTTCGCCCAAAGTGTTCGGGATGAGGCCCCACGGGCACGACGTACAGCGGACGTCATGAATGACAAACAAGACGTCCCCGAATCGGCATAGCCAAGGATTCTTTAAGACGTCTCGTGACCACTGTAAATCGACTGTGAAAAGCGAACCACTAGACGTTGGACCCCAATCTCAAATCATACATCCGTCAAAAAGATATCCTAGGAGCTACTTGAACTCCCACCTATAAAACTCCCGAAACTTTTTGGTTATGCAATCTGGTGTTGGGGATACAGGGGACACAATATATCTCACCCAAACTAACAATCCCGAGATCCAGCTGTATCCATCCGTCAACACATAACCAAGAAACTCCGGAAATCGTGTACCTCAACCTTCGAAAAGCATCCGTTGTACGAGCTATGGCAATACTCCCGAACTCCCGCCCCGGTACTGGGTGGCGTCGAGGTGATCTCACCAACAACTGCATAAAAGTGATTTTCGATGTCGGCGAAAAAAAACTCAGGTATTCCAGAACTGCAACGATAAAATTGTGACGACAACACCTCGGAGCTCAACTCCCCGGGACACTGCCACAACCCCTAAATGTCAGGAGGCACCAAGAACAATGTTCTTGTCACAAAACCATCGGAACGATTCCAAGATACCCGCGTGATCCTAAAAAAAGAAAAAAATTAGTGAAATTTGAGGAGAGGAAAAGTCAAAACATCTACGTCAGGAGGCCTCACCAGAGCGACGAAGGGGCAGAGGAGTAAAAGAATCCTACTCTCCGATATATATAATCCTAAGACTCAAAACATTTTTGTTCTAGACTCAACAACGTCAGCGATCCGATCAAGCAGGGGGCTCCTAAGTCGGGGATGGCTCTGATTACCAACTTGTAACGCCCACGATGCGGCTATATCTCCCACGTGTCGAGGCACGACTTGGAGGCATAAGCGCATGGTGGTTTTGTCGCAAGAAGGGTCATCTTCACACAATCCCATGTAATGAACAAGAATGGGATAAAGAGTTGGCTTACAATCGCCACATCACACAATACATAAATTAAACACACATCATTCAAGATACACACATAGACAAACTACGGTCAAATCCAGATAAAAAGAAGATAACCCCAAATGCTAGGTCCCCGATCGTCCCAACTGGGCTCCACTACTGATCATCAGGAAACGAAACATAGTAACGACCAAGTTCCTCGTCGAACTCCCACTTGAGCTCGGTGGCATCACCTGCACTAGTCTCATCGGGACCTGCAACTGTTTTGGTAGAATCTGTGAGTCACGAGGACTCAGCAATCTCACACCCGCGAGATCAAGACTATTTAAGCTTATGGGTAGAAGAAGGTAGTGAGGTGGAGCTGCAGCAAGCACTAAGCATATATGGTGGCTAACATACGCAAATAAGAGCGAGAAGAGAAGCAATGCAACGGTCGTGAAGCTAGAAGTGATCAAGAAGTGATCCTGAAACTACTTACGCACAACCATAACACAAGAACCATGTTTACTTCCCGGACTCCGCCGAAAAGAGACCATCACGGCTACACACGCGGTTGATGTATTTTAATTAAGTCAAGTGTCAAGTTCTCTACAACCGGATATTAACAAATTCCCATCTGCCACATAACCGCGGGCACGGCTTTCGAAAGATAATACCCTGCAGGGGTGTCCCAAGTTAGCCCGTCACAAGCTCTCACGGTCAACGAAGGATTTTCCTTCTCCCGGGAAGACCCGATCAGTCTCGGAATCCCGGTTTACAAGACATTTCGACAATGGTAAAACAAGACCAGCAAAGCCGCCCGATGTGCTGACAAATCCCGATAGGAGCTGCACATATCTCGTTCTCAGGGCACATCGGATAAGTCAAGTTACGAGTAAATCCAGTCCTCATGTTGCCCCGAGGTGGCCCCACAGGTTGCTCGGTTCGGACCAACACTCGAAGGAGCACTGGCCCGGGGGGGTTAAAATAAAGATGACCGTTGAGTCTGCAGAACCCAAGGGAAAAAGGCTTAGGTGGCAAATGTTCAAACCAAGGTTGGGCCTTGCCGGAAGAGTTTTATTCAAAGCGAACTGTCAAGGGGGTCCCATAAATCACCCAAGCGCGTAAGGAACGCAAAATCAAGGAACATAACTCCGGTATGACGGAAACTAGGGCGGCAAGAGTGGAAGAAAACACCAGGCATAAGGCCGAGCCTTCCACCCTTTACCAAGTATATAGATGCATTAATTAAAATAAGATATATTGTGATATCCCAAAAGTCATATATCCATGTTCCAACATGGAACAAACTTCATCTTCACCTGCAACTAGCAACGCTATAAGAGGGGCTGAGCAAAAGCGGTAACATAGCCAAACAACGGTTTGCTGGGAAGGGTGAAAAGGTTAGAGGCTGACATGGCAATATGGGAGGCATGATATAGCAAGTGGTAGGTAGCGCGGCATAGCAATAGAACGAACAACTAGCAAGCAAAGATAGAAGTGATATCGAGGGTATGGTCATCTTGCCTGAAATCCCGCTAGGAAGAAGAACGAGTCCATGAAGAAGACAAACGGATGTAGTCGAACGAATCCTCACAACTCCGGAATGAAACCGAAGCTAACGAGAGAAGCAAACCGGAAAGAAGCAAACAACATGGTAAACACACAAGCATAAACATGGCATGATGCACAATCAAGTATGATGCATGTCCGGTTTAAGTAGGCATGGCATGGCAAAGTGCACAAACAATACTACAAATTAAGTGGAGCTCAATATGCAACGAGTTGCATATTGACGAAACACCACATCAATTATTTAGTTCTCTCTCATTTATGTACCCAACAATATTAAATGTTGTTAAACATGGCAAGGGGTGAAGCATATGAAAACTACCTATTTAGGCAAGTTCAAATGAGGCTGGAATAACAAACAACAATTCCGGAAAATCCTCATATGCATATATCGAATTTGCTACTATTCTGCCCTAAACCATATTTTAATGTTGTTAAAAAGCAAAATAAACTGCACCATGTTAATCTATGCATTTTTTACCCCATTTACATATAAAGTTTATTAAATTCAGAGCAACGGCTAATTAGTAATGAAATAAATCATTTTAACATGGCATTTATGCAAATTAAAGCAAACAGCAAGTTAAACATTTTAAACATGGATGAAAGTTGCATATTATGAAACTAGATGAAATTCTAAGCACTTTACATATATGAAGTTTTTACATATGATGCATGGTTAATTAGTTATTACATGCATGAACATGAGGATTTTTCGGTAAAACTGCACTCTCTGGATAAATAGCAAATCGTCTAGAACTGGAAAAAACGATGCAGGCTGAATCTGGCAGGCTGGCCCAACAGGAAAAAATAACAGAGGAAGGGCGTTGGGGTGTGGCCTCACCCAGTGGGCCTTGGCCCGGTCGATGCATGCGGCTGAGGCGCGCTGGGCCTGACGCAGATATGGCACAAGCGGGCGAGGGCCGCGGTCAACGGGGCGACCGGCTGCGCGTCCAGGCGATCGAAGCAGAGGGTGGGTCGTCCTTGTTCGTCCCTGAGACACAGAGACAGCGATTGAGAGAGAGGAAAACAGAGGAGGAGCGGAGGACGGAGAGAAGGGGTCGGTGACCTGTGGGGTCCGGCGGCGCGGGAAGCAGCGGGTCGGCTAGCAGGCTTCAGAGATGGCCGGATCGGGCCAGTTCGCGTCGGGGAGGCGAGGAGGCAGGGTTGGCTCGTGGCTGGGTCAACGGGGTCGAGCGGGCGAAGAAGAGCAGCACGACAGGGGCCAGCAGGTGCGGCGACGCGATGCAAAGCAGCGCACGAGCTCTGGCGAGCAGGCAAGGCGGAGGGAGAAGGGCGGCTCAGGCCGGCCGGCGCTCCATGCGGATCCTGGTAGAGAAGGCAAATGCATGGAGAGGGAGAAAGATTAGAGAGAAAGCACGGAGAGAAAATAAAGGGAAGGGAGGAGGAGAAAAACGAGACAACGACCTGACGGCGTGCACCGACGAGGCGAGGAGGAGCATGACACAGGGGCTCGGGTGCTGCTGCTCATCGCCGGCGGGGAGGCACGGCTGGCTGCGCGAGATGGAGGCGCACGTGAGGAGGTGACGTGCGGCCAGCGGGCGGAGGAGACGAAGCCGAGCGCTCCTGCTCGAGGTCTCGGGCAGACGGACTGCAGGCGCGCGGGGTGGCTGCAGGATGGATGGATTTTTGGATCTGGAGGTGAGCGCTAGTGGTTGGCTTGCTGGTGATCCCGAGGGAAATGGAGAGGGTGACGGCGGCGTGGGAATTTGGAGGAGAAGGTGGAGGCTTGGCTGCGCAGGTTGGAGCGAAGGGGATCTGGGAGGATCCCGAGGAAGGAGGGAGTTGGTTGGCTGGTGGCGGAAATGGGATGGATGGATTGGACTAGGGTTAGGCTGTTTATATAGTAGGTTGAGTTTGGGTAGGGGTTAATCTGGTCCATCCGATCGTAATCGGGCGGTCGAGAATAGATAGGTTAGGGAGTCCAAATAAGAAAACGGAGATGTTTTATAGATGTTAGGAGATGATCTGAATGCAAGGGTGATGACTGAGCGGATCGGGATCAGGACACTTTCGGACGTGCGCGAGGGGTCTGAGGGATGTGCAGAGAGGTTAGGAAGCTAGGCCAGGGGGAAACAAAATCTGGTTGGTCACGGAACGTCAACGAAGGCAAAGGGAACGTGGCAACTACGAGCAACGGCAAGTTTTATGAAAACATGCGGTGATGAATGCAACAAACAAATAAATACACGCGACGATAACAAAAAACATGGAAGGCGTCTCGAGCATCGGTCTCGGGGCGTTACACCCAAAGAGGGTAATGGCAATAATGAGAAAAACCCAGTAGTGGATAAACCTCCTGAGACACAACCAAAGTGCCAACGTCAGCGGCGCCGCTCTAAATCACGTCGTGGAAAAGACAGCAATACCGGCACCGGGGACAACAACACTCCGGGCGACGCGCAAGACCAAGAAGACCCCATCAAGCCAACCTCCGAACAGGACGACCGGGAAGATGGGCAAATTGGCCCGGATGAACAGGCTGTAAACGAAGACTCAGAGGATAGTAATTATCTTCCACTCTCCGAGGATGAGGTGAGCCTCAGCGACGAAGACTTTATCGTGCCTGAGGAAGCCCTTGAGCAGGAGCGCTTTAAGCGCCGGCAAATAGCCACTGCAAGGAGCCTGAAAAAGAAGCAGCAGCAGCTTCAAGCTGACCAAGATCTGCACAACGACAGGTGGACTAATGTTCTGGCAGCCGAGGAATACGGCCTTAGGCGCCCAACCAAGAGTTACCCGAAGCATAAGCTGCTACCTCAATTCGACGACGAGGCGCTAGAGCCCATACCATCAGCGTGTAACGCGGCGGACCGACCACCACGTGGCCGTGACAAAACAACAACTCAAGCTGAACACCAGCTCGTACCACCTCGCCGAAAAGATAGAGACACAACAGCTCGGGGATATACGTACGACCTACGGCAGGACTTGGAAAATAGAGTAGGTCAGACCATATCGATCTACGGATCGCGGGGGCGTGCCCCGACGCGCAAGGACGGCTATCTAGCCGGGCGCGACAATCATAACCACCTCCGGGCCAAAAATCGCAGACGAACTCCATCCGAGTTGCGTTGTGACTTGGCCCGATATAGAGGCGCCGCACACCCCCTCTGCTTCACTAACGAAGTAATGGAGCACGAATTCCCAGAAGGGTTTAAACCCATGAATATCGAATCATATGATGGAACAACAGATCCCGCAGTATGGATTGAAGACTTTCTTCTCCATATACATATGGCTCGCGGTGATGATCTTCATGCCATCAAATACCTCCCGCTAAAACTCAAAGGACCAGCCCGACACTGGTTAAACAGCATGCCAGAAAACTCCATTGGCAGCTGGGAGGACTTGGAAGATGCCTTCCGTGACAACTTACAGGGTACATATGTCCGACCTCCGGATGCCGATGACCTAAGTCACATAGTTCAATAGCCCGGAGGGTCAGCCAGGAAATTCTGGACTAGATTCCTAACTAAAAAGAACCAGATCATCGACTGTCTGGATGCTGAAGCCCTAGCGGCCTTTAAGCATAGCATTCGCGACGAATGGCTCGCCTGGCACCTCGGCCAAGAAAAGCCGAATTCCATGGGAGCCCTCACGACACTTATGACCCGCTTTTGCGCGGGCGAAGATAGTTGGCTAGCCCGCAGCAGCAAAATGCAAGCGAACCTGGCACCTCTGAAGCCCGAAATAGAAGTGCCAAACCACGGCGCAACAGGCACAAGCGTCGGAATAACGGTGACAATGCCGATGACACGGCGGTCAACGCTGGATTTAGTGGCTCCAAGTCCGGTCAGCGGAAGAAGCCATTTAAAAGAAGCAATCTGGGCTCATCTAGCTTGGACCGAATCCTCGATCGACCATGTCAGATCCACGGCACCCCCTATAAACCCGCCAATCATACCAACAGAAGTTGTTGGGTCTTTAAACAAGCCGGTAAGTTAAATACCGAGAATAAGGAGAAGGGGTCTCCAAGTGAGGACAACGACGAGGAGCCCCGTCCACCGAACATAGGGGGACAGAAGAAATCCCCACCCCCCAAGTCAAAACGGTGAACATGATATACGTTACTCATATCCCCCAGAGGGAGCGCATACGCGCGCTCAGGGACGTCTATGCCATAGAGCCAGTCGCCCCAAAATTCAATCCATGGTCATCCTGCCCGATCAATTTCGATCGCAGGGACCATCCGACCAGTATCCGTCATGGCGGCTCAGCTGCACTAGTCCTCGACCCAATCATTGATGGATTCCACCTCACGCGAGTCCTCATGGACGGTGGCAGCAGCCTTAACCTGCTCTATCAGGACACAGTCCGCAAGATGGGCATCGATCCGTCAAGGATCAAGCCCACAAAAACTACCTTCAAAGGAGTAATACCAGGTGTAGAGGCCCGTTGCACGGGCTCAACCACATTGGAAGTTGTCTTCGGATCGCCGGACAACTTCCGAAGCGAAGATTTGATCTTCGACATCGTCCCCTTCCGCAGTGGCTACCATGCACTGCTTGGACGAACCACATTTTCTCGCTTTAATGCTGTGCCACACTATGCCTATCTCAAACTTAAGATGCCCGGACCACGCGGTGTCATAACAGTCAAGGGAAACATGGAACGCTCCCTTCGTACCGAGGAGCACACCGCGGCCCTGGCAGTGGAAGTACAGGGCGGCCTTATCAAGCAGAACATCAATTCAGCGGCCAAGCCCCCGGACACTATTAAACAAGTCCGGACTACTCCGCAGCATGACAGTCCAGCTCATCAGGAGTTCGACTAGCAATTCTTCCTCCATCTCAGTCCCGACCGGCTTGCGGCGTACGTACCGTGCATACATAACTACGCACTAAAAATACCATGGGCAAAGACGGAGGCATAACTCGATCATGGTCCACAATACGGCTCGACCTCATCTGGGCACTCATACTTTCCCTTTTCTCTCTATCCTTTTCAGGTTTCTTTTCCACGGGCCACTGACGACGGCCTGATCGTTGATCCTTTCGAAGGATAAACATACCAAAGAGGCAAGTAGCATAGACGTGTGGCAGAATACCTAGATGATCTTCTTGACGATCACTTTACCTGTTTTCAGGACCCACATGCAGCTTCCCCTTGGTCTCGACATGTTAAATAGCCCTATTACTTATCACATTACCTGTACAAAATACGCTTTGACGCATCAATCAGATTATAATGGAAATAGTTTCTGGCCCAACATACATGGCACTGGCCTACTCCTTCATTATATTTCACTATTTTTATTGATTGCACTCGTACACATTGGTCTGACTTAAATCGCCAGGGGCTCCATTGCACTCCATACGTTTGCAACAAGTCTGAACACTTTTACAGTATAATTCGGTGCCTCGAATATAGCATTATATGCATCGGCTCCGAATCATGTCTTTGGTCAATAGTTGGGTTGCCCGGCTCCTGTGCTTGCTACCTTACGTTCCGTTTTATCGGCTAGGGTAGTAAAGGGAGAACTACTGCGATTGTGTTTCTGGTTCATCCGGATAAACACCTCAGTAGAGAAAGCTGAAAACTGACTGTCATGATGCGGCTAAAATCTCTTGCGATTTTTTCCGCATTATGCGACGGATCGGCCTCCACCCGATCAGGTGTCTACAGCGCCCTAGTCTGGATAAACAAATACTAACTAGGGCCTACGCCTACATTCCTATTGTCAAACTCCTATGGCTAAGTGAGGGTGATAAAGCCACATAGTCCGATTGCCTGGTTTGACGCACTAAACACCTCCTTCAAGGACCAAACTCTTGGGTCAAGTGTGTTTAGGTTCCAACCCGAACACCCCCGTACTACCTACGTGGGGGCAGAAGCCGACGACTGTCCAATTCTCTGATTTAATAAACGGCCGCATAGGAGGAAATATTTTCACAAAACAACAAGCAATATATTACATATAGGCTTTGTTCCATAATACAGGACCGGATAACACGAATACATTCATTCAAAAATAATGTCCTTCGCATACTAGCCCTCTGCAATGTGGGATCCTTCCAGGACATCATCAAAACACAGCTTGGGCGTGCGGTGCTCTTTGCCCACAGGCGGTCCCTCGGTCGCAAGCTTGACGACGTTCATCTTCGCCCACTGTACCTTGACACGGGCGAAGGCCATCCGCGCACCTTCAATGCAGACCGATCGCTTTATGGCATCAAGCCGAGGGCAGGCATCGACCAGCCACTTCACGATCCCGAAGTGGCTGCTGGGTATGGCTTCGGCAGGCCACAGACTGATCATCAAATCCTTCATGGCCAATCCGGCCACCCTATGCAGTTCGGTCAGCTGTTTCAGCTGATCGCTAAGGGGCACTGGATGCTCTGGCGCAAGGTATTGTGACCAGAATAGCTTCTCCATTGAGCTCCCCTCTTCGGCTCGGATGAACTCCGCAGCATCAGCAACACTGCGAGGCAGATCCGCAAACGCTCCTGGAGAACTCCAAATCCGGGTCAGTAAGAGGTACCTTTTCTTCACAAATTTGCTCTGCATAATAAAGGAATTACCCGCCGTAATCTACTTGGCCTCCTGGATTTCCCGGAGGGCGCCCTGGGCCTCAACCCGGGCCTCTTGTGCGCTTTGGAGGGCCTTAGCAAGTTCGGACTCTTGGTCCGTAATCTTGCGCTCCAAGGACTCGCATTTCTTTATGGCGTCCTTGAGCTCCTGCTGAACCTCCCCAAACCTTGACTTGTGTTTTTTGTGGGCGGCTTGTTCCTTCTCCGCTTTCTTCTAGGCCTCGGCCAACGCGTTCTTGAGGGACTCCACCTCGGCCCCAGCTCCTATGAAACATCATAATAACATGATGAACACAAACAATTCATATCATTTTAGATCTGAACAAGCCATTGCATACCTTGCTTGTCCTCTAGTTGTTTTTTGACACAGCCGAGTTCTTCATCAGCTTGCTCCAGACTCTGCTTCAGTTTGGAGACTTCGGCAGAATGGGAGGTCGCAGCCAGCATCGACGCCTTCTTATTCATACAGACATATATGATTAGTCTCCTGCGAAAATTATTTGATCCTCTGTCCGGCCTTTCTTTTTGAACACCGGACAGAGTCTCAGGGGCTACTGTCTATACTACGGCATTCTTTTTGCATAATTACATCACATACCTCAAAGCCTGTTAGAAGGCTGGCGCAGGCTTCGGTCAGTCCGCTCTTAGCAGACTGAACCCTCTCAACCACCGTACCCATAAGGATATGGTGTTCTTCTATAATGGAAGCACCTTGAAGCCCTTCCAGTAGAGTATCCGGTGCCTCTGGATGGACAGAAGTCACCGGCGGAATAGGTGCACCTCCTTCTTTTGAAGGAGGTTGCTTACCTGATTCCGGAGCCGTATGGGCCTCCAGAATAGTATTCGGCAGGGGGCCGAATTGGGTATGGCCCCCATTGCCAGTTTCCAGAGGGATCTACTCCCCCATGTGTCCGGCGGCCAAGGTATCATCCTCTGGAACCGTCTCAACAGCCTCCTGTACCTCTCCCTGGCCTGGGAGGGTCCTTGGGGACAACACCTCGGCGTCGTCCGTAGCCTTGGGGGAGGAGGCTGGAGGAGGCGACCCGCTGTCCATCACGTTTGGATACAGCGAATTCCCCGAAGATGAGGATCGCTGGAGGTGGATGTGAGTCGGACTGCAGCGCATGATTCAACATGTTAAAACCACGAAGTAAAGGAGCTGGATATATATGTGCATGAGTGCCTTTTAGTACTTACGATTCGGCCCTAGGACGCCACTCAAAGCTGCTATCGGTGTCCGGTTCAGAATTGTCCGCAAGGGAGACCCTCCCTTTCTTGGACGCATCCGCCTCCGCCTCCAAATCCGTGGAGGCCGCCCTTTTCTTCCTTCCCCCCTCGGGGGGAGAATTGCTTTCCTCCTCCTCGTCATCATTCCTGACGGGGGAGGAGTGGGTTTTGGCGTCTTCGGACGTTGTGTCCGAAGTGCCTTTACGGCGGAGGCTGCTTCTCGCCTCCTGACCCTTCTTCTAGCCCTTCTTCTCCGGCGCCTGGTAGGGCGCCGGAACCAGCATCTTCATCAGAAGTGGGATAGCTGGGTTTTTAGGCAGCGGAGCTGGACACTGGACCCGCTCCGCCTTCTTTATCCAGCGCTAAAAAGACAAATGGAAATGCTTAGACATCTTCCTTGAATGCATAGGTAGAGGATACACCTTGAAATATGAGGAACTTACCGAATTGGCGGGATAAGTCAGGTTATAGCCGCGGTCCTCGGTCTTCGGCCAAGTCTGATTGGCCTTGAAAAGCACCTTCCAGATACCTTCGTGCGTGGCGCCGAAGAACTGTTTCAAGGTCTGGTGCTTGGCCGGATCGAGCTCCCACAAATGGCAGGTCCGGCTTTGGCAAGGAAGGATCCGGCAAAAAAGCATCACCTGGATCACATTGACAAGCTTGATGTTCTTGTCCACCATGTTCTTGTCCGACGACGCCCAGTCCAGGCCCTTTTTTAGCCAGGAGGTAAGCCGCATTGGGGGCCCGGACTTGAATTCAGGAGCCGTGGCCCAGGTGGTGTCACGGGGCTTTGTGACGTAGAACCACTGTTGTTGCCACCCTTTGACGGTCTCCACAAAGGTGCCTGTGGGCCATGTGACATTGGACAGCTTGCTCACCATGGCGCCTCCGTACTCTGCATGCTGACCATCCACCACTTTTGGCTTCACATTGAAGATCTTTAGCCATAATCCAAAGTGGGGTGGGATGCGGAGGAAGGCCTCGCACACGACAATGAATGCCGAGATGTTGAGGAAAGAATTTGGGGCTAGATCATGGAAATCTAGCCCGTAGTAGAACATGAGTCCGCGGACGAAGGGGGGAGGGGAAATCCTAACCCGCGGATGAAGTGGGGAATGAATACCACCCTCTCGTTGGGCTCCAGGGTGGGGACGATCTGCCCCTTGGCCGGAAGCCGGTGGGTGATTTCCTGGGCCAAGTACCCTGCTTCCTGGTGCTCCGTGATGTTCTCCTCCGTGACGGAGGAGGCCATCCACTTGCCCTGTGCTCCAGATCCGGACATGGTCGGAGTGCTTTTTGGGGGCGGAAAGGATGGAAGCTTGGGCGCTGGAGTTCGAGAACAGATGGGCAGAGAGGAAGAAGGTGTGGGTGAAAGAGTGAATCCTTATCCTCTTATAAAGGCAGCGAATATCAAACGCCTCCCCACTCACCTTAAAACTCGCCTATTCCCCAAGGGTCGTGCGGCCAGCGCGGTTGGATTACCCACACCCGTATTAATGAGAATCCTGTGATAGGGGGACACGATCTCTGCTTCGACAAGACGTGCCAATGAAAACCGCATCTTGAAACATGGAGCGGGAGGCTAAAAAATGGTACAAAATAATGACCGGGCAGGGACGTAACGTCTCACTACAAAGGTTGTCAGTAGATGGGACTTGCGAAATATTATACTCTTTGCGGCTGTGTGTGGTGCCTGTTTTGCAGAGCCGGATATGTTTTCTGTGTTCGAGGACTACTTTGAAGTATTCGGAGGAGGAACCCGCCTTGCAATGCCGAAGACAATCTGCGCGCCGGACACGTCGTCATTGAAGCCTGGTTCAGGGGCTACTGAGGGTGTCCTGGATTATGGGGTCCTCAGGCGTCCGGGCTATGTGACGTGGGCCGGACTAATGGGCCATGAAGAAACAAGATAGAAGACTTCTTCCCGTGTCCGGATGGGACTCTCCTTTGCGTGGAAGGCAAGCTTGGTGTTCGGATATGAAGATTCCTTTCTCTGCAAACTGACTCTGTATAACCCTAGGTCCCTCCGATGTCTATATAAACCGTAGGGTTTAGTCCATAGAGAAATAATCATAATCATATAGGCTAGATTGCTAGGGTTTAGCCATTACGATCTCGAGGTAGATCAATTCTTGTAAACCCCATATTCATCCAAGATAATAAAGCAGGAAGTAGGGTATTACCTCCATCAAGAGGGCCCGAACCTGGGTAAACATCGTGTCCCTGTCTCCTGTTACCTTCGATCCTCAAACGCACAGTTCGGGACCCCCTACCTGAGATCCGCCGGTTTTGACACTGACACGGAGCGCCGCAGGCCCCAACCACCTGCGGCCTTGACTGACGCGTGGCGACTGACGGGACATGGGCGTCTCCGCTTCCCCACGCCGCCTCAGCAACTGCTCGACTTGACGAGACCCTGCTGCATGCAGAAGAAAACCATCATTACCTTAGATCGTGGAGGTCGGCGGTTGGCCTCCTTTTGGCTATAAATGAGGAGAGGAGCGGAGCCCCCGTCGCTCATCTCTTTCTCCACTTCGCCTGCTTTTTCTTCTTTCTCCATGCTCCACCGTCTGGCTGCAACACCCATGGCACCGATAAGGAGGTTCTCCGCCGCTGAAAAAGGAAAGGCACCCTTGAAGAGCAGGGGCCACTTCCGCCGAAGAAGAGGTTGGCCCGCCCCTGCAATGTCATTGTGAGGCAGGAGGTGACGAGGCCTTGGCAGGAGCGGCCTCCCCCAGCTACCCGCTGCCCTTGTACGCCCTGGCAGAAGGCTCCGGAGGAGGGAGCAGCGGGCCGCGCCGCTCGCGCCATGGCCTTGGTGGCCGAGCTGTTGTGGCCCGCACCGCCAGCCCACGAACTCATGCCGAGGGCTCCTCACGCGAATTCGTGGTGTGGCCAGCAATGTCCCCGCAGACGTGGATCAGATTCCCGCAGTTCTTCCCTGAAGAGATGCCACCGAGGGGGCCACTTGAGCTGTGGCTACAGCACGCCGGGTGTGGCACACCGGCGACGGGAGTAGAGGTCAAGGTCGTCTCCCCGGGCAAGTTCTTCATGACCCGCGGATGGGGTGAGGTCACCCACGCCTGCTGCGTGGAGGGGGCCCTCGCCATCCACTTCGAGTACGACGGCGCCTCCACCATGTCCTTCAAGGTCTTTGATGAGGAAGGTCATCGCCTGGAGTGCTGCCCTGGAGGGGGTCGCCTGGACGGTGCGAGGGCTGGCGATGTACCCGCCCTTGGCCCCGCCGACAGCTCCTCCAGCAGCAGTGATGGCACCTGGGAGTCGAGCGACTCTCCGAGCCTGACGAGATTCTGGAGACGAGCGACGCCAGCTATGTGCCTCCGAGCTCTCAGCGCGCCCGGAGCACAGCAGCGGCGTCCGCTGGTCATTGCCGTTGATCTGGATGGGGTTGGCGCCGGCCTCCCATGGCCCACTGTTGATGATGGCGTCAGCGGCGACGCCTGTAGATATGGCTCCTGGAAACCTTCTTCTTTTGTTCCCTGCGAGGAATCAAGATGAACCCCATGGGGGTGTGTAAAGGATCTGTAGTACTTTTGTAGCGATGTTAATCCTATTATGAAATCCGTGATTGCACTCCTTGCTTCGGCATTGTTCCCCTTTTTCGCCCTCGTGGCAGCTTAGTGCTTACGCCGACAGCTCCCAGTCCCCAGGCAGGCTTCAGTCGTCGCTGGTATACCAGGTCGCGATGCCGTGGTCAAGGCTAGGAGGTGAGCGGCCCAGGGTCCGGTAAGAGCTCCTGAGGCACGATGCTCAAGAGGTCCCCCTTAGCGTGCAAGCAACTTCCTAAAGATAGAAAGGAAGGCGGCATTGCTCGAGTAAGGCTGTAGGAGCCGAAAATCCTAAGTCGCGTGCTGGGCTTGACTTGAATACGTGAGTTATCTTATCAAGCCTGAGGTGGTTCTCTAGTGTAGTGCCCGATTCATGCACTAGTGGAGGTGGTATGGCTGGGGTAGGCCCGCGCCAGCTTCCCTCTCTTTTTCACGCCCTTCTAGGTGCTCTGCGTCCTCGGGTCCCGACCCTCGAGCGAGCTCAGCCGCCGCTGGTATGTGAGGTCGCGGTGCCGTGGTCAAGTCCAGGCGGTGTGGGGTGTAGAGTCAGTAAGAGCTCTTGGGATGCGATGCTCAGGACCCCCTTTAACGCGCAAGCAAATTGCGTGAAAAAGGAAGGAGCCTGTGGCGCTGCCCGTTGTCGGTCTCCGGAGGTTCCTGTAGGTTAGCGCGAGTGAGGAATACAGATTGCAATCGCGTTCACTGGCCTACCGCTGGTCTTTCCACAAGAAGATGAAGGCACTGAGGGCCTGGTGAGGTGACGTGCGCGGGGCATGCCGCGAGCCAGAGCTCGACCACTCAGGTTTGTCAGCGTTGCAGGGACGGACCCGAGCACAAGCGACGTGCCAGCATGAGTAGCCCCCATTGCGGGATGAGCAGGAGGCCGGTCAGCAACGTGGGCGGCCGCGAGGGGTCACGGGCAAGCAAGTGATTATCATGAAATGACTCAAGCAATGAGGCAAGTTAGTATCGGACAGGCAAATGACAATCATAGGGTGAATCATGCAAGGAGGCAAGCTAGTTCAGATAGATGAAAGAATGATACATGCCACTAGGACGGACCCGAGTCGCCTGGGGATGATGCAGCCCGAGGGTCGCCCCCAATTAGAGTAAGCTAAAGATGCAAAAGGATACACCTCGCAGGGATAGGCCCGTGAGACTTGGGGATGATGCTGCCCGACGGGCGCTCCCAATTGAAAGAACCGGAAAGAGTCACCTGATACTGTTGCTGGAGTGGTGTTGTAGTAGCTGAAGATGCGTCCTGGAGAAGTTGCTCATCAAGAGTCGCTAGGGTCCTGAGCCTCGGGAGGTTCTGGGGGCCCAGGCGGCTCATGAAGAACCGTCGTCCTCTCTTCCAGGACCACGTGATGCCTGGCCTCCTGAGCCGCCAGAATGCTCTGCAAGTGGCACTAGAAGGTGACAGTCGCGTTAGGCAAGACAAATGGCATGCGAACATAGCTGTGGGGTGGACCCTCGCACCGTCCAATGCGCGAATGCTAGAGACACCCCTGAGATGCGGCCCTGGAATGTTGACGCAGACGCGCAGCCCGCCGTCCTCGCCAGGATGGGGAGCTGCGCCGGGTGGTGGGCGGCGGTCGCCGCGTATGGTCCTTGCCTCTTGAAGCTCCTGGGTTGCCTTGGTGATGAACACCTGAGCACTGGGCGCTCCACGCCTTGTGCCCTCCTGAGGGAAACGTGCAGTGAAGCACGCCTCCACGTGGTGCCCGAGCGCCTCCCTCGTGACGTTGGCCAAGTCTGAGGCCCTCCAGAAGAGATCCCCCGAGCCCAACCTGAGGAAGGCGCCGGGCGCGCCTTCCTATGCGAGGGAGGGAGGCGCCCCGTCCGTGGGCGCAAGTCCTGAGGTGGTGCCACTGGAAAACGCTGCTCTCCTGAGGCCCTTGGTGGAGTAGTTGCTTCTTCTTCTTGGGGATGGCCTCAGGAGGGTACATGGCACCTTCATTGTCTGGGTCTTCGGCTGCTGCCGCCTGGTAAGGGCGCTCGAGAGAGCACACCGCATCCCTTTCCTCACAGGCGATCGTGATGACGCCACCGCTCTCTAGCATCTTGAGGACGTTGTAGCCATGATGGGTCACCACCATAAACTTGGCCAGGGCTGGATTCCCAAGGATGGCTTTGTATGGTAGGCGGATGTGGGCGACGTCGAAGTCAACGAGCTCTGTGCCGTAATTGTCGCGCTGGCCGAAGGTGACAGGAAGGCAAACCTGCCCTATCGGGGTGGTGGAGCCGTCAGTCACTCCTGAGAAGGGCTTGGTAGGCTGTAGCTGATCTTATGGCACTTGGAGGTGGTCGAAAGTCTCAACGGACAGAACATTGAGCCCTGCACCGCCGCTGATGAGGGTCTTGGTGACTGGGACATTACTGATGATGGGCGAGCAGAGCATCGTGAGGGCGCCGGCAGTTGCCGCACACTTGAGCTGGCCTGCCGAGCTGAAGGTAATGGCGCACTTGGACCACTTGAGCGGGCGCGTGGCCTCGAGCCTGGGAAGGGCCGCGTTCACCTCACGAGCAAACTGCTTGAAGATACGCTGAGAGGCTGGGGCCCGAGCGCCACCCAAGATGCAGGCGATGGCGCGTGGCTCCTGGAAGCCCCCATCCCCCTCGTCCTGATGATGGTCTTCATTCCTTCTTGGTGGTGGTGGCAGCCGAGGGAGGCTAGCGTTGCCCTGGGGGCGATCCTCACGAGGCTGGTCTCTCCAGGTGCCCTCGCGAGGCTGGTCTTGCCAGCGGTCCTCAAGAGGCCGGTCGCGCCACTCCTGGCGGGGGCCGCGGTCGTCCCAGCATCCCCCACTTCGTCCTCCTCCTCGGCCATAGCCACGTTCGTTGCACTCGGGGCGTTGACCGAAGCGCCCATCGTGGATGGCCTTGAGCTCCTGACAGTTGGTGGTGTTGTGGTTGTGAACGCTGTGGAAGGGGCAGAACGAGCGGTTGGCCTTGGATGACTCGGGGTGGTCACGACCGCGCTTCATCTCCGGCTCCGCCGCGAGCACGGCAGCCCCCTTGCGCTTCACGTCCTTGATCTTGGCCTTCTTGTCCTTCTGATCGCTAGCTGGGAGCTCGAGGAGAGAAAGGCGCCCTTCCTCGGCCCTCGCGCACTTGGTTGCCATGTTGAACATCTCCAGGGCCGTGCATACGTCTTTGTGGATGGCGAGCTCCTCCTTCATCTTGATGTCGCGGACGCCATAGAAGAACACGGAGATGATGGTCTCATCCGTCACCTTGGGGATCTTGAGGCGGACGTTGTTGAAGCGCTGGATGTACTTCTGCATGGTCTCCCCTGGCTGCTACCTTGATGCGCCGCAGGTCACCTGCGGCCGGTGGGCAATCACGAGTGTCGTGGAAGTTGGCGATGAAACGCTCACGCATCTCACCCCAGGAGGAGATCGATCCCACGAGCGCGCGCCATCCTTGAGGGCCATGGGAAACCAGTTTGCCATGACCTTCTCGTCCCTGTTGGCCACCTCGATACTCAGTTCATAGAGCTACAAGAACTCTGCAGGGTCGGGGGTGCCGTCATAGCACGGCGGCAGGTCGGGCTTGAACTTGTCGGGCCAGACGACGCTTGGCAGCTCGGGAGTGAAGGCATGACAGCCTGCTGTGGTCACCGGAGCCCGTCGCGGAACCTGGTCTTGGTATCCACGCGCCGCCGCTGCAGGCGGTACGCTGTCTTGACACGGTGGTGCTGGGAGCACGGGATCATTTTCTTGCGGCCGAGGGACTTCTTGGCAGCTTACTTCTTCATGCGCAGGTGCCCTGCACAGTGAGTCGCGCTACGAGGCTGCGCGTCTTGGTGCGAGGGCGGCGTCTTGATGAGGAGGTGGTGGAAGCACTCCATGGGCTACATCGCCTGCAGCTGGAGGTGGGCGAGGTAGCAAGAGAGACGGTGCAGGAGATCCTCCAGCGGCGCTGACGAGCTCGGTGATGTGGTCCAGCCAATCTTCGTAGAGGTCGTCGACCTGGCGGTAACGCAGGAGCTCACGTGCCATGAGCAGCGTGGCCTGTGCGTCCATGGGCGCACGACGAGCGTGGGACGACGAGCCGGCCGGAGTCAACAGTGGGGTAGCGGTGCGTCTGTCCCGCCGCACAGAGGGGTGCAACGATGAGGCTTGCTGCTCGTTTCCGGCCGGGCCGGAGGCAGCGTTGGCAGCGGGTGATGGAGAACGGCGGGGAGGTCCGCCGACGGGCGCCGTCTGAGAGACACAAGCGGCAAGGGCGGCCGGGCGCTCGGCACGGGCTCGGCGAGCGTCAGCCATGGATGCGGCGGAGTAGCAGAGCGTTGATCAATGAAAGGAAAGCTCCGGCGCACCCCTACCTGGCGCGCCAAATGTCGGATTACGGGTTCCGGCAAACCCTTGAGGTTCGAACACTGGGGTTCGCACGAACAACTCTCTCTATCCCTAGCTCGCTCGCACAAGGATCTCAAGGCCTAGCTAGACGAACCCAAAGAACAAGAGACACGAGAGTTTATACTGTTTATACTAGTTCGGGCCACCGTTGTGGTGTAATACCCTACTCCAGTGTGGTGTGGTGGATTGCCTCGTAGGCTGAGGAAGAATAAGTACAAGGTAAGAACAGCCTCCTTAGGAGAGGTGTTCTTGGGCTCGGTAAGCTGGTGGGATGGCCTTGGTGGAATGGATCCGATCCAAGATGAGTTGCCTCCTGTGGTCGTGGCTAGTCCTATTTATAGAGGCATTGGTCCTCTTCCCAAATGTTAGGCGGGAAGGGATCCCATAACGGCCAATTTCAAAGGGAGACAACTAGTACAAGCTATCCTGACAAAAGGTGGTCTTTGCCTGCCAAAGGCTCTGCTGGTGGCGCCGCCGTGGGCTCCGCGGTGACCTCTGTGCTGCCGTCCTGCTGGTCTTGGTCTCGTTGCACCGATATGGAAACCTTTGCCTGACTCCTCAGGACTCCTCGCCTGCGCCTGCCTCTTTAGCACCAAAGAGGAAACTGGCACTCTGCGCCCGCTGGCGCCCGCATGGCCTTGATCGTCATGGATCACGTCACGTGAACCTCGCGAGGTGCCCCTTGCATAGATATCTCCGCTCCTCGAGAGCCAGCCTAGTGAGGCTGCCATGAGGAGGTTTGGTGTCGTCCGCCTCGCGAGGCTTGGCCCCTTGCGAGGGTCTTGAGTGGTCGCTACTGAAGATGGGCCGTACCGGGCTGTTGGTGGAGCCGCGTCGTGGGCCGCAGGCAGGCAGGTCTGGGTACCCCCGTTCCCAGGACGCCGACACATGTCATCATTCTTATTGCATTACTCCGTTTTTCCATGAACTTAATACACTAGATGCATGCTGGATAGCGGTCGATGTGTGGAGTAATAGTAGTAGATGCAGGCAGGAGTCGGTCTACTAATCTTGGACGTGATGCCTATGAAATGATCATTGCATGTATATCATCATAATTATTTGAAGTTCTATCAATTTCCCAAGAGTAATTTGTTTACGCACCGTTTGCTATTTTCTCGAGAGAAGCCACTAGTGAAACCTACGGCCCCCAAGTCTTCTTTCTCATATATTTGCCTTGCGATCTACTTTTCCTTTGCATTTTTATTCAGATCTATTCAACCAAAAAATACAAAAATACCTTGATGTGTTTTATATTTATTTATTTTATTTGGCGTTCGGTCTATCAATCTACTACAATTTACCTCATGTCTGCTTGCCTATCTTGAGGCGTCGTACCCCGGAAGGGATTGACAACCCCTTTAACTCATCGGGTTGCGAGGTGTTGTTGTTTGTGTGCAGGTGCTATTTACGTTGTGTTGCTTGGTTCTCCTACTGGTTCGATACCTTGGTTTCATAACTGAGGGAAATACCTACCGTCAATGTGCTACATCATCCCTCCCTCTCCGAGGAAATACCGATGTAGTTGCAGCTACCATCAAGGAGAATTTCTGGCGCCATTGACGGGGAGGATCTTCAACACAACCAGGTTCCTAACACAAATCTCATCTCCTTGCAATTTACATTATTCGCCATTTGCCTCTCGTTTTCCTCTCCACACTTCACAAAAATTTGCCGTTTTATTCGCCTCTCTTTTCCATTCGCCGTTTTCTTGCCGGATCTGTTTTTGAGTGCAATCTTGTTGTGTGGTCATCATGGCTCAAGAGAACACCAAATTATGTGATTTCTCAAATACCAACAACAATGATTTTATTGGCACCCCGCTTGCTCCTCCCGCCACTAGTGCGGAGACTTGTGATATTAATACTACTTTGCTGAATCTTGTTATGAAAGACCAATTTTATGGTACTCCTAATGAGGATGCCGCGTCCCATCTTAATACCTTCGTGGAATTATGCGATATGCAAACGAAAAAAGATGTGGACAATGATGTGGTCAAGATGAAATTATTTTCATTCTCTTTGCGTGATTTTGCAAAAATTTGGTTCTCTTATTTGCCTCGTAATAGTATCAATTCTTGGAACAAGTGCAAAGATGCTTTTATCACTAAGTATTTTCCTCCCGCAAAAATTATTTCCCTTGAACCCGGATCTTGAATTTCAAGCAACTTCAACATGAGCATGTTGCACAATCTTGGGAAAGGATGAAAATGATGCTAAGGAATTGCCCAACTCATGGGTTAAATCTTTGGATGATCATACAAATTTTTTATGCGGGATTGAATTTTGTTTCTCGTAATCTTTTAGATTCCGCCGCGGGTGGTACTTTTATGGAAATTACTTTGGGTGAAGCCACCAAATTGCTTGATAATATCATGGCAAATTATTCACAATGGCATACCGAAAGAGCTCCTACTAGTAAAAAAGTTAATTCGGTTGAAGAAATTTCTTCTTTGAGTGATAAATTTGATGCTCTTATGAAATTGGTTGCTAGTAAAAGTGCTCCTATTGATTCTAATGATATGCCTTTGCCTACTTTGATTGAGCAAAATAGTGATGCCATTGATGTGAATTTTATCTCTAGAAATAATTTCAACAACAATGCTTATAGAGGTAATTTTATTCCTAGGCCTTTTCCTAGTAATTCCTCTAATAATTATGGTAATTCCTATGGAAATCAATCTTATAATAATAATAGGAACACCTCTGATCTTGAGAATAATATTAAATAATTTCAATACACAAAAAGTCTTCAACACTTCCATAGAAGAAAAGTTGAATAAGATTGATGATTTGTCTAGATGTGTTGATAGAATTGCTCATGATGTGGAAAATCTCAAGATGAAATTTTTTGTGCCTAAAGTAGATGAATCAATTAAAGCTCTTTATGTTTCTATGAATGAAAGTAAGAAAAGAACTGCTATGCTTACAGCTAAAAGAGAATTTTTAGAGAAAGATTTTTCTAGTGATTATTCTTGCAAAGATGATGAAGATCTTAAAATGATTGGTGTTTGTTCTATTGATTCCTTGTTTAGTAAAGTTAAGAATGATGAAAAAGGGACTGGAGAAGAGTCAACTTTAGGTAGAAGGCGTCCCAATATTTCGGTGGGTGAAAATTTTGTTGAGAAAATTGATAAAAGTGGGTTTGGAGAGGTCAAAACTCTAACTAGTGATGTGCCACTCTTTTGGATTACAAAGACTTTAATTATGATAGTTGCTCTTTGATTATTGTATTTCTTTGTTGCAATCCACTATAAATTCACCCCATGCTTATGAACAAAACAAAGCTTTTACTAAACATATTGTTGATGCTATGATGAAAGCTCTTGAAGGAAACTGGAATTCGAAGTTTCAATTCCTAGAAAAGTGCATGATGAATGGGAACCTACTATCAAAGTAAAGATTAAAAATTATGAGTGTTTTTCTTTGTGTGACTTGGGTGCTAGTGTTTCTACAATTCCGAATTCTTTATGTGATGTGCTTGGTCTTACTAATCTTGAAAAATGTTCTTTGAATTTGCACTTGGCGGATTCTACTATTAAAAAGCCTATGGGAAGAATTAACGATGTTCTTATTCTTGCAGATAGGAATTATGTGCCCATAGATTTTATTGTTCTTGATATTGATTGCAATCCGTCATGTCCAATTATTCTTGGTAGACAATTTTTACGCACTATCGGTGCCGTGATTGATATGAAAGAAGGCAATATTAAGTTCTAATTTCCTTTGAGGAAGGGTACGGAACACCTTCCTAGAACAAGAATTAAGACACCTTATGAATCAATCATGAGGGCATCTTATGGATCTCGAACCAAAGATGACAAAACTTAGATCCTTGCTTTATGCCTAGCTAAGGGTGTAAAACTATAGCGCTTGTTGGGAGGCAACACAATGAATAAAATTTTATTTTTGCTTTTTGATTTCTGTTATTGAGTGTTAGCAAAATTATTCTACTTTTATGATTATGTTTTTGTGTTTTAATTAGTGTTTGTGACAAGTAGAACCAATAGGATCTTCTTGGGTGATAGTTGTTTGATCTTGCTCAAAAAGACAGAAACTTTGTGCTCACGAACATAATTGTTAAAATTCACTGGAACGTGATAAAATGCTAATTCTTTTTGCAGCAGATCAATATACAATTTATACAGATTTTACAAGATTTTAAGAAGTTTTAGAGGTCCAGAAGTATTTGAAAAAATCAGATTGCTACAGACTGTTCTGTTTTGACAGATTCTGTTTTCTTTGTGTTGTCTGCTTATTTTGATGGCTCTATGGTTTTCTTTGATGAGTTTTTGCCATAGAAAAGTTGGAATACAGTAGATATAATACAAAAACAAAATAAGAATTGGTTTGATACAGAATTTATAGTAGTGGTTTATTTTTCTTTCACTAACGGATCTCACGAAGGTTTTGTTGAGTTTTGTGTGATTGAAGTTTTCAAGTTTTGGGTTATCTTACGATGGATGAAGGAAGGATGTAAGAGCCTAAGCTTGGGATGCCCCGGTATTCCAAGCTATTATCCAAGAATGAGCAAACAACTAAACTTGGGGTTGCCCCCGAGTGGCATCCCCGCTTTCTTCCAACAACTATCGGTGTTTTACTCAAGGCTATATTTTTATTCGTCACATGATATGTGTTTTGCTTGGAGCGTCTTGTATGATATGAGTCTTTTATTGTTTTATTTTGTGTTTTAAGTCATCCATCCTTGCTGGACACACCTTTTTGAGAGAGCCAAAATTATAACATGACTTGTTAGAGTTGCTCTCTATGCTTCACTTAAATCTTTTATGAGCTAGGACCTGCTCTACTGCTTCACTTATATCTTTTTAGCACGGTGTGCTTTGTTATTTTTTAAGAAATGCTCTCTTGCTTCACTTAGATTTATTTGAGAGTTAGTAAAATTCTGAAGAAATTCTCTCTTGCTTCACTTAAATTATTTTGAGAGAAAGAAAATTTGTTATGCTCATGATATTCACTTATACTTGTTTGGGCTTATGAAAAGCAACACATAAAAGTTAGTCCCAAAGGGATAGATATCCAAGAAGGATAAATTAAAAAGAAATGTCATGAAGATCATTGGACAAAATAAACTTGATTCTTAGTAATAGTTTTCTGATATGATGATGTGATATGTGAGTTATGTTGATGAGTAATTGTGCTCTAGTAAGAATATTGGTGTTAAGGTTTGTGATTCCTATGCATGCACGAAAGTCAATAATCATGCAATGAAAATTATATCCTACTTGTGGTGCATTATTCGGTGTTAATTATGCTTAATGCTTGCTTATGATATTATTCGTTTCTTAGTTGGTCGCTTCCCAATCTTTTGCTAGCCTTCACTTTGCACCAAGTATGATCTCTACTTGTGCATCCAAAATCCTTCAAACTAGTTTTGACACATGAGTCCACTATATCTACCTATATGCGGTATTCTTTTGCCGTTCTAAGCAAATTTGCATGTGCCATCTCTAATTTTCAAAATAAACTTCTCTTTTGTGTGTTTGTTTCGCTCGCGGAACGGTAACGGGTGGCTAATATTTTCCATGCTGGATGTGTTGTTCTCAAGATGAGTGTTTATTCACTTGTCATTGCATGAGAGTAAGGGAAAGGTTCTAGGGATTCCCTGTCCCGAAATGCAAAAAATATTTACTTTATGTTGTCAAATAATAAATTCCTTGGAAACTGTTGGTATGGAAGGCACCCGTGGATACGGCTAGCCATGGAAAGTGAAAGAATGGTGGAAAAAGGAATAAACTTTATTTTCTGTTTGGGAACTGCCTATGGCATATCTAGCATGGAAAGTGTTGGGAACTATAAGTCGTTTTCTTTGGTGGGATGGATACACCTCCCAAAATGTTTTTATCTCTAATTTTTTGCTTTGAGCTCTGGCACCTCTACAAATCCCTACATCCCTCTGCGAAGGGCCCTTCTTTTACTTTATGCATTTTTTATTTTGAAATTTGAGTCTCCATCTTCTCTCATAAAAAGCACCAACTAGGAGGCAAAATGATCGTGCTCAAGTATTGGGTGTAGTTAATATTCGAGTCTGTTTTATGAATGGATCAATATTTGAGCATGATGGGCTAGGGATAACTTGTTTTAGCATTGATATTTTGAAAGACATGGTTGCTTGTTGATATGCTTGAGTATCTAAATTATTATGTCAAAACTAGACTATTGCTTTGAATCACATAAAAGTCCAAATTTCCATGCTATAAAGAAAAGAATATGATATGACTTGATGAACAGCACTCCACATCGAAAATTCTGTTTTTATCACTTGCCTACTCGAGGACGAGTAGGATTTAAGCTTGGGGATGCCGATACGTCTCCAACATATCTATAATTTTTTATTGTTCCATGTTGTTTTATTATCAATCTTGGATGTTTTATAATCATTTTATAGTCATTTTATATAATTTTTTGGTACTAACCTATTGACATAGTGCCAAGTGCAAGTTGCTGTTTTTTCCATGTTTTTTACATCGTAGGAAATCAATATCAAGGAGGCCAAATGCCACGAAACTTCATGATGATTTTTATGGGCCAAAAGGAAGCAGATGGGTCCTGGTTGCACCTAGGGGGAGTCCCGAGGAGGGGACAACCCACCAGGGCGCTCCAGGAGGCCCTGGCACGCCCTGGTGGGTTGTGTCCACCTCGGGTGCCCCCCGGACAGCCTCTTTGCTCTATAAATACCCCCAAAATACCGGAACCCTAGGGGAGTCAACAAAATATTCATCCAGCTGCCGCAGAGTCCAGAACAACCAGATCCAATCTAGACACCATCACGGAGGGGTTCACCACTTCCCTTGGAGCCTCTCCGATGATGCATGAGTAGTTCCTTGTAGACCTTCGGGTCCGTAGTTAGTAGCTAGATGGCTTTCTCTCTCTCTCTCTCTCTCGTTGAATTCTCAATAAAATGGTCTCTTGGAGATCTATATGATGAAACACTTTTGTGGTGTGTTTGTTAGGATCTGATGAACTTCGAGTTTATGATCAGTTATATCTTTTTATATCCATGAAAGTTATTTGAGTTTCTTTGATCTCTTATATGCATGATCTCTTATAGCCTCGTATTTCTTCTCAGATATTTGGGTTTTGTTTGGCCAACTTGATCTATTTATCTTGCAATGGGAAGAGGTGCCCGGTAGTGGGTTCGATCTTAGGGTGCTCGATCCCAGTGACAGAAAGGGAAACAACACGTATGTATCGTTGCTACTAATGATAAAAATATGAGATCTATATCTACCGCCATATAGATGAACGGATCTTGTCTACATCATGTCATCGTTCTTATTGCATTACTCCGTTTTTCCATGAACTTAATACACTAGATGCATGCTAGATAGCAGTCGATGTCTGGAGTAATAGTAGTAGATGCAGGCAGGAATCAGTCTACTAATCTTGGACGTGATGCCTATGTAATGATCATTGCCTGGATAGCGTCATAATTATTTGAAGTTCTATAAATTGCCCAACAGAAATTTGTTTACCCACCATTTGCTATTTTCTCGAGAGAAGCCACTAGTGAAACCTACGGCCCCCGGGTCTTCTTTCTCATATATTTGCCTTCCGATCTACTTTTCCTTTGCATTTTTATTCAGATCTATTAAACAAAAAATTACAAAAATACCTTGCTGCATTTTATCTTTATTTATTTTATTTGGCGTTCGATCTATCAATCTACTACAATTAACCTCATCTCCTGTTGGGGATATAACTTTTGGGTTAACCCGCCCAGGAGGGGCCGGGTTAAGCCCCTGGCGGCTCATAGGAACAAAGGCCAAGAAGAAGCTTAAGACAGTGGTTCAATACGCAGACTCATCAAAGGCCTGAAGCCCAAAGGCGGCTTAAGGCCCAGACAAGTGTAAATCGTTGTATATGTATGACTTGTATTATAAGGCATGAATAGTTAGTCACCGAGCCGGACACGTTGTTATGAGCCGGCCGGGACTCCGCGAGCCGCCGGGCATCGACCTGTGTATATAAAGTTATGACCCGGCGGTGACTTAGGGTAAGAAACAACAAATCGAAAGCTAGGTTAAACGGATTCGCTCCCTAGTAATCGATACATAAGCAATACAACCTCAAACTGGATTAGGCCTTTACCTTCACCGCAAGGGGCCGAACAGTATAAACTCTTTGTGTCCTTTGTCCCGTTTATCCCCTTTAAGCTAACCCTGTTGCGATGGCTCCATGACTAAGTCCTCACACTAGGACATCTGCCTTGACAATTCCATGACAGTTGGCGCCCACCGTGGGGCCAGCGCAAGGTGGTTTTGAGTTCTTACAGGGCAGCTTCGAAGGGATCAAGGGATAAGTTGTGGGCCGGATGACCAAGAGTCGTCGCGGTAAGCTCTACATCGACGACGCAGGCTGGGGCCCCGAGGCCGGCTCAATCGAGTATGGGTACCGCGTCCCCTTTGGCAGAATCCACGTCTTCATCGGCGAGATCAGCGAACCGGGCCCTGAGCCGGACATCAGCACCGACATCATCGAGACGGCTCAGCGTGCACTACCCTCCCGGGTTCAACCCGCCGTGAAGCACGCCTTCGTTGGATTCATCCATGGGGCGGAATTGGAGGAAGGATCCATGTCTGGCGGTGAGACAACCATTCATTCTGATGGTGAGTCACCCACAGGCGAGACTACTTCATTGTATCAACTGCAAGACGGCAGGCTTGGGGGCTGTTTCGATGGCGACAGTATTCCGGACCCCTATGAGCCGCCAAGCTGGGTTGCGATTTTCATGGCCGGTACCCAGCCGGGGCCGAATTCTTCGACTGCAGCGGCAATGGTTCCCAGGTCCACGACGGCGGCCAGGGCAGGAGGCCCTATGCGCCCACCGGCTCAGGTCTTGTCCGACTTATTGGACACCTTGACAACCTTGTTAACAGGAGAGGTTAACCCGACAAATCAAACTCAGCATAACGCGGAAGTTGCAAAGCTACGGGATGAGATAGCTCAGGCCAAGGAAGATCTAGCGGCCGAAGACGCGAGGATGACTGCGGAGCGAGCTGCTCTGGATGCTCATGCACAACGGATCCAAGCTGATTCCTTCCGGCTCTCGTTGGATCAGAATGCTTCAAACGAAGTCATGAGGAGAAGACACCGGAGTCGTCTACCTCCGGTTTACGAGGCGAGGAACCTCTTCAACACACCTGGTGCAGGGGCCAGTGACCCGCCAGAGGTAAACCAGGCGGTAGCCGCGCCTGGGGCTGGAGCGCCGGCTCAACCACACGCAACGGGTCCACCTCGTCCGAACAATTTTCCGCAGCAATATGTGCCAGCGCCGCCGGGTCATTATTCTAACCCTTTGGATAATATGATCGCTGCGGCGTCGCGATTGGTGGCTCTCCTGGTTGAAGGCGAGTCTCCAGCTGTGGTGGAAACGTGGAGGGCTAGAGAGCTTCTTGAGACTACATTGGTGCAGCAGGAGGCTTATTCTTGCAATCCTGAGAGGATCCATTCAACCCCTCGCCCGAGCCGGAGTTATAGCAGGCACATGGACTCCCCGACAGTATCAAGCAGTGAGTAGCGCCGTAACCCACCCTGTGGACATGGCCTAGTGCATGGTGGTGTTAATACTCAGGCCCTAATGGATCAGGATAGAGCACGTCGAGAGGTTGAGCTGGCGGCTCAGTACACAGCTCATCAACCATCTCCGGCTTATCCAACGACTTCGGTGGAGGCAGTTGTGACCTCTAGGACCACGGGCGTACCATGTTTAGTACCGGCTTTGCGGAATGAGCGTTTGCCCAAGGATTTCAAAGGACATCATAAGGTGCCTAACTATACAGCCGACTTACCCCCTGAGGCATGGATTGAAAGTTACGAGATGGCCATGGAGCTGTTGGAGGTCAGCGATGCCGTGTGTGCCAAGTACTTCACCATGATGCTGGACGGGACGACCCGTACTTGGCTAAAGGGACTGCCTGCCAATTCAATTAGATCGTGGGTCGAGTTGAAGGCCTGGTTCATCCAGAATTTTAAAGATACGTGCAAGAAGCCCATGTCAATTGTGGATTTGGATGCCTGTGCCCAAGAAGAGGGTGAGTCAATGACCCATTGGATTCGCCGGGTCAAAGCCATCCTGCACTCATCGGATAACATTAATGCCGGCTCAGCAGTCCTAATGTTGGAGAAAAGTTGCCATTTTTCGCCTCTTAAACAGAAGCTAGGGTGACTCAAGCGCCACTGCAATGACATGGGGGAGCTGATGGCAGCTCTGATTAAATATGCCGACTCTGATAGTACCAAGGACCCCGAGTCTGATGGTGAAAAGACGGGAAAGGGAAAGAAGAATGGCAACTCCAAGGGCCAGCATCATAACCCGACGAATCAGTGGGGGGCAATGGTAAGCGCAAGGCCGATGGCAATTCAGATTTTGTGGCCAACACCAACACACAGAATAATGGTCAGTGTCGTAAGGGAAAGCCGCCTCCTCGGGCAGGAGGGACAGCTATCAATCTTGAGCAGATGATGAATGATCCCTGCCCAAAGCATGGTAGGCGGGAAAGACCGCCCGGTCACCTTATGAAAGATTGCCAAATTATGAAGGAGTTCAAAAATTCAAATTTGTTCCAGAACAATCATGGGCCAGGCGGCGGCTCAGGTTCCGGCTCTCATGGTCCGGGTTACGGTGGTGGCGGTTCTAATTCCGGTTTCCAGGGTCACCCAAGCAATCAAGGCAATCAGAGTGGTTATCATCAACAGTCCGGTCAGGGGAATCATCAGCAGCAATCTGGGTATCAGAGTAACCCGAAGCAGTTGAATAGTGGGTAGTACCACTTCTTCACCACAAGTTTATGCAAGCGGGATCAGAAGCTCCATAAAAGGGCCGTGAATGCCGTTGAGCCGGCGGTTCCCCTTTACTTATGATGGTCCGAGCAGCCCAATGTGTGGAGACGAGAAGATCACCCGCCCCGGGTTGATAATCCGGGTCACTTGGCTTTGGTGGTGGCGCCTCAAGTGGGAGGATATAAATTCACTAAGGTACTCATGGACGGAGGTAGTAGCATCAATATCCTTTATTATGAAAGTTTCCGCCACATGGGGCTGACTGATAAAAATCTTAAGCCATCGAACACTGTTTTTCACGGTGTGGTGCCTGGTAAGTCGGCGTATTCGGTTGGTAAAATAGCCCTGGAGGTTGCTTTTGGAGATGATTATGATTCCAGATCTGAGACGTTGACCTTTGAAGTAGTCAAGATTCAGATTCCGTATCACGCTCTGTTTGGATGGCTGGCTTATGACAAGTTCATGGCACGACCTTGTTATGTTTATCTGCAGCTCAAAATGTCGGGTCACAAGGGAACTATCACAGTGCATGGAAGCCGGAAGATAGCTTTGGAGTCGGAAGAAGGTGATGCGGCTTATGCTGAGTCTGTCGGCACAATAGAGGAATTGAAGTTTTACAAAGATAATGTTGACCCGGCAGATATGACATCTTTGAAGAAGCCAACTACGGAGCATGATCCGGTCTTCAAGTTTAAGTCAGCGGATGACACCAAGCTAGTTGATTTCGTTCCTGGCGATTCATCCAAGCAGTTTAGCATCAGTGCTAATTTGGATCCGAAATAGGAAGGCACGCTCATCGAGTTCATCCATGAGAATCGGGACATCTTTGCATGGAAACCTTCTGACATGCCGGGTGTACCGAGGGAACTCGCTGAGCACACTCTTAATATTGATCCGAAGTTTAAGCCGGTCAAGCAGTTTCTTCGTTGTTTTAATGAAGAGAGGCGTAAAGCCATTGGTGAAGAAGTGGCCCGGCTCTTGGCGGCCAGGTTCATCGTTGAAGTTTGTGATCCTGAGTGGTTGGTTAACCCGGTGCTAGTGCTTAAGAAGAACAGTACTTGGTGTATGTGTGTGGATTACATGGACTTAAATAAGGCTTGTCTGGCGGATCCTTTTGCTCTCCCTCGTATTGGTCAAATTATTGATGCTATGGTGGGTTGTGAGTGTTTGAGCTTTTTGGATGCTTATTCTGGTTATCATCAGATCAAAATGGCTGTTAAGGACCCGGAGAAGACAACTTTCATTACTCCGTTTGGATCCTTCTGATATGTGTCCATGCCTTTTGGGCTCAAGAGTGCCCAGGCGACTTACCAAAGGTGTGTGCAAAATTGCCTTCATAATCAAATCAGACGTAATGTTCATGCTTATGTGGATGACATTGTGGTGAAATCCAGAAAGAAGGAAACCCTGATTGATGATTTGAAGGAGACCTTTGATAATCTCCGGGTTTATAAGATGATGCTTAACCCAGCCAAGTGTGTTTTTGGTGTACCAGCTGGTAAGCTTTTGGGTTTTCTGGTTTCCAACAGAGGCATTGAAGCTAACCCGGAGAAGATCAAGGCCGTTACTTCCTTGGCTAGGCCGGCATGTGTCAATGATGTTCAACGTCTGGCAGGTCGTATTGGGGCCTTAAGCCGGTTCATAAGCCGGTTGGGTGAAAAGGCTATACCGCTGTACCACATGATGAAAAAAACAGATCACTTTGTCTGGAGTGGTGCTGCTAATCAAGCATTTGAGGACTTGAAGAAACAGCTTGCTGAGCCGCCCATTCTAGCTGCTCCCATTGATAAAGAGCCTTTGAAGTTATATGTGGCTGCCAATAGCCGAGTTATTAGTGTTGCCATTGTGGTGGAAAGGAAGGAAACAGGCAAAGAATATCCGGTTCAACAGTCGGTTTACTATATCAGTGAGGTCCTTATTGAGTCCAAACAGAGGTATCCACATTGGCAGAAGCTTGTGTATGGGGTTTTTATGGCTAGCCGGAAGCTTAAGCAGTATTTTTTGGGTCATCCTATCACTGTGGTTAGTTCTGCCCCCTTAGGAGATATCATTCAAAACAGAGAAGCCACAGGTCGGGTAGCCAAGTGGGCCATTGAGCTTGGACCTCATGGTTTAAAGTATGTGCCCCGTACAGCCATCAAGTCTCAAGCACTTGTGGATTTTATCAATGATTGGACAGAATTGCAGATGCCTAAGGAGAAGCCGGAGAACACATATTGGACTATTCACTTTGATGGGTCTAGGTAGTTGGAAGGCTCAGGGGCTGGAGTTGTATTAACTTCCCCACGAGGTGATAAATTTTCTTATGTTCTCTGGCTGATGCTCCCTTGTACTAACAATGCAGCTGAGTATGAGGCCTTGCTCCATGGTCTTCGGATGGCTAAGGAGATGAGCTTAAGCCGGGTGAGGTGTGTCGGCGACTCAGATCTGGTGGGATTCTAAGGATCCACTCATGGCGGCTTATCGTCGAGAGGTTGATGCTATTGCAGGTCACTTAAAGGGTTATCAAGTTGAACATGTTGATCGCAGGAAAAATTAGGCGGCTGATGCTTTAAGCCGGTTAGGGTCTCAGCGTAAGCCGGTGCCACCTAACACTTTTCTGGATATTTTGCATAACCCTTCTGTCAAATTTCCTACAGAGGAAGATTTGGCTATTCCTGACCCCGAAGCACAATTGGTGGCAGCTCTTCATGCGATTCCTGATTGGACAGTTCCATATTTGGCTTATATGACCCAGGGCGAGTTACCTGAAGATGAAACTTTAGCCAAGCAGATAACCCGGCGGTCTAAGTCGATGACAATTGTCAATGGAGAGCTACACCATTGCAGTGTTACAAGGGCGTTTCAATGTTGCGTTTCCCCAGAGGAGGGCCATGAGATTCTACGTGAGATTCATGAAGGAGATTGTGGCCATCATGCCGGCTCTAAGTCTCTTGTGGCTAAGGATTTTATTGGCTGAAGGCTCACGCTGATGCTGAGGATCTAGTCAGTAAATGTGATGGTTGTTAGAAATTTTCACGACGAGCTCATGTGCCAGCTCAAGAATTGAGGATGATTCCAATTACTTGGCCGTTTGCAGTCTGGGGGCTTGATATGGTTGGGCCTTTCAAAAGATCCAAGGATAAAAAGACACACCTCCTGGTAGTAGTTGACAAATTTACAAAGTGGGTTGAAGCAGAGCCAGTCAGTAAATGTGATGCGGCAACGGCGGTTCAGTTCATCAAAAAGGTGATTTTCTGTTTTGGCTTTCCCCACAGTATTATAACTGATAATGGCACTAATCTATCCATGGGTGCTATGAAAGAATTTTGTCAACGTGAGCATATCCGGCTTGATGTGTCATCAGTGGCTCAACCCCAATCTAATTGTCAAGACGAGCCAGCCAACAAAGAGATCCTGAGAGGCATCAAGCCCCGGCTTATGGTTCCCTTGCAGAGGACGCCGAGTTGTTGGGTGGAGGAGTTACCCTCAGTCATAGGGAGTATCAATACTACCCCCAATAGATCTACGGGTTACACGCCTTTCTTCATGGTTTACGGAGCTGAGACGGTTCTCCCTAGTGACATCCGTCACGACTCACCCCGGGTGGCGGCTTATGTTGAAGCTGACAATGAAAAAGCACGTCAGGAAGCACTCGACCTGTTAGATGAGGATCATGACCTTGCGGCGGCTCGTTCGGCGATTTACCAACAAGATCTGCGCTGTTATCACAGCCGCCGGGTTAAGACCATAACCTTTCAAGAAGGTGACTTGGTGCTCCGACTTATTCAGGACCAGACTGATATGCATAAACTATACCCGCCCTGGGAAGGGCCTTTTGTGGTCAGCAAGAATCTGAACAACGGGTCATACTATCTTATTGATGTTCGAGACCACAAGGACTCACACACATCGGAGGAGGAGACCCGTCGGCCGTGGAATATTGTTCATCTTCGGCCTTACTACACTTGAGCCACCGGCTCTTACAATGTTCATATCTTGACAATGTATATATTATGATGATTATAATAAAGATGGCACCCCTGCTAATACAGGGCCTCTGTTCGTTTCATATCAAAGAATAAATAGTCTTTTCACTATAAATGGACATTTGGGGGCTTCCTGCTCATTGAGCATAACTGTGAATATCCCTCTTGATCCAGTGCAACGCCACGTCTTCAGATGGTCACTTGGGGGCTTCCTGCTCATATTTGAAGCATAGCTGTGAATATCCCTCTTGATCGGCTCAATGCCACACTTATGGTGACTTGGGGGCTTCCTACTCATATTTGAAGCATAGCTGTGAATATCCCTCTTGATCGACTCAATGCCACACTTATGGTCACTTGGGGGCTTCCTGCTCATATTTGAAGCATAGCTGTGAATATCCCTCTTGATCGGCTCAATGCCACACTTATGGTCACTTGGGGGCTTCCTGCTCATATTTGAAGCATAGGTGTGAATATCCCTCTTGATCGGCTCAATGCCACAAACCACTTGGGGGCTTCCTGCTCATTGAGCATAGCTGTGAATATCACTCTTGGTCCGGCTTATACGCCCTAAAGCACGTGGGGGCTTCCTGTTCAAACATAGGTGTATTCACTAAAGAGAACATAGCGTTACTACCATCGTGAACTGACTTGGAACACCAGGTGTATTCACCAAAACCTTCCGGGTAATCCTGCTTTGTAGAATCTGCCACTCCGCCTGGGTAATCCTAGAATGACAAGCCGAACTGTTGACAGTCAATCTTCTACAGACCCTGAACTTGTACGTCAAACCTATGGTCATGTGAGGCCGAATTCACAAAGTGCAAAAGGTTAACTCAGTGGCTTGGCGGCCTATGAAAGCCTCGTTTTCTCGATTTTGATTTGTTATCTTTTTCTGAGCATTTTTGGGATTCCTATATTTAAGCCGTATTCACATATGGCTTGAGACAATTCAGGACATGTAGCCTTCGTCTCTATGGCTTATATTTGAGCATATCTGGATTTTATTAACCCGACCTGGCTTTAAGACTATAAGTCACCAGGGTATGAGGATTTTGTTTTGCTTGGAAGCGTTATGCTCTAAGTTTGGGATATCACCACTTGCTGCATATAGTGTATTAAGCCGGTGGTATGTGTCAACTTGCACAGAGCTTGGTACGTTCCATCTTTTGGATTTCCACCCTTATTCTGCTGGTAAGCCGGTGGTGTATCACATGTATGATATTTTTATTAAAGGTTATGATTAAACCGGCCCTGGTTATGGATTATCTTTAACCACCAATGTTTCTTTGTAAGGTATTGTGACCCGTCCTGCGGGAAACCGCCAGGATCCTTGTCATGTATGTCTGTGCAGGTACAATAACTAATCTGGTGCTCATAGTTGATGAAATCATAAACATAAGTGGCAGATCTTCACCTTGACAGATCAGTAGTATCATAAAAAAACATGCACGATGGCATGGCAGATCAAGAGTTTAACTAAGTCTATTACAAAGGCATCTGATGCCCCACAGGAATAATTGTTTTAGCAGTATTGCGGAAAGCAGATGTTAAGTCGACCTGCGAGTTATGACCCTTGACCTTGCTGAGTTGAAGGTTGCGGCTTGTCCAGCACCGGTTCATCTCCCTCCTCTTCACCCAATGGCTGGAAGTCAGTAGTCGACCAGTCGATCCCAGTTAAAGCTCTGAATACAGCTTCATCAGTTATAAGTGTGTTTGGGTCAACGTCAGGGGCATAAGTGTGCTTACGAATTGGAGGAGTCAGATCTGGAGCATCATGAGTCGGAGCCTTCACCTTCTTGTTGGCATCATAAACCAGTTGGTAATGTGTTAGATCAGTATCTTCAGCAAGTTTGCTAGCCAAAGAACACATTTCCCTTGTAAGGGCAGCGAAGTCATCTGCGGTGAAGGTGTAAAAAAATAGGTGTCAAAAAAGTCATCTGCGGTGAAGGGTGACCCATCCTCTTTTATGCTTGGAGGCCGCCTGCTAGGAGTCGGCCCGTCTTGGTGCCGTCTTCTGGAGCTTGGCCGCCTTTCGGCAGCCGGCCACTTGAGCCAGCCGACCACCAGAAGGCGGCGCTTAATTCTGTATGTTTGTGGGGCACAGCCGGCCCAATGTCTTGAAAGGTTTAGGGACTCGGGTTAGGCTACCCGTGGCCCATTACTCCGACAGTAGTCCCCGAAGCTGGTGAGGCGTCGTGGCTGATAAGTTGAGAATCCTCAGCAGTTTCCTTCTTCGAGTGCTTTGGCTGAGTGCCTTGTCCGTCTCCTGGCGCGCCGCCTGTCAGGAGTCGGACGCGACCAGGCGGCTTCGTGTGATGATTTCGAAACGCCAAGGCGGGAACCAGGTGGCGTGCTTGCTAAGCCTCTTAGCCTGCCGCCCGCTGCAAGCACGCCACGCGGCGCCAGCCAGCCGGGCCAACCTGCCAACCCACGCTCACGCTGGGATGTGACAGTGGGCCGGGCCCGCCACTACCGGGCCTCGGCGCGCGGCCGGGTTCGCTGCGGCCGAGGCGAGCGGTTGCGATTCCGAGGGGTCGTGGGGTCATGGGCGCAGTTAATCCCACGATCCCACGCCTCGCCCCCTCGGCTTCGTAGCCCGAGGGCTATAAGTAGGGGGAGGAGGGGGAGCGGTGCTGCACGCGCGCCCTCTCCTTCGTTCGCCATTTCCATCTTCTTCCTCCTCTTGCTGCTGCCGCCCCTCCGTGCTCCGTCGAGGCACCGCCGCAGCTCGCCGCCGTCAGGCTATTTCCGCCCCAAGCTTTCTGCACGATCCCGCTCGGTCTTCATGACGCGCGAGAGGGGAGGGGACTGGGATGGTTCGCTCGTCATCGACGACCATCTCTCCTTCCTCCGCGCCACACGGCGGTTGCCCAGCGAGGGTTTCGTTAAGGTGCGCGTGCCGCCGAAGGAGGAGTTCTCGCCGGTGCCGCAAGGAGGCGAGCGGGTCTTCTTCCGCTCGCACTTCCTCCGCGGCTTCGGCCTACCGGCGAGCGGATTCCTCCGCTCCTTCATGGAATTCTACCATCTTCAGCCGCACTACCTGACGCCCAACACCGTGAAGCTGCTGTCCGCCTTCGTCACGGCATGCGAGGGCTACCTCGGCATCCTCCCGACCATCGAGTTGTGGGGAGCCTTCTTCTATACCAAACTGGGCACCTCTGCCAAGGAGAAGGCGGCCCAGTGTGGTGCCTTCGTCGCGGTGCGCAGGCCGTCGCCGAAGAATGTCTTCCCCATCATCAAGCTGTCACAGTCCGTGAAACTGTGGCAGAAATCGTATTTCTATGTGGAGAACATCGACCCAGCAATCTACTTCATCAACTTGCCGCCCTACGAAGCCGGCCCTCCGGCTGAGCCTCGGGCCAACTGCGGCTACAAGCCGAAGCCCATATGGCCGCCGCCGCCGCTATCAACCGGCTCCGGGTGCTGGCAGAGGCGGAGTCCCTCGTGGCATCCGACTTGCTGGTCGCCTTCGTCGAGCACCGGGTTCTCCCGCTCCAAGGCCGGCCTCATCTAATCTATCGGATGAGCGGGCACCACGACCCGAGCCGGATGTTCACAAGGGACATGCCGACTGCTGAGGTGGCCAAGATGGTGAATGAGATCGCCGACCTCAAGCTGTCGGAGGCGTCATGGCGGCTCGGCAAGCGGCCATACTCCCGTGCCGACCCGCCGCCTGCGGTAAGTTTTTCAACTCTTTCTTTTTAGTACTTGTCTTGGTCTTGATCTTAGTCTTGAACTGTTGGTCTTTCGATCGTAGATCTATATGTCTCCGGCAATGGCCGCCGTCATAGGGCCGGGTCGAGACTACCAGCTGGATCGGGAGGTGAGAGACATGGACGACCCCGACTTGGGGGCAGCCGCCCTGGAGGACGACGCCATAGGCGGCGGTGACGGAGTAGGCGGCTCCGAAGAAGGAGGCGGCATCGAGACTTGGCCTGATGATGACGATGAGGAAGACGAGCCGCGCCAAGCGCGAGGCGCCGGCAAGGCGGACGCGGGCCCCTCCGCCGAGCCGACTGCTAGAGGTGGCACGCGTAAGCGTAAACAGGGCGTCGTCTTCTTTGGCAGCGCGCCGAAGAAGGCCAAGAACCCGACTGCTGCGACCAGGTGGAAGGAGGCCGCAGCGAAGGCGGCCAAGTTTCAGAAGCTCCCGAAGGCGCCTCCCATGGTGTCGGCGTAAGTATCTTTTCTTGTGCTTTTCCTTTCTTGCTGATTCTGTCTATGCTTCCATGCTTGATTTTCCTTGACTTAGAGCCCCGCTCTCCCTTGAGAAGTCGACCGCCGCCTCCGTCATTGGGTCGGCGGAGACCTCCACCACCACCCGGCGAATCGATCCGGCCGCCGACCTCCGGGAGGCGCAGGAGCGAAACGCGCGGGAGGTGCACGAGGAGCAGGAAGCCGCCCGCCTGGAGAAGGCGGAGGCGGATAAGGCGGAGGCCGCCACGCTGAAGAAGCTGGCGGAGGCCGAGGCTGATGCCGCAGCGAAAAAGCGGCTTGAAGAAGCCGCGCGCCGCCAGGAGCCGCTATTCATTGTTCCCTTGAACTCCGCGCCGCCTCCACCAGAGTTCATGGCACCAACTGGGGGAGCCGGCGACAAGCACCCGATCATGGAGAGGGAAGGCGGCGATGTCATCATGCCGGACGTGGTCGTGCCCCCGCCACCGCCATCTGAAGGGCCGCGAGACAAGCAGCCGGCTGCCCCGCCGGCGCCACCAACCGGAAACAAGATGGTGACGGGCCCGACTCCTGAAGCCCTCACACCAACGCGCCGTCGTCTTGCTAAGGCGGCCTCAGTGCCACGACCACTGGAAGCCGGCGCCGCGAGCTTATCAGCCCCAGATGCCGAAGCGACTAGCGCCGCGCCCGCTGACTGGGTGCGGGGAGGCGGGACAGGAGCCTTAAGCAAGGCGGTCCTTGACGTCCAGGCCAAATTCCGAGCTGAGGCTGACGCCCTCAAGCAGTGCAACAAGGCGTTCCTGGATTCGCGAGCGGCCATCCGGGTATGTTTCTTACTTCTCTGTCTCTGATTCTTGTACTTCTTTGTGGGGGCGCGCCAGCGCACCCACTGGATGTAGCCTTCGAGTTTCAGGCCGGCTGCTGAGCAGGCGGCTCGGAACTTTAACCTGCAGGCTCCGAGTGCTAACTTTGTCTGATATCCCCGTTGTAGGATTATCACAACCTTCGCGCGGCCTCCTTCAACTCCAATGTCCGGGAGCTGGACCAACGGACCCACGACTTGTCGGAAAGCCGGAGTAAGTCTTCGTTTTCTTTCTCTGCGGGGGCGCGCTGGCGCACCCGCGGGCTGTAGTCCCCGAGATTCGGGCCGACTGCTGAGCAGTCGGGCCCGATCTCCCCAGCAACTGCACTTCTTCTTTTCTGATCGTTGATAACTTCTTTCTCGGCGGGGGCGCGACAGCGCACCAGCGGGCTGTAGTCCCCGAGATTCGGGCCGACTGCTGAGCAGTCGGGCCGGATCTCCCCGGCAACTGTACTTCTCCCTTGTTGACTATTGACGTCTTTTTCTTCCTCTACTTTTACAGAGGCCAATGTCATCCTGCAGCAGCAGCTAGGCGAAGACAACACCGCGTTGCGTGCTATGGAGGTAGAATGCAACATGTTGGCCGAGGAGCGTGACCGGCTGGCCATGCAGCTGGCAGAGCAGGCGGAGCTTCTTCAGAAGGCTCAGAACGAGGCGAAGGTGAAAGTGTCCAATCTCCTTGCCGAGTTCGAGACCGAATCCTTCGCCTGGGCCGACAAAGAGACGCGCTGACTGCTGGCTTTGGTAGTATTGAAGACATGGTTGATGGTAAGCTTCTTCTTTTTTCTTTCTTTGAGCCGCCGGCTGCCGACCAGGCCGGCTTCAAGCTTCTGACTTCTGCCTTACTTGCTTTCTGCTCGTGCAGACTTCTTCCCTGGCCTCTCTGGTGCCGCCAACCAGGCTATGGAGGCTTATCGCGGGGAACGGAGGGCGGAAGGCGCGCAGATCGCTGTCGATGCCCCCCGGACCCTTAGCTAGCAGCTTCTTAGCATCCAGGCCCGCCTTCGGCCAGCTCATCGGATGATGCGTCGTCTTCAGTGTGTCAGGGCCCACGCGATCTCCGCCCTCTGGCCAGACATGCCGGCCCCGCGCACTCCTAGTCGGACTGCCGACTGGCTGGAGGTGGCGGCCGGCCGCCTTGAGGCTTGGAAAGGTTCGTTGGCCCGGGCTGGAGCATGCCGGACCTTGGAGTTCATCAAGGCATGTGGTACCGTGGGCTAAATCTAGCCCAGTTGACCATGTTTCGGCAGGAAGCCTAGGAGGAGTTGGTGGTGGTGGAGCGTGATCTTGTCAAACGGGCGGCGGCGATCGCTGAGTACACCAACACCAGCATCTTTATCCCGGAGCTGACTGAGAATGGCGCCGAGGCGTCACCGGAGTGGTTTGGACTGAACCCGGAGGACGACGAGGACTTGGCCGAGGTGATCGACTCCAGCGACGAGGGAGAAGGAGAGGAGGACGAGGAAAGAGGTGAAGATGTGCCAGTGGTCGGAGCGGACGGCCAGCCTCAGCTTGACCGCGCCTCGAGCAACGAGTCATGCTCGAGCGCGCCGACTGCTACTCGAGGCGACCAAGCAGAGACTGACCAGCTGTCCACTCCACCAACCGGCACCACCAACTCCGCCAACCAGCCGGCCCCCTCAGCTGCTCCCTAGGCTGCCGTCTTATCTTTACTTTTCCTGCTTTACCAGTCTCGATAAACTTTGTTAAATTTGCACAATTCCACCCGTGGGGTGTATTTCAAACTCTGTTGAATGCTGGCCAAGGGCCTTTTGATATGTAAATATTTTTACCGAGTTCTGTCTTTCTTGCTTTCTGCTCTTTGGCTTTTTCCTTTGCCGCCCTCCCTTGGTTGCCGCCCTACCAGCCAAACAGCCGCTCTGCGGACTGTGGCTGGGTCCAGTACTTAGCTACTTTGGGAGGGAAAGTACTTAGCCGACTAGAGCGCTAGCAAGTTAAGTAGAAGCCGGTCGGCCGACTGCTTAGCAGCCGGTCGATGAGGCGGGAAGCCGGCTTGAACTATGTACATGCTTTGGGTCCTTAGTCATTTTTCATGTGGGCACCCTTTTCTGCCTTTAAGCCTACCGGACAGTCGCTCTGCAAGCTGCGGCCTTGGCAGGAGAAGGTTTAAGTGCCAACACACTACTTGTCCGGCTGGAGGAAGCACTGCATAGTACAAGGCGGCGAGCCCCCAGGCCGACTGGTCGAACCCGGTGCCAGGCGAAATAATGAAATAACACATTCATAGGCATAATACTTATCATATAGATAAAAGAGGGTAGTCCCCAAGCTCTTCTCAGGGGACCCGAGGTCTTCGTACTTAATACAAAAGGTAGCATGGTACATACTGCATCAACTGTATAATCTTCGAAGGAGATTTGCATTCCATGGCTGCTCTGTCTCCTTGCCGGAGTCGTCTCTTTTGCGTGCTCTGGGCTTCTGAGCATCGATCAGGTAGTAGGAGTCCTTGCCCAGAACTTTGCTGATGATGAAGGGGCCTTCGCAAGGTACCGAAAGCTTGTGCTGGCCGGCTGTTCGCTGGATCAGCCGGAGCACAAGGTCTCCCTCTTGGAAGGATCTTGGCTTGACCTTCCGGTTGTAGTACCGGCGTAGAATCTGCTGGTAGATGGTGGACCGGCTGAGTGCCAACATCCGGCCCTCTTCCAGCAGATCGACGCCGTCTTCTCGTGCTTCTTTGGCCTCCTCTTTGGTGTACATGGTGACTCGAGGTGATTCGAATTCTATGTCCGTCGGGATGACGGCTTCGGCACCGTAGACGAGGAAGAAAGGCGTGAAGCCGATTGACTTGTTCAAAGTTGTGCACAGGCTCCAGAGGACAGCCGGCAGCTCGTCGACCCAGCAGCCAGCCGAACGCTCCAGAGGTTCGACCAGCCGGGGCTTGATGCCGGACAAATGAGGCCGTTTGCTCGCTCTACTTGGCCGTTTGACTGCGGATGGGCAACGGATGCTAAGTCCAGTCGGATGCCCTACGTCGCGTAGAAACGAGCCAAGGCGCCTTTGTCAAAGTTTGTGTCGTTGTCGGTGATGATGTTGTGTGGTATGCCATACCGAATGGTGATGTCAGCGATGAAAGTCACAATAGTCGGACCATTCAACTTCTTGATTGGCTTTGCTTCTATCCACTTGGTGAATTTGTCCACGGCGACAAGCAAATGAGTCATGCCGCTGCGTGCTGTCTTGAATGGTCCCACCATGTCCAGGCCCCAGATGGCAAAGGGCCAGGCAATGGGGATAGTCTTGTGTGCAGAAGCCCGCAGATGTGGCTTGGAGCAGAACTTCTGGCACCCCTTACATTTCTGAACCAAATCTTTGGCATCTTCCAGAGCAGTCAGCCAGAAAAAACCATGGCGGAAAGCTTTGGCAACAAGTGATCTTGAAGCCGCGTGGTGACCACACTTGCCTTGGTGGATATCTTTGAGGATTGCTTGGCCTTTCTCCGGCTCCACGCAGCGCTGGTACACACCAGTGACACTGCGCCTCACAAGTTCTTTGTTAACAATGGTGTATGATGCTGCCCGTCGTTGCACTTGTCGGGCCGAGATCTCATCAGTCGGCAGCTCTTTGTTCACCAGAAAGTTGAGGATGGGCTGAGCCGCTGCTATTCCTTCGAATGCTAGGACTGCTACTTGCACGAGGGCGGTTGGGCCGGGAGGCGGCGGGTTGGAGTCGGCTGCCGCTTGCTGAGTCGGTGAAGTCCCCGGGCCGACTGCTGCAGTCCCTGGGCCAGGTTCTGAAGTCCTCGGGCCTGGTGCGACTGTCGTAGTCCCCGAGCCGCCTGGCGAAGTCCCTGCGCCGGCTGCTGGGGTCCTCAAGTCGGATCCGACTGCTTCAGGAGGAGCCGGCATGAAGATGGAGTCTGATTCTGGCGACGGCTTGACAGACGGTTTGAGGAGGCGCTGTAGGGCTACGCCGGCTGGTATTGCTTGTCGGGTAGAGCCGATCCGTGCCAAGGCATCTGCTTGCTCATTGTCATTTCTTGGCACATGGAGGAACTCGCACCCTTCGAAGTATCCACTAAGTTGCTGGACGAGGAAGCGGTAGCTTTCCATATTTGCATCCTTGGCGTCCCAGTCGCGTGGCGACTGCTGGACCACCAAGTCGGAATCACCATAGCACAGGATCCAGCGAATGCCGAGTTCCTTGGCAAGCTGGAGCCCGTGTATGAGTGCTTCGTATTCAGCTACGTTGTTGGAGGCGGAGAAGTGGATTTGCAACACATATCTGAGCTTGTTGCCTTTGGGAGAGGTGAGAACGATACGGGCTCCCAAACCGGTACGCATCTTGGAACCATCAAAGTGCATTTACCAATGGGTGGAGTCCGGTGCTGGCGGCAGGTACTGGGTCTCGGCCCAGTCGATGAGGAAGTCGGCCAGTACTTGGGACTTTATGGCGGTGTGAGGCTGGTAGTAGACGGTGTAGGGGGCCAAATCTATGGCCCATTTGGCCACTCGGCCCGAAGCATCTCGGCTTCCAATGATCTAGGCAAGCGGAGCAGTGCAGACAACAGTGATTGAGTGCTCCTGAAAGTATGGCTTCAGCTTCTTGGCGGCAAAATGTACGCCGTAGCACATCTTCTGATAGTGAGGGTAGTTCTACTTGGAGGCGGACAACACTTCACTCAGGTAATACACCGGCCTCTGGACTGGTAGTGCCTTGCCTTCTTCCTTGCGCTCCACAACTATGACTGTGCTGACCACCCGACTGGTAGCGGCGATGTAGAGAAGGATGGGCTCCTTAGCAGTCGGAGCCGCCAGGACAGGCGGAGTGGTTAACATGTTCTTGAGCTGGAGAAAAGCTTCATCCGCCTTGTCATTCCACTCAAAAAAAGTGGTCTTCTTCATGAGCTGATACAGGGGAAGAGGCTTCTCGCCCAGCCGATTGATGAAACGGCTGATGGATGCCAAGCAGCCGGTGAATTTTTGCATGTCCAGCAGTCGGGTGGGCACCTCCATCCTCTCGATGGCCTTGATCTTCACAGGGTTGCACTCTATGCCACGCTCTTAGACCAGGAAGCCAAGAAGCTGGCCGGCTGGTACTCCAAAGACGCATTTCTCCGGGTTGATCTTGATTTGAAATCGGCGCAAGTTTTCAAAGGTTTCCTTGAGGTCTTCTAGCAGCGTGCCACGCTTCTCCGTCTTCACCACAACGTCGTCCACATAGACATGGGCGTTTCTGCCGAGTTGCTTGAGGAGACACTTCTGCATGCAACGCTGAAACGTGGCGCTGGCATTCCTCAAGCCGAACGTCATGGTAAAGTAGCAGAAGGCTCCGAATGGTGTAATGAAGGCGGTCTTCAGCCTGTCGGTCGGGTTCAGCTTGATCTGATGATACCCTGAGTATGCATCCAAAAAACTCAACAGCTCGCATCCGGCTGTGGAGTCTATCACTTGGTCAATTCTTGGCAGGGCAAAGGGATCTTTGGGGCAAGCTTTGTTGAGGCTGGTATAATCGATACACATGCGCCACTGCTTATTCTTCTTCAGTACAAGGACTGGGTTGGCTAACCATTATGGAAAGAACACTTCCATGATGAAGCCGGCTGCTAGAAGCCGGGCTATCTCTTCTCCAACAACTCTTCTCTTCTCTTCTGACAGGCGGTGCAAGGGCTGCCTGACTGGCTTGGCACCAGGTCAGACATGTAGCTTGTGCTCGGCGAAATCCGTCGGAACACCCGGCATGTCCTTGGGAGACCATGCAAAGATGTCCCGATTCTCACGAAGGAAATCGACGAGCTCGCTTTCCTATTTGCTGTCATGGTTTGCACCTATGACAGCTGCCTCTCCGGGTGCTCCGGGTCCATGGGTATCTTCTTTGTTTCTTTTGCCGGCTTGAATGAGCCCTCAGCTACCGACTCCTTGGGGTTGGGTGACATTTCCGGCTGCTTGGCGGCCATTGCCACAACCCGGTCGAGGAGCCGCTTCTCTGCCGCGATTACGAGGGAGTCGGCTAGCCGGCTGCTATCTGTTGCACAGGCGGACGACTTCTTGTAGTCTCCGATTATGGTCAGGATTCCCTTGGTGCTCGGCATCTTCCTCTTGAGGTAAGCATAGTGGGGGACCGCCATGAACTTGGCCAGAGCAGGCCGGCCAAGTAGCGCATGGTAGGGGCTCTCAAGGTCCACCACCTCAAACCAGACTGGCTCTCGGCGGAAGTGATCTTTGTCCCCAAAGAGGACGTCTATCTATGTGTTGCCGATTGGTGAGCAGGAAAGGCCGGGAACTATGCCATGGAATACAGTCCGACTGGGCTGAAGCTGCCTTTGTTTGATTCCTAACTTCTCCATAGTGTCTCGGTACAGGATGTTGATGATGCTGCCACCATCTACCAGAACTCGGGAGAAGCGAGCAGCCCGCCTCTCTGTGGCGAAAGTGGCATCCAAAACCAGGGCATAAGAACCGGGAGAGGGCATCACCTCCGGGTGGTCAGCTCTGCTCCAACTGATAGGCTTCTCGAACCAATGCATGAACTCGGGAGTCTCTGATGCTACTGCATGTACTTCTTGTTGCCGTTATCGTCTGCTGTGCTTATCGTCGGCCACGCTGGTGAACACGACATAAGCTCCATGCTCTTCAGGATACTCGTCTTGTATGGCGCCAATTGGCCGAACCGCCGGCTGCTGGGGAGGAAGAGGAGGCAGCGGCCCGGCAGGCGGAGGAGGCAGGAGTCCGTCACCCTTGGTGATCCTGGTGAGCCAGTGGCACTTCCGAGTGGTGTGGTTGGACGGCTTCGTGCCGCTGTTAAACTTGCAAGGTGCATCAAGAGTTTGCTCATACGAGAAGGCGGGTAGCCAGTTGGGATTGCCGCCCTTTTCACGCTTGGGTAGAGGCTGCCCTTCTGGCTGCTGATCTTCGACTGTCGCCACCTGCTGGCTTGTGGAAGCCGGCTGCGTGGCCTTGTGCTTGTTGTCATTCGGTTGCTGACGCCGACTGGTGTCGCCAGCCGGAGTCCGAGGAGCTTGAGGAGCCACTTTGCCAGATGCGTCAACTTGGATCTCCGCCTTCATGGAGGAGTCGCCCGTGGCGTACTTGTCTGCTATGATTAGCAGTTCGTCGAGGGTCGTCGGCTCGTCGCAGAGAAGCTTGTGCTTGAGGAGGGTGCCTTCTTGGCACCCAGTAGTGAAGTGCTCGATGGCCTGCACGTCGTGCACGCCTTCGCAAGAGTTGCGCAGCTCGGCCCAGCGCGTGAGGTAGTCGTGAGTCGAGTCGTTGGGGCCTTGGACGCACAAGGAGAGCTGGCGAGGCTTGGGCGGCTACTTGTAAGTGCTGGTGAAGTTGTGGATGAAGGCTTCGGTGAAATCAACCCAGCTATTGATGCTGCGGAGCTTCAGGCTGTTCAGCCATGTCCGGGCTGTGCCTTGGAGCATGAGCGGAACGTACTTCACGGCAACGTGCTTGTTGCCGTTCGCGATGCTGACGGCTGTGGAGTAGTGATACGTCCATTTTGCATCATGCTTTTATATTGATATTTATCGCATAATGGGCTCTTATTACACATTATTTCACAATACTTATGCCTATTCTCTCTTATTTTACAAGGTTTACATGAAGAGGGAGAATGCCGGTAGCTGGAATTCTGGGATGGAAAAGGAGCAAATATTAGAGACCTATTCTGCACAACTCCAAAAGTCCTGAAACTCCACGGAAGTTATTTTGGAAATAATAAAAAATACTGAGTGAAGAAAATACCAGAGGGGACCCACACCCTGGGCACGAGAGGGTGGGGGTGCGCCCTACCCCCAGGGCGCGCCCCCTGCCTCGTGGGCCCCCTGGTGGCCCTCCGGTGCCCATCTTCTGCTATATGAAGTCTTTCGGCCGAGAAAAAATCATAAGCAAGCTTTCGGGACGAGACTCCGCCGCCACGAAGTGAAACCTTGGCGGAACCAATCTAGGGCTCCGGCAGAGCTGTTCTGCCGGGGACACTTCCCTCCGGGAGGGGTAAATCATCGCCATCGTCATCACCAACGCTCCTCTCATCGGGAGGGGGCCAATCTCCATCAACATCTTCACCAGCACCATCTCCTCTCAAACCCTAGTTCAGCTCCTGTATCCAATTCTTGTCTCTAAGTCTGAGATTGGTACTTGTAGGTTGCTAGTAGTGTTTATTACTCCTTGTAGTTGATGCTAGTTAGTTTATTCGGTGGAAGATCATATGTTCAGATCCTTTATGCATATTAATACCCCTCTGATTATGAACATGAATATGCTTTGTGAGTAGTTACGTTTGTTCCTGAGGACATGGGCGAAGTCTTGCTATTAGTAGTCATGTGAATTTGGTATTCGTTCGATATTTTGGTGAGATGTATGTTGTCTCTCCTCTAGTGGTGTTACGTGAACATCGACTACATGACACTTCACCATTGTTTGGGCCTAGAGGAAGGCATTGGGAAGTAATAAGTAGATGATGGGTTGCTAGAGTGACAAAAGCTTAAACCCTAGTTTATGCGTTGCTTCGTAAGGGGCTGATTTGGATCCATATGTTTCATGCTATGGTTACATTTACCTTAATACTTCTTTTGTAGTTGCAGATGCTTGCAATAGGAGTTAATCATAAGTGGGATGTCTGTCCAAGTAAGGACAGCACCCAAGCACCAGTCCAACCACATATCAAATTATCAAAGTACCGAACGCGAGTCATATGAACCTGATGAAAACTAGCTTGACGATAATTCCCATGTGTCCTCGGGAGCGCTTTTCTCTATATAAGAGTTTGTCCAGGCTTGTCCTTTGCTACAAAAAGGATTGGGCCATCTTACTGCACTTTATTTACTCTTGTTACTTGTTACCCGTTACAAATTATCTTATCACAAAACTATCTGTTACCTATAGTTTCAGTGCTTGCAGAGAATACCTTGCTGAAAACCGCTTATCATTTCCTTCTGCTCCTCGTTGGGTTCGACACTCTTACTTATCAAAAGGACTATGATAGATCCCCTATACTTGTGGGTCATCAAGACTCTTTTATGGCACCGTTGCCGGGGAGTGAAGCGCCTTTGGTAGGTGGAATTTGGTAAGGAAAAATTTATATAGTGTGCTGAAATTTACTGTCACTTGTTGCATGGAAAGTAATCCTCTGAGGGGCTTGTTTGGGGTATCTTCACCCCGACCAGTAGAGCAAAGAGTTGCTCCTCAACCTACTTAACCTAGTGAAAATGAAAATGTTTACTTTGAAATTCCTTCGGGTATGATAGAGAAACTGCTAGCTAATCCTTCTGCAGGAGACGGAACATTACATCCTGATGAGCACCTAATCTATGTGGATGGAGTTTGTGGATTATTTAAGCTTGCAGGTATGCCCGCCCTTTATCTTTGAAGGGAGATGCATTGACATGGTATAGGCTATGTGATTATATGGGATCATGGAACTACAAACGGTTGAAATTGGAATTTCATAAGAAGTTTTATCCTATGCATCTTATTCATCATGATCGTAATTATATATATAATTTTTGGACTCGCGAAGGAGAAAGAATCGCTCAAGCTTGGGGGAGGCTTAAGTCAATGTTATATTCATGCCCCAATCATGAGCTCTCAAGAGAAATGATTATTCAAAATTTTTATGCTCGGCTTTCTGACAACAATCGCACCATGCTCGATACTTCTTGTACTCGCTCTTTTATGATGAAGACTATTGAATTCAAATGGGATTTATTAGAAAGAATTAAACGCAACTCTGAAGTTTGGGACCTCGAAGAAGGTAAAGGGTCAGGTATAACACCTAAGTTTGATTGTGTTAAATCTTTTATGGATACTGATGATTTCCGTAAATTTAGCACTAAATATGGACTTGACTCTGAGATAGTAGCTTCTTTTTGTGAGTCTTTTGCTGCTCATGTTGATCTCCCTAAGGAGAAGTGGTTTAAATATCATCCTCCGATAGAAGTAAAAGTAGTTGAACCTATTAAAGTTGAAGAAAAGACTATCACTTATAATGATCCTATTGTTCCTACTGCTTATGTTGAGAAACCACCTTTCCCTGTTAGGATAAAGGATCACGCTAAAGCTTCAACCGTGGTTCATAAGAGTAATACTAGAACCTATACACCTCCTGAGCAGGTTAAAGTTGAACCTAGTATTGCTATGGTTAAAGATCTCTTGGCTGATAATATTGATGGGCATGTTATTTATTTCTGTGATGAGACTGCTAGAATTGCTAAACCTAATGCTAAAGATAAACATAGACCTGTGGTAGGCAAGCCTGTTATTTCTGTTAAAATAGGAGATCATTGTTATCATGGCTTGTGTGATATGGGTGCTAGTGCTAGTGCAATACCTATTGACTTATACAAAGAAATTATGCATGATATTGCACCCGCTAAGTTAGAAGAAATTGATGTTACCATTAAGCTTGCCAATAGAGATACTATTTCACCAATTCGGATTGTTAGAGATGTTGAAGTCTTGTGTGGGAAAACTAAATATCCTGCTGATTTTCTTGTTCTTGGTTCCTCACAAGATAGCTTTTGTCCCATTATATTCGGTAGACCCTTCTTGAATACTGTTAATGCTAAGATAGACTGCGAAAAGGATATTGTTACTATTGGTTTGGATGATATGTCTCATGAGTTTAATTTCTCTAAATTTCGTAGACAACCTCATGATGAGGAATTGCCTAGTAAAGATGAAATAATTGGTCTTGCTTCTATTGCCGTACCTCCTAGTGATCCTTTGGAACAATATTTTCTTGACCATGAAAATGATATGTTTATGAATGAAACAAGGGAAATAGATGAAGTGTTCTTTAAACGGGGACCTATTCTGAAACACAACTGGCCTGTTGAAATCCTAGGGGATCCTCCTCCACCAAAGGGTGATCCCGTGTTTGAGCTCAAACCATTGCCTCATACTCTTATATATGCTTATCTTGATGAAAAGAAGATATATCCTGTTATTATTAGTGCTAACCTTTCAGAGAAGGAAGAAGAAAAATTATTGAAAACTCTGAAGAAGCACCGCACTGCCATTAGATATACTCTTGATGATCTTAAGGGCATTAGTCCCACTCTATGTCAACACAAAATAAATTTGGAGAAAGATGCCAAACCAGTTATTGATCACCAACGACGGCTGAATCCTAAGATGAAAGAAGTGGTACGAAAGGAAATAGTAAAGCTCCTTGAGGCAGGTATAATCTATCCCGTTGCTGATAGTCAGTGGGTAAGTCCTGTCCATTGTGTCCCTAAGAAGAGAGGTATTACTGTCGTTCCTAATGATAAAGATGAACTGATTCCGCAAAGAATTATTACAGGTTATAGGATGGTAATTGATTTTCGCAAATTAAATAAGGCTACTAAAAAAGATCATTACCCCTTACCTTTTATTGATCAAATGCTAGAAAGGTTATCCAAACATACACATTTTTGCTTTCTAGATGGTTATTCTGGTTTCTCTCAAATACCCGTGTCAGCTGATGATCAAGCAAAGACCACTTTTACTTGCCCCTTCGGTACTTTTGCTTATAGACATGTGCCTTTTGGTTTATGTAATGCACCTGCTACCTTTCAAAGATGCATGATGGCTATATTCTCTGATTTTTGTGAAAAGATTTGTGAGGTTTTCATGGATGATTTCTCCGTTTATGGATCCTCTTTTGATGATTGCTTGAGAAACCTTGATCGAGTTTTGCAGAGATGTGAAGACACTAACCTTGTCTTGAATTGGGAGAAGTGACACTTTATGGTTAATGAAGGTATTGTCTTGGGGCATAAAATTTCTGAAAGAGGCATTGAAGTTGATAAAGCTAAAGTTGATGCTATTGAAAAGATGCCATGTCCCAAGGACATCAAAGGTATAAGAAGCTTCCTTGGTCATGCAGGATTTTATAGGAGGTTCATTAAGGACTTCTCAAAAATTTCTCGGCCTCTGACTAATCTATTACAAAAAGATATACCATTTGTCTTTGATGATGATTGTGTAGAAGCATTTGAAATACTTAAGAAAGCATTGATTTCGTCACCTATTTTTCGGCCACCTGATTGGAATTTACCCTTTGAAATTATGTGTGATGCTAGCGATTATGTTGTAGGTGCTGTTCTAGGGCAAAGAGTTGATAAGAAATTAAATGTTATTCAATATGCTAGTAAAACTCTAGACAATGCCCAGAGAAATTATGCTACTACTGAAAAAGAATTCTTAGCAGTTGTATTTGCTTGTGACAAGTTCAGACCTTATATTGTTGATTCTAAAGTAACTATTCACACGGATCACGCTGCTATTAAATATCTTATGGAAAAGAAAGATGCCAAACCTAGACTTATTATATGGGTTCTCTTGCTACAAGAATTTGATTTACATATTATTGATAGAAAGGGAGCTGAGAACCCCGTTGCAGACAACTTGTCTAGGTTAGAGAATGTTGATGATGACCCACTACCTATTGATGATAGCTTTCCTGATGAACAACTGAATGTCATAAATGCTTCTCGTACTGCTCCAGGGTATGCTGACTATGCTAATTACATTGTTTCTAAATTTATACCACCTAGTTTCACATACCAACAAAAGAAAAAGTTTTTCTATGATTTAAGACATTACTTCTAGGATGACCCACATCTTTATAAAGAAGGAGTAGATGGTGTTATTAGACGTTGAGTACCTGAGCATGAACAGGAACAGATCCTACGCAAGTGTCACTCCAAGGCTTATGGAGGACACCACGCTGGAGATAGAACTGCACATAAGGTATTGCAATCCGGTTTTTATTGGCCTACTCTCTTCAAGGATGCTCGTAAGTTTGTCTTGTCTTGTGATGAATGTCAAAGAATTGGTAACATTAGTAGACGTCAAGAAATGCCTATGAATTATTCACTTGTTATTGAACCATTTGACGTTTGGGGCTTTGAGTATATGGGACCGTTTCCTGCCTCTAATGCATATACACATATTTTAGTTGCTGATTATGTTACTAAGTGGGTAGAAGCTATTCCAACTAGTAGTGCTGATCATAACACCTCTATTAAGATGCTTAAAGAAGTTATTTTTCCGAGCTTTGGAGTCCCTAGATATTTAATGACTGATGGTGGTTCACATTTTATTCATGGTGCTTTTCGTAAAATGCTTGCTAAGTATGATGTTAATCATAGAATTGCATCCCCTTATCACCCACAGTCTAGTGGTCAAGTAGAATTGAGTAACAGACAGCTCAAATTAATTTTGTAAAAGACTGTTAATCGATCTAGAAAGAATTGGTCCAAGAAACTTGATGATGCATTATGGGCCTATAGAACTGCATATAAAAACCCTATGGGCATGTCTCCGTATAAAATGATTTATGGAAAAGCATGTCACTTACCCCTCAAATTAGAAGATAAGGCATATTGGGCTATTAAAGAACTCAATTATGATTTGAAACTTGCCGGTGAGAAGATGTTATTTGACATTAGCTCACTTGATGAATGTAGAACCCAGGCTTATGAGAATGCCAAACTGTTTAAAGAAAAAGTTAAAAGATGGCATGACAAAAGGATACAAAAGCGTGAGTTTAATGTAGGTGATTATGTATTGCTATACAACTATCGTTTAAGATTTTTTGCAGGGAAACTTCTCTCTAAATGGGAAGGTCCTTACGTTATCGAGGAGGTCAATCGTTCTGGTGGCATAAAAATCAACAACTTCGAAGGCACAAATCCGAAGGTGGTGAACGGTCAAAGAATCAAACATTATATCTCAGGCAATCCTATAAATGTTGAAACTAATGTTATTGAAACCGTAACACCGGAGGAATACATAAGAGACACTTTCCAGAATGTTTCACACTCCGAAAAGGAATAGGTAAGTGGTACGGTAAGTAAACCGACTCCAAAATAGTTCTAATGGCAATTTTTCTCTGTTTTGGAATATTTAGAAAAATAGGAAAATAAGAAGCAGTCCTGGAAGGACACGAGGCCTCCACGAGGGTGGAGGGAGCGCCCTACCCCCCTGGGCGCGCCCCCTGCCTCGTGGGCACCTCGTGCGCTCTTCGGACTCTGTTTTCTTGCACGATACTTCTTTCAGTCGGTAAAAATTCATTATATAATCTCCCGAAGGTTTTGACCACCGTATCACGCAATTATCCTCTGTTCTTGTTTCGAGCTGTTTTCTGTCAGGGTTGTCAAGGCCAGGCATCATGTCGTCCCCCTCCACCAACAATGGTGACAACGATGCTTGGCTAATGAAGATAGAGCTGAAGAAGGAAGAACCCATGGAGATCAACAAGGATGAAGGGATCAAGAAGGCCACGGAGGACCAAGTTCCGGCAGCAGAAGACATCCTTCAACTTGATCACAATCTTCTTACCCCAACTGAGATCGAAGCTTTCAACATGATTGAGTTAGCTCGTATACAAAACAAGTATCTCACACGTGAAAATATTTTGTTGAAGGAGCATATCGTCGCACTCAAGGGCATTATCCGCAAGTTGGAAGATCTATTACGCTCGATGTGCGACTACCCATCATCACCGACATCTTCTTCACCAGCAAAGGAGACATAATCACATGGGTATGGGCACTCCCCTTGGCAACTGCCAAGCTTGGGGGAGGTGCCCCGGTATCGTATCACCATCACATCTCTATCTTTACCGTTTTCTTAGTTCGATCCTTTTAGTAATATCTTGATCTAGTAGAATAAAGTTTTAGTATGATTTAGCTTTGAGTTTTGCTTTATGATCCTTTTATGTAATCGAGTCTGTGAGCTATATATAATAAAGATTACTGTTGAGTCAAGTTCTTGATTATTTTGCCATGATCTTGAGGGAATAAAAGAAAAAAGAAAGAATAAATAGAAATAAAAGGAGATCATATTGATCTTATGGAGAGTAATGGCTTCACATAGAAAGAGTATGATGATTAAAAGTTGTTGAGAGTTGACAAACATAGCTTTGGTCATCGTTGCAATTAATAGGAAGTAATAAAGAAAGAGAGGTTTCACATATAAATATACTATCTTGGACATCTTTTATGATTGTGAGTACTCATTAAAATATGACATGCTAAAGAGTTGATGTTGGACAAGGAAGACAACGTAATGGGTTATGTTTTCTTATATCTGAAATAAAGTATATTGTCATGGATCATCCAACATGTTGAGCTTGCCTTTCTCCCTCATGCTAGCCAGTTCTTTGCACCAAGTAGAGATACTACTTGTGCCTCCAAATATCCTTAAACCCAGTTTTTCCATGAAAGTCCACCATACCTACCTATGGATTGAGTAAGATCCTTCAAGTAAGTTGTCATCGGTGCAAGCAATAAAAATTGCTCTCTAAATATGTATGATTGATTAGTGTGGAGGAAATAAGCTTTATACGATCTTGTGATGTGGAAGAAATAAAAGCGACGGACTGCATAATAAAGGTCCATATCAGAAGTGGCAATATAAAGTGACGTTCTTTCGCATTAAGATTTTGTGCATCCAACCCTGAAAGCGCATGACAACCTCTGCTTCCCTCTGCGAAGGGCGTATCTTTTACTTTTATCTTCTACCTTATGCAAGAGTCATGGTGATTTTCACCTTTCCTTTTTACATTTTATCCTTTGGCAAGCACAGTGTGTTGGAAAGATCCTGATATATATATATCTAATTGGATGTAAGTTAGCATGAACTATTATTGTTGACATTACCCTTGAGGTAAAAGGTTGGGAGGCGAAACTATAAGCCCCTATCTTTCTCTGTGTCTGATTAAAACTCCGTAACCACAAGTATTGCGTGAGTGTTAGCAATTGTGAAAGACTAAATGATAGTTGAGTATGTGGACTTGCTGAAAAGCTCTTATATTGACTCTGCCTGATGTTATGATAAATTGCAATTGCTTCAATGACTGAGATTATAGTTCGTTAGTTCTCAATGAAGTTTCTGATACATACTTGACATTGTGAATAGATTATTACTTGAGCATAAGAAATCATATGACAATATCCATATATGTTGCTGTTATAAGAATGATCTTGATGCCCTCATGTCCGTATTTTATTTTATCGACACCTCTATCTCTAAACATGTGGACATATTCATCGTTATCGGCTTCCGCTTGAGGACAAGCGAGGTCTAAGCTTGGGGGTGTTGATACGTCCATTTTGCATCATGCTTTTATATTGATATTATCGCATTATGGGCTGTTGTTACACATTATGTCACAATACTTATGCCTATTCTCTCTTATTTTACAAGGTTTACATGAAGAGGGAGAATGCCGGCAGCTGGAATTCTGGGCTGGAAAAGGAGCAAATATTAGAGACCTATTCTACACAACTCCAAAAGTCTTGAAACTCCACGGAAGTTATTTTTGGAAATAATAAAAAATACTGAGCAAAGAAAATCCAGAGGGGGTCCACACCCTGCGCACGAGGGTGGGTGGCGCGCCCTACCCCCTGGGCGCGCCCCCTGCCTCGTGGGCCCCCTGGTGGCCCTCCGGTTCCCATCTTCTGCTATATGAAGTCTTTCGGCCGAGAAAAAATCATAAGCAAGCTTTCGGGACGAGACTCCGCCGCCACGAGGCGGAACCTTGGCGGAACCAATCTAGGGCTCTCGCAGAGCTGTTCTGCCGGGGACACTTCCCTCCGGCAGGGGGAAATCATCGCCATCGTCATCACCAATGCTCCTCTCATCGGGAGGGGGCCAATCTCCATCAACATCTTCACCAGCACCATCTTCTCTCAAACCCTAGTTCATCTCTTGTATCCAATTCTTGTCTCTAAGTCTGAGATTGGTACCTGTAGGTTGCTAGTAGTGTTGATTACTCCTTGTAGTTGATGCTAGTTGGTTTATTTGGTGGAAGATCATATGTTCAGATCCTTTATGCATATTAATACTCCTCTGATTATGAACATGAATATGCTTTGTGAGTAGTTACGTTTGTTCCTGAGGACATGGGAGAAGTCTTGCTATTAGTAGTCATGTGAATTTGGTATTCGTTCGATATTTTGATGAGATGTATGTTGTCTCTCCTCTAGTGGTGTTATGTGAACGTCGACTACATGACACTTCACCATTGTTTGGGCCTAGAGGAAGGCATTGGGAAGTAATAAGTAGATGATGGGTTGCTAGAGTGACAGAAGCTTAAACCCTAGTTTATGCGTTGCTTCGTAAGGGGCTGATTTGGATCCATATGTTTCATGCTATGGTTAGGTTTACCTTAATACTTCTTTTGTAGTTGCGGATGCTTGCAATAGGAGTTAATCATAAGTGGGATGCTTGTCCAAGTAAGGACAGCACCCAAGCACCGGTCCACCCACATATCAAATTATCAAAGTACCGAACGCGAATCATATGAACGTGATGAAAACTAGCTTGACGATAATTCCCATGTGTCCTCGGGAGCGCTTTTCTCTATATAAGAGTTTGTCCAGGCTTGTCCTTTGCTACAAAAAGGATTGGGCCACCTTGCTGCACTTTATTTACCTTTGTTACTTGTTGCTCGTTACAAATTATCTTATCACAAAACTATCTGTTACATATAATTTCAGTGCTTGTAGAGAATACCTTGCTGAAAACCGCTTATCATTTCCTTCTGCTCCTCGTTGGGTTCGACACTCTTACTTATTGAAAGGACTATGATAGATCCCCTATACTTGTGGGTCATCAAGTAGTCGACCAGCCAGTCCTCTTGGGAGTGTGAACCCTTTGGGAAAGGGCTCGTCATGAATGCGAGGGCCGAAACAGGGCGGGCCCAACTCGTCTTCTTCTTCTAGTAGCAGGGATCAGTTGAGGCGGTCGATCCGGTGGCGGGCGTCGTTCTCTCCGACTCCTTCCCGGCGGCCAAGACGGCCGCCGAGCGTCGGGTGGTCAAAAGGCGGCGGGGAAGCGCGCCTCTCCCTGCGAGGGGGAGGCGGACAGTCATCCCGTCGTTCCACTGCTCTTGGGCGGCCGTCTTGGTCGCGCTCGATGGTGATGCGAGTCTGGTTGCGGCTGGCAGCCGGCTCCTTGTCTCTTCTACCGCGGGCGCCACCAGTTGGCGTCCGGGATGTCGCGCCTTGATCTTGGCGAGGAGGCGGATCATCGTTTCGCCGGTTGGGCGCTTCAGTGCGGCAGCCGGCCTCTTGCTGCCTAGCAGCCGCGTCAAGGAGCTGCTGGACGCGCTCCGTCATGTGGCGACGCTCGTCGCCCTCAAGCTTGTCTAGCTCGTCTGCTACCGCCTATGCAGCTCGTATGTTCTCCGCGGGGGTGGTGTAGATGGGACGATCTGTCCCGAAAATGCTGGCAATGGTCGCGTCGCGCTGCCGGAACAGGCTGATGCGGCTAGGCCCACCAGGAGCCGGCGTGCCGCTGACAGCACGGTCCATCTCATGCTGGTAGGCCTGCGAAAGGCGTCTAATGCTGGCCAGCCGGTTGGCGCTTTCGACGAGCTGGACACGGCGTGCTTCTAGCGTCTCGGCGTCGGCGTCTTCTGGGATGGGCACAGTCAGGTCTTGTAGCGCCGCCTGCAACGGATCCTGGCCACCTCCTCCAGAGTGCTCGCCGTGGCTGATGACGAGCACCTCCGTGACGATGCTGCCACCTCTGTCCGCGCGAGGAAGCGGTTCGTCGTAGACCACCACGTTGGTGGGGAATGCGTCAAGCGACGCTGTGTCGGAGTCGACATGCATCGGGTCGGTGGAGCCAACCGACTCCAAGTCCACAGCAGGCTCGCTGGCGACGTGGAGCTGATCGAGGAGGCTGACAAGGCGGCTCTCGGGGCCTTCTGTGCTCACGTCAAATGCGGGCTCGTCGGAGAGGCGAATCTCGCCAACAAGATCGGCGAGGTAGCTCGCCACGCAGGCGAACTCTGCGCCATGCAGCGCATTGGCGCAGACACCGTCCGGCGTGCCGTGCTGGCTGCGCTCCCCAGGAAGGAACAAGGTTCCCGTCCAGAACAGGTCGAGACGGTGCGCCTCGCCCCACGGTGGGTGCCAAATGTCGGGGGTTGGGTGCGACATATGCCAAAGGATGGCTTATCATGGTGGGAGCGAGTAGAACGTCGCCGGTGCCTAGAAGCGGGATGAGGCGTAGACACGAACGCCGGTGCACTTTACCCTGGTTCGGGGCTCTCCTAGGAGATAACACCCCTAGTCCTGCTCTGCGGGGTCTCCGCATGATCACTAAAGCACTAGTGAGTACAATGGTGCTCCTCGAGCTGTATGCTAGAGGTGGAAGAAGGAAGGGCTTGCCCTCTCCTCTCTCTATGTGTGAGTCTAGTTCTAATAGGTTCGGAACCCTTTGCATGGGTGCCCTGGGGGGTTTATATAGGCCTACCCCTAGGGGTACAATGGTAATCTGCCCTGATGTAGGACCCGGCTGTCAGTGTCTCTGGTCGCCGGCTTCTCCGCCGACTGCTGGGGCCCGCCGCCTGGTGTGCCCCGCCGACTGGTCTGGTACGGAGCCGACAGGCCGCCTCTGCCGCGTGCGGGTCTGGTCGGCGGCTGATTACTGTAGCTGCAATGCTAATGATGCATGCTTGGTCAGGGGAGCGTGGCTACAGTCCCGCCGCCTGGTGGGAGATCACTGTAGCCACACCGTGTCTCATCTGGTTAATGGTGCACGGACCCCGAGGGAGAAATGGGCCGCCTGCTAGAGGCCGGCCTCCCTTGGGTCTGACTGGTCGGGCTTCCACCATCTTCCAGGCTCTCGCTACCTGGTAGGGCCCGCCGCCTGCAGGCCGTACCGATAGGCCGTCGTGGGAGCAGGGATCCGCCTAACAGGAGTGAGGTCAAGGGTGGAGGGGCAACAGTGCCGCGCCGTGCGGAGATCTCTGCCTGTACGGGGCACTGTGGCCGCACCTTGCCCTTGGTATGGGGGTGATGGGCTACACTGTAGCCACATCCTGTCTTGTCTTCTAAATGAGGGCGCAGACTTTGCGGGCGTTGTGGGCTGCGTCCTAGGGCCGGCCTCTCTGGAGGCTGCCTGCTAGGAGTCGGCCAATCTTGGTGCCATCTTCTGGAGCTTGGCCGCCTTCCGGCAGCCGGCCACCAGAAGGCGGCGCTTCATTCTGAATGTTTGTGGGGTGCAGCCGGCCCAATGTCTTGAAAGGTTCAGGGACTCGGGTTAGGCTACCCGTGGCCCATTACTCCAACAATTCTAAAGTCTCAGTTTATATTTGCAAGTATAAATCGGCCCTTGGGGCTACTGGAGTTGATCTATGCAACTATTGAAGTTTACAACATATGTTATTCTATCATGTTCAATAAACTCGGTGGCTAAGGGGAAGGATATTTATGTAACAAGGAGTTGCAGTGTTTACCTCATAGCGCTCCTTCATCAGGTTCACTAAGCCGGCTTCAAAGTCACGACTGGTGTACAGACGGTTTAAATAACCAGAGTGGAGATCTTGAGCACTAAAATGAGTATAGCTCTCCAAGTCCGTTTTACATTTGCCTTTATCTTCAGCAGAAATTTCTTCTTTTGCGCCGTGCTTAGATAAGACAGTCGGTTGACCCGGAGCTGTGAATCTAATGCCGGTGACGATAACATCATCAATCTTCTCCTTAGCAGGATTAATTGGGCCTGGCGGCTTAGAGAGAACTGGCTCAACATCCATATCATCTGGAGAAACTCCATGATCTTGTGGTGGAGGATCATTAAGGGTCGCATCAGCAATTGGGCTAACAGGTTCTGATTGTTGCTTTTCCGGCTCAGACAGACTGAGATCGTCGGCCGGCTTAGTTAGCTTGGTTTTCTTGCTGGGTTTGGCTTGGCCCCTGAGAATCCGAAGTGTCAAGAGGTCAGTATAATTATCAGAGTATAAGGTAGGAATGGTTAAAAGGTATCCTTACCCAGGTATAGTTTTAAAAGCCGAGATTTGTGTCCCTGATGACTCGCTAGTGGAAGAATGAGGAGTCCCCTGCTAGTTTGAATCAGACGGGTTAAGAGGTTGTCGGAAATGACCTGCCTTGGGATAAAATATATCAGAAATTTGAAGGACCTCTGGGCAGCATTTGCGAACCGGCGTGTTTGGTAAGCCGGAAGAAGTGATCTGACCATCACTATGCCGGGTGACTCGGCGAGCTTCATGTTGCTGTTTCTTCAAAAGAAAGTTGGGATCCAAGTGAGCTAGAGGGTGAGAAAAGCTTACTTTCCGGCTTGTTTGTCGGGCTTTCTGTGTTGGCAAAGGTTCTGAGCCGGAAGAAAGAGTAATTACCTCTGCGTCACCTGCACGACTGGGCTCTGCGTCATCCTGATAACAATCATTGTCAATGAGATGCATACAAAAGGAGCCAAAAGAGTCAAGTTCTACCTCTGACTCATTATCCTTGTTCTCATCAGTGGACTCAGTAGTCTTCTTGGTGGACTTCTTGATGGCCTTGGTTTTGACACGAGCCGGTTTTGCCGGCTTATCTTGCATTTTCCGCTTCCAAAATGGATCATCAGCCCGTTAAGATCGAAAAGATCATAAGTAGACATCAAAATATGGATTAAGCATAAGATGTACAATTCTTACAGCTGGCGGCTTGTTGAAAGTACAGAACGGACTAAGTCCGGTTTTGCTGCCCTCCTTCACAGATTCATTTAGCAGTTTCTTGGTGGCTTCAGTGATTTCCGCATCAGACATTTGAATGTTACAATGGCGTTGAGGATCATTAACGTCACCAGTGTATTCACACATTAAGCCGGGGCGCCGGCTTAATGGCAAGATACTCCAAGATAGCCAGCACCGGGAAAGGTCGACGCCAGTTAAGCCGCTGGCCATAAAGGCTCTGAGCTTTGAAAAGGCTGGTGCATATTTGGCACGTTCCCTCGCATTGAGCCGTTGGGGGAGTGGATGTGTGTTGCTGAGTCGGTGTTCACGGTAACCCGGCAGAGGATTCTCACTGACTAGAGAGCTACCTTGACAATAGAACCAAGTTTGGTTCCAATCTTTGGGGTGACTATGCAGTTTAGCATGAGGAAAGCTAACTTCTTTCCTCTTCTGAATGGAGACTCCACCAAGTTCTTGACATGGTCCGTCGACAAACTTTGTTTGGCGATTCAAGTAATAGAATTACCTGAATAAATCAACTGTGGGCTCCTCTTGAAGATAAGCTTCGAAGACACTTGGAAGTTGCAGATGTTGGACACGGAGTTGGGACCGATTTATTGAGGGTGAAGTTGAAGGAAATGCAGCACATCACGAAAAAACTTTGAGTCGGGTGGACTGAATCCTCGGCCCAAGTGGTCAGCAAAAAAAATTATTTCTCCATATTTTGGTTGAGGAGGAATTTCCCCACCAGGGGCTCTCCAATGGATGATTTCTTTTTTGGCTAAGGCGCCGGTGGCGACAAAGTTGTTCAAATCTTCTTCGGTAGCCCCGAATTTGACCCAATTGCAAGACGTGTATGTCTTAGCCATTTTTGAAATGATCTGAAAGAAAGATTATGCCGGTTTAAGATTGCATGGTTAAGCCGGCTTATGGTTAAAAGGAAAACAATAATGAAGCATGCAAAGGTGTTAAGCCGAAGACTGCCGACTTAAGAGGGGACTAATGGTGTCTGGAAGGTTACGGTCTAAAGTTAAGTCATCCATGCAGTCAGTGGTTTACAGATCTACAAAGGATAAATTGCTAAGTGATGGAAAACTGGTTTCACAGATTGATATCATAATTTGGGATCTACGGAGCGTCAGATAATGGAAAATATCTAAGAACTAAATGACGGTGCTTGAGCAGTTCATAAGATCCAGATCACATTTTTCGTTCAAAAGAAGACGCTCTGATAGCGAAAATAAGTGCTATGAATATTTCCGCACAGGAAAGATGCTAAGTTCGAATCAAAAAGGAGTGCTACAGCCAAGAACGAGGATGCACTTCGATGAACTTCGAGAAACCCTAATGGGATATATGAGAAAGGAGAGAAGGAAGGTGTACCAAGGCTGTTGGACAGCGGAGGTGCACGGATGAAATCTGGTCAAGATCAGGTCGATGCGGCGGCCGTTGTCGAGGCAGAGGCGAAGGTCGACGGTGGTGGCAGAGCTCGAGTGTTCGGGCGTCGCGAGGTGGAAGACGGAGATGAAGAGGCAAGGGGGGGGGAAGTGAAAGGGATCCCCGACCCTATTTATAAGATGAGAGGATAAGTGACATGCGCGGGAATCGAGTTGGCCAAAAAATGGATATGACAGCGCAGAAGCCACGATTTTAGGAGTTTCATTAAAAGAGAAGATTTATTAAGACTCGGGCTTTGCGGGATATTAATGATAGGTGACATCACGGCGGGTTACCATGATCCTAGAAGTTGACGTCACGGCGAGTTACAAGGTTTCACAGGAGTAATAAGGAAGGATTTTTTTGAGGCGTCATACCCTGGAAGGGATTGACAACCCCTTTAACTCATTGGGTTGCGAGGTGTTGTTGTTTGTGTGCAGGTGTTGTTTACGTTGTGCTGCTTGGTTCTCCTACTGGTTCGATACCTTGGTTTCATAAATGAGGGAAATACCTACCATCGCTGTGCTACATCATCCCTCCCTCTCCGGGGAAATACCGACGTAGTTGCAGCTACCATCAGTGGTCCGCTTCAACAGTGGGTATCACGCCATCCTCGGACGGGACGCTTTCTCATGCTTCCAAGCTATACCCCATACGGGTATATGAATCTCAAAATTCCCGGACCCAACGGAATCATAACAATTTCGAGCGACCCGGACAAAGCCCACCGTGTCGAAAACAAAACCGCATCCCTGGCCCTCGAGGCATTATTTGAAGCCCTAGCGGCCAAAGAATTAACAAATTTACGGTCCACGGTGGATAAGGACGATGTGATCCTCGATAAGAGACCTAAATCCACCTCTTTTAAGCTAGTTGAGGAAATAGTTAAATTTCAAGTGCACCCGATGGACCCTAACAAGACAGCATCTATCGGAGCACAGCTGGATCGGCAGTGGACGACGCTCTACACACATTCTTGCGAGAGAATTGGGATATTTTCTCCTGGCACCCATCAGACATGCCCGGCGTCCCAGGCAGGCTGGCCGAACACAGTCTCAATATAATCAAAGGCTTCAAACCCGTGAAGCAGACACTGCGGCGATTCTCCGAACCCAAGCGTCAAGCCATGGGAGAAGAGCTAGCCAAGTTGCTAGAGGCTGGGTTTATTAGGGAAATCAAACATCCAGATTGGTTAGCCAACTTGGTCATGGTACCAAAGAAGGACAAATCCTGGCGCCTGTGCATCGATTTCAAAGACCTCAACAAAGCTTGTCCTAAAGACCCTTTCCCACTACCCCACATCGACCAAATCATTGACGCGACTGCAGGACATGATTCTTTGTGTTTCCTCAATGCCTATTCCAGATACCATCAAATTAAGATGAAGGAATCGGATCAGGCGGCAGCAACGTACATTACCCCGTACGGTCCTTTCTACTTCAATATTATGCCCTTCAGACTCAAAAATGCCGGGGCTACCTACGAGCGTATGATCCAAACATGCCTGGAAAAACAAATCAGCAAAACAGATGAAGCATACGTAGACGACGTGGTCATCAAGACGAAGCACGTTGAAACACTGGTGGACAATCTTCGTCTCACCTTTGATAACCTCTGGGCATACGACATACAGCTTAATCTGGAAAAATGTGTCTTTGGAGTCCCAGCCGGAAAATTGTTAGGGTTTATTGTTTCCCATAGAAGAATTGAAGCAAACCCAGCAAAGATCCGAGCGTTGTCACAATTGGCTATACCAACAGACCTGAAGCAAGTCCAAAAACTAGTAGGGTGCGTTGTGGCAGTAAGCCGTTTTATCTCCAAATTGGGAGAAAAAGCATTACCACTCTACAAGCTATTACCACGCACTGATAACTTTGAATGGACGAACGCTGCAACAGCCGGATTGGAAGAAATCAAAGCCCTACTTGCAAGCAACCCAATCCTAGCTGCCCTAGGTGTTGGCGAGCCTATGTTATTATACATTTCGGCAACTAACCAAGTAGTTAGTGTCGTACTCATCGTCGAACGAGGGGGAGGGACATAAATTCGCCACCCAAAAATCAGTCTATTATGTATCGGAGGTCCTTACACCTTGCAAATCCCGATACCCCCCTACCAGAAGATAGCCTATACAGTCTTCATGGCATCCCATAAACTGCAACACTACTTTCAAGAGTGTTCGATCACGGTGGCATCAGAAGTACCACTTAACGACATTATCAATAACAGGGATGCCACTGGCCGCATAGCTAAATGGGCCATTGAACTTTTATCGTTCGAAATAATATACAAGCCATGCTAGGCTATTAAATCCCAGGTGTTGCCCGACTTTGTCGCTGAATGGACAGAAGCCGAACTCCCTAAAGAGTACAGTTCATACTCCAACTGGATTATGTACTTTGTCGCTGGCCGGAATGGGGGCTGGCGTCATCCTAACATCTCCTACCAAGGATACAGTCCACTATGTATTACAAATTATGTATACGGACTCCAATAATGCAGCCGAATATGAGGCGCTTCTGCATGGTCTTCGCATGGCTGTCTCCATCGGTATACGACGCCTGGAGGTGCGCGGTGCTTCCAACCTCGCAATATCCCAAGTCAATGGAGAGTTCGATGCAAAGGACCCAAAACTGGCGGCATATCAAAATGCCATATTAAAAATATCAGCTCGGTTCGAGGGACTTGAGTTTCATCATGTCGCTCGAGACAGTATTCAGGCAGCCGACATCCTCGCTCGCATGGGTGCTAAGTGCGACCCTGTGCCACCTAACACTTTTGTGGAAAGGCTCTTTAAGCCATCCGTAGTCTGGCAGGGTGAGACCAGAGAAGATAGTGCGGACCTGGTCATACCCCCAGCTGCCGAACACAATGCAAACACCGTCGGTGGTCCGGATATTGAGATAACACCCTCTGCTCACGAGATCATGGCCGTTATCGCTCCCTGGACTGAACCATTCCTTTCCTACCTTAATAGGCAGGAGCTTCCCGACGATCAAAATGAAGCTCGGTGCACAGTTCGGCGCTCTAAATCCTTCAAAGTGCATGAGGGTGAACTGTACAAAAAGAGCACCATCGGAGTCATCCAAACGTGTATCTCCGAAGAGGAGGGAAGGCAACTCTTGGCAGAAATACATGCTGACCTGGGTGGTCATCATGTCGCAGCTCAATCCCTTGTAAGCAAGGCATTCAGGACAGGTTGGCCCACGACTCGAGCAGACGCTCAAGACCTTGTCCAACGTTGTGTGGGCTGTCAGCTTTTCGCCAATCAAAGTCACATGCCTCCCACCGCATTAAAAAGAATCCCCATTACTTGGCCCTTCGCGGTCTGGGGGCTTGATATGGTTGGTCCCCTTAAAGCGGGAAGCCACAAAAAGAAATATTTGCCGGTAATGGTAGATAAATTCACTAAATGGATAGAGGCCAAACCAGTAAAAACAGCTGAGGTAGGGCCAGTGATTGACTTTATATCCGGCGTAGTCCATCGTTATGGTGTCCCGCATAGTATCATCACTGATAATGGCTCCAATTTTACAGCTAAAGAGGTGAAAATTTGGTGCGCTAAGTTGGGCATTAAACTCGACTACGCATCCGTATACCACCCTCAAACAAACAGCCAAGTCGAAAGAGCCAATGGTCTGATCATGAGTGGCACTAAGGCCAGACTAGTGCGCTCTTTACGAGATTCAGACAAGCACTGGGTTGAGGAACTCAATTCCGTACTTTGGGGACTCTGGACCACGCCCATTCGAACGACCGGATACACACCTTTCTTTATGGTGTACGACGCAGAGGCCGTATTGCCCTGCGACATTATTCATGACTCACCTAGAGTGCGCATGAACAAAGAGAGGGAACCCGAATTAGACCGGTAGGATGACCTAGACGGACTCGAAGAGGAGCGCGATGTTGCTAAAGCTCGCTCTGCATTTTATCAACAACAGGCCAAGCGTTACCAAAGCAGAGAAGTGCGGGCTAAGACATACAATGTCAGAGAACTTGTTTTACGCCTCCCAAAAAGAAAAGGGACAAGCTCAAACCTAAATGGGAGGGCCCCTTCATCATAGATGAAGTCCTTACTGGAGTAGCCTATCGCCTTTGCAATGCAGCGGATAATCGCCTTGAGTCGAACTCATGGAACGCTGCCCCGCTCCGAAGATTCTACGCATAGTTCGGCCTTCTCAGGTTTCACTTTGACAAGGTTTTTTTTCCTTTTTTCTCTCATTTTTGGTTTCCCTTTCCCTTCTCAATGTATGTTTGGATCAAACCGTATTATTCGGGGTACACATCTTTAAATGTATACACCCCAGCATACATGGGGGCTTCTCTAACGAAGCATATTATTAAAAGCTTATAAGCTTCCTTGTCCAAGTCGGCTATTGCTATACAACTTTTGCCATTTTATGCACCTCTATAACCTAAGTTTTGCCATGCTGGGTTGCCTCGCTCCTGTGTTTATACCCTACGTTCCCGATTGTTCGGCTAGGGTGTAAAGGGAGTACCTCTGCAATTGTTACAACCGGGTTATCCGGATCTGTACCTCAGACGGGTGAAGCCGAAGGCTAGCATTCTTAAGGGAATAATTGGCCAGCAAATAAGCGACGGACTATTTTCTGGAACAAATATGGAATTGGTTGCCTGTAAAAGCCTAGGCATGCATAATTTAGTATGCCAACCCAAGGAAAGGAATCCCTAACGGAACTATTTTCCTTGGAAGATGATTCTTACGTTAAACCGCAATATAACATAACTCCCTGAAAACATTTTTGTCTGTTCGAGCAATATGACCGGATTGCTTGGTTTCCAAAGATATTAATTGTTTCTTAGTCAAACATAGTATACGGAAACACTCCAACTTCTTCGTTCGGAGGTGGAAGCTGAAGGTCTGCGATGACAATTTTTTTACAAGTTCGGCAGGAGATAAGTTCGGTCATGAAGTATATTGATACATAGAATCGAACGCCTACTCTGTTTCTAGGCCATATAATGTTGTCCAGCTTACAATAGTATTGCGAATATTTTGTTGCTATCATTACTTGGTCACATACCAACTTTACAGGAATTTCCTTCCCATCCGGTCCCTAAGGTCCAACTCGGGCCATGTGATTCGGATCGAGTCTGGTGTAGCATGCCTTCACCATGGCCCATGCCTCTCGCGCACCTTCCCGGCATGCGGACGTCTTCCATAGCTCGGAGCGACGCCGAGCACCCTTAAATAGGTCCGCCAACCCTTCCATACTCTCTAGGGGGACATCGGATGGCCAGGAGGCTATTGCCATATTCTTCATGGCTTTCCGGGCACGCTCGTGCAGCTTTGACAGTTCTTTTAGAACGTCGCTTTCAAGCCCGGGCACTTCCTCTCCCTGACGGCCGGTTAACAGACCTGTATGAACCAAATTATAAACCTTCCATATTATATGATTATATCAGCACTTCGGATGGTTCAAGAGTCATACCAAATATGCCGCCCTTCAGCTTTTGGTTCTCCTGTTGTGCATCCAAGAGTTGAGCCTTTAAGCTCTTTATCTCTTCGGCCTGCTTCTTCAGTTCCTCTTCCAGTTTTTTATCTTTTCCCCCGGTCATCGGGGCACTCTTCATTTCTTCAAGCTCTGTGAGAGCAACATTTAGCTGTGTCCGGCTTGCCTCGAGCTCCTAGGACAATGCCTTGTTCTTCTCCTTAAGGACCTGCAGTCATAAACGACCCTCAAATCAGTTGGCTCCTACCGCTTTAAGTCTCGGGGGCTACTGGTATCTATATATTAAAAATTGCATAAGTTCTCACCTGTATATCCTTTGAGAACAGGCGAGCAACTCCAGTAAGTCCGTCCCGGGTACCTCGGATATACGCGTCCACGGTGCCGAGAGCGGTAAACTCTTGCTCTGAAAAAGCTGGGGTGCGCAGGGTCTCTCTTAGGCGACAGTGATTCATCGCGCTCTCCACCTCAGAGTTAGTAACGGACACCTCATCCGGATATTCGTGAGGTGGATGAGACGGCGCCACCCCTGTATGCGCTCTCGTCCTAGTTGACGAGTTCGGCATCACATGGGCTGCGGCTCGGCTTGCTAGAATCTTTGGTACGGTTCGCGGTATACCTCTCCTGAGATGATAGAAGAAGGAGGAAAATGACGATTCGGCTTTATGCTCAGACATGAAGTAACGAATATACCTCTTTGGTGATGGAGCAGGCTCAGCGGCGCTCTCGGTCCCATTTAGTTTCGCACGCTCACACCGCGAAGGAGCCGTTTTCCTTTTGACTGCTCGTACTTGGGTATGGCTCGCTGAGCGCCGATCCTATACAGCACGGTCTAGTGCGGACGGTAAGTTGTAAGCAGAAGTGTTTCCCCTTTTTGATTTTCGAACAGTTACCTTAACGAAGGGATAGAGATTGGGGTAATCGGCCATAATGGCTACCTCCGAGCCGTCAGGGCTCGCCTGATAATAAACTCCGTCTTCAAATTCTATAAATATATCCGGATCCTCATGGAATCCAGGGTCTTCATGGCGAGCATGGTCCTCTGGTTGAGGAGGGGGGCAATAGATGTCCTCGACTACCTTCCTCCATGACTGTTTTGAAGCAACCAGAGTATTTGGTTAATGCATCGCAATAATAAATAACGTAATGAATGACTAAACTTATCCATTCAATGGGGTTGTACATGGAGAAACCTTCCCGACAATTTAAACGGGCGAAGTCCTCTTCTTCCTCCTTATAAAGGTCTACCAGCATGTCAGCCAATGTGGCTTGGTTATCCGGACCCTCTTGCCTATAGCGCGACGCGTCGTCCTCCCCATTGTAGTTCCATAAAGGAGCCACTCTGGATTGAAGAGGCTGGATGCGTCGCTTTATTCCTATGGCCAAGACTTCAAAGGAGCGCTAGAGAATTTGGGAAGTCAGCGCCGGACAGGGTCCGGGAGAGGAACATCATCAACGTAAAACCATTCCGAAGACCATTCCTTGGACTCCCTCTTCGGAGTGCCGACTGCGTAACCGGACCCGGCTATGCGCCATACTTCGGTGCCGCCCACTTCAAATATAGGCCCTCCGCCCCGATGGCGGGGGACAAGGCAAAATAACTTTTCCATAGTTTGAAATGAGCCTCGCAACCTAAAAATAATTCATAGAGGGCGACAAAACCAGAAATATGCAGAATGGAACCTGGTGCGAGGTTGTGTAGCTGGATCCCGTAATATTCCAATAGACCCCTGAGGAAGGGGTGGATCGGGAATCCTACACCCCTCAGAAGGAATGACATGAAACACACCCTCTCCCTTTGGCTGGGGTTGGGGAAATTCTCCGCCAATGCGCCATCGCCGGCAGAAGCTAATCCTGCCCGTACGGAGACTAGATCCACGGGGGCAAGATATCCTTGCGTCTGGAGATGATTGAGCTAAAGATGGGATACAAAACAGCTTTGCCAATCCCCCTCTTGAGGGCCATGAGGACGTGAGGAGGAGCGAGGGGCGCTAGCCATGGTTTGAGTTTTCCGTGGTTTGCTTTGTTGCTCTTTGGGCGGTGTGAGATGGCATTCGCAGATCTAACCTCGTTATATAAACAACGCCCGTGCCTATTAAAGGGTTAGAAGGTAAAAAGATAATGGACCATTTGCATTCGCTCAGACGGAAATCGAGGCGACGGCAGGAAGGAATCATAAAGACTAGACACAGAAGCCGATGCCGGACTATCGTCAATCCGGAGTATGGTGGAGAACGCGCCTTGCAAAGCCGATGAATTATATCCGCATACTACATCGTCATTGAAGGCAAGTTCGGGGGCTACCGAGGGAGTCCTGGATTCAGGGGTCCCCAGGTGTGTGGCCCAGGAGTATGGGCCGGGTTGGATGGGCCGTACAAGATCAAGCAAACGACCATCCAACGTGTCCGGGTGGGACTTCTCCATACCTGAACGGCGAGATTAGAGTCCGGGTGTATCGTTTCCTTCCCTGATCAACCAACCTTGTAGAAACCCTAGGCCCCTCTGGTGTGTATATAAACTGGAGGGGTTAGTCCGTAGAGGCTATCCTCATCACCATCATCAGAATATTCATAGGCTAGATATCTAGGGTTTAGCCGCCATGATCTCGAGGTAGATCAAATCTTGTAATCTCTATACTCTTCGAATATAATCAAGCATGAGTAGGGTTTTACCTCCTTTAAGAGGGCTCGAAACCAGGTAGACATTGTGTCCCTTGGTCCCTTGTTACCATCGATCCCTAGACGCACAACTTGGGACCCCCTACCCGAGATCTGCCGGTTTTGACATCGACAGTGGTAACAACCTGCCCTATCACTCTGCCACAAAGATCCACACAGAGGGCCGTCAGGAAAGTATGTCCTTTCAGCCCCCAATCCGTGAATCAACCACGGGAACTCAACGAGCCGACCCATTTTAGTCACAACTTGTATCATGTGTAATATGTATAGTATATACCCGTGGTCACCTCCCGAGTGATCACGGCCCGATAGTATAGCATAGCAGACAGACAGGAATGTAGGGCCACTGATGGAATACTAGAATCCTATACTAAACATTTAGGATTTCAGGTAAGGGTAACAACTGTAGCAACAATGTCAGGCTTCGCAGCAGAATAGGTTTAACCGAAAGCAGTAACATGCTACACTGCTCTAATGCAAGAAATAGAGAGAAGGAATAGGGGATATTGGGTTGATCAAGGGGGGCTTGCCTAGTTGCTCTGCAAGGAGGGGTCGTCAACAACGTAGTCGATCGGGGCAGCAGCGATGTTCCCCTCGTAGTCTACCAGAGAGAAGAGGGGGAAGAAACAATGAATACAATGCAAACAGATGCATATCGATGCATGACATGAAATTAAGCGGTGCTAGGTTTGCCCTAACGCGGTAGTAGGTGATACAGGCGAAGGGGGGAAACATCCGGGAAAGTATCCCAGGTGTTTGACGTTTTCAGACAGATGAAACCGGAGGAGGATTGTTGCACGTTCTCTATGCTAGGCACATGTGGTCAACGAACGGACTGCATATTCGGATTCGTCTCGTTGTTCTGAGTAACTTTCATGTACAAAGTATTTTCATTCGAGCTATGGATTATTTTATATTAATTTTTAAAGTTATAATTCATTTTTAGAATTAACAGAATTAATTAAATCAAAAATCATTTTATGACGTCATCATGACGTCAGCGGTCAACTTTGACCGTTGACTAGTCAAACTGACATGTGGGTCCCACTGTCATTAACTAAGACTAACTAAACAAAGTTAATTAGTTTAACTAGTGATTAGGTTAATCTAAACATAATTAAATAAGTTAATTAACTCTTCAATTAATTAATTAATTAATTAATATTTTCATTTTTATTATATATTTATTTATTTTTTAATTTCTAAACGTTCAGGGGCTAGGCCCACCAGTCATTGGCACATAGGGGCTAGGCCCAGCCGTCATAGGCCCCAGTGGCCGTAGCTGGTCAGGTTCCGGGCATGCGGGCGTGGGCGCCCGTTTGCGTGCACCGTGGCACCCAGAGGGGCGCCGGCGGGCACAGCGCCGGTCGGGGTAGGGCGAGGCCGGGCCGGGGCACCAGAGGTAGCGGGCGGCGCCAGCACACGGTGTCAGGGGCGGGCGAGCGGCGCGGGACGGCGTGCAGCGAGCGGCGGAGTAGAGGCCGTGGATGGGGTGAGGCCATGACAGATGCGGGCAACAGCGAAGGTAGTAGGGAGGCTGCGGTGTAGGGAGGCAGCAGCGGGCGAGGCGGGGCTCACGACAATGGGCGCGGCGGACGCGAGCCCGTCCGAATCTCAGGCGCGGGGCGTATGGGGTGAAGGGGCGCGCGGCGCAGGCGCCCGCGGGGGCGCAACCAAGGAGGCGGGGCCACGCACTGCCAGGCGGA